>NC_060073.1:51959166-52578333 GCF_922984935.1 Meles meles
TTCCACTCTGTGGAAATACCATTTTTTTAACCAGTCCCCTAATGATAGACATTTACATTGTTTCTGGTCTTTTATTATCATAAACAACTCCAGGATAAACATTTTTGTATGTGTATTTTTTTTAATATTTTATTTATTTGACAGAGAGAAATCACAATTAGGCAGAGAGGCAGGCAGAGAGAGAGAAGAAAGCAGGCTCCCCACGGAGCAGAGAGCCCTCCCTGGGGCTCGATCCCAGGACTCTCGGATCATGACCCGAGCTGAAGGCAGAGGCTTTAACCCACTGAGCCACCCAGGCGCCCCTGTATGTGTATTTTTTTAATTGCACCTTGAGTTATTCCGTTTTCTCTCCTTGAGATAAATTTTTTAAAATGAAATTACTGGATGAGTTGCTCAATAAAATCTTTATAAGGCTTTCCTAGTTCTTTTTTTTTCTTTAACTTAAAATGCAAATTTATCATCTTACAGTTTGGGGGGGTTATTATTTTTTTTTTTTTTTATCAAAGTATGGGTTTTTTTCAGCTGCAGAGACACCCTTCAGGCTCCCCAGGAATTGTGTCTACCAACCTGACCTCCTGTCAGAAGAGGTCTCTGCTGCACCTCCCAGACAGCAGCGCGGGCCAGGAGCACAGCGCCGGTGTCTCCCCGTCCAATGGCGTGGACCGCAGAGCAGCCACGCTGTACAGCCAGTACGCGTCCAGGAATGACGAGAACAGGTGGGCGTGCTGAGCCGCTGGGCCTGGGCAGGACAGCCTTCTGTAACCTTGAGATGGATTTGCTTTCATTCTTCGTTTCTGTTGTAAATGTGTCAGATGGCTCTTTGAAGAGGAGAAGTCAAAATTCCAACTAAAATAACGCCAAGAGGTTATGGTGATTTGTGGTTGAGTCCTCGTTATTATTATCTCATGCCTGTCAGATCGTTTGAGAGAGTTTGTGTTAGTCAGCACTTTTTCAGTGGCAGACATCAGAAGTTCAACACTAGCTTAAGCAAAAAGGAATTTACTGGCGCGCCTGGGTGGCTCAGTGGGTTAAAGCCTCTGCCTTCGGCTCAGGTCATGATCCCAGGGTCCTGGGATCAAGCCCTGCATCAGGGTCCCTGCTCAGCGGGAAGCCTGCTTCCTCCCACCTCTCTCTCTCTGCCTGCCTCTTTGCCTACTTGTGATCTCTGTCAAATAAATAAATAAATAATCTTTTTCTTTTTTTAAAGGCATTTACTCACAGACACTGGGAAGGCCAAGGATGTGCCAGTTTCACACAGTTTTCTTCTGGCTTCTATTCATTTGCTGGCTCTGTTTTCCTCTAGTGGTTGCATCATTCCCAACATGGCACAAAAGATGGCTGTAGAGAGCTCCAAACCTTACAAGTTTGGTAATTCCAGCAAAAAGAAGCAGTCTTTCCCCCAAAGGTCTAGTAAAAAAGATTCTGGAGAGAATTCTGATTGGCTTTTTTGGGGACCATCAAGGGAAAGAGAGGCTTGACAAAAACAACAGACATCCCCTTCATAGCACTTTTTAAATGAAAAACCAAAATTAACTGCCCTGTCATCATTTCTTCTAGGTCCTTCGAGGGAACGCTTTACAAAAGAGGGGCTCTGCTGAAAGGTTGGAAACCCCGTTGGTTTGTGTTGGATGTAACAAAACATCAGGTAATAATGCTGTCAAAACTTACAGAAAATCACTTCTCTCTAGGCTAGACTGTGGCCTCATTCTACCTTAGAACTGACCTGTCAGCCTGGAGGCAGAGAACCCATTTTGTTTCTCAACACATTCATCTCTAAAATGGAGTCTGTTGAGGGGCACTTGGGTGACTTAGTTAAGCATCCAGCTCTTGATCTCACTCAGGTCTTTATCTCAGGGTTGTGAGTTTAAGCCCCATGTTGAGCTCCATGCTGGACATGGGGCCTACTTTAAGATAAGATAAGATGTATAAAGTAAAATAAAAAATAAACGCTGTTGAGAAAGATACAAACTGGTACCCCTGTACAGTGTTCTGTAGGACCTGCACCCAGAAGACCATCTCTACATAAAGATCTTAGGTGGGGACCACATTTCCCTCTGCTCAGGGCATTTCATAAAAATTACAGAATCTTTGTGGAAGAATATAGAGAATTTATTTACAAATATGCAATAGAAGCCCTTTAGGGGAGGTTGTACTTTAACATAACAATGTCTCTGAAATCATAAAGAACACGCTGTGGAGACAAGTTCCATTAAACCACTAAATATAACACAGGACAATGTCATAATTTTTCTATTATTTATAATTACACCAAATTATACTTGCATTCTTACCAACTTTTGGATTTCTTGAACACAAAACCTACAGTTTTCCATTTTCGACCTACTTCTGCACATGCCTGACTGGAGAACAGAGGTAAGTATGAGGCCAGGCTATAGTGACAGAGGCACTAGACACTTCTCTGCTGTGTAAGTTACAAAGTGATACCCAGTCCTGGCACATAATAACTACTCAATCAAATGTTGAGCTAGTTTTTCAAAAATCATTTTATATCTACATGCTGTCTGGCAACTTACATTTTTATATAATATAATTGAACGTATTTTCCTACCAGTTCATACAGATCTTCCTTATCATTTTTGAAAAGTTACAGTATTCCTTACTGCTGATAGAATTAACCAACCATCATTTAATTAATACACACCCCCATTGAAAGACAGATATATCTCTTCCGTTTTTAGCTAATAAAAATAGTGCTGAAGGAAACCTCTTTCTCTGTGTCTCTGCATGCTTGTGGGAGTGTTTCTGCAGAGGTGAGAAGGACATATCAATAGGCATAAACATTTTAAATTTTAGTTGCTGTTGCCAAATTTAGTCCAAAGGGTTTCTAACAAATTATATCCCCACTAACAGTGTTTGAGAATACTTAGTGCCTTACAATCAACCTGAATATTATCAGCCATTTTTAATATTTCTTTATCTAAGTGAAAAGTGAAATCTTACTGATTACATTACCTTTCTTCCATCACCAAGGTTGCTCATCTTTTCAGATGTTTATAGGTCATTTGTATTTCTTCTGTGACTTGCCCATTGAGCTTTTTTTAATCATTTTTCTACTAGATTATTTATCTTTTTCTTAACGATTTCTAGGAATTCTGTACATATTCTAAATAACCTCTTTTTTATATGTTACATATATTTTTTACAATTGTTAGTTGACATTTAATTTTATTTTTAATATGTAATATTTTTATGCATTTAAATTTCAAAAAAAAATAAGTCTTGGATTCCTCCTTTCTGTCAGCCACCAAGAAAGCAAGCAGTGTTTTTATTTTCTTATTTATTCTTTTAGGCATAGGTTAGCAAGATACAGAGGAAGGTCTTCAAATACATTTTGAAAAGCCATGCCATTTTCCCTTTCTGTGTGTCTTATATCCCACCTGTATCCTTTTGGTTCCAGCTGCGATACTATGACTCAGGTGAGGACACAAACTGTAAAGGCCACATCGATCTGGCTGAAGTAGAAATGGTCATCCCTGCTGGCCCCAGCATGGGAGCCCCAAAGCACACGAGTGACAAGGCTTTCTTTGATGTAAGTTGATCTTACTTGTCTTTTTCTCACTCTGTCTGTACATGACTCCTTACAATCCATCCATCTACAAGAATTATGGGGCCTCAGAGCAATTGATGGAGACAGCAGTTAGGTGCAGACCCCCTGGCTATGGGAATTGCTACAGAATTTGAATTCAGCACTCAATGCCCAAATCTGACCTCTCCCGGCTGTTCAAATGTCTCAAAAAGGCTGCATATTACTTTGCACAAAGGACTTCTTCAGCGGGTATCCAGCCACATATGGAGGAAAATGAATTCCCTGTTAAATATTGTTACTTACTTTACTCACCACCTACTGTCAAGAACAGATGCTACTTCCCTTTGGTTCCAGCGGTCTTCATGCTTGACCATCCATAAAAATTGTCCATAGTCATACATGATGACTGTTTGCCCTAACATCTTCAGCAGCCCTTAGGTGAGCCTTGGGGCATTTTTTGGGCAACACGATGGGGTTCTTACCTAGTTCCCATAGCCAAGCAGGGCTTCATAGAGAGCACAGTCATACTCGAGGGCTCTGTTCTGGCTATGAAGCAATTTTCCTGAGTCTGGGCTTCCAGGGTGGCCCCAGCTGAAGCCTTTAGAGAAGGGGATGGAAAGAGGACAGGAAAGGCAACTTCCTTGTGGATGATTCTCAGGCTTCACAGAGGAGCATAGGAAGCTTCCTTGGCACCTTTGCTGCATCTCTGCAGTGCATGCGAGAGGCTAGAGACTCCGCAGCCCTTCCTGACCCTCCTTCTTAGTCAAGGAAGACCCCAGGAAAATCCAAAGTTAGGCTCTCCTAGCATGTCTCCTTTTCTGCCAGTGCCCTTCTGTTAACATCTGCAGTGACTTTGGGGACCAAAAACACAAAATGACTGTCAAGGCAATGACAGTATGGTAGTGGAGGGAAGAGAGAACATAGAGGTTCTGGGGTGGCATGGGAAGGGAAGTTCACTGGGATTGATTCGCACACTTGCCCAAAGCCATAGAGCAGGCCTGCCCTTCATCTGTGCTTCTCGTCTTTCGGTTTTGTAGCTCAAGACCAGCAAACGTGTGTATAACTTCTGTGCCCAGGATGGACAGAGTGCCCAACAGTGGATGGACAGGATTCAGAGCTGTATCTCTGATGCCTGATGTCCCTGGTCAACCCAAGCAGAAGAGGGAGGAAGGACTCAAGCTGTCAGATAGAACAAAGTGCATGAATCCTTGAGGAGCTGACAGCTTCCTGCTTGGTTCTAAAGAGTCATCCCAGGCCTGAAGTTCTCCTGCCCAGTCTTACCCAGTGCCCTCTTTGAGCAGTTGCTATGTCTGCTTAGCCTGACTGAATGCATCCCAGAGGGCTGGCCAAGAGCCCCAGGCACTCCCTGTGTCTTGCACTAGGTTGTTCTAACAGGGTCTTAGTGGTTAGGGACCAGAAGAATGCTTCCTGAGCCAACTGTCATCCATCCCCTAGGCAAAATGGCTACCATTTACTTGACTCCTTCTTGATGAAACTAGATCCTTTTTGTTACCAAGGTCATAATTTCCTTGGAGAACTTTCTGACAAGCAAAAATCAAAACTCTCCAAGATGATCTTTCATTCTGTCTGGAACAGGTTTCCCAGCAGAATAGTTCCTACTCTTACTGCCTGACCTTAGAGATGCTCAGTTCTCTGGTGCTGCCTAAAGGTGCTTCCATAACCCCTGCTTGGCCACTGGGGATCATACAAGAACCTCAGTGCTCAGTGGCAGGCAAAGGGGGCGCACACAGGATTCTCCTGAAGGAAAAAGATGGCAGGGAATGATGCAACAATGACCAGGCCAATGCAGGAAAATATTGCTTCCAAAACACTGAATTTTCTAGGTCAAAGGTACCCTGAGGATCCAGGACTTTGTGTTCCTATGTATTCTTCTGCTCCCTGACAGCTTCTTACACGAAATAACATGCAAAAAGCCGAATGCACTAACTCACAAAATAAACCCTTGCACTGAACTCTTAATGAAGTGAAGATGTTGGAAAGACAGAAGCCAGCTGTCCATGAACACAGCACACCTGTGACAGGCTGTCTAGACAGCAGTCACATGGTGGCATGATCAGATGCCCAAACAGCACTTCTGCACATGAACAGTAAGCACGGTCAGTAGATTTTCTTTACTTTTGATAATATTGTCTTTGTTCAGCTGAAGATCTGGGGAATGCTGTGTGTTCCCCGCCAGCGGCAGCAGCGAGATCCGTGCTCACAGGCGCTGCGGCCGCCTGGAGTCAGAGGTAGCTAGAGCATCATTTTGAAATGTTAATATGTTAAATACCAAACTAATATTTCAAAAATATGTATATATGATTTCTATATCCTTGTTTTTCAGATAGCCTACTTATAATTTAATATAAAATTAACTGATTCATGCATAAGATTTCATTCATGAAAATAGTTCCCCTTTTAAAAGATAAAAATCCACTTTGTAGATTACAAATAAATCAGATTTTCAAATTTAAAATTATCTACACACTAGGAAATAGAACTGTGTTAATATATAAGAAATTGGGGGAAAATAAGAATGAAGGATTTTTCTATCATTTTCATTTTATAAATTGCCACCTGTGAAAATGATTTTTGCACATTATTTGTATTTTTTCTTTGTATATGAAATAATTTTTGTACTTTGTAAAATATGGAGCCCATTGTACCTTCAGCTATTTGAGACTGTGCACAGTGCTTCTTTTATAACTGGATTCTTTTAACTTTCGTAAAGGTGTTCCATGCCTTACAGTCACTAACCACCTTGAATTAAATTTATTTCTTAAGAAAAAGTATCCTCATTTGCTGTGAAATAAAACTCACTGTGTAGTGCATACCACTCAGAAGGCAACATCCAGGATTTATGTATAAGACTAAAAATTCAAGGGTGGAACAGCCCATTTCGTGCCTTGCTTAAGTGGTCACTAGACACTGGACATGCCGGCGTGAGCTTCTGGGCTCTAGACACACAGCCGCCGAGTTTAGGTAAGAGACCGGAAGCCACTCTTCCCACCCTGTGCCTCTCATGGCTATGTGAAATTGGTGGAGTCCTTTTCGTCTTCTGGGTCACAGGTTGACCACCTATGTATGGTATGTGGCAGTTAGTGAGAATTTTAGGCAGGAACAACTGAACTGTAGTCAGGTGGCTGGCTTTTCTGTTTCAGGAAATCATTAAAACAGCACAAATGAAGGATCGGTGATTTCCGTTCTGGGCAACGTTTCTTCTGGTTGAACCCTTGAGTTTACTTTGGGGACCTTAGCTACATCTCAACATGGAACCAACAGAATTGGGGTTCTCACCCCAGGGCTGAACCTCTCAGTCTTTTGATATCCAGGATCCCACTCTGAGCCAGGCAGAACGGGCCCCCGGAGCCTTCAGGTTGCCTCAGTCTAGAGGGCTCAGGTGATCCAGGCAGGGGCTCTCAGGCTTCACTGGTCCCAGGATTCTGTCCCTGCTTTGTCCCTGAAATTCACTCACAAGGGATACTACTGAGATTGGGGGTTGAGTACAAGAATATCCGGATGCCCTTCGTTCTTCAGGTCTTAGCTATGAGGGGGGGGAAGAACACTGGATTCCAAGGAAGAAAGATTAAGGCCTGGCACCTTGTAAGGAGCTTAGCTGCCACCACCCCTCCCCCGTGGCACTTGTGACAAACCTTTCTATGGCTGGGCTCTGGAAAGATGCAGATCCTGAAAGGAGCACATTGTACAGGTCCCGCTTCCCAAGCCCTTTGGCCCAGGTTCGTTCTTCTCACTTCCCCAAGCCCTCTGCCCATTGGCCTCTGTTCCAGAGCTAGAGCTTAGACTGCTAATGGCACAGCATGTTTGCTTCTCAACAGAAAGTGACATTTCTAGATACTTCATTGGGAGTTCTCTTAAGAGTTATTAAGTAACCCCATCATCCCATAGAGAATTTCTGAACCATCTCAGGGTGATAACTGGGAAATGCCTTCAGCAACAGCCACTGGAGCTACAGGTTAAGCAAAGAATGAGGCAGTATTGATGCAGACAGAGGGCTTCGAGCAGCACTGTCAGATACATAAAGCAAGCCATATAATGTACGTTTTTTAAAGTAAAAAAACAGATGTATCATCTCCCACTCCAATTTCTCGCCCTTCATTTTTCCCTTCGAAACAAATGGAGGGTTTTAGAAAGAGGGTGTGGGGAGGTGGGTGAGCCCGGGGATGGGTATTAAGGAGGGGACGTACTGCATGGAACACTGGGTGTTTTACACAAATGATGAATCATGGAACACTACATCAAAAACTAATGGTATACTGTATGGTGACTAACAACACAGTAAAAAATAATAAAATTTTTAAAAAACAGATGGAACTGATTTTAATAACATTTCATCTTATTTTTAATATATTTTTACTTAACCCAGTATAACAAAAATATTATTTCAACATGTAATCATTCCAAAAAATTATTAATGCTGTATCCCCATGCAGTTTACCCATTGCCCTTTGCCCTACTCGGGCTCAATCCCAGAGGTAGTTATTCCATCTTACGGACTGCTTCCAGGCCCATCCGTTTTTATGACTTGATGCATCCAACAGAACCCAAGTCATAATGGACAGTTTCAGATGTCCCTCTTGGTGTACTTTGATCAAGTGTTCTGTCTCTAGTAACATGCTAGAAACTGTTCCTCAAAATGGTGTGTAATTCGCTGTTGCTATTAACATGGCCCTGCCGTGGCATCCAAGGGGCCTGCTTTGGGACTTTCCCACTGAACCTTGCCATAAGCTCCATACTACATCTTTCCCCTCTCCCACTGCCAACACTCCCAACACCTCCAGCTTCCAAGCACAGTAGCCTGGCCCTCTTGCAGAGCCTTCTCCTGCTCTGGGACCCAGCTGCAGCCGACAGCCCTACACATCATCCAGAACACTGTGTTGTCACTAAACCCAGAGACAGCGGCCATCCACCGTGCTTCCTTCACAGTGGCAAGGGATAGAAGATACAATAATTTCTCTTATTCTTGACTTTCTTTTGCTGGCCACCGAACCCCTTAAAAACATCATTAAAGTGGCAGGTCCTTAAATCTTCATCAGTTTTATATGCTACACTCTGGAGTGCATGTGACTGAGCCATGGCCTCCAACACAGGACACCTCTTACTCATCCTGCCTGATCAGCACGAGGTCACTGATGTAATGGATCAGTGTGATGTTCTGTGGGATATCCACACGGCCCTGATCTCTTGACATGACATTAAGACAGAGGGCAAGGCAGTTTACACAACCCTGAGGCAAACTGTAAACGAATATTGTTGTCCATCCCATGTGAATATGAACTGTTTCCGATCCTCTTTTCCAATTGGAATGGAAAAGAACACATTGACCAAATGACTGCAAACCACATACCTATGGCCTTATTAATCTGCTCTAGCAATGATCCCATGTCTGGCACAGCATCTGAGAGCAGGGCTCCTCCTTCGTTCAGCCAGAGGCAGTCTAGCTAGTCTTCCTCTGGAATCCATCAGATTCATGCAGAGGTCAGATAGGTGAATTAAAAGGAGAAATGGCAGGGACCACCATCCCTTCGCCCTTTAAGTTGTTAATGGTGGCATTACTTTCTGCCATATCCCCTGGTATGAGATGAGATGTTTTCATTTACTACTTTGGGCAAAGAGAGGGAGCCAGGAGAAGGCAGCAGGTTCAGAAGTCTGCACATGGCATTCTCTGCTATGACTGCTCCCATCCAGTAAGCCAGTGACCTGATGTGGGGGTCACTCCAGCTGTCAGAGCACATGAGTTCTGATGGAGCACTTAGGTGCAAGGGACTGCTGGGCAACTTTGTGGACCCAGCGAGCCAACTGCAAGCCAGACCTTAGCTGTGACTCCCCTTTTCCCTGACCTGCAGGGGCCCCACTCTAAAAAAGGGCCCATGATGATGCTTTGAGTCTCATAGGTTCATATGAACTAGAACTCCAATATCTACTAGTCCCTTGTCTCTAGTGAACAGTCACCCAAATAAATGGCCATAGACCTTTGGGAGCAAACTTCAGGAATCATCATATATACTTGCTGCAGTTTTGCACGGTCCTTCCTCCTAGACCCTTGGCCCCTCTTTAGACTATGGGTTCCAGATCCTCAGACTGGCTCAGGTCTGGAAACTGAGCAAGGGACTAAGACTTTACATTGAGCCTGCCTCCTGCACCTCCATTCCTGTGGGCTTTTTTCATTGTACTTACGAAGCAGAACCTTACTGGCTGCCTGTTTTGCTCCTGGAGACACCATGCTCCATGTGCCTTCTCCACAACTTTCTGTGGGTTAAGCCATCTTGCCTACCCCTCCATCCTTACTGGCCTTACATAATACAGCCATTCCAGCACCCCCACTCTGGTCCAGCTTCTTTTATTTCTTCTTTACCATCTGCCAGGAAAACTCCGGTATTTCCACTTCACTGAATGTTGGCCACTGCTTTTTCCAGACTTCCAAGAGCCGCCCCCCCCCCCCCCCGCCAGCAGAATCTGCCCTATCGCCTCATGTCCCATCCAGGGTATTAAATCTATGTCTCAGGAAAGTGCCCCCAAATCCATGACATCTTGCTTATCTAGTCTTACATTCTAGCCCCTTTAATCAAGTGTTCCCCAAATCCAAGCCCAGGACCATTCTTCTGGCTCCTGCTAGTGTCTGTGATAGATTCTTTCATGTTACTCTCTTTCCTTCGCTATCAGGCTCAGTATGTCCCCAGCTGGATTATTCTGGAATTCAACCCTAATCACCGTCCTTGGCCAGCAGGGGAAGAAGCGGGGGCAACTCCCTAGAAGGTACCCGTGGCTCGGCAGGGGTGAGTGCCTTCAGCACAGCAGAAATGGTAGCTCTTAGGAGGATGGGGGGCCGTCTCTGTAAGTAAGCCTGGAGGCTCAGGAAGGCTGCAGCCCCCACATCCTCGGGGCATCCCCGCTGATGTCTTTATCTCGTGTCACAGGGTTCCAAACTTTCCCCACCAGGGCCTGACCTTCACAGAAGTAGCTTGGCTGAGCGTTCAGACTTATTTGTGCAACTCTGATCTTCAGCTGCCACTCAGCTGCATCTGTTCTCCATGGCTGGAGATAAGTGCTGCTTTGTAAGCTTCCGTGGAGGCTTGCTGGCTCGCACGCTGCCCCAGTAATGGCTTGTCAGTGGCCCGTGGTCCCTCTTCAGTCCTCCGCAGAACATCAGCTTGTGTTCACAGTAACCAGTAAGTTCTTGGCGGGCATTTTTCCATCCCCACCCACGCACGCCTACCCCCGCCTTATTTTTTAAATGTTTGGATCATCGCACCTACCACAACATTCCCCTCCCCTAGGAAATTTTCCCAGGTCTTTACCAGTGAAATCTTAGCATTTGAGCTGCTACCTCACTCAAGGGACTATCTGGACTATCAACCAGGTCGGCTTCCTCTTCCCCATCCGCTCTCAGGCCCAAATCCCTATCCTGCCACTGTTTCCTCAGACCACTTATGTTAGTTCTGGTCGTTCCACAAAGACAGGACTCTGTGTGCAAGAGACTTACGGGGGAACACGTGTGAGGAAAGATGAGCAGGGCACACGTCAGGGAGGTTGGGAGGGACGTGAGGCAGTGGTGTAGGTTTGACCCTGTGAATGAGACTGAAGGACAGGAGGCGGGGTGGAAGAGTCAGAGGCTGCCGTTGGGATCTAAAAGGAGCAAGGCCAATGGGGAGCCCTTGTGCTGTTAAAACCGCCTGTCAGAGAAATCTTGTATCTCCCAAGAAAGAACCCATCTTAGTCACTGGCTGAGAGCAGTCTGTGGGCCTCAGCGCAAACCCTGAGGCTATGAGAACGCAGCCATGGGGGTCAGTCTGAAATCCAAGAGGCGCATTTTCATGGCCACCATCCAAGTTCTAGGGGTTTCTCTCCATTGGAGCACTAGACCCAAAGGAGCAAAGATGTCTGCATTTTTCCACCTGAGGGAATATATACGGAAGCTCCTGTTTCTGTCACATACCAGCTTCTTTGGCCTAACTTCTCTGAGCCTTATTTTCCTCACCTATAGAATGGGAATAAAAGTTGTGATAATACATATGAAAGCACCCAGCACAAATGAATTCTCAGTATATCATTTGACTGAATCAGATTTATCGAAATACGTAATAAACACCCAGTACAGGCTGGGTTCCGAGGAGTCTGTGGATGAGTCAGAGGCCCAAAGAGTTGGAAAGAGACAGGCCATCTGTGGTGTGCAGAATAATGCCCACTGCCCCTGAAGACATCCACGGCCACATCCCCCAGAATTTGTGAACATGCTGCCTGCTGCCGCAAAGGAGCATTAAGGTTGCAGATGAAATTAAGGCTGTGAATCAGCTGACCTCAAGAGATCATCCTGACGCATCCAGGGCCATCACAAGGGTCCTTGTAAGCTGAGGAAGGAGGCGGAAGTGAGTGGTAGAGAGGGGCGACATGAGAGACATGGCCAGTCACTGCAGGCTTAGAAGATGGAAGGGGCCAGAGGTCGGGGGCCAAGGAACGTGGGCAGCCTCTGGAAGATGGGAAAGGTAAGAAAACATCCTCCCCTCAAGCCTCCCGCAGGAACGCAGCCCTGCCAACACCTGGAGCTTTGCCCAGTGAGACCCATTTGGACTTTAGACCTTCAGAACTGTAAGATGATAAATCTGGGTTTTGTTTGTTGTTGTTGTTACATAAATTAACCCATTTATTACAGACTAGTGTTGTTTCAAATGGTGAAGCTTCTACTGGTCTTTCAGCTCCTCAGTCTTCCGGTGGCGGGCTATACTGTGACGGCAGAAGTGGTTCTGTGGGTCCAGGCAGCACGCGTTCCACGTCTTCACGCAGGAGCCCCAATGCCAGATCCCCACAGCTCGTCTCTTCATCTTGGCTTTGCCACAGGAGGAGCAGGTGTACTTGGCATGCTGGCTTATTTCCATTTTCTTCACCATTTTCCTGAGGGAGGCACCACAACAGATCCCACACTTAGCAACAACCTTGCCCTTCTTGGTGCACGTCGCCATGTCACCAGATGAAGTCTGAGCCCAGAGAGCAATCAGTCTGCTGTTTGAAGCCTCTAAGTTGGCAGTAGTGTGTCACGACAGCACCAGAAAACAAACACAGGTTGATACAAATGACCTGCAGTGACAGAAGCGTGTGCGGGGCACAGAAGCCCAGGACAGGGATGCTGGGTGCGGGGTGGCCCAGCGAGAGGGGAGAGGGAGGTAGAGGGCCTGAGTGCCATGAGAGGTGTGGGATTGGGGGATTGCGCCAGCAGGGGCTTACTGCCAGGCCCTGACTGGCACGTGCCCACCCTGGTGACACAGGCACTTTGCATGCAGACACTGTCAGACACAGGCCCACCTGTCACCTACAGTCCACCTGTTTCTGGTGACCTCTCTCAACATCCACGTTTCCCAGGGACAGCTGAGTTTGGCAGGTGGGGTTGGGGAATCACTGCTGTGACCCCATCACTTGAGGCCTCACAGTGGGAGGCGGCTGGAGGTCATTTCTCTGCAGGGACTTCAGTAGGCAAGGTGCCAGGGAAGCCTGATGGGGTGCATGTTACCCCCAAACCTCCCACCGTGAGATGGAGCCTACCACAAATGGGGCAGTGACTCAAAACCACAGAGGTCGGGGCACCTGTGTGGCTCAGTGGGTTAAAGCCTCTGCTTTCGGCTCAGGTCATGATCCCAGGGTCCTGGGATTGAGCCCCACGTCGGGCTCTCTGCTCTGTGGAGAGCCTGCTTCCTCCTCTCTCTCTGCCTGCCTCTCTGCCTAGTTGTGATTTCTCTCTGTCGAATAAATAAAAAAATAAAAAATAAAAAAAACCACAGAGGTCCATCTTTCCATGCATTTGCTCATTATTCAGTCAGTCAGTACATTTATTGGTACTTGCTGTGTGCTGGTGCCTGTTGAGGCTGCTTTGGACCCCAAGTAAAATAAGCCACTAGCCACACCTGCAAGGTGTCCTATCCAGCGTAATCAGAACTGTGACCAGGTGGGGACAGTTATGGATGGAGACCGTCAGCCCAGCCTGACGCCCCAGGCGTCAGAGAAGACCTCCCAGCGTGAAAACTAACGTGACTGGAGTCATTTTAAACCAGAGTCGGGGGTGGGGGGCCCGCTGGTCACTACAGAGAAACCGCCTTACCTGCCCGTGTTTGAACGCGGCAAAATTGTCCACAGACTCAACAGGACAGCAGGCTTCTTGGCCATAAAACTGCTGGCTGTGGGCTTTGGAAAGACAGAGCAGGTCTCTAGAGCATACCAGGAATAGTTCCGTTTGTTAACCCAAGAGTCAATCAATGTGCACCCCGCAGCCAGGCAGCCTGTTAGCACCAAGTCATGAAAATGCCCCCCTTCCTCTCTCTCGTGAAATGCCTCGCTCTCGCCCGAACGCAGGACGCTTTTCCCGGTTACTGCCAGAGTCTGTGCTCAGCACACTGCAATTCTCGGATCCCAAATACACCCTCGTTTTCTTCTTGTTGTGGCTCCTTATTTTCGGGTTGACACCCGAATACGTGACATGGAGGCCAAGTCTTAGGACAAGAGGAAGCCAGCTGGGCAAAGGGGAAGGGCAGGAGGGCAAGGAAAGGCAGGTAAGCCAGGACGGGACATGTGTTTAGAAAGATCTCCCTGGTGAAGACGCACAGGGGGACTGGGAAGTGGGGGGCGGCTGGGGCTGTTGTGGTTGTTCAGATCTGAGAAGGCAGGCAGCAGGCCTGGAGAGACGTTCCTGAGGTGGCCTACCTGCTGGGGTCAGTGGGGAGAGAGGGGAGAGGGACAGGACTATCAGGTTGGTGCCCGAGAGACCTGAAAATGGCCACAGCCTCGGAGTCCAGTGGAGGAAGGATGGCCAGGCAGGCCCTGCTGGAGAGAGGGGTGGGCAAACATGCCAGGCTCTGGGAGGGCTTGTGTCCCACAGCATCAGGCAGGTGGCCCCCCTGCCCAAGTCACAGACACACCATACAACTTGAGAGAACTGCCGTGGCCACTCTCCGCTCTGCAGCTGAGGGCTCCCTGCTTTGGAGAGAGAGGTCAGATGCCCAGGTCAGACGGTAGTGTCTGATGGAGACAGGTTTGAACCCAGGCTTGAGTGACTGTGTCCCGATCTCGCCCTCCCCAGTCATCCATACTTCAACCAGGCCAGTCTTGGCACCAGAGAATGGAGATTACTAGGGACCGCTGACCTCCACCTCCCGACCAGCCAAGCCAGGCCACTTAGAGGGCCATTCAAGGCCAGGAGCACACTGCCATGACCTCGCCCTCCCGGGGACTTGACCAGGACATCAAGTTTCTTCTGTGGGTGGAATGAGCTAGGGCCTCCGGGAGAGGACAGAGGGGCCCACAGCTGACTCAGCTCCCTTACATTCTCTCCACACGGGCCACGCACCCCACAGACCATCTGAGAAGCATATATCCCTGTCTGGAAGCAAGGGTTCCTGCCTCCCTGCCAAGAAGAGCACAGACCTAGCCCAGCTCGTCCCCCACTGTCACACAGCTCAGCAAAGCTGGGCCTTCCAGGAAATGCACGCCCGGACAGAAGAAACAGTTCAGGGCTTAGAACAAGGACGCTCATGTGATCCTGGTGAGATCTGGTCCTGTCTGAGCCTGTTTCCTCATCTGAAATGTGAGGCTGGGCTCATTTACCCTAAAGCTTCAGCAGCTGTGACGCTCTTTTGTGTCTGCTGTACAGTCTCTGGCCCCATTCCAGCTGAAGGGTTGCACACCAGATGCCTGGTCCCTGCAGAGAACCCCCCGACTCTGGCCTCAGAGATCCACTTCCTCACTCCCCGCAGTTCCCCCGAGGTTCGAGGTTCAGTGCAGCCCCAGCCAGAGGAATGTGAGCCATTCCCGGCATCTCCTCCCCTGTGGCCAGCCCAGAGAGGGGCTGGGGCCTCTGGGCCTTTCTGACAGGAAATTAGCTGGGCCTGGCCTTCCCCACTACCAGCTGCTCTGCTGACCCTGACCCCATGTTTTCTGAAACCCGATACTGCTAAGTTCAGAGCCTCCTCTCCATTCCCAAGGAGGCCTGGGTGAGCTCTGCGTCTAACCTCCAGCCTGCATGCAGGTTCGCCTCCCTGCCCTGGAAACTCCAGCCCTACTGTGACCCTAAGCAGGCCCTACGCTCTCTAGGAGTCTGGTGTCCCCATGTCTGAGGCTTGAGGCAGAGCCCGTGTGCAGAGTGGCTACAACATGGAAAATGGCTTGGAGGGAGGCAAGTGAGAAGGGCTGTGGAGAGACCATGTGAGAGGCTGTTGTGATCCAGGGGAAGAGTGCAGGTGGTTAGGATTAGGAAGGGGCAGTGAGGCTGTGAAGAACTGAAGAGTTCAGAGCTATGGAGGCAACAGGATGAAACAGGTGGTGGTCTGGCCACAGAGGCTGCAGGGTGTGTGAGGCCCCCTAGCTTCCTGAGTTGCAAAGACTCCTGGGGAGCAGCAGGGGCTGAGCAGGGCTGTGGGGGAGGACCCCAGTTTGCCTTGGATCCTCCAGGCTAAGGTGCCTTTCAGATGCCCTAGTGAATATTTGGATACAGACAGGAATGAGCCGGAAGTGCACACTAGGGAGGCAGGAAAGTAGATGGTAACCCAAGCTGAGAGGCGGACGGGGGGCCCCAGGCGAGAGTTCAAAGAAGAGGAGAGAGCCAGCCTGCGCCCAAGGACACTAAAGCTGAGTGGCCGGCGTGGACCCGGAAGGAGCCACGACCGGAAGGAGCGGCCGGAGATACAGGAACAACCTAGAATGCTGCGCCTCGCAAGGAAGGTAAAAGGGCAGTTCGAGAGGCCAGCGCTGAAGGCTGCTGGACAGCTGGGAAGAGCAAGACTGGACAGTGTCCTGGGGTCACTGACAACTTCAGGGCGCACATTCTAGGTGAGTGAGGGGCCGATGAGGCAGGCTGCAGTGGGCCAGAAGGCCGTGAGAGGTAAGCAGTGGAGCGGCCTGGGGAGGAACTGCCCTGTGCAGCGGCAGGGGGACTGTGGGGTCAAAGACAGGATCTGGCTTGTTCGTGTTTAGGGCGAGCGAGAAGCGAGCGAGTTTACGCGTAGCCACCGAGGCTGGTCACCGAGGGGTTGATAATAGCCACGAGAGCAGGGATGACCCTCAGAAAGATGGCCTGGAGCCTGCAGGGCTCCTAAGAGGGCCACTCCGCACCTCAGGGCCCGAGCTCCAGGGAAGTACGCGCGCGGCCACTCTGCCTGGGCTCCCCGCCGCCCCCGCCCAGCGCACGCACGCACGCACGCACGCGCGCGCGCGCCTGAAAGCCTAGGGAGCCCGGCGTAGACCTCGGCCACAAAGAGGTCGTGTGTACGGGAGGGGACGGACGTAGAGGGTGACACACACTTCTCAAAGGAGTGTGGGGCATCCCTGAGAAGTTGAGCCGCGCCCAGCGCCAGGCTCCGTCCGGAACGACGGCAAGCTGCTGTTGCGCTAAGTTTTCCACTCAAGGGTTTTCCACGAAGCTGCCATTCGACTCTGCTTGGAAAGAGCCAGGAGCCAGCGCCGCGCCAGCACGCCCGCCTCCCCGCGCTAGGCCCCCGAGGGTCCCCGGAGACACAGGCGGGCGCCCGTGCGGAAAGGCAGAGCTGGGGTGGCCACGTCATACCCCAGCCCTCCCTGTGCTCCGCGGAGCTGAATGGGGCATGTCACCCTGGGGCACGGAGACACCAGTCATGAGCGGGAGCCTCGCCTTTCCCGAGCTCTTCGCGGTTCTTGCCAGCACCTCGTCTGGCTTCAGACCTGCTCTGACCCAGTGTTCTCGTGGTTTCCCTCCAGCCTCTCGTCCACTCGGTCCACCCCGCACGGACCGCTAGTGCTGCCTATTGTCCCCAACCGCCTGAGACCCTGTCTCTGCTTGCCCCCTCCCTGGAGAGCTGGCGCTGCCGCTTCATCGTTGTTGCAACTCAGGCCTAAGCCTCCTCTCGAGCCCTGGCTGCCTCTGGACACCTCCAACCAAGCACCCAAAGGCACCCTGACCTTGTGACAGGTGCACCTCCTCTCCCTGCACTCCCTGTCCGCCGAAAAAGAAACCTTGCTTCACTTCCTCTGAACTGGGAACTCCTTACACTTGCCCTTAGCCCCAGGCTGAGTCGTCCTCCACGGAATGTTCCTTGCTCTCACACCCACAGCTGACACTACCTTCAAAATACACCCTCAGTGCTCGCTTCGGCAGCACGTATACAAAATACACCCTCAGCCTCACCACTTATCACCTTTGCCTCCGCCAGCCTGGCCCACCTCCCCACTAGGCTTGTGAGGGAGCGACCTCGGCAGTCTCCCTGCTTCCACCCAACAGTGTCAAGGGCACCCTTATAAATGTAACTTCAGGGCATCCTCTGTCCAGCGGCCCCCAGTGCTGTTCCCTCTTCCTTGGACTGGAAGTCTCTAAGACCTTACAACACCTACAAAACCGGTGGCGACCCCTCCCTCTGCTGCCAGCCAGGCCTTGTCTCTGCCCAAGGGCCCCACACTCACCTGCACCACCAGTGAGCACACTTGGCCTGCCCTTTTCCTGGGACACTCCTCCCGCAGACTTCCTGAGCTCACCCCTCACTTTCCTCCCCTCTCTGCCCCCAGCATGTCCTGGGTGTGTCCAGAGCCTCACCATTCACGCACAGCCACCTGTCCCTCCCCTCAGAAAGCAGGTTTTGTGAAGGCCGTAATTCCTGTTGAGAGTCTCTCAACACATGCAAGCATGGTTAGGCACAAACATGCACATAAATAAGCACTGGGTAGGAACGTGTTGGAGGAAGAAGCAGAAGTAGCTGAGAGGAAGGTCACTGGGCGTCAGGGAGGACGCGCAGCCGGCTGAGGGAGGATCAGAAAGGACTGACTGAGAGATCCACAAAAGATGGAGAGAAGGGCGCCCTTCTGGACCTGTTAGGTCCAATCTGCATGAGACTTGAGTGTTGGTGAGGGCTGCAAGGTGGCCCATTTTATCCTCCGCTGTCTCCCACCTCTTTCCTGATGATGCGGGTTTCTGTTCCTTACAAGCAAAACAGTCTTGACTCAAGCACTGTCCTTCCACCCACCTTCCACATCACAACCCTACATCCAGCCTTCCAACCATCCAGACATCTGGTCATCTAGATGACTAGTCCAACAGCCCACTGGCCCCTTCATCCCCAAGAGCACCTGCCTTCCCAGAGTCCACCTATCCACCTACCAGACAGAACAAACAACTGCCCCTCTGCACGTCAGCCCCTCAAAACACACAGGTAGCATAACCAGATCATGAGGGTCTTGAATGCCAGCAGAGCTATGGGTGAATTTTGAACAGAAAAGTTATAAAATCTGATCAGTATTTTAGAAATAGAACACTGGCAGTTGTGAAGAAGATAGATTAGAGGAGGTAATCTAAAGCAGGAAGACCGGTTGGAGTAATAATCCAATACTTCATATGATGAAATAGGACAGAAGCTGAGTGGCTAGGGAAAGGAAGCTTTGAGGAGAAGACGGGAGCAGCCATGGGAGCAGGCCTGTCCGGGGGGGGACCATCTAATGGGCCTCAGCTTGGCAGCCCCAAGGTGGGCCTGGGCACCATGCTTGCCCCAGCTCTCAGGTAGGGTTGTGCCTCCTGCATATTTGGCCCCAGAAGTTCAGGACAGGCAGTTCCCAGGGGCCCAGCCCAGAACCAGTCCTTTCTGGGCCCATCCACAGAGCCCTCTGCCCCGTAGCTCAAGCCTCTGAGCAAGTGACATTTCCAGAGGACACTGTCACCACCAGCTCCAGTGTCAAGCTCAGCCCAGGCTGCAGAAAGCTGGGGCCTCTCCTCTGTTAATTTTCTCCAACTCCTCAGAGCCTGGGCCTCGGGCCCAGTGAAGTCACAGTTTGGGAGGCAGCCCTGGCTCCCTGCCACCCACGGAGGCTATATTTGGAGCAAGACAACTCCCTACAGACATAGACTAGGGACCCACCCTGCAGCGCTGCCCCAACCAATTTTACCTATCCAAGCAGTGGGAGCGTCACTCGCATTCGCACGTACCTGCTCATTCATTCATTTGGTCCCTCACTGATTCATTCCCCGTAGAGTTACTGATCCCCTGTATGACGGGCCAGGCACAGCAGGATGTATGGTGGGCACGTGTGTGTGTGCAAGTATATGTGAGTATCTGTGTAGAAATGGGGACGGCAGAACATACTCTCAGCACCCTCCTCAGGGTTCCACGGTGACTGTGACTCAGGATCAGGGCTCAGCGGTGTCTGCGGGCACCTGTGAACGTGTGCGTGCAGGCACGTGCTCTCCGAGGAGGCAGCTGTGACTCAGCCATACGCGGCGTCTGTACCGTACCTGTGCGGATAGGACTGTGTGTGCCACGCGAGCCCTTGCACCCAGGGGGTGGGGGAAGCAGTTGTGACTGACTCAGCTGCATTCCATGACTGGGTGCCCCCAGGCCAGCTGTGACTTTACACCTTGCTCACTTGCCAAACCAAACAGCCAGTGCTGGGTGCACATACTCTGCACAGAGTGTGCAGGGACAAAGTCCCAAGTCAGCGGCCTCCAGTAAGGGATGCGGGCCCCACTGCTTCCGCTCCTCCCCTGGCAAAGGGCCCTCATCCCAACCTCTCCAGCCTGGCCTCCTGGAGCCTAGAGACTGTGCCCATGCGGATTCCTCCGTCTCCCCCACCCACGAGTGCCAGGACTGCGCACATTAGGAACCAGGCAGAGGGGTACAGAGCTGCCAGCCTGATCCATTTTCCTCCCATACCCCAAACTCCTCCTGTTTCAGCCATGATCACATCTTTCTCCACCTCCCAGTCTCAGCCTTAGCAGGCACAACCCTGGCAGCATTTCCAGTCTCTGGGGCTCCAGACCCCCAGCCTCAGCTATGGCACCGCCTGGCCCCTCCCTGTCTTCTTCCTCTGTGTTCCTTGACCCGTCTATCCCCGGCGGTCTCTCTCCTTATCTGCCCAAGGGTCTATCTTTGTCTCTTTCCGAGGCAGACTGTCTGCAGCGGAGGCTTCACAGGAGTGGAGGTGCTGACAGGGTAGGGGTGTGGGGAGGCCACTTGGTGTCGCTTCTTGAGCCTTATCAGCAAAACTGGAGTTCCTGCTCAGGGCTCAGGCTGGAATTTCGCCCTGGATGACCTTGCTCCGGTTGCTGGGGCCTCCGCAGGGACAGCCAGGGTCAGACCAGTCAGGAAACAGGCCCCTGCTTGTTGGCTGCTCCCCCTCCCTCCTCACCCACTCTCATCCCAGTCCTGGGGGGCCCCCAGCCAAGCCTGTCCACAGAGGACACAGAGGGGAGAGGACTATCCCTTCCTAGGCTCTTACAGGAACAGGGCCCGGGCTGTGTGTGCGGGGGGCAGCAGGGACGGGTGAGTCATGACCAGAATGCTTCAAACTACCAGCAGGGCACTTCCCAGGCCCCCCAAGCAGGCAGGCCTGCACTGCAGGCATGTGGTACATGCCCAAGGGCTGAGAGGGGCTCTGAGTCCCGACACCTGGGTTTTGTCCCCCCTCCATCTCTGCCTGCCCTTGGGCAATTACCACATTCCCCTCATCCGTTAAAGTAGGGAAAAAACGACACCTTCTTCGGCTGTTGATGACACAGTGGTACTGCTCGCGGCCGCCTCCGGTAGGCTCAGTGCCCATGGGTTTCCTCAGTCCTTGGCGGACACGACCACCACCCACTGGCGCTCTCACCCGCCCCAATGGGACGGACCTTCTGCGGGTGCGACAAGGCGGGGCAGGGCGGCCGGGAACGTGGCCGCGGCGCACGCCTGCCACCTGGCGGCCGCCAGCGGCATCGCCCAGCCTGGCATCCCGCATCCCCGGCTCTGCCTGGCCACGCGCTGCAGGTACACAGAGTCATTCCCCCAAAAGGCACCAACAGCTCACTGCTCCTGGGTCAGGGCTGCTTCAGGACCTGCCAGGGAGGCTTTGGATAGAGGGCACGTCTCTTATGGGGAGACGGTCGTGTCCCTCCTTCCGGCTGAAAGTAGGCCTGAGACCCCGGGCAACCATGGTCCATTGTTCCTGGAGGGTGGGATTAGAGCGGTATTTTATTCTCTGCATACTTCCTTTGTCTCCATTTTCCACATTTGGTATGTATTACTTTGTGATGAGAAAAAACTACAAACATTTTTTTAAGATTTTATTTATTTGGGGGGGTGGTCAAAGGGAAAGAGAGAGAATCCCAAGCAGATGCTGCACCCAGCTTGAAGCCAGTTTCGAGGATGCGGGTCTAGATCCCACTACCCTGAGATCATGATTTGAGCTGAAATCAAGCCGGTTGCTTAACTGACTGAGCTACCCAAGCGCCCCCAAACGTTATTAAAAAAAAAAAAAATCAGGGAGGGAGCCTAATTGACTTGTCCATCAGGGAATTTTGGAAGCCTTTCTAGTATCTCTATTGGGAGAAATGGAGACTAGAACTCAAGACCCTAGGACTGATGGTCCATCCTTCACATAAGCTGGCATTAACTCTCTTAAGAAGAAAGGCAAGAAAAAGTAGCTCCAGCCTCAGCACAGGGTGGCATAAATGCTCTAAACAGACCAGAAATTCTGTAGAAGAGAGTTGCTTGCAGGTCAGTCACTGTTGTCTCCTGTGAGCTCTGATCAGGCCCAGGGGACTATATCCAGGACATATTTGAGGACAAGGGTGTCTTGCCAACGGGGCCATTAAAAAGCCAGCCTCGGGGCGCCTGGGTGGCTCAGTGGGTTAAAGCCTCTGCCTTCAGCTCAGGTCATGATCCCAGGGACCTGGGATCGAGCCCCGCATCGGGCTCTCTGCTCAGCGGGGAGCCTGCTTCCCCCTCACTCTGCCTGCCTCTCTGCCTACTTGTGATCTCTGTCTGTCAAATAAATAAATAAAATCTAAAAAAAAAAAAAAGCCAGCCTCTACTAAGGACCTACTCGGTGTCAATATAGTCATGAGGAGGATCTCCTGCCCTTAAGGAGCCTTGGGCTCCGGCAGCTCAGTCAGCTAAGTGGCTGCCTTTGGCTCAGGTCAAGATCTCAGGGTACTGGGATCGAGAGCCCCACATCGGGCTCCCTGCTCAGCAAGTCTGCTTCTCCCTCTCCCTCGGTGATCTCTCTCACTATCACTCTCTCTCAAATAAAATCTTAAAAGAAGGAGCCTTGGGCTCACCGCTGAGAAAGCTCATCAGGGCTAGAGAGCAGTGGGGAGCCTCACCCCACAGGTGTTGAGACAATCAGCAAGAACATCAGAATTGACAGTAGGAACAGTAGCTGGGTGAGGCCCTGGGAAGTGGTACTCCCAGACCCTTGAGATCCACTTCAGATCCTGGCTGCGGCCCCCAAAGGGCCTGTGTGACTGGGAAGTGGGAGTCTCGCTGGACAGGAGCCTTCACCTTTAGGACCTCCGCCATGCAAACGTTTGCCGAATCCAGGCCTTTGCAGGACACCTGCCTATGGAAATGTGAAGAGAGCACGCTCCAGAGCTTTGCATGGTCACCTACTTCAGTCACCTACAGAATTTTCTCAGAGCCTGCCAGTTCACCAGCAATATCTCTGTTGTGTCCTGGCCCAGCCAAGATGGAAAGCCCCTTCACCACCTGACTTTCTAAAGAAAATGCACCCGGATGAAGCAAGGCGGCCAGGGGCTGGGGGGAGAGCTCGTCTCTGCAATGTGGAGAAACCTGAAAGGGTTGATATTCCCTCCCCAGTGATGGACAGATGAACATCATGTGCTTCCAGGTGTGACACCCCCAGAAGGACACATGACCCGTGCAGGACCCCTCTGGGAATACAGAATCTAACTCAGGTGACACAGTAAGGTAGAACTATGAGTAGAACCCAGGTCTGTGTCACTCTGAAATCCAGCCTCCTCTCCAGCTCAGCACTTTTGAAGGTCATTGACTCCTTGTGATCTCGGGTTGGGAGGGCAGCCACACTGGAAAGAAGACATTCACCCTGCCCCTTTAGCCATTTTACAGCTCACTGTGCTGAGGGCAGTACAGGGCCTCAGGACTCAGGCGTGAAATCTTCAGCACACCTTTTTGGATTCCCTGTGTGTTCCTGGTAAGCAAGTATTTCGGGTGCAAATGGCCTCCAAATGGGAACAGAGAGCCCAGTTTGGCAGCACCAACAGCAGCGCTGATTCCTCTTCTCATCCCGTGCACGCCCCCCTCCCCAACCTGGAAACTAGCCTGTGGACTCACAGGGCGTCTTCCCCGGGGAGCTGGCCCACCATGGCCCATTAGGAGGGCAGGGGGCCTGAGATCAGAGGGGGGAGAATGTACAAAATGGCTCCCAGAGACACCCCCCCCCCCCCACCGTGTGGGCTGCAGGTCAGAGCAAAGAATCGGCTGAGGGGAAGAGGCAGGGTAGCACAGGACAGGAAATGAAGGGTTTGGATGGGGAGGGAGAGTCAGCTGCTAGCCTCAGGGGCTGAACAGAAAGGGGGCTGCCTGACTCTCCCACCTCCTCACGCCTTGCTGGCTCTCAGCGAGGTGCTGTGGACCGCTGTTGAGGAGGTGGACCCAAACGGGGGGAAGGCCTGCATTCCTGTGGGTACACAACCCGAAGAAACCGGGTGCTACGTCTGTGTAGAGGAGGAGGGATCTGAGGCTAGCTCTGGCTGGCATTCCCTGTCCACCGCAGCTTAGCCACGGCGCGGGGCCGAAGACGCAACAGCCTCTGGCCAGCAGAAGCTGAGCATAGGACTGGAGCGGTCACGGCCTTTCCTCCACAGCAAGGTGAGGCATAGACATGCAACTGGCGGGTGATGGGGACAGAAACACATGGAGACGAATACGTTTGATGTCCAAACGTAAAGGGGAGCGAGGGTGGGCAGTGAACCACAACCTAGAAGAGGCATTCCAGTGTGGACTTGGCTCCTCCCCTTCCAGGTCCTTCTCTGTAGAGTGAGGGGTTTGGACCCCCTGACCTCTAGGGACTAGCCAGTTCTAGCATTCTAGAGGCACTACAGTTACCGACAGTCAACAGTACAAATCTTGTGACGAGTTGATGCATTTTACTTATAGAACAGCTGCCCATTTCCAGCTTCCCAGAAGGTTTACTTACGCTCTTTTGCAATCAACCACCCCGCCTACCCCAAGGTCACTCTACTTCTGATTTGGAAATCCACAGATTAGCTTTGCTGGTTCTGGAAATTACTACAATCACGCAGAATGTTCTCCGGTTTCTTTGCTCTATGTGATGTCTGTGAGATTCATTCATGTTTTTGCATCCTTCAGTGATGTGTTATTTCTCATTACAATGTAGTGTCCTTTGAATACACCAGCTCGTCAGTCTTCTCCCTGCCGGTGGGCGCTGGGTGGTTTCTGCTTTGGGGCCATCCCGGCAAAGCTGCTGTGAACGACCCTCCCCACGGGGTCTTGGTGGGGACCCAGACCTCAGTTCTCCTGGGGGTGGAACTGCTGACTGCTGTGCACATGCTGTTTTTAGCTCTCGCAGATATTACCAAATAGCTTCCCCAAGCAGGGACGTGACTTTTATGGGCCTCAAAATGAGTATAAATAAACAAGAAAATAAAGGGGAGGGAAAGAAACATATTCTTTAAACAACTCCCAGGACTGATCCTTTCAATACATTTTGAGCACCTGCGGTGAAGTGGGGACGGCTGGGCAGCGCGTCTGCCGCACGTGCTCCGGCCTCAGGTTAGCCTGATCCCGGCTGCGTGGCCCACTGCGCCTTGCGGGCCTCAGCTGAGGGTACGAGGCTCTGCCAAGCACAGCAGGCGCCGGTACAAGGCCCAGCAATCCTGGGCGGTGACTCTGAACGCTCGTTCCTTACCAGCTACTCAACGGTTGCGAGAGACCCTCTCTCTCATGGAAAGAAAATCAAGCTCATGGTAACTTTCGTATTTCATACCTCAGCAACCTGCAACACAGAAAGACTTTAAAACATACCCAAACAATTCCCTCCAGATCTTCGTAGAAAAGGCAAACTCAGGGCACCTCGGTGGCTGTGTTAAAGCGTCCGCCTCAGCTCAGGTACAGGAGGCCTGCTTCTCCCTCTCCCCCTGCTTGCGTTACCTCTCTTGCTACCTCTTTCTCTGTCAAATAAATAAAATGTTTAAAAAAAAAAAAGGCAAAATGACGATAGTTTCTGAAGCATAGCACCCCACGCCGGTTGTGCCAGGTCTCCTGCCCTCGGCTCTCTGCCAGCTACCAGAGCAGGCGGCCTCTCTCCCTCCCATTTCTACCAAACAGGACAACTCCTGGGACTCCTTTTTTTAAAGATTTTATTTATTTATTTGACAGACACATTGAGAGAGTGAGCACAAGCAGGGAGAGTGGGAGAGGGAGGAAGCAGGCTCTCCACTGAGCAGGAAGCCCGATGTGGGGGGCTCAATCCCAGGACCCTGGGATCATGGCCTGAGCTGAAGGCAGACGCTTAATGAGTGAGTCACCCAGGCGCCCCAACTCCTGGGACTCCTTGAGGTAAAACCCTGACTGTGTTCTGGGCACTAGAACTTGCCTTTCTGTAGAGCAGGTCTTCTTAATCTTGGCACCACCGACAGCTCAGGCCAGAGGACTCTTGGCTACAGGGAAGTGTCCCATGATTGTAGGAAGTTCGGCAGCATCTCTGGCCTCTACCCAACTAGACTGCCAGTAACAGTACCAGTTGAGACAACCACAAATGTCCCCACACACTGCCAAATATCCCCTGGGGGGGGGGCGCCAAAGTGTCCCCTGTTGAGAACCACTACAGTAGAGAAAGATGTTTAAGAAAACACTAGCGAGTGTGTTCTCTCCTTCTAGAAGGGAAAGATCAGCTTTCCAAGACACAATCAAAAAAAAAAAAAAAAAAAGTCTGATGCTTAATCAGCTGTGCCATCCCAAGACACAATCAAGCTGGCCTGAGTGAGAGGGCCGGCTTAGCCCACAGTAGGCATTTTAGTCTTGGCAACCATGTGAGACCAAAACTAAAAACCACACTATTTACTCTGGTAAAACTGAAAGAAAATCCAAAGGCATAAAAGGAAAATTCAGGAAAGCAGAGGTTAAGAGGATTTGAAGGTAAGAGCAACAATGAGGGAGATATCTTAAAAGTTCCCGTTTGTGAGCACACACATCTGCCATGGTTTCCCACAGGAATGACTCAAACACCAAATATGAAGACTTAGTTCACCTCATGACAGCACTCGTCTGGGGGTCCAAGCTCCAAACTCAGGGTTTACAGGGAGTATCACTCAACTCAAGTCCATCTCATTATGTGAAAATATACAGATATACACAAAACCTCACCCTACTATTCTATTAAATCAGTTAGTTTAAAATGCATGCTGTTCTTGTGTTTTTATTTTCTAAGTCCATTTTACTAAAAAAAAAAAAAAAAACCCAAAAAACAGAAACGAAAAAAACAAACATACAAAACATTTTTAATATTCTTAGAAAATTAGCAAAAAATTAAGAAAGTTCAGCATATTACATTGTACAATATTTAGGTAAGAATGTTTGAAAATTATAAATATTTGTTCTCTCTCAACATAGGACATCATAAAAATACATTTTTAAAACTTTCTTCATGTATAATTCCTATAAATGATCATATCCCTATTTATTAAGGAAAAGGCCTGATTATAACAAGCATTCACACACTCCTGAAATTTTCTGTACAGTAACTACAAAAGAAAAAGCAAGGGGGTCTGGCAGCAGGTTGACCCTCCAGACCATTTTAAATATTAGAAAGAATTCAGTTAGTATCAAATTACCACTCCAATGGGGCTTAGTTCATCTCTGTGCTGTTTTTCATTCCTCAGGATCTGTCAGCCAAAGCACTCGCTCCCTTGAGTTGGGGCCACCGGGGCCAGGACGTGGATCAGCGGCAGCGCATTGGGCAGAAAGCCCCACACAACTGCATCAGGGACCGCGAGTGGGGACAAGGGTCACATGCTGCCAAGACAGCTGGAGCAGTGGTCGCAAGCCTCCCAGCCAGCGTTACCCACAGCACACCGGCGGGCTGGTTTAGAAGGCTGCGCTCGGAGACAGGGACCTGCTGCCACGGCCCCACCCTGTCCCCCACGGCGGCTGATGGCACCCCCCGCACGCTGTGTGCACGGCCCACTTTCCATGAGCACCTGAGGGAGCTAAAGGGAATTTTCAGAAGCTGAAGTTTTCAAGGAAAGAGTAGATAAAGAGCTGGATAGTGTCAAATTTTTTTTCTTTTCAGGTGAGCCCTGATTTTCAGGCAGAGAAATCAGGCTTCCTTAGTATATTGACCTGATAGGAGGCGCGGAAGGAAGGAGGTCAGAAGCGGCAAAGCCAGTTCCTGTGTCTTTAGCATCGAGCTTTTCAGCTCCACAGGGCTGCGCACCCAACGGGGCCCCTGCCCCTCGTCACCCCCTCACTCCGTGCTCTTCTTCCCCTTCCAGCTCTTCTCTCTCTCTTCCAGTTCGGCCTGGGTGAAAGCCGCAGGGCCCCAGTTAGTGATCAGGTGAGGGTTTTTGGAACCTAAGGGACAAACACACATTAAATACAGGAAGTACCATACCCTTCAGTTAACATAACCAATTCCCCAAGGATAAAACAGTCACTTTCTCCTTTATTTCTCTTCTGAGGAATATCCATCAATGTCATACCCGCCAAAACCACCAGAAGACGAATGCAAAGGGAATTCCTGGGCCTTCTGACCTATCACAGGGCAAGTTACTCAAGAGCAATTGACCCCAAACAGCTTGGTTTCTATGTATTTGGACCAAGGAAGACTTTTCGCACAATTCAAACACACAAATAAAACAGAGAAAAACATTGGGAAAATATCTGACTACTCCAAGGAGCGTGTTACCTGGCTCTATCAACCGAATTAATCCTTCATGCTGGGCCACTTTGTCCTTCCAGCTCTTGGTCTTACTAGTTGCCATCTCCAGCTTCTTCTTAACTCCCTGGAACACAAGGAGATTTTGTATGGTGCAAACACAATGGGAGCTTAAGAGCCAAATAAAAATGACTGGGTGCTTACTATATGATTGTGGGTTATTCCAGGAAATCCTCCCAGCCACTCTCAAGAGGAGGAACTCTTATTACCCCCGTTTTACAGATGTGGAAACCAGATGCAGAGAGCTTGAGTAACCTGCCCGAGGTCAGCTAGAGGACCTACTCACACTGCTACACACGAACGGGTAAGACCCTTGTGTGAGCATCACAGCTCGCCACTCCTCGCCTCCAAACGCCCCCCCCGCCCCCCCCCCCCCCCCCGTCCTGCGGTAACGACAGCAGGTAACTCTCCTTGCCAGTGGGCACCCTTAAGGTTGGGCAGTAAAGGGCAGTGAAGGGACACTGGAGGAAGGGGCTCTGCTTCCAGGTTCCACTGGACCCTTCTCGGTTGCTGAGAACCTGCTGCTCTTCTCAGCAGCTCCTGTAGCAAGGGGCACCCCAGGGGCTCCCCCCAGTGCCCAGAGGACAGTCTCCCAGTCACAGCTCTTCTGCCGTCCAGAGGGCCAAGGCCATGCTCTCTCCAAGGAGATCAGGATCAAAGCCATGGGCATAAGGAGCAAGGATCAAGGGGGACCCTATTCAGCTGGGTTGCCTCTCTGGGTGCCCTTTCTCAGGCGCAGAGGCACGGGCTGCTTCCTGTACCTGCCATTGCTGCCTCCTTAGAGTCCTCACTGCCTAGCAAGCAATCCCCTCGTTGTGGCTAATAACTGCTTATATCAGACCTCTCCTGTTCAAATTACTGTGTGCCTTTTGACTGGACTTGACCTGATCCCCCTCACCACCTATAAAAACCACTACTTCTCACAGCTGGGCGAAATTCTCACTACAGCTTCTTAAAGCTAAGCAACTGTTGTTTTTTCTAAATGTTTAAGTTTTTACTTTAAGTCCAGTTAGTTAAGCCAGAGGGCTAGATTAGTTCCGGGTGCTTAAACGTTTGTTTTGGAAACCTGAAATCCAGGCATCACCTCGTACTGCTCCAGCGCCTGCTTCCGCTCGAGCTCCAGCTGCGCCAGCTGCTCCATGGCTTCCTGCAGGGCCCGCTCTTTCATGACGCGCTGATTCTCCAGCTCCTGCTTCTCCGCCTCGGTCGTCTGAATGGCCTGCTGCTGCTCCAAGTGCCACTTTTCCAGTTCAGCCCTCTTGGAAGACTCTTCCTCGAGCAACCTACGACACAGAGCGTTCAGGATCTGCCTGGGCGCCCACACCCCGGCAGATGCCAGAGCCCCCGAGGCCATCTCAGCCACCCCACTTCTTTCACAAGGAAGAAATGAGCCGCAGAGGCCCACATTCCTAAAGCTGGTAAGGCAACCCGTGCCGCCTGTCCTGCTCCTCTCCGTTGCACTCTCGTTTGAAAACAAATTAACATTTATGAGAGGTTTACTGTGCCACAAACTGGGCCAAGAGCTAAGTGTATTTTCCCAAAGAATCCCCACAATAAACTTAAGTGCTATCAGCATTCATAGTTCAACGATGAAGAAAGTGAGGCACAAAAGCTAAGTGACCTGTACCGCGTCATTCACCCGGCAGGTGGGATGGCCGAGTTGTGAAATGTGCGCCTGGGCTGCTGTAACAGTGAAACATTTCTCATCCCGTACAGACGTATGACCAAGGACAATGCTAACAAACTAATGAAGTGAGGGAAGAAGGAGCCAACAGAAGGCAGACTAAATCAGCTCCCACTTGCCGAACAATCACTACATGTCACTCCCTTGACTTCTCGACTGCTAACTCGTCAGTTCTGCAAGGTACTGTCATCCCTCCAGATGAAGCAATAAAAACTCAGGGTGTCTGTAAGTACGTTACACAGCTGGTAGTGCATTTTTCACCAAGGTTTGTGTCACTCCAAAAGGTTATCTTTGAATCACAGGTTGCCTATCTAAAGTATCGAGCTACAGAGGCATTTAAATAAACTAAGGTACAGCCCAAACCTGTACCAATTACAGACCGTGCAGCCCAAACCTGTACCAAGTACAGACCGTGTGGTTAGATGCCGGCCCAGGACCGACACCCCTCCAGTGGCCCGACCATCAGCACACTCTTCCAGAGCTAGTGAGAGAAGGAGTAAAGTGACGGACCAGACGGCCTCATGTCGCCCCCCTCACCAGCCGCCCCCACGAGGATGCTGCAGGATGCTTATCGGACTCTGCTCAAACAGTCTGAGGGATGGCCCGCCCACTGCTTCACGAATCCAGCGAGTTTATTTATGGGCAGCCGTGGAAAGTTCTTCCTGGACTAGGAAGAGCTCTCCCATCCACTGCCCCCAGTTCTACACAGGACCCGCCACTCCCTCCTTAGATGTCTCCTGGAGTGGGAGACCCACAACTGAACACAACATTGCAAACGTGCTGTGACCAGTGTTCGTCCACCCACTCAACGTGTGCATGTATGATGCACCTTCTGTGTGCTTTTCTAGGCACTGGTGATACAACACGGAACCAGACAGGAAAGGCCTATTTCTTCATTCTAGTGGTAAGAGTATAGAAGGGGATGCATGTTTGCAGGTGTTCAGGCTGCCCTGTCTGAATCCCCATCCTGTGTCCAAGGAATCTGCCACAATGGGCATCTTGATGGGAAGCAGGGCCCATCTCCCACTACAGAAGCCACAGGCCAGACACCTGCCCTCCTGCCCTTTGGCAGCTAGGGCACAGTGGAAGCCCGAGCTGGGCCTGCCTAAGCAGATGTATTAGGAAGAAACGAGACTCTGGAACTTGGACTCTGAAGCAGCCGACACAAAAGAGCAGAGACAGTGGAGACTTTATCTTGCTGGAAGTGGGAGCATCCCGTGCTGAGTAACAGCAGAAGGTGTGGGGACCAACACATGGTGCCAGTGCTGATGTCAGTGGCATCCTCAGGGGGCTCTCCCCCAGGCCTGGCTGGTGCTGTGGCTGGGCTTCATGCCTTGGTTCATGCCTGTGTTCAGGCCTGGCCACCTGCCTGCTCTAATACAGATGCAAGGCCTGTCTAGGGCCCTAGAAGCTAAGGTCTTCCAGGGCCCTAGACCGAGAGTAAACAAGTCAGCCAGCCAGGCCTCCAGGGTCTCTCCGGTCTGGCAGACACTCCTCCCTCTTCACCAGACCGTTAGTCATTCCTAGAAACGACATTAAGACACAAACAGATCTGGCACCTGGCCTGAAGCTTCCGCACGGTCTCCTCGTCTTGCCGGGCCTGTCTCTCATCTTCCAGGGCCTCCTGCAGCTTTAGGTACATGTCTTCCAGTTCCCGGACTCGCTGCAAATACTGTTCCAGTTCAGAGGACTTCTGGGCAACTTGTTCTTCCATCTGCTGTCTGATCTGATGGTATAAAAGGGTCATGTTACACTCAGGCTAACTTTACCCCCAGGGAACGTCTCCCGCTGCTCCCAATGGGCTGCTCCCGATGGCCAGTCCTTGCCGCAGCCCAGCAGGGTGGGCAGGGCCCCATCCTGCACTCCCAGAATGAAGATGGAGCAAGGAGAACACTGCAGCCAATACCAACACTGAGACCGCATGCAGAGTCGGGGCCACAGGCTACAGCCCTCATGTTGTCTTTCTGCCCTGGGAACATTCCATGCCTTCCACTCCACACTTTAAGATTCAAGTCAAGAAAAAAAATCCTTTCCCTGAATAATTTCTCTTTAAATTCCTTTCTATTATACAACCACAACCTCTTTACCCACAGTCTTCTCTAAAAGGAATGAACCTCTGCCCAGTTAGAACAGCCAGAGGGAGGGTTAAAGGCGAAAGGGACGACTGACCAGCAGCCAGCGACTCCTCTTACCTGGCTGCCTCCAGGCCCCTCTTCTTCCTCCCTGGGGCACATCCAGCCTTGGGGGGACTCAAGCACCCAAGTTAGCACCCTAACAAGTATATGGGTTCTCCTTTCTGTATCAAACAGTTTTGAATCTCTGCCTCCAAAACTGGAAGACAAGGATATCTGAATGTAACAGCACACACATCAGCATATGTGTTCGTGGTTTATAAAATATTCTCACTGCTCACTTCCTCGTCCTAAGAGTCATGAGAGATCACATGACAACACCTCCAATGTAAAGAGAAAACTTAAGCTCAAAAGCAGGAGCAGAGAGGAAAGAACCCAGCTCTTCTGGCTGTGAGTACAGCGCTCCTTCCCCCAGCAGCGCCTGCTTATGAACTTTTCTCTCCTAACACGAATATATCTATCTCAACTCCAAGCAACAAAAACTTAATAAATGTCACCCCCATCTATTTGATGGGCACTGGGCTCAGTATTCTCCCATACATTACAACTCCGCGTAAGACCTATGTTCCAATGAACTAGCTAACCACCTCCAGCAACCTGGCTCGTGGGTGTCTTAGGGGATGAATCAGAGCTGCTAAGAAGCAGCAGACCAGAATTCATATGTTCTCATGATTTCAGAACCTCCCACTTTGCCAATGACAGAAGAGGAATGTCATGGAACCCGTGCTTACTTTTTCCATAGCTACTTATTTTCCAAGCCAGGACTCTTTGAGAAGGAAAAAGAATGCTGTTAATAATTATATCAGGATGGCAAGGACTAGCCCAGCAAACCAAGACATACAGTCACCCTAACCACAGTACTTATCACCCCATTCCATGAACTTCTATTCTGGGGTACTAAAAGCAAGCCTTACGTCTTTTACCTTTATATCCTTGGCATGGTGCCTGGCACATAGAAGGTGCTCAATAAGCCCCTACTGAATGAAGAAACACAGAACTTCCCCATGAGCCCCCTGCAGGTCAGAAGCATAGCCCAGCTGACAAGCTGGCCTCCCTCCAGCCTCCCAGGCCTTGGTCCCTCCCCCTTCACCCAAACTGGCCCTCCCAGCTGTGTGGCACTCACAAGCTTCTCTCGCTCCAGCTCTGTGCTGAACCTGGCCTGTAGTTCCACTTGAGTCTGAAGACGTTTCTTTTCTTCTTCTGCTGCACGAGATGCTGCTTCTTCCAGTTTCTACCCAGTCAAAAACCCACCCCAGAAAAGCAGTAAATATTAGAGTGGAGGTGCATCATTAGCAAAGAAAAATGGTGGCACGTGGGTAGCTCAGTCAGTTAAGCATCTGACTTCGGCTCAGGTCATATTATCAGGGTCATGGGATAAAGCCCCACCTTGGGGTCCACTCAGCACAGTCTGCTTGGGATTCTCTCTCCCCGCTCTCTCTATCCCTCCCCGCTGCTTACTCTTGCACGTTCTCTCTTGCTAGTAAATGAATAAATCTTAAAAACAAAGTCTCAAATGACCTAACTTTACACTTCAAGGAACCAGGAAAAAAAAAAATGAAGCCCAAAGTTAGTAGAAGGAAGTAACAAGGACTAGAGCAGAAATAAATAAAAGAGGCCAAAAACATAAGAGAAGATCAGTGAAACTAAGCTCTTCTTAGAAAAGATAAACAAATTGACAAGTCTTTAGTGAGACTCACCAAGGAAAAAAGAGGATTCAAATAAATGAAAGAGATGTTACAAAGGATACCACAAACTACAAAGGATCATAAGAGACTATTAGGAATAATTATACACCAACAAATCAGACAACTAGAAGAAATTTACAGATTCCCCAAAACATACAACCAATTTGATTACTAGGAGATTCAATCAGTGATCAGAAACCTCCCAACAAACAAGCTGTCCCAGGACCAGTTTCACTAGTGAATTCTACCACACATCCAAAGAAGTAATGTCTTTTCTTCTCAAACTTTCCAAAAAAACAGAAGAGGAGGGAATTCCTCCAAATTCATTTTATGAGGCCAGTGTTACCCTTATCTCAAAAGCAGAGGGGCACCTGGGTGGCTCAGTGGGTTTAAGCCTCTGCCTTCAGCCCAGGTCATGATCTCAGGGTCCTGGGATCGAGACCCACATCGGGCTCTCTGCTCAGCGGGGAGCCTGCTTCCTCCTCTCTCTCTGCCTGCCTCCCTGCCTACTTGTGATCTCTGTCAAATAAATAAATAAAAATCTTTAAAAAAAAAAAAAGCAGATACAAGAAAAGAAAATTAGGGGCTAGTACCCTTGATGAACACGGATGCAAAAATCCTCAATAAAAATATTAGCAAACCAAATTCAACAATACATTAAAAGGATCATATACCATGATCAGGTGGGATTTATTCTTTTGTATAATTTAAATTTTTGAACCATTTGATTATATTATCTATACAAAAGATTATATATTTTTTAAAGAAACCGAAGTAGAAATAAAAGTTATTTGGGAGAGGAGGGGTTGAATAGGGAGAGCACAGAGGATTTTTAGGGAAGTGAAAATAAGCCTGAATGATACTGTAATGGTAAATACATCGCATTACACATTCGTCCAAACCCATAGAATGCAGAACACCAGCATGAACACTAAGAGAGACTATGGGCTTTGGGTGCTATGAGTATCAGTGTAGATTCATCAGTTTTAACGAACGCACCACTCTGGAAGGGGATGGGATACCGAGAGAGGCTGTGTGCATTGACACTGGCGGTATAAGGGAAATCTCCGTATCTTCCTTTTAATTTTATTGGGAACCAAAAGTGCTCTACAAAAATAAAGCATTTTTTCAAAAAAAAAAAAAAAATGTGGACAACCCCCTTAAAGAAATGTATTAATTTTAAAAAACTACATGATTTCTTGTTCTTTCTTCCAAATTGAGGCCAATCAAGTCTTACAAAACCCACAAACATTATTGAATTCCAGGTGATTAAAATATTCATCTAAGCAGTTTTTTCCCTAAGTATGTTTCAATGAAAACTTAATTTTATTTCTTTACGAGAAAAGGAAAACTAAAGATTATTAAGGGATCTATAATAATTTCTCAGCACTTAACAAATCCCAAATCAGTTTCTTAAATAATTCTGTAAATCTAAGTAGGAGGAGAGCTGTCTAGTTTGGCCTAGGCCTTGCCAGCTCTGGGCATACATTCACATAAAGCAGAGCAGGGCACCTACATCCTCATGGGAGGCAGTCTAAAGGTTCAGAGAGACGCCAGATGGGTGAATCTCAAATGCATGATGCCAAGTCAAAGAACACAGTCTTGAAAACTTACACACTGTGCAATTCCATTTATATGACAATTTGGAAAAGGCAAAAATACAGGAACAGAGAAAAGATCAGTGGTTGCCGGGGGTTAGGGATTAGTGGACAATCTGAGTACAGCGGGCAGTGTGAGGAAGGAAATTCCGTGGGGCAGCAGAATTGTTCTGCATTCTGTCTGTGCTGGTTACAAGAATCTAGACACATGTAAAAACTCACACAACTATATATAAACCATGATTCTTACTGTTTGTAAACTGCCAAAAAATTAGAACGAAAGAAAAAAGGACACCAGAACTTTCCAATTTTGGCAATACTCTATCCTAACTTGGGCAGTAGTTTCAGGGGTATTCACGTTGTGATGCTTTCGTACACACTCTTCCGTACTCTCTTCTGTAGGACCTATTGCATATTTTTTTTTTAATTATGGAAGAAGGACAACAAGCCCAGATTCCCACCCCACTCTTCTAACATCCACTACTGCCATGTGTACAGTGGATGAAGGAAGCAGTGCTCACATACTACAGGTGCTCATCCTAGCCTGTTACGGGAGTTTTTAAAGAAAACATATTACAGCAGAAAGGCAAGATGCAAGAGTGATTCAGGAGGAAGAGCAACAAGACCCGAGGAGCTGCTTTTAGAAAGTAGGTATGTCGGGGCACCTGGGTGGCTCAGCTGTTAAGCATCTGCCTTCAGCTTGGGTTATGATCCTGGAGTCCTGCGATGGAGCCCCACACTGGGTTCCCTGCTCAGCAGGGAGTCTGCTTCTCCCTCTGCCCTTCACCCTGCTTTATTTCTCTCCAATAAATACATAAAATCTTAAAAAAAAAAAAAAGAAAGAAAAGAAAATAGGTAAGCTCTCTAGAAAACAGTATGGAGAGTCCTCAGAAAGTTAAAAGGAGGGCTACCCTATGACCCAGCAATTGCACTAGTGGGTATTTATGCAAAGGGTGCAAACAGTGATTCTGCACCCCAAAGTTTATAGCAGCAATGTCTACAATAGCCAAAATATGGAAAGAGCCCAGATGTCCATCAACAGATGAATGGATAAAGATGTGATGTATATATACTCGACAATCAAAAAGAATGAAATCTTGGGGTGCCTTGGTGGCTCAGTGGTTTGAGCCTCTGCCTTCGGCTCGGGTTGTGATCCCAGAGTCCTGGGATCAAGTCCCGCATCGGGCTCTCTGCTCGGCGGGGAGCCTGCTTCTCTCTCTCTCTCTCTCTGCCTGCCTCTGATCTCTGTCAAATAAATAAATAAATAAAATCTAAAAAAAAAAAAACAAAACAAAAAAAAAAGAAATCTTGCCATTTGCAACAACGTGGATGGAATCAGAGGGTATTATGCTACGCAAAGTAAGTCAGAGAAGGACAAATACCATATGATTTCACTCGTACATGGAATTTAAGAAACAAAACAGATGACCATAGAGGAAGAGAAGGAAAAATAAAATAGATGAAAACAGAGAGGGGGGCAAATCATAAGAGACTCTTAACTACAGGAAACAAACAGGGTTGCTGGAGGGGAGGTGAGTGGGGATGGGGTAATTGTGTGACGGGCATTAAGGAGGGCATGTGATATAATGAGCACTGGGTGTTGTATGCAACTGATGAATCACTAATAATATACTGAAACTAATACTGTGTGTTAACTAAATTAGATTTAAATTAAAAATTTAAAAAGAAAGGTATGGTGGATAGGAACAACTTTCTAGCTTCGTACACCCACATTAATTCCTAAGGTTACAAAAGTACTAGAAAATTCTTTGTGAATCTACTCAGAGGATGTCAGCACAAAGTGTGGCATCTCCACGGACTGGAAAGGGAGAACCCCACCAGGAATGTGGGGGCGTATACTGTGAGTATCTCCCACACTCCACAGCAAAGGTGCTACAAAAGAGGTAGGAGACACAAAAGGGTCTTTGATCTTGTAAGATAGCAGGTGCTCACTGATTCAAAGCAGAAATAAGCACAGTGTCCATACAATGAGGACCATCACCTCCAGAACCATGATACAATTGAGAACAAGGTTTTCCAAGGAATGTCAATTATCCTGTACAATCAATAGTACTTGACCTCCTAGCCCAGAGATGGAAGGAGAAACTGACCCAGACTGTATCTTTGATTCCAAACGGTAACTGAGACCCACAGTTCTATACTAAGAGTATTCATGAGTAAAGCTAAGGGGTGGGGTGGGGGGGGGGGCGGACTAAAAAAGCAACACACCACGCCCAGGTCACCAAAAGTGACCTTGACATCCTCGAGGAAATAAAATTTCTCATCTTTCTCTGACAAAATTCAACTGTGCTCACTATTCTTATAAATGTTCTTGTCCGGTCAATGAAATGCCTTGCTGACCTGAGACCCTCATACTTTCAAGGCTGGGAAAACCAGGATGTCTCACTCAGCAATCTAGATACACTTCCTGAGAAAATTTACCAAAGCAGCTGTCTAAAACTGCACGCACCTGGTCTTGGCAGACCCAAAGCTTGTCAGGAAGGTAGGAAGGCAGCTGTGGTTCCTACGAGGGAAGAGAGAGCCCTCCCCCAGCCCGGCGTCCACGCCCACCTTCCTCACGGACTCCAGCTCCTGCTGTTTGTTTTCGTTGGCAGCCTGGAGCTCCTTCATCTGTCGCTCCAGCTCCTCCTGCTCAGCCAGCAGCTTCTTCCGCAGTTCTTTCCGACGCTGGCGGGCTTCTTTATGTGGTGGGGGGCTGCCCAACTTCAACAGATGGATAGTAGAATGAATGGCTATAAAAGGTGTAGGACAGAAAAAGGGACCGACTGTTTATTCTTCGTAAGCCTAAAATGCGGATGGCCTACTGGGAAGAAAACCAGAGGCCCAGTGGACATTCTGCTTCTGCCACTGAGTGCTGGTCCACCCTGGTGTAAGTCATAACCTGCAGCATCGGTCTCCTCATCCCTGAAATGAAAGATGTGATCTCCAGAGTCCCTTCCAGCTCCAGAATTCCGTAACTGCGTATCTATTCTTAAATAGATACTTGATATGGGAATAGTGCACACATTTAAAGAACTTAGAACACTTTCAATTCCCTTCTCTGTATTTTCTCAAAAGGCCAAATAAGAACAAGAAGTAGTAAGAGCTGAGATTCAGACTTCCTGATATCTGATTTGCTACATACTGGGTTTAGTCCGCCCTTATCTATGCCTTATGAAACCATATTCTTATACACTCCCTTCCTGAGATGGTAAGAGTAGCTACCATTTATTGAATACTTGCTATATGTGTATCTTTACATGCATTATCTAATTCTTATGTATTTTCCTGATTATTTTAATTAATTTTTTGAACAGCTATTACTTTCACGTTGTTCAAATTCAAAAGCATGGAAAGACATACAGGAAAAGTCTCCCTCCTGCTCCTATCCCAAGTTCTGGCTTCCCCTCTCCATTACCAATTAATGTTAACAGTTTCTTGTGCATCTTTTCCAGAGATATTTTAAGCATATACAAATAAATATGCATATACATCCTCCATCTTCTTTTGACATAATACACTCTTCTGAGCCTTGGTTATTTTCACTTAATTTATCTTAGAGAGCTTTCTGTATCAGTATATAAAGCATTATACAGGGCACCTGGGTGGCTTAGTCAGTTAAGTGTCTGTCTTCGGCTGGAGTCATGAGCCCAACGTCTGGGATTGACATCAGGCTCCCTATTCAGCGGGGAGTTTTCTTCTCTCTCTCTCCCTCTCCCCCTTCCCCCTGCTCATGGTCTCTCTCATTCACACACACACAAACTCTCTCTCAAATAAAATCTTTTAAAATAAGTAAAGCAAATAAATAAAACATTATACATACTGTACAGAACCCCACTGTGTTTCTTCTATCATTTACTCAACCATTTTGCAATTAATGGACATTTAGGTTATCTACAATCTATCACATTTCTGCAATGATGTGCCATTTTGTAAGTGTGCAAGTGTATCTTCATTATCTGTTAACCCTCACAAAAACCTTAAGAGGTAGGTACGATTTTTTTTAAAGATTTTATTTATTCAGACGAACCATGAGAGACTACAGACTCTGAGGAACTGAGGGTTTGGAGGGGAGGTGGGTGGGGGGTTGGGTGGGCCTGGTGGTGAGTATTGTGGAGGGTATGTATTACATGGAGCACTGGGTGTGGTGCATAAACAATGAATTCTGGAACACTGAAAAGAAATTAAAAAATAAAAATTTTTTAAAATTATGTATAACTTCACTGGAAACAATAAAAAAGACTTCTGTCAGTTAAAAAAAGAAAGATTTATTCATTTGAGAGAGAGAGAGGTAGTGAGAGCATGAGCAGGGATGAGAAGGAGAAGCAGGCTCCCCACTGAGCAAGGAGCCTGATGTGGGGCTCAATCCCAGGACCGAGATCATGACCTGAGCCAAAGACAGACGCTTAACCAACTGAGCCACCCAGGTGCCCCAAGATGTAGGTACTATTATCCCTACTCTATGGAAAAGGAAAAACAGCTACAAAATTCATAATTCAAGTGATCCGGGAAAAGAGGATTTAAACCTAGGTGTACTTGCCTCAAAATCTTAAGCCACATCAAAAGGACCATAATTTTCAGTATAATTGTACTTATGTCCAAGAATATCATATTTAGAAGCTCCTTTCTTGACTAAAAAAAAAAAATCTCATATGTAGTGTTTCATTCTTTACTAATTTTAGAATACTTTATAAGTTATTAAATCAAAAGTTTGTGTTCTTGAAATAATTATTTAACACTAGTGATTTCTTATGAAAATAACAGATTTTTTTAAAATAACAGATCTTAAAAATTACTAGAAATATTCAAAAGTGATTGCATTATTCCTCTATTGTTTTCTGTTTATTAAAAATTCAAGATGGGCACTTCAAAATCCTTCTGGTCCGTAAAAGTGGAAGTTCCATTCTCTTTAAATAGTAAAAGTAAATAAAACCTAAAACATCCAGTCTATAATTTTCCCATAAGCTTATTATGCAAATGAAACTGATGAAAACTTTGGGAACTCTTCTCAATTTGTTTTTCTTTCAGCTACTATGCTGCAGGGAGAAAAGACAACAGTAAGAGAACAATAACTTTAGCATCTTTAATGAGATTAAATACAAAGTTGGAGCTCTCAAGTTATATCATGAGAAATAATAAAAACTGTCTTACCCTGAATCCACTCCTGTTTCTTCTTCTTATCTGAGGCACTGATTTCAAAGGTCTTATCAAAACATTTTATGAGAAAAAGACATTTCTTCCCATCTTTGTCAGGCAAGGACTAACACAGAAAGCAAAATCAGTTTTTCTCAATTTTATTTTTAAGCATTTAAATTCAATCTCAATTATTTATATGAATCTTGCTGAAATTCAACATCAGTGAAAAATGTCTGTAAGAGCATATTTCTGATTTACAAAATGCTACTCTCTAGGCAATATTACCTATGGTAACAATGACCCCTGATTAGGATACTTCATCTGGACTGCAAGAACCACCCAACACCTGATGGGGACACCATGCTTTGGCTTTCCTGAGCAGAGGGACTCTTTTATGTGAGCACACCCCTTACAGGAACCCTGGAAGGCATATCCATATTGTTACACAGGTATGGACCCAGGGTGCTACTAGACTACTAAGCCAGGGTGATTCCCATGTCCGCCTGATGCAGATCCACTCTCTTTGCACTTGGGCTGTATTAAGAGCAAGCTGTAGGGGCGCCTGGGTGGCTCAGTGGGTTAAAGCCTCTGCCTTCGGCTCAGGTCATGATCCCAGAGTCCTGGGATCGAGCCCCACATCAGGCTCTCTGCCCTGCAGGGAGCCTGCTTCCTCCTCTCTCTCTGCCTAGTTGTGATTTCTGTCTGTTAAATAAATAAAATATTAAAAAAAAAAAAAAAAAAGAGCAAGCTGTAGCTCCTGTCCTATATCCGTTAAGTAGACCGGTATGGCCTATGGTAAATCTTATGAGTCTCCATGTTTAGCCGAATCTAAGAAGACCCCTCCATGGACAGTGCACACCCTGGGGCATTAATATAGCTACACTATTTCATCCATCAAAATACACTGCCATTTATGAGCAAGATTTTAGGTAATTTCAATGTTCTTCATCAAATACAGATGTGATGATAGTTCAAATATACATTAAAAACTCAAAATTTATATTTCTTGAAGACTTCACTTCTTTACAGAATTAACAGCAATGAATATGGTGTCCTGACTGAAAGTCACCTAAAATATTCAAAGAAAATGCTTGTATTTTAATTTTATTTATTGTACTCAAGATGGCCCAGATTTCCTTGTATATTCATGATTTCAAACACTGTCTTACTGAATATTTTTGTTTTCTTTTTTATAACTCCATTTTATTCAATAAATGTTTCCTTAAATGTTCAAATAAATCTGACTTAATCCCTACTTTATTCACGAGACAAAAAATAAATTCACATTACAAAAAACTTTTGTCAGGTTATCTTTGATTTTGGTTCAGAAAATCTGCAACTGTATGCCTATACTATTTGCTAAGTATTAATTTTAAGATTATTTTAAGGTTCTAAAATCTAGAAGCAAGATAAAAGACTTCAGCAGCAGGGGGCAGCATCAGAAAGAGGTAACAAGAGACTCTTACCTCCACACAGCAGTTTTCATCCAAGAGAATGTCTCCTTTCTTATCTTTTAGATCCTCACTCACATAATAAGAAATTATGTTGGGTTTTAGTACAAACCAGCGTTCAGTCCAGTTTTTCCGTTTATGGCCTTTTTTCATCATGTAACCCTAGGAAAGATTAAACCTGGTATAAATGCCTGGCCTTTTATCTATTAGAGCCAATATCTCTTCTTCAAATACAGGAGTACCAGTGGTTTCTGACCTTTGTGGATCTGAACCCACTAAGGATCTATGAAGGCCGGAGGCACTAAATCCAGTCAAATACATGCATATGGAAGCTTACACAGAATTCTGGACATGCAGAGACAACAGTCCGCCCCACTCCCCATCCCCCAGTGCTATATATACATAGCCTTAGACCTCCTGGTGCTAAAAGCATTGTGATTTTTTTTTTAAGATTTTATTTATTTATTTGACACAGAGAGATCACAAGTAGGCAGAGAGGCAGGCAGAGAGAGTGAGAGGGAAGCAGGCTCCCTGCTGAGCAGAGAGCCCAATGCGGGACTCGATCCCAGGACCCTGAGATCATGACCTGAGCCGAAGGCAGTGGCTTAAACCACTGAGCCACCCAGGTGCCCCGCACTGTGATTTTTTTAATTATTATTATTTTTAAAGACAGGGAGAGATAATCTTAAGCAGGCTCCACACCCACCATGGAGCCTGACATGGGGCTCAATCTCATGACCCTGAGATCATGATCTGAGCCAAAATCAAGAGTTGGATGCTTAACTAACTAAGCCATCCAGGTGCCCCTGGATAATAAAAAATTATATATAAACTTTTTTATAGTGATTCTCAGCAAATTAAAATCTCAATCAATGAAAAGGGTAAACTTGGCCAAATATATCTTTCAACCAAAGGCACCAACCTAGCCTTCTACCAACCTCTCTCTCCCACTACTCTGGAGGAAGAACTCTGCTCCAGATGAACAGAAAAGGAACAAGCAGTTAGGATTCTGGCTTCTAAATGTAGCTTCTACACTCACACTTCGTCTAGGCCTATACTTCCTTCTCAGATAGCAGTCACGAAGGTGCGTAATTCTTATTTTTATTTAAACAATATGACAACATTATTACTGGCCAAGCCCTTCGGGGTTGTTTGAGAATAGCTGACTTTTTTTTTTTCTTTTTTTTTTTTTAAGATTTATTTATTTATTTATTTGAGAGAGTGCTCATGAGCTCAAGGGGGCAGGCAGAGGGAGAGAGAATCCCAAGCAGACTCCCACAGAGCACAGAGCCTAGTGTAAGGCTCTATCTCACCACCTCAAGATCATGACCTGAGCCAAAACCAAAAGCAAAACACTTAACTGACTGAGCCACTCAGGACCCCCAAGAATAGCTAACATTTAAGTATTAAATGTACAAGGGCTGATGGCCTATAGTAGACTATACGTTATCATTAAATATTTATTACCTTGCTGTATCACTTGATTATTATGCCAAGTTCTAATCATATACTTGCTCAGTTTCCTAATCCTTGGACATTTAAGTAAAAGCTATCTCATACTGAAATTCACCTGTAGTCTGATTATCCTGCCAGCCTGGTAGGCCTAGAACTCTTTGGACAGAGACCATGTCTCACACTTCCTTTTAGCACTAAAAACCTAGACAAATGAAACCTCAATTAATGTTTATTGATGGGAATCAATTAGGGAAAAAGAGCAAAGACAACAATATCACCTGTTGAGTAAATAAAGGACCAAGGTAAGGAAATCCCAACTTGGAGTTATTATTCAGTATAATAATTAAGAAATCTGAAAGAGCCACTAAAAAATATATTATATTAATTCTATTTAACATTAAGCTTCCCATATGTGTATCAGATGCTATGCAGGTCATAATCTAATAAAATAAATGCAATTTTGCTATATAAAGGTATTTTCTCCCCCAAATAAGGGTATTTTTCCGATTTTATAAAATATACAATTAGGGGTACCTGGGTGGCTCATTGGGTTAACCCTCTGCCTTCAGCTCAGGTCATGATCTCAGGATCCTGGGATAGAGCCCCACATCAGGCTCTCTGCTCAGCAGGGAGCCTGCTCCCCCTCTCTTTCTGCCTGCTTCTCTGCCTACTTGTGATCTCTATCAAATAAATAAATAAAATCTTTAAAAAATATATATATATAAAATCAGATAAATACGTTCATGTATAGACTCATATAAAGTAGTAAGTTCAATAACAAGGAAGGAATAAAGAAGCAAATAAAACTTACAGAAATCCCACAATCCAGATCACTTTTAACATTTTGGTGACCATCCAAGGGGTTGCAAGATACTTCCTATTCAACAACCTGTTTTTTTCTCTGAACAATATGCCATGAGGATCTTTCGGATCAACAAATATGGCTGCACACATAACATTAAAGTACTTCAAAAATAGTTAGAAATGTGTTCACTTAACCAGTCCTTTCAAAATAGTAATTTCCCAATGGCGAAGTGTACTTTAAAATTGTACCAGTAATTTTTTTAAATTAAAAAGATTATACAAGACTAGGAAAATAAGAAACTTTATTCCTGTTCTAATCAGTGTAAAAGTATAAATGACTTGTACTCGATGAAAATGTCTTTTTTCAAACATACATTCTAAAGATGAGGAGATAGCATTCTTACCTGTTTCAACACATCTAATATAAGCTCATTAAAGACTTCATTAATCGCCATGGACACTGTCTGCCGATCCATGCCTTTGCTGAACTGTCCATTTCCAATAAGCTCAATCAGTTCCCACACAGAAAGACCATCTTTACTGTCATCAAAGTTGATTTTATAATGTTCAAATTGTTCTTGCTGCCAACCTCCTCCCATAGCTTCTGTAAGTTTCTTAAGCAGGTATTCAATCTGTACAAAGAAAAATGTAAAAGTATTCCTAGTTAAAAAAAAAAAAACTTTTAAACTTAGGTATATATCTATGTTACTTACACTGATATGGTCAACTTAGGAAATTTTTTTTCCAGTTACAAAAGCATATCTTTAAATAATCATGATATTATCATGGGGAAAAGTACGGATACACTGGTCTTATATTAACCTTATAGAACAAGTAAAGGTTTCAAAAACTGATAACCCTCTAAAAGTACGGTGTATCAGTACGCAAACTGCATACATACAGTACCATACACAAACTAACTGATGTGATTTTATTACTCTCTGTTGGATGAGTATTTCAATATACCAGAATACTGATTTTACTGAACTAATATGCAAGTACTAAATTAAATAAGATTTCAAAAAATAAATAAATAAATAAATAAAATAAGATTTCAAAGTAGAATGTACAAGTTAGTCCTCAATTTACAAATTTTCCACATAACCAATTATTTGAAAATTATAATGCTTCCTCCCATTATAACGTTGACAATGTTGGCAACAATGGCTGAACTTCTAGCCCAGGCTGGAAAAGCTTATGAAATCCTGAAACGCATACCTTTGTGTAGAAATACAGTAGAAAATATTGTTATTGAAACAGCAGTAGATGAATAAAAGAGTGAGGCAGTAATACTCACTGAATGAAAAATTGGTATCTTATCTTCCAGAAAGCCTAGGTTTCCTACAGCGCTCTTGAATTCAACAGGTCCAAAAATAAAGGAATGTATCACTTCTACCTTCCAAATGGCTTCCCCTTCTATTATTGATTTCAGCTGGGAATACCACCATTCATCCATGCCAATTCTTGTTCCCCACTCCTTTATACCAAAAATCAGTGATAATAACCTACTGCTTTTACTTCCCTAGATCAGTGTTTTTCAAACTGTACGTTATAACCCAATATAAAATCGATGTATTAGGTAATAACCACCATTTTCCTTAATGGAATGAAAATATTTGAGTTCACCTCAAATAAATGTTAAATGTTTTGTGATAAGTTTGGCTTTGTGGTGTGTCTATGTGTGCTGGGTCATGAAATAAAAACTTACGTTCCTACGGATTACAGTCAAAAGAGAATGAAAAAACGTTGTCCCAGCAGTTCTCAGATCCATCCCTTCCTAATCCATCTGCCTTGGTTCAGCCTCCCAATTGGTATCCTTGACTCCAGCATTGCTCCCTTGCATCTATACTGTTAGATTCTTCTAAAACACAATCTGAGCCTGTCACCTCCCTCTTTAAATCCTGTCTTGGCTCTGTGTCACCTCAAAGATGAAGGCCAAGCTCTTCTGCATCCCTTGGTGAGCACGACCCTCCCAGCCCCACCCCGGCTTACTATCTGTCTCCAACATGTCTTCCACCACTGCAGACACCACTGCGACACTGCATGTCGCCCACTGCAGACTTTACACTTCAACATACACAGATCAGAGGTCTCAAGCTTATTCTGTAAAGGGTTAGGTAGTCAATGTTTTACGCTTTGTGCATCTCTATTATAATTTACTCTTTGTTTTGGTTGGGTTTTTTTTTTTACACTTTAAAAATGTAAAAACTATTCTTAGCACACGGGCTATACAAAAATAGGCTATGGGCTAGATTTGGCAATGAGCCATAGTTTGCCAATACCTGCCATAGATTATAAAGAGTTTACCAACTTAACACACTTTTTTATGCTTCTGTGCCTTTCCCCATCCTGTCCTCTCTGTTTTGAATACCTCTCCTCATTTCTATATCCAGCTAACTGGTATCCGTTCAAAATCTGTATCATGTAGGATATTCCTACTTAAGTGAGATACGTGGAACAATGGCAACAGCACCACTTAGAAGCCTGTTAGAAATGAAGAATCTTGGACCCTACCAAAGACGCAAAAATCAAAATCTGCGTTATAACAAGAACCCCAGGTACTTCCCTATGCCCACTGATGTTGGAAAAGCACTGCTCTAGCAAAACTGCTCTGACCAACCCTAATCCAGGTCAGGTGGTCTTCTATGTCACTGAACTTAGCATACTATACTGAAATCATCTCTTTACTCATTTTCTTCCTTACCATTTTCTGAATTCCTTATACAAGGGACCATGTCCCACCCATCTTTGAATCTCCAGAAATCAGCATCATACCTAGAATGTGGTAGAGCTCAATTAATGTTTATTAAACTGAAATAAACTAAGCTAAGCCTCAATTTTTTCATCTATGAAATGGACATAGTAACACTTATCATAAAGAACTACTATGGGGATAAAATGAGACAAGTACTAATTATTTTGTATAGTGTCTGACACAGTATGTACCCCATCAACGTTACTTTCTTTTGCACTGAGTGAGTGGTGTATTATTCAAACATTTAAAATTACATTTTAGGGGACACCTGGGTGGCTCAGTCAGTTAAGCGGCTGCCTTCGGCTCAGGTCATGATCCCAGGGTCCTAGGATCAAGTCCCACATCAGGCTCCTTGCTCAGAGGTGAGCCTGCTTCTCCTCTGCCTCTGCCTGCCACTCTGCCTGCTTGTGCTCTCTCTCTGACAAATAAATAAATAAAATCTTTTAAAAAAATAAAACAAAATAAAATTACATTTTAGAATGCATTTATGAAGTAACATAAATGAAGAATGCAAAATTAAATTTACTTATAATTTCCACTGCATAAAGAGTACACAAATATTTGGACAAATATTAGAGGAAAACATAGAAACAGTAAGTCTAATTTGTTACAGATAAGATTGTGAGTTAACTTTTCTTTCTTTCCTTTGCACTTCTGCTAACTTGGATGTAATGATGTCTGTGAAATAATGTATTTTAGCAGAGAAAGAATGCCAACGATAGGAAAAATGTGCTTGCAAAGAAATGTACATCCACAAAATATCACAGAGTCAAAAATATCAAGAGTTCTATGGATTTAATTTGATAGAATACTATAAATAAGCCCTCTAGTGTGGAAATGATCTTCTCTTCTAAATCTAGCATATGGTAGGCAATCAACAATGTTTACTTGTTGGAGAAAAAACACACTTAGATCTTTCCTTTCTCTTGCTGGAAACAGATCATGTACTATTAAGCTTATCAGATGTTATTACTTTCTTGGCTTTTAAATAGAAGTATAGGGATGGGAGAGGGGGGCTGGCTATCTCAGTCCGAAGAGCATGTGACTCCTGATTTCAGGTCGTGAGTTCAAGACCCACGATGAGTAAAGCTTACTTTAAAAAAAAAAAAAAAGTTCATTTGCACCTGGCCAGCACAGTTGGTGGAGCATGCAACTCTTGACCTTGGGGTTTTTAGTTCAAGCCCCACGTTGGGTGTAGAAATTTCTTAAAAATAAAATCTTTTAAAAAAAGAAGAAGTAGTAACAGGGATAGTCAGTGGAGGAGAGAGAAAAAAAAATGGTCAACAAGACAGAGAAAGAAGAGAGGAGGAGAGAATGGGGCAGAAAAGAAAAGGAAGAAAGACTATCAACAAGAAAAGATTAAAGAGAGACTAGAGAAAAAGTCAAAAAGGACATTAAGATAAATAAATACCCAAAGTAAAATATCTTAGAGGCATTAACATGCACAGAAGTTCACTCTCCCTAATGCAGCACAAAGAAGGGCCCAGGCTGTCTGATCACAAGTTTCAGTAGTAAAGCCAACGGAAGGTACGTACATGCATATGGTCACGTGTACACACATGACAAAAAAATGGTGCATCCGAATGACCATTCATACTACAGTCAGGAAACAGCCTCAGCTTTTTCTCACATACCACTGTGAATACACCCAAGTCCCTCCCACTCCAAGCTTCAGTTCCTCTTGTATATGGAATGGGCTTTTATAATGTTAGTAACTCAGACTGCCTGTTAGTAGCAAACGCAACTCTAGAGGCAGCCTCCCAGGTTCCTCCCGAACCTTTCTGAAGGTGCATTCCCAAAGCCTTCTGAGTTTGTCATCAGCACTGAGCATCTGCCTGGACTGTCCCAGGCAAATTATCTAGATTCATTTCCTGCTGACTTTCAACACAATCATATACTTATGATTAGCAAATAATTGAAGGACCTCTTAATTCATTATATTGGGCCAGGGAGACAAACATTACCATTCTCAACTACTCAATTATACTAAATAATAAATCACGTGCCACCATGTTAGTCTCAAGTGGCCTGCATCAATTCTAAGAGCTCATTCAGTTTCAGGAAGCAGCTTACTTCCTCCTTCCAAGCAAGTTTCACCAAAAATAACAAAGAATAAACTTTCAGGCTGCATGTGATTTTTGAGGCCTTTGGCTCCAAAAATTATTTTGTTAAAAGTTCTTTCCCTGTCATCATTAAAAAACGGCCTCCACTGGCTTAACAACAATTCAGGTTTTATTTCACTAAGGGTCTCTAAAAACTATTTTAGGTTTGATATTTAATTGCATCAAGACAATTCTTCCAAATAAGCCCACAACAGACACATCCTGTTTTGTTCTTGGCTCTGTGGAAAATGAATACTAATGAAAAAACTACCGACACACATTTCCAGGAATATCATTTGACAAAAATTACAGAACCATCTTAAACAGGAACATACTGTACCTTGACTTCTACATGATTAACTCACTTAAATATTTATTTAATATTTTGACTATTTTATATATTTTTAATATATATATTTAATATTTTTTAGTATTTTAACACTACTTTCTAGGTGATGGGAAACAGAGTCAAAAGCAAACATTTACACAACTTATGTCATTCATATAACTACCACTGTTATTTATATCTTTTATAGCATTAATCGAAGCTAGAGAACAAAATCTTAGTTAAAAACATTCTAGACTTGGGGCGCCTGGGTGGCTCAGTGGGTTGGGGCCTCTGCCTTCAGCTCAGGTTATGGTCTCAGGGTCCTGGGATCAAGCCCCGCATTGGGCTCTCTGCTCAGTGGGGAGCCTGCTTCCCTCCCTCTCTGCCTGCCTCTCTGCCTACTTGTGATCTCTCTCTGTCAAAGAAGTAAATAAAATCTTTAAAAAAAAATTCTAGACTTAAACAAAATACAAATAATCATTATGATAGATGAATGACTAGAAACATAAAAATCACCTTAAATGTATAAAGCCTAAAAACTGTTGGTAAGATTACAAATTAAATTCATATATACACTCGTGACAAATTAAGACATTATATTCCAAATTTTGTTTTTAAAATATGCCTGTCTTTACATTAGATTTTATTAATGTAATAAAATCTAATAATTCTTAATTTTTATTAATTAAAATTAATAAATTTATTAACTAGTCTAAAACTAATTCAAAGCATGTTTTTAAAAAAAGTTACTAAAGTACTTAGGAAAGAAGCAAAATGTAACAGACAATAACCACTTTTTTATTTATTTATCTGTCAGAAAGAGAGAGAGAGAGAGAGAGCAAGCATGCACAAGCAGGGGAGTGGTAGGCAGAAGGAGAACCAGACTCCCCACTGAGCAAGGAGCCTGATGTGGGACTCGATCCCACCACCCTGGGATCATGACCCCAGCTGAAGGTAGACGTTTTAACTAACCGAGCCACCCAGACGTCCCCAGACAATGGCCACCTTAAGAAATATTATGATTCAATATTTTCCATAAAATAGTGTGACCTTGAGTTTACAGTGCTTGGTCCAAGGACAAGAGATGTGCTAAGAGCTTAATAAATACAAAGCTGTATTTTAAACTTCAGGAGGCTGGTTCAGCAACCGGACAAAGCAATTCCACATAAATCTCTCCCAGTGATTCCTTCTTTCCCCACACAAGTACTCCAGGCCACAGAAAAATTCTACATCTAGGCAGAAATGCTGAGAGAGTTAAGGATGTCAAAACAGAGTAAGTCCAAATAGTATCACTGACAATGTATGCTGCCTGCCTATTCTAAATAAGTCAAAGAGAGGTTATTCCCCTTTCAACTGAAATTAATTTGTTTAGAAAGAGGACCGGGGTGGGGGGGAATCTAAATATTCTAACAGCTTGGTTTTTTCCCTAAATGAATAAAATAATATATAAATCTAATTTAAACAAATAAAAAATATTTTATATAAATAAATACTAGATAGCATCTGGTAAAAATAAGAAAAGAAAAAAGAAAAGACAAAAGAAAAGGAAAGGAAAGGAAAAGAAAGGAAAGGAAACGGAGCAAAGACATTACTATCGGCCCGCAAAGATAAAGTAAGAGACCTATACCACCTCCAGTGCCAAAGAAAACCAAATAAATTGGGGCACCTGCGTGGCTCAGTGGGTTAAAGCCTCTGCCTTCGGCTCAGGTCATGATCCCAGGGTCCTGGGATCGAGCCCCGCATCAGGCTCTCTGCTCAGCGGGGAGCCTGCTTCCTCCTCTCTCTCTCTACCTGCCTCTCTGCCTATTTGTGATCTCTGTCTGTCAAATAAATAAACAAATAAATCTTTAAAAAAAAAAAAAAAGGGAAAACCAAATAAATTTAGAACATAGAGTAACTACAAAATGTCTTTTTTTTTTTTAAATATTTTATTTATTTGACAGAGAGAGAGAGAGATCACAACCAGGCAGAGAGGCAGGCAGAGAGAGAGGAGGAAGCAGGCTCCCTGCGGAGCAGAGAGCCCGATGCGGGGCTTGATCCCAGGACCCCAGGATCATGACCTGAGCCGAAGGCAGAGGCTTTAACCCACTGAGCCACCCAGGCGCCCCACTACAAAATGTCTTAAAAGGCAATACTGGAAGTTTTATTAGCATAATTCTTTCAAGCAACAGCTAGGTTTTTAAAATGCCATCAGTACATATTTTTCAACACCTAACAATATTCCATTCCCTTCTATATGTCTCTGTATTAAGCTAGACAATTTTGGTGTGCAAGACTCTATGGCACATTTTATTCCCTACAGCTCCTTTACCATACATGCACTATTACATCATTATTGTTACTAACACTAAGAAACTGTTCCCACCACTACAGTAAAACTGTGTTCTACCTGATTACCAATGACCACCTAATTAGTAAATCCAAAGGCAACTTCTTACTCATCACCCTCTAATTTTTCTGTAATATCTAGTGCCAGTAACTACTTTCCTGCTTCTTAGAATTTTTTCTTTCTTTGGCATCCATGACTCAACACTCTCCCAGTTCTCCTCCCACCTTATATAGACTATTCAATTCAGCTTCCTGTATCAAATCTACTTCCTCTTCCTGCTACAGAAACAGTCCCAAAGTTCTGTCCTCAGCCCTCACTTCTCCCACAACAGTTTCTTCTTCCCTGATCTAAACTACTTCCATGGCTTCCCAATCTCTGTCTAAAGTCCGGGCCTCTCACAAGCCCTAGAAGTCCACTTGCAGTTGAATACAGGACAGCTCCACAAATATGTTCTACCTAAAATACCAATATACCCAACCCATCATCAGACACCATATCCCCAACTTATTCATAATCCAGTCATTCATTCATACACACATGCGTGTGCACGCGCGCACGCGCGCACACACACACACACACATTTAGCGAGCACTTATCATGGGGCTAGACACTATGCTAAATGCTTCACATCATCAAATATTTTAGTCCTCACAAGAGTCCAATAAATAGAAAAGTTTTCCCCATTTTACAGAAGGGGAAACCCAAAGAGCTGAAGTAATCTCTTCAAGGTGACATAGTTAAAAAGTGGTAGAATTGGGATTAAAATCAGGCAATCTGATTTCAAAGATCATGCTTTTTTTTTTTAAGGTTTTTTTTTTTTTTTTTTTTTTGACAGATGGATATCTCAAGTAGGCAGAGAAGCAGGCAGAGAGAGAGGAGGAAGCAGGCTTCCTGCAGAGTAGAGAGCCTGATGCGGGCTCGATCCCAGGACCCTGGGATCATGACCCGGGCTGAAGGCAGAGGCTTTAACCCACTGAGCCACCCAGGCGCCCCTCAAAGATCATGCCTTAAAAAACCACACTATATTACCTTCTGATTGTCAAGGCCTGAAACTTATCCATAGTCCTAGACAGCCAAGCACTATGAACTTCGTCCTGTCACCTCCGGATCTCTCCCATCTGACCTATTCCACTCCCACTGACATTACTAGACTTCAGTCCTCAAATACCAGTTACCTTCTCTCAACTTCCCATCTCCTTTCTCTCCGTATTTCATTTATTTACTTGTCACTCTCTTGGTTAAAAATCATCAGTGGCTCAGAGTTCCCCACTGCCTACAGGATAAAGTTAGAACTCTTCCTAGCCTCATCTAGTACCACTCCTCTTCATAGCCATCATGTTCCAGTTAGAAAGGGCATGTGTCATTCTTTTTGACTGCCTAGCATCTAATCCCCTTCTTATGTCTAGGCAATTCCCTACCACCCAATATAGAAGCTAAAAATCCAAATGGATCCTTTACAGGCCTGCTTTGCAGCTACCTCATGGTACCTGACACAGGCCATACCAATCAGATGTGTTATCCCGACTGAACTGGAAAGTGGGCACAGAGAATTCTCTCTGGTAGCAAGAACAACTACAGGAAGACTGGAGTCCTGGGCCACACCAAGTGTGCAGGGCCAGAGCTGTCCCACAGCACAAGTACAGTCCCCACCCTCTGGAGGCAGCAGCATTTTCCTTGTGATTCCTCCCTGGAGTGACAAGTAATGATCCAGACTGATAGCATTCAAACCTGGTTTCTCAGCCACCATGACCACTCTGTGAGCTACCCAATATCCTTTCTGGCATCACTCAGTCCGTCCAGCTGTTTCTAAGTAAGCTTCCTGACTTGCTCTTCAGACAAGCAGAATACCTCACTAAGCTCAAAACATGCCCTTTGCTTTCCTGACTCACATGACATTCCCCCCTGTTTCTTCCACCCAGAATTCTTCTCCATGAGTCAAAATTCTCCCTATCTTTTAAGACCCAGCACAAGTGCTACTTTCCCCATAAACATAAAAGCAAACATTTAATGACCACTTTCCAAAGGCCAGGCATTATCCTTGTCCAATCTTCACAAGAACAGTAGGAGACAGATACTAGCATTAACCCTGTTTTATAGCTGAAACTACAGCAAAAACAAACAGTATATATCACCCAAAGTCACATGGCTAGTGAACAGTGACAGAGCTACAATTCATATCCAGGAAATCTGATTGCAGACTCCTGCTCTTAACCAGGGAACAGCAAATAACAGCCACGGATCAACTCTAGTCCATTAGTCAAACCTGGTTCATGGCATGTCTGTATACATCTAAGACCTAAGAACAGTTTCTGCATTTTCAAGTGGTTGGGAGGGGAAAAAAAAAAGAATAATGTTTCATGATCCATGAATATTATATAAAATTCACAAATTCACATTTCAAAGTCCGTGTTACTAAAGCACAGCAACATATGGTCTACGGCTGCTTTCTTACCATAACAGCAGATTTAAGTAGCTGCAACAGAGACAGTGTGGCCCAAAAGGGCACAAAGCCTCAAATACTTATTGTCTGGTCCTTTATGGAAAAAAGTTTAAGACTCTACTTTCGCCCATTCGATTACATTGCCTCTTACAAAGCTTTCCTTCCTTACTTCCCCACGCTGGAATAAATCTTTCCCTTCTCTGTATTTGCATGGCCTTTGCACCTCTCTTATAACAGGTAGCCTATTTTGCTTTGAATTACACTTGACTTACTTCTTTCCTTGAGCAGACTACAAATTCCTTGAAGGCAGGAAGTAATCTTTTTCACTCTGCATTCCTCTTGGCACCTTGCTTATTGTTGGCAGTCAACAAATGCTTGCTGACTTTAAATAAAGTACTGCAGTATGATTTTCCTAACACAAATATGAATCACAGAAATCACAGACTCTGTATTGACAGGATGGGTAACAACAGGCCCCCTCAATCACTGCTGGTAGGTGTATAAATCGGTACAGTCTTTCTAACAGGCTATACTGCCTGTTCAGCAAATACCTTGAAAGTGTGTTTTTTAGAAGTCTGAATCCCACTGCCGGAAATATGTCCTAAGGAAATAAGCAGCCTAGTGTGTAAACATGCAACAACAGTAGTCCCAGCAGCTGACACATTTACTGAGTACATCTTACATGCCAGGTACTAAGCTAAGTCCTTTAAATGCAGAACTTCTAACCCTTAAAGGTTGTGATGAGCCCCATTTTATAGCTGAGTAAATTAAATAATTTGTCAAAAGTTAAGGAATGACAGATTTCTTTTAAGGGGAGCACTATAGCTGATTATAATTCTGTGAATTAATCTTTTCTATACTTACTACTATAATAAGCATGCATTACATATGTGATTTTTTAAGGCAGTAAGATAGCACAGAAACCCTCCTCCTGTCTTTTTTTTTTACTTTGGAAGCTCAGGGAAAGTAAGTCAAAACAGAATAAGCAAATGCCCTTTTTCATTTACTTTGGAAAGCACAATAAAAAGTCACCGTTCTGGACTTAGAAACGAGGATAGTATTTCCTCACACGAAACAGCCTTGAGAATAACACTGTGGAGTCTATGCTTTCCATATATCATCACTCAGCCAATTTTGCCCTGCTCTCCTAAAACGCCATACTGGCTTGCCAATATGTAAGTAGACAGAAAATTATGTTGTCTTGTACTGAATAAAGACTCTGGATATGAAGACGGAGTCCTCTATAATTATAGCAATTTAGAGAGGAAAAGTCCCACCCTGTCTGCAAATCTCCAAGGGTATGACATGACCCCAAATCACTGAGTTTTGGACTTTTTGGACTCAGGCTGTTTTGCCTCTGATCCAAAAACACTAGTCCCAGATCTCCTTCTATGTCTACACTAAATTAGCACAATACTTCCACGCTAGATCTATTAAGAGCTATGATGACCACATAAGAATTTCCTAGGGCCACACCTTACCTCTTCTGGCACAATAATTAATGGATACTTGTCCTCAGATAAAAAGTTGAAAATGACCCATATTTTAAATGCATCTTCTTCTGTAATGAGCAGGGGACTCTTGGTGAGGTTCTTTTTAACACAGAGGGTCCAACACATCCTATTGAATTCAATCTTGTCAAAGTTGTCTTGGACCTAAAAAAGAATGAGTTAAAATTAAAGTGAAAAAATTCCAATGAGTGAGGAAATATTCCAAAGTATGCAGGATATAGGCCAAGTAGAACAGATACAGGTTTCCATTTTAACCAATCCAATTAACCAATAAGCATTTTCTAAGTACTTGCTTATGTACCACACTTTCAAAAGCCCAATTAAGAATGTTATATTTAGTGGGACAGTAAAGTAACATTTACCTGTCCAAATCACTCACTTGGCACATAAAATACTAGCTTGTTGAATAGCTATTTTTTCACATGTACACATTCTCTTCTAAATAAAACTACCAACCCTGGTACAGAGGAGTGGAGAATGTCAATTACTCAGTATGAGCCATATGCAAATATCTCATCTCTACCTGTACAGTCAAAAAAGACATTTTCTTTTTGGGGGGAAGGGAAGCTTTAATTGAAATTCTAAAATGACAGTCCTGCCATACAGTCATTCAATCATGCATTCAATATTCCCTCAGCATCTACCATGAGCCAAGTACTATGCTACAAATTAAGGATGTAAAGATTAGGGGCGCCTGGGTGGCTCAGTGGGTTAAAGCCTCTGCCTTCGGCTCAGGTCATGATCCCAGGGTCCTGGGATCGAGCCCCACATCGGGCTCTCTGCTCCACGGGGAGCCTGCTTCCTCCTCTCTCTCTGCCTGCCTCTCTGCCTACTTGTGATATCTGTCTGTCAAATAAATAAATGAAATCTTAAAAAAAAAAAAAGGATGTAAAGATTAAGAACTGGTCTCTGCTCATAAAATATTCAGTTTATTAGGGAAAATAGATATGCAGCAGACAAATTCTAATATAATACCATGTATAATGCAAAAGTTTTTCCCTCATTCAACAGATAATATTTAGATAGTAATTATTATCTGCTAGGGATAATGCAAAGATACTTAATATAATACCAGCCCATATCTCCAAGTAATGTCAAGACAATTACAATATAGTGTGGTAAGTACTATAATAGAGGTAAGCGGAGGGTTCTGTGGGAACGCTGAGAAACTAATCTAATCTTAAGAACTGGGCGAAGATTTGCAGAAAAAGTGACATGATAACAGAGTAGTGTCCTAAAGGATCATTAAATATCAGTTTATAGTCACTATGGAAAACAGAATGGAGGATCCTCAAAATAATTTTTTTTTAAATGCCATATGATCCAGCAATTCCACTTCTGGGAATGTATCCAAAGGTAACAAAAATGCTAACTCAAAAAAATATCTGCATCCCCATGTTCCTAGCAGCATTATTTACAATAGCTAAGACATGGAAACAACCTAAGTGTTCATCGATAGATGAATGGATAAAGAAGTTGGGCTGTATCTCAATCCTAGGACCCGATCAGGACCTGAACCAAAATCAAGAATCACACACTTAACTGACTGAGCCACCCAAGCGCCCCTTACAACCTACATTTTAAAATCCATATTCTGGGACAATAAGGAAAATGTACTAGAGAAGGCAGAATGGGTGGCAGGACAATATGAACAACGCATTTCTTTTTGGAAAGAGAGAAGTGTTATGTGTACCATAAGGAAGAAGTCACTAACTGACAACAGTGAGAAATTTCTCTTGATCTCTACCTAGAATTTGTGGTGGGCACACCAGTTCCCCAGGAGTATGACGATATCCTTTGTGCTCTGTTTTCAGTACCCTGTCTCAGTCTGGCACCATTTCCCACAGCCCAATCGTACACAATTGATCCCATGAAGGGAAAGCAGTAGATGCTGCCGCAGCTTCTTTTCCTTTTCTTTTTTTCTTTAACACCATTTATGAAGAGTTTTAGTGTGTATGTTTGGCATTTTATATGCAGTTTCTGACTTAAACTTTATAGTAGCCATGTAAGGCCAAATATTGCCCCTATTTTACATATCAGGAAATAGAGGTTAAGAAAAATTGAGTACTTTTACCGAGTTCACATGGCTTGTAAATCTGAGGAAACAAAAGTTCAGAAAAACTGAATACCAAGTTCACCTGGCTGGCAAATATAAAAATTAGAGCTTAAATCAAAGCTCAAATGCTGTATCTTTCCACTATGCTAAACTGCTTACAGAACTCAGGAGATGGAGGACCTCTATGCGATAGAAGACATCTCTACAGGACTCGTTTCACAGGCCACCACCATCAACTCTATCCACCTGCACCCCTAAAAAAACACTTTGGGGAAATCACATGTATACAAAAGCATGTAGCCTTACCCTGAAGAACAAGAAGTGATTCTACATGTATTATCTGATGAATTATAGGGTTCCTGAGGGGGAGTGGCTAGACTTATGGCTAGAAAAGCAAACAAACCAAATCACAAACAGCTTTGTAATTTTAAGAAACAGACAATAAGAAACCCCCAATCGAAGGGTTTTAGAGCAGAGAATGAGAACAGGTCATCAGCTGCCCTGATTACTACTTTGCAGAAAGATGGTATTTGAGGCAGACCTTGAAGTATATGAAGAGTGCAAGGGAGAGTATTACAAAAGACAGAAAAGGAAATGGCATGAGCAAAGGTATGGCAGAAACATCACACCAACCAAGTTTAGGGAACAGTCACAGGATGGAAGGAAAGATAAAGTTTTCAATTATGAGCATCTTCAACCTGAAGGTGTAAGATATTTAGATGGAGGTGTCCAGAGACAAACAAAGTGGAATGTAACCTAAGAGAAGAAGCAGATCTGTGAATCAACTGTACGCTCTTGACAACAGAAGCCATGATGGTCAATGAGATCACTGACACAATACATAAATCGAGAAAAGAGATGGGATCAAAAAACAAAACCTCAGGGCATATAGACATTTATGAAGCAAGAAGAGGAAGAGGAATTATGATGACCAAAAGAACAATCAAAGTGGTAGAAGAATCACAAAGATACGAAAATTGAGTGAGGAAATAGTTAAAAAGTTTGATCAATAGTGCCAAATACTAGAGATTAAAAAGGAGTTGTTTGAGAAAAGACCACTGGTTTTGCAACTTAGTGGTTACTAGTTACCTTCAAGATAGCCAAGAATTTTGGGTAAAAATCAGATTGCAACGACATCAGAAACCAAGCAAATGCTCCATAAATTTTCCCAGGACATAAATAGTGGCTTTTTGATCCAAATCCACCACAAAACTTAATTTTAATAAATTGTCTGTTTGGCTCATTCCTTTCTCTAAAATTTAATGCACTATTCTTTAGTTTAATCATGCTCAAGAATAAAAACATACTAAATGAAGGCATTTACGTATTTTTTAAAAGTACAAAATGAGATCATGTATGAAAAGCCCATGGCTAACATCGTACACAACAGTGGAAAACTGAGTTTTTCCTCTAGGATCAGGAACAAGGCAAGGATGCCCACTCTCACCACTTATATTCAACACAATACTGAAAGTCCTAGCCAGAGCAATTAGGCAGGCAGGCAGGCAAGAAGGGAAAGAAAAGGGAAAAAAGAAAAAAGAAAAAGAAAAAGGAAAGACAAGACACGACAAGACATAACAAGACAGAGGTAGGGAGGGAGGGAGGAATGAAGGAAGAGAGGAAGGAAGGGCACCCAAATTAGAAAGGAAGAAGTAAAATTACCTTTTTGCAGATAACGTGCTCTTTCTTATATGAAGAAAACTCTGAAGATTCCACAAAGAAAACTTGTTAGAACTAATAAACAAATCTGGCAAAGTTGCAGGATACAAATCAACACTTAAAAATCAGTTCTGTTTCTAGACACTAACAATAAACAATCTAAAAAAGAAATTTTAAAAATCCCATTTAGCATAGTATCAAAAAGAATAAAATACTTAGGAATAAACTTAACCAAGGAGGCAGAAGATTTGTACATTGAAAACTACAAAATGTTACTGAAAGAAATTAAGGATGACATAAATAAATGGAAAGACCTCCCATGTTCATGGATTGGAAGACTTGCTATTGCTAAAATGTTCACACTACCCAAAGCAATTTAGATTCAATGTAATCCCTATCAAAATCCCAATGGCATTTTTTTTTCCAGAAACAGAAAACATCATGCTGAAATTCACACAGAATCTCAAAGGACCATGAATTGCCAAAATAATCTTAAGAACAAAAGTGGACATCTTATACTTATACAAAATACATCACAAGGCTACAGTAATCAAAATAGTATGCATAAGGAGAGACATATAGACCAGTAAAACAGAGCCCAGAAATAAATCCTCATGTATGTAGTCAAATGATCTATAACAAGGATGCCAAGACTATACAACGAGGAAAAGAGTCTCTTCAACAACTGGTGCTCGGAAAACTAAGTATCCATATGCAGCAGAATAAAATGGGCCCTTATCTTACACCATATACAAAAATGAATGCAAAATGGAGTAAAAATCTAAATATAACACCTGAAAATAGAAAACTCCTACAAGAAAACAGAGGGGAAGAGCTTCACAATACTGAAATGGGCAATGATTTCTTGGGTATGACAAATTATAGCACAGGCAACAAAAGCAAAAAGAACAACTAAGACTACATCAAACTTTAAAACTTCTGCACAAAATTAAAGTAAAAAATAGATTACTTTAATTGGCTCTATTGTTGCCCAATGGTGAACCAGTCCTTGCCCATCACAGAAGTTACACTCCAGGAGCAGGGGTCGAACAATACAGCAATAACCTAACCATCTACATGATGAAAACTCTGGTAAATGCTAACAAAGGGAAAACACAGGAGAGTGTAAGAACACTTTATAAGACAGCAAGTAAGCTCTGGGAAGGGCAGTGTGCTACCTGGAGAAACCTCCCTGAGGAAGTGACAATCAAGCTGAGACCTACAGGATGAACAGGAATTACATGCATTTTAAGGGTGGAGGAAGCCTTACAACAGAGGAAGCGACATGTCTGAAGGCTCTGTGGCAGGAAGGGTCTTGGTAATATGAGGAACAGAGAGAAGACCAACATAACTGCACTGAAGTGAACAAGAAGGGGAGAGGAAGAAAAGGAGGCTGGACAAGGTGGCAGAGGTCAAATCGAACAGGCCCTCCATGCCATGATAAGGATGTTGGGCTTCACCTAAAAACACACGCCATTGATGGATACGGGCACAATACTTAATGCTTGCTAAATTAAAATAAATCTACACATTGAGAAGATTTCAAGGTCTGTTCTAACTATAAAAGGTCTAGAAATCTATGATTCCATACTCCACCTCATCTAAGATTACAAACTGCTCCAAAATCCCAGTTTACATCACACATAATAAATCGAAAGTCTCACATCTTTTAAAAAACTGATAATGGCTGCCAGTGGTTTCAAGGTATCCAAATGGAAGATAATATCCTAGTAAGGAATATGTAGAATTGTTCTCATTTTCAACATATTTCCTTTTCACTGAACTCCATACAAGATAGAGATGCTATTTATAGACCTCAATTCTAACTAAAGGACTTATTTACAAAACTAAACACACATGTTCTTTAAACTAGAATTTTCATCCAAACCAGCTCAAGACTAAAGTTCCTGTGGCACAGACAGAGTCCTCAGAAGATAGGGAAATTGGCCAGTTTGATGCTTTGGAAATTGACTGTAGAATTTGTTTTCTCAGAAAGTATTCATACTCTCTTGGGGTACCTGGGTGGTTCAGTGGGTTAAAGCCTCTGCCTTTGGCTCGGGTCATGATCCCAGGGTCCTGGGATCGAGCCCCACATTGGGCTCTCTTCTCAGCAGAGAGCCTGCTTCCCCCCCTCTCTCCCTGCCTGCCTCTCTGCCTACTTGTAATCTCTCTCTCTCTGTCAAATAAATAAATAAAATCTTAAAAAAAAAAGTATTCATACTCTCCCATCAATAATTATACTTCAAATAATCTATCCTAAAAAGAGAATCAGAGTCAGGTAATGATTTACTTAGAATAGTCACTATTGTTTATAAGAGTAGTGGAAAAAAATAAAATATAAGCCCACCAAAATTGGCATAGTTATAAAGCCACAGGACAAAATTATCATACAGTCATTGAATACCACTTAGCAGCTGGGTGACCTGAGGCAAGTAATGTAACCCAAAGCCCAGTCTCTTTATCTTTAAAATGGTAGTGATGATGGTACTTAACCCATGGAGCTGATATAAAGAATTAATCAGAACACTTGTTTAAAATATTTAGCAGAGGGGCACCTTAACTGACTAGTTAAGCATCCATTTTTTTTAAATATTTTTTTAGGGGCGCCTGGGTGGCTCAGTGGGTTAAGCCGCTGCCTTCAGCTCAGGTCATGATCTCAGGGTCCTGAGTCCCGCATCGGGCTCTCTGCTCAGCAGGGAGCCTGCTTCCCTCTCTCCCTCTCTGCCTGCCTCTCCATCTATTTGTGATCTCTCTGTCAAATAAATAAATAAATAAATAATTTTTTTAAATTTCTTTTCAGTGTTCCAGAATTCATTGTTTATGCACCACACTCAGTACTCCACGCAATACGTGCCCTCCACAACACCCACCACCAGGCTCCCCCAACCTCCCACCCCCCGCCTCTCCAAAACCCTCAGTTTTGGACTACTACTACATAACTCTTAAGTAACAATGAAAGAAAAAAATAACACAGGCTAATAAATAAAAAGAACTGTACAGAAACGTGTTTTTGGGTAGTTGAGAGCAGTAGGACTTCCTAATAAATGACAGTTGTTAGGCACCCATTTGAAGACATTCTGATTGCTGATGATATACGGATTCAAGCAACAGAAATCTGAAACCTCATTTTATGGAAGAACTAGAACTGACATGAACAGCAAGCATCTGGTATGTCAGCCTAGGAAAACAGAATGCAGAGGCTACTAGCCTCTAGAGAAAGGACATTATATTGAACTAAAAAGTTTCTTTTTGCTTTTCTTCCATCTGTATGTATGTTTCCAAAAAGCCAAAAGCAAAAAAGAAAAGGATTATTCTAGGAAAGCAGCAAATTCCCCAATAAGACTAGGCATCTTGCTAACAGATTACTATTGGTTTTAGTCATTAATAGCTCAGACCAACCCTGAACATGTGGAATCAGGAAAAAGAACTGAAAATGATTCAGACCCAAAAGCCTAACAGGCTATTAAATCTCATAAAAGAATTACATTGCCACATAAATATGCTGAAGCAGAATTAGCTTTTGTTGTAATCTATTGGGGCTCAATAGTAAAAAGGTAACAAATACATTGCTTTCTTCAATTATTCACTGTCAGATAATCCAGGTATAATGTCTCTTTGCAAAAAAAGAGAGGGGAGGCTCATAAAAACATTCTTCCTAAATGTTCACAGAATCCCATTCTTTACTAAAGAAGGAATTTAACAAAAAAGCAAAAAATAAAAGTTAACACCTGGGGAAGGCAAAATATTTGATACAAGAACACAGGCATATTAATCATTTGATGTCTCAGGAAAGCTGGAAATAAGTCCTACCATCATGAAGAACAACAGGAATATGATTATCTCTGAAGAAGCAAATACAGAAATCAATTGGAAAAATTAGTTTTTAGAAAGTGAATTTCAACATAATTTCTCTCTCAGTCCCAGCCTCTTCAGAATAATTAACCTAGGCAAAGGCAAAAAAAACCTCTAAAACCACCTGGGGAAACGTGATGAGAATGAACAAACACTAAAGAACAACAGATACTAATTAAGAGAAAAGACTCATGTTAAAACTTTTGAGAAAAAACCTAAGAGAACTAGAGGCTGACAGAGTTTGAGATTCGTCAGAAGAGCTCTTAAGCCTCTCCCCCTTCCCCTATATACCCCATAATTGGAAAAACATTAATTCTTAAAGGAAGTAATTAATCCCTCAACAGTACAGTAAAAGAACACTGATGTAGAAATTAACTGGCTCAGGTTTAAAATCTGTCTAACCCTTATTAGTTAGGCAACCTTATGCTCGGTTTCCTCCTGAGTTAAATGGGAGTAAGAATTCCAGTTATACATTACAGGATTAACATGAGGATCAAATGAGATAGTGTGTGATACATATATGTGTGTGTGTGTGTGTGTGTGTGTGTGTGTGTGTGTGTGTGTGTGTTTGTGTATATGTATATTATGACACACACAGATATGTGTATCACATCTTGCAAATTTAATCATTATTTTCCATTTCTTTTGCATAACCAATTAGAATCTCTAAACTTTATGTTAACATTCTCCAGTCACTATTGGCACTTTTTCAACCAAGTTTCAAAACAAGGCACTAATCTTTTTCAATTTAAACCCACACCATGGAAACCTTGGCTGCTTTATTTGGATTGAAGGACTGGCAAAATTCCACTCCAGGTGGCTAAGCAATAATAAACAAGAACTTACTGTTTCATCATATCCTCATTCATTTTGAGTAAGTTTTTCTCCAAACTTAGTAGCTAATTTTGAACTTTTTAAATACTGCTATATTTGCTCCCTCAATTACAAAACTTTAAAACACCTAAATACTAAAGGGAAAAAAAATTTTAAAGCTTAAAATTCAAGGTATTTAATAAAAGTTACACCAAGGAGAACAAAATACAGTATTAGGGTACCACACTTTGAGACATGAAACCATGTTTTTCTATCCACTGGCCCACCCCACACAAATTCTAGCACTAAAAAGGCAATTTTCAGATTTCTGAATATTTCCCGGTACATTCTATATTTTACTAACAGATGCAATTCTGCTGATTGTTTTTTAATTTGGGGGGATGGTAGAGAGCAGCAGGAGAGGGAGGGAGAGACTCTTAAGCAGGCTCTACACCCAGTGCAGACCCCAAGGTAAAGCTCAAACTCAGAATCCTGAGATCACGATCTGAGCCAAAATCAAGAGTTGGGACGCTTAACCAACTGAGCCACCCAGGTGCCACTGACTGTCTTTAATTTTTAAGATTAAACACACTCACACAGCAGGTCATCAAATATTTGTGGAATTTAAGACATATTTACTTATAATACAACTACAGAACACAAATGAACTACTTCATCAATGAACAGAACAGCACCCAGGAAAAGCTCCAGAAAATAGTACCACATCATACTATGAAATTTTGAGACCTCACAAATCAGTTTCCATATAATCTGATTTAAAACACTTTTAAAGATTTATTTATTTATTTATTTGAGAGAGAGAGAGAGAGAGAAAGTTCACAGGCAGTTGGTAGAGCAGAGGGAGAGGGAGAAGCAGACTTCCCGCTAAGCAGGGAGCCTCCTGCAGGGCTTATTCCCAGGACTTCCGGATCATGACCGGAGCCAAAGGCAGACACTTAACTGACTGAGCCACCCAGGCGACCCTAGACATTTTTTACTGAAATATAATTCACATACCATAAAATCTGCATTTTAAAGTATACAATTCAATAGTTTTTAACATGTTCACAAAGTTTTGCAACTACCATCACTATCTAATTCTAGAACGTTTTCATCATTCCAAAAAGAAACCCCAAGCCCATTGGTAGTTACTCACCATTCCAACCTCCCCTCAAACTCTGTCAACCACTAATCTACTTTTTATCTCTATCTGTTTGCCTATTTTAGGTATTTCATATAAGTGGAATCACATAATTTGTGGCTTCTGTGAGCCTTATTAAATCTTGTATTTCATTATGATATGATTTCTCTTATTTTCCTAATTATTAGGCATGATCAAAGCAATGTTATCATCTCTACAGGGAATATTTCAAAAACATATAGCACATATACACATTAAACAAACACAAAGAGCAGAAAATTGTATTGTGGGGCATCTGCGTGGCTCAGTGGCTTAAGCCTCTGCCTTCTGCTCAGGTCATGATCTCAGGGTCCTAGGATCGAGCCCCATATTGGACTCTCTGCTGAGTGGGGAGCCTGCTTTCCCCTCTCTCTCTGTCAAATAAATAAATAAAATCTTAAAAAAAAAAGAAAACTGTGTTGTGAGGCTGATATGGAATAACAGACACAGGTACAAAGAATACTACATAAATGAACACACTGTAATCTTGATAACATTTGCAATAAAATTTCTGAAAAACAAGCAATTTTTTATATTTTAAGATTTTATTTATTTGACAGAGAGAGAGCACAAGCAGGGGAGTGGCAGGCAGAGAGAGAGGGAGAAGCAGGCTCCCTGATGAGCAGGGAGCCCAACACAGGGCTCAATCCCAGGAACCTGGGATCATGATCTGACCTGAAGGCAGACGCTCAACCAGCTGAGCCACCCAGGCACACTAAAACATGAGACTTCTTAAAAGAATCCTGGGGCGCCTGGGTGTCTCAGTGGGTTAAAGCCTCTGCCTTCAGCTCTGGTCATGATCCCAGGGTCCTGGGATGGAGCCCCGCTTCAGGCTCTCTACTCAGCAGGGAGCCTGCTTCCCTTCCTCTCTCTCTGCCTGCCTCTCTGCCTACTTGTGATCTTTGTCAAATAAGTAAATAAAATCTTTAAAAATAAATAAATAAATAAATAAATCCTCACCAACATCTTGACATTTTCCAAACTACTAACTTAGTATCATAAATTTTAATTACTGTACTTTACTATGATAAAAAGATACTGAATATAAAAAAATGTATACATATACAGCAATAAAAAATCCAAAGAAACCATAGAAAAAATATGTAAATAGTTGTGGTATTTAGATGATGGGAAAATATGGTTTTTAAATGTTTTTTTAAGTTTATTTATTTAAGTTATCTCTACACCCAACATGGGGCTCATACCCACAACCTCAAGATCAAGAGTCACATGTTCCTCTGACTTAGCCAGCCAGGTGCCCCTAAATGTATTTTCTTTTAATTTAAAAGTATTATCACCATCACTTTTTGAAAGGCATTTTTAAGATATATCCAAAAATTTCATGCCTGATGTTATAAATAGGCAAAGCAGGAATTTCCCAGCCATTCATGTGATTATATAATTAATTTCATGCCTAAACGAAGTGTAGACAATATGGAAAAATGACACTAATAGGGTGCCTAGGTGGCTCAGTGGGTTAAGCCTCTGCCTTCGGCTCAGGTCATGATCTCAGGGACGTGGGATCGAGTCCCGCATTGGGCTCTCTGCTCGACGGGAGCCTGCTTCCTCCTCTCTCTCTCTCTGCCTACTTGTAATCTCTGTCAAATAAATAAATAAAATCTTTTAAAAAAATGACACTAATATATTGTTCAGTTAAAAAAAAATTTGAAGAAGTTTATGTATAGCATGATCTTAGCCCTATGGAAACAAAACACTACATATTATGTATATGGATATTTACATGTATGTATTTTAAAAGATTGGCAAAGATATTCACCAAACTGTTAAGAGTGGTTACTCCTGGAGAGTGAGACTAGAAAGAGTAAAGAGACATTCACTTTTTATTTCATATATTTTTGTATTAACTGCCTATTTAATAAACTACGCAACCTTTCATAATTTTCAATCACCGATTTTATTTAATTATTTGAAGGTGTCATCAGTTTATTTTCTTCTAAATAGAAACAGAAGTACATCAAATTCAACACATTCTTCTGTCAATTTTTAATTATCCAAACCAGAAGAGAAACTGAACATGGCAGCCATGCCAATAGGTTATATTTGGCTTCCAAATTCATAATAGGTTTTTGCAGCATCTTTACTCTTTATATATCCCAGAGGGAGCCTCTGAGTGATACCCTGAAAAATCTATGATGAAAACGTTGCTGTATAATAGCTATTTAGTAAAGATATTTAATATTACCTTTGGCATTCACATTTTACCCTAACACACCCATGCATTAACAATCATTGCCAATACATGTGGAACCAGAATTTAAAAAGGAAGGGGGAAAAAGCACTCTAAGAAGACATTACAGACTAATACAAAATACAGCTCTTAATTTCAAAAAATGAGCCAAGTTGTAAAATACCAAACCAAGTTTAAGAAGACAGTGGAGAAGAGGAAGAAATAGGAAATGTCAGTCTCCCATTCTTTCTTTTGTTTCTGACTGACTTATCCTCCTGATGCCTCACACCTGAACTCCTTAGTGAACTCACCAGCAAGGGGCTCTGGGGCCCACTTGAAATGTGCAAATCAAACCACTCTGTAAGCAAGAAGACATCAGAAGCATACCTTTTCCAGAATGAACTTGTTTAAATACGGCATGTAGCCCTGATTGGAGACAGGACCCTCATCGTCATCCCGGAAGTGCTCTTCAAGGGCAACGGGGTCATGTGGAACCTTCAGCACCGTGCACAGGTTATGGGAAAGGACCTAAGGGGGAAAGAAAGTCGTTTAAAGGCAACCACAAACCAACATATGGCAGCTTCACTGTCTGAACACTACTGGCTGCTCCCTACCCTAGGGAGAGAAAGATGGAGAATTAGCTAACAAATGCTGGGCTGCCTGCTCCTCACTTGGTTGTTACCTCATTCCCTCCCCAGTTCTGGCTCACTTCCAAGTCTCTTTAACGTGCCTACAATGAGCTGGCTCCATGCCAGATCTGTGACTCTACACAGGAATAAAGGGAATGGTAAGGGGAATGCAATCAATGAGACTATGACAGTGCTGGGCAGTGAAAGGTGGAGCTACGCTTGTGGTGGGCACAGCATCAAGTACAGAGAAGTTGAATCACGACGCTGTACACCTGCAACTACTAGACACTGTGTGTCAACTAAAAAGAAAAATGTTGACATATCCATGACTATAATATTCCTTAGAGTTTTTTTATTACTTGGCCCACATTAGAAAGAAAAAAGGGTTGAGAAGGGCCAAAAGAATGTTTTCAAAATTAAATTCCCCAGGTAGAGCAGTGTCCATCAGAGCTGTATGAGAAAGAACATGGAACCAGGCAGCTGCAGCCGAGGGTTCTGGACAAAGTGACTTGCCAGGGCCAATCATACCTTTCTGGGCTCCAGTGTTCTCTCACTTGTTCCAACACAAAGGGCCAAGTTAATATACAAAGGTACCAAACATTATTTAGCAATCTCTAAGTGTCCAAATATCTCTAAAATCCTAGGATACTAGACTGTTTTCAGCATGAGCATAAAAAACCATAAATATAAAAAGAAAAAAGAAACCAAGGGCCTGGTTTAGAAGAAATAGGAGAAAATTTATGCAAAAATATCTCAGAAGTCACCAAAATAGTTGAAAGTATTTTGTAGAAAATTCGCATTCCATCTATAAAGCGTTACTGATTTTGGCATAACCTGAGCTCATAATCAATACTCAGGCAGTTCAAGTAGCAGTTTGGGCTCTCTGAGTACTAACCTCATTTTGCACTAAATGAAAATTTTATAGTAAAACTTAAATCCCTCCCATTTTCATTTGTGCATTCTGAACAGGTCAATTATAGAGCTCTGGCTGTACTTTAACAGAGAATCTTACCAAATGTTAAATCCCAGGTTAAAATACCACCTACTTTTCTCAGCCCTACACATTTAATCACTTGAAGAACCACAATCATCTCGATGCCATTAAGCAAGTCACTTTTTTCTGCATACACTTGTTTCAGTTAGGATTTTTTGAGATTAAAAAAAGTAACCTATAAAAAGAATATTTGCATATCTTCTCTCTATATTTGTTTTGTTTCTCAAAGCTTCCTTTATCTGGAGATCCTTTTCAACATGCTCTACTGGTTTTAAGGAAGTAAGTAAAGTAAAGGAAGTAAATTCACAAATGGTTATAAATGAAGTAATGAAGACTTTTATCAGCCCCTACAAAGCAGGCTGTGTTTCTCAAGCAAAATCTCTATTTGCCAATAGTAGAGCACATGAAAAGAGCACGGTAGAGCTTTTGCTGAAGAATCTTGCACCACAGTCAGGAAATATCTATTTAGGTTTCTGCTTTCTCTATTTACCTAGTAAAACTTATGGAGTAAATTACCTACTTCCAAAGAGGTTTTGTGAGTGAGGATCAGCTTCAAGTACGTAAAGCGCTAAAACCTATAAAGCACCATAGAAATGGAGTTTAGAGAAATAAGGAGTGATATTCTCAGATCAGGCTCAAAGGTCATTCAAATCTGAAATCATTTGGGACTTCAATCAAGTAAAAATTCCCTACCACTGGTTAAATTATGACGCATTCATAAAACGTTAAGAATAAGGAAGCTCACTATCTAGTGATATGAAAAGATCTCTAAGATAAGTGAAAAAAGCAATATGCTTAAGATTGTGTTTAGTGTGCCGTCTTTTATGTAAAAGAAAAAGAAAGAAAAATTAAGAAACTAGCAGAGCGGCACCTTGGTGGCTCAGTCGGTTGAGTGTCTGCCTTCAGCTCGGGTCATGATCCCAGGGCCCTGGGATCCCGTGCCAGAGTGCCACATCACGCTCCTTGCTCGGCAGGGAGCATGCTTCTCCCTGTCTGCTGCTCCCCCTGCTTGGGCTCTCTCTCTGACAAATAAATAAATCTTAAAAATAGATAAATAAATGTTCTATTTCTTTAAAAAATTAAAAACTCTAGCAGAATATATATAAGAAACTAATAATAGTCGGGGAAAGACTAGCTTGGTGGTAGACCTGAGGAAGAAGACTTTTCACTGCACCTCCTCTTTTTCTTAAGCTTGAAAAAAATGTTATCTAATCAAAAATGTTCTATTAAAAAAATTAAACATTTTTAAAAAGTGGGTGATATAAGATCATACAGCTAGATCTATTTAACTTCGAAGTCTATATTTTTTCTTTCACATTAATCTACTCTCTAGAGATAGGTATAAAAGGAAGGCATTTTCCATGGCAATTACCATGATTAACAGATGAGTGTGATGTAAGAGAGTTCAGAAAAGAGAAACAATGTGTGTTAAACTGACTTCACAGAGGAAGTGAAATGTAACCTAGGCCTTAAAATAAGGAGAGCTTTTTGGACAGAAAAGGGCAATTAGCAGGATTGAGAAAAGTAGTTGATTAATGCAAACTCCCAAAGGTACAAAGGTACACTCTCCCAAAAGGAGACACCAATCTCTCCCACACTCCTCTTTCTCTGCCTTCAGGTTTTATAGATCTTCCAACTAAAGTCCTGGCAGGGGCTTTAGGTGCCATATTGTCATCCTCCTCATCTTATAGTTGATAATACTGTCTTAAAGAGATAAAATTTCTCTTGTTTTGTTTTTAACTAAGGTTACTTAGCAGAACAGAGACTGGAATTCAGGTTTTGTAATTCCTGGTCCAACACTCTCTAATAATAAGGGACATCATAGTTTTAGTTCTGTAAAGTCAACAATGCTCTTTGTATGTGCAGGTGCTTAGTTCAATGCAGTGATCCCACCAAAGAAGATTTAGATTTGAACTCTAGACTTCTCTAGAATTTTCTTAACTGCCTTTCTTTATTTAGTTAAACAAACTGAGGATGACAACACTTAATAGTAACAACGACCCTAGAGGAGATCTGAGCGCTAGCCCTGCTCATGCAGTCTGTTCCTGCTCAGTGGTTTGCCACTTACCATTTTATAATGGTTTAATGTTTTGCTACCTATTTGCTCATTCTCAGCATACTCACTGCAGAATAAGGTGTTAAACCTGCTTCTAAAACAATTTTTTTTAAAGACCAATCCTTAACTGTCAACCCAAACTTGTTTTAAGAATTCAGCAAAAGCACTATAAATTGGCTTTTTTCATTGTTAATATGACCTAGAATAGGGAAGTCTTCATCAAACAAAATAACAAACTGAATAATAGATAACTGAAAAGGTTTTGTTACTAAAAGAGAAAAAAAAAGTGTACTATCTTTAAAACTTTTCAAAAAATTTTATCAGCATAAATAAATAAAATCTTTTAAAAAGGTAGGGGGTGGCATGCCTGGGTGGCTCAGTCGGTTAAGCATCTGACTTCAGCTCAGGTTATGATCCCAGGGTCCTGAGGTGGAGCCCCACATTGGGGTCCCTGCTCAGTGAGGAGTCTGCTGCTCCTTCGCCCCCTGTTCTTGTGCTCTTTCTTTCTCAAACAAATAAATAAATGAAATCTTTTTTTTTTTAAATTATCAGCAATTTTTTTAAAACCCTGAACAGTATCTCAAGTTTTTTTAATAAAAAAATGTATAAAGAAAACAAAATCTTAAAGGCCAGAATACAAACTATTAGTAAGAAGTAAACACTCCATAAGCCTGTACAGTACTTTATGCTTTTTAGAGTAGACTGGCGTTGTCCATTGGTGGTTTTAGTCTCACCCCGGGGAAAGGTAAGTAGTATTGCTATTTTACAGATGAAGGGGCTGAGTCAGAGGTTCGGAGATGTCCCCAAATCACAGAATTTTATGTGTAGTGAAACTGGGCCAGAACCCAAACCTCCTGTTCTGATGCTCCTTCCACATTTGCCACTTGCCCTCTGTTTCTGGAAGAACAGAGAGCCCAATACCCTGTGGCCATGTATGCATGTTGCAGATAAGGGGCACTGATGGACTGGTGCTCGCCTAGCCCTACCTAGTCAGTTCTCCAGGACCCAATAAGATATCTGGCACTATTTTGTGGAGCCAAGTTAAATCCAGTGGCGAAGAACTACACATGCCTAGAACTCTGGAACCATTCTCTCTCACAGAGCCCCCATCTCCTAGCACCCACCTTTGGGGGAACCAGTTCCAAGAAGTACTAGCCTCTCCAGACGAGGAAACTGGAAAGTAGATCAGGGCAAAAGCAATCAGGACAAGAGAGGGCTGCAAGTTCCTGATTTGCATGAGGACTGCCCCTGAATCACTCTAATCAGACTGTTTACAAGTTTCTCAAAAAAGATGAATTGATCCCACTTCAAATGCCTTCTCCTTCAAAGGCCATTCTTCTAGCGCCCATATGATTGCTAAGCAACTTTGCTCTCATTCCCTTGATTTGAAGAATAAACTATTGTTACTACAATAAAAGATCCATATCCATGCCAACAACCCATCTCTCCAGTCCTTTCATATCTACTATTGCCTCTGCAGGGCCTTTGCTGACGAGAGATGACTAATTAGCTGCATGAGCCCTGTTCGTTGGTCTGTTCCTGTTCAGTGGTTTGCCATTTACCCTTTTCAAGCACTTTACTCTATCATGAGAACAAAACCAAGGATGATGAAGGACTAAGCAGTGTTTTAACATACATTAGTGCATAATCTTTACCCTCCTCCCTCCCAAAGAGGTAGAGATTATAAAGGTTCTCTGAAATGTGGCCCCCCCCCGCCCCGCACAAGTCACACAGTTTCCCTTTACAGGATGTGCGTAATGGGCAAATTTCAGCACTGAAGCAAAGGGGGGTGGGGATCTCTATTCCAATAAGCTTATCTGAACCAACACAACTACAGAATTATAATTCATAATAAGCAATCTTTAAAAAAAACATGAAAATTCCTGTCTGATTTATAAAATTTCAAGCTAATGGCGAATTACCAGAAAACTCTTCCTAACAATGAAGCAGAATGACCAATTTCCTACCAGTATTATGCCCTGCCTTAAGAGCATTGTCTTAATAGAAGTCCTGCCCCTTACCACATAGAGTCATTTTCCCTTTCCTGACAATATCCTTTCATCCTGCTTATCACTGTTACAATCTCGCTTGCTTTCTCTTAAATTATCTTTATTGTATTCAGCCTCAGAAATCTCCAACTTAATGTTGGTTCAGCCCTAAATGCAATCCTAGACACTTTTACCAAATTAATCATTTTTTTGAAGATTTTATTTATTTATGTGACAGAGAGAGAGCACGCGCTAGAGAGCACAATCGGGGAGCGGCAGAGGGAGAAGCAGACACCCCCCTGAGCAGGGAGCCCAAAACAGGCTCCATCCCAGGATTTTGGGATTATGACCTGAGCCAAAGGCAGATGTTTAAAGGACTGAGCCACCCAGGCGCCCCTTACTAAATTAATCTTTAAGTGCTGCTTATACCACATTATTCCCTCATCTAAAATTCAAAAAAAGCCTACAGAAGTAAAAAACCAAATAAGTATCTCATGTATCTCCGTGTATTTAAGTCCACCAGACAAATCAGGCCCTCTTTAGCTTTCTAGCATTTCTTCCTACCCCTCTGTACCAACCATACAAATCCCACCAAACAAGTTTACTGGCTGAAAACATCTAAACACCTCAAATAGCTAAGAATAGGAAGGTGGTTAAATAAAACATGATGCATCAACACAGTGAAATAGTTTATAGCCATTATTAAGAATGCTGTCTGTATCTATGAGGAGTGATATGCAAAGATAACCCTAACACCTCTTTAAGAAAATAGGTTACAGAGGTGCCTAGGTGGCTCCGTCAGTTAAGCATCTGCCTTCGGCTCAGGTCATGATCCCAGGGTCCTACGATCAAGCCCCACATCAGGCTCCCTACTGGGCAGGAAGCCTGCTTCTCTCTTCCCCCACTCCCCAGGCCTGTGTTCCTGCTCTCGCTGTCTCTCTCTCTCTCTCTGTCAAGTAAACAAAAGAAATCTTAAAAAAAAAAAAAAAAAAAGAATAAAAACAAAATAGGTTACAAAAGTATATGAAATACAGTCCCATTTATATAAAAGGATACGTATGTTTGTGTATATGCAACTGTGTGCATGCATGTGTGTATGCATACAGAGCAAGGAGAGGGAGGAAAAAGGTGTGGAAGAAACAGAAAAGATGTTACAAAGATATTCACTGAAAAGTTAATTGCATCTGCCCTTGGTGGTGGAATTTTGGATACTTTTACCTTTGCCTCTATACTTCAATGCACTGTTTGAATACTCTACATATTATCTTTATAATTAGAAAAAGTGAAGTTCTTATATTTATGGAAAATTTAAAAATAAAGTATGTCTGGAGGTTCCAGCTAGGGAACACCAATAAAATTACAAAATATGAAGAGATTACACTATAGGTATAGAACTGATGAAACTAACTCAGTTCAGTCATCACAAAGAACTAGGCTTTGCCATGCCTCTTGAAGAAGCCACATGATGGGCAACAAAGTCCCAATCTGGGACAACTTCCTTAGATTCCAGTCTCCCTCCTGCTGGATTACAGCATAAACAAATGTTTTAAGATAAATCATGTATAAAAAGATTTAACTCCAATTAAGTGTATCTATTTCTCCCACTACTCTAATTTCCATAAAGGGAAGATCTATATTTTATCCAACTGTACAATACCAAAGCCTAATAAAGTGCCTAATGGTCAACAAATGTGTACTAAATGAGCCCTATTTAAGAATTTTCCTATGTCTCTCTCTCTAATTTAGTTTGCTTCTCCATCGTTTTTATCTAGATCTAAGTCTTTGAATTTACTTCATTGTATTACCACTATATTCTACTGGAGAGCATTTTTGTTTAATTGGAATCTCTAATTCAGATCATTTTTAGAGTAGAAACCAATGCCCCCATTAGTTATTCACGCCACCAGAACTAGCAGGCATAATTCATCTGACCTGCGGTCTAGTAAAGCAATCCAGTTCCTCAAAATTCAAGTTGAGATTTTTGAGGAAGGGACTCAGTAAGAATTAACAAGTGTGAGAGAGAACTCTGTAACAGAAGAAAGAAAAATTAGGTAGTTCAATTTAGTACACTCTACTCCAAAAGAAAATCTGAAAACACAGTATACACCCAAAGTGATGATAAACATCACAAATCTGAGGTTTATCGTTGCTGCCCATATCTGTCTCCTTATGGTCCCCATAATATGGCTCCCATCCTTATCAAACTCATGAAATTGCTTTTTCAAAAGGATTCCGTGGCAGACACAGAGATGTACCACTCAGACCCCTCAAGAAAGGAAATACTGCCCAGCTACAAGGACTACAGGAGCTGGGGGCACCCAGCTATTATACCTTTAGGCTCCTCAGCCAATGACCAAGCAAGATGGTGATATAATTTGCTCCTAGTTTTGTCAGGTCCGTATCACAGTTTGATACCTCCTTTTCCCAATTCTGCTTCCTCTTTCTCTCTTTTTTCCCCCCATAGGTGTTTCTTCTCAGTAGCCCTTTTGCAATCCCAACTCTGTCTCACCATCTGCTTCCTGGAGAACCTATCGTAGGAAAGACACCTTCTGAACAAGTCATTCTCCCAAGCTGCTGGCACTTGACAGTCTGGATCAGCCCCATCCTCTTAGACTTATGTTGGTTCTTCTCCTTAGGAAAATGAGAGGTGAGGGAGGTGATCCCATAAAGGCACCTCTACCAAAGCTCAATTTTCAGCCCTGAGTTCTTCTTTCTCCCTATTCTCTTCTTCAAAGGTGCTTTTATTCTGACAATGTTAAGTTACCTCTATTTTAATAACTCTCCTTCTGGTCTTTCCCTCTGATTTACATCCCTACATCTAGAGATTTCTACACTAAATTTACCTCACATCCAAAAAAACCCAAAGAATTCATCACCTCTTTCCCCAGAACAGGCTTCCCACCCTGATGCTAACTTTGGTACTATCATTCCTTTCACAACAAAATCATGGACTCTCTTCTTCTTGTACCTCTCTAACTTACAGATTGTCCTATTGCTAAATCTAATTCAGCACCGCCCAAGGCCAACTCATCTCTCCACTGAATGAGCTGCTCTATCAACTTATGGCTAACCAGAGAATGTAATGCTGGCAAAACAGGGGCTCCCCGTCCTCAGCAGCAGGTTCCATTCTCCCTTCTGAGACTCCAACAAAGAGCTGCTGCAGAGCAAACACTCAACAGGATATGACTGTGGTAAACACATCAAGCTAACATAGTTAAATTAGAAGGCTAACCCTCAAAGACCTCATCTGGTACTCTACATTTTACAAATGAGGAAGCTGAAGCCCAGCAAGAAGTGACTTCCCATGGCTACACAAGTATCAGAGCAAAGACAGGTCTCCTGACTCCCCAACAAGTGCTCTTTCCTGAGACTTTTTCCTGTTTTTCCAGAGGATTTATTTTCTGTATCTTTCATCATAGATGTTCTTACAGACAAGTCGGATGCATCATCCCTGAGGTCCACGACAAATGCCTCTTCCTCTAGATGTATTCTCTGACCTAACTCCTCCAATCCTCCCCTTAAGTTAAATAAGTTCCCCTCTTCTGTGCACCTAGTACTTTTTTTCTGGTGAAAGTTTAATTTAAAAAGAGTTAGAAAATAAATGCTTGTCTTTAAACAAGAATGACAATTAATAAATGGACAAAAATGATAAAACGAATCTTGAAAAATCACTATATTGGGGCACCTGGGTGGCTCAGTGGGTTAAAACCTCTGCCTTCGGCTCAGGTCATGATCCCAGGGTCCTGGGTTCGAGCCCCGCATCGGGCTTTCTGCTCAGCGGGGAGCCTGCTTCCCCCTGACCCCCTCTGCCTGCCTCTCTGCCTACTTACGATCTCTGTCTGCCAAATAAATAAAATCTTTTTTTAAAAAAAATCACTATATTGTACCCAACAATAAAATTATTCATTACAGGCAAGTATTATGAATAGATTCCACAAGCCTTAGGTGAAATGTGTACCTTATCTCACTATATTTGAATTGACAGTTTGCTGGGTCTCCATCATTCACAGGACTAAAGCTCTACAAGGGCAAGGAACAAACCTGTTTTGATTCCCACTGCCACCATCCCAGTCCAGCACTCATCAACTGACTCATCAACTTTTGCAGATGCTCCCCAATTGGTCTTCCCATCTCCAGCCTCTCACCTCTAATTACCACACCCACATCATCACAATAATCTCAAAACTCTACCTTTGTCATAAATACTAAAAAGTTTTAGTAACTTCCTCTTTATAGGATCGGTTCTGAAGTACTGGCACTAATGTAGTCGGTCAACAAATACATGTTAACCATCTATTCTGTACAGGAACGAAAACATCGAAAATGTAACCCCACATCCATCACCCTATGAGCTGGAAGAACTGATGGGGATGTGCTGCCTGGCAAGGCAACGCTCCATCCTCCCACAGCTACTTACGCAATGAAAATATAATACCTTCCACACTGTTCAGCATGTGTCAGAGTCCGGCTGGTACACCGTGCTCACATACACACCACTCTCCATGCTTGATTACCAAACAAAGGTAATTATTCCTAAGGAAGCAAAAGGTATAGAAAGCAGAGAGGAATCCCAAGATGAAAAAATTAGTTTTTCCAATATTGCAGAAACTTCTCACTAACCACAAGATCTCTTCATTTATAAAATTCAACTACATGCAGATTTACTTCTAAATACCTTTCTACAGTTAATTAGTTGCGGAGAATTGCAGTTTCAAGGAAACACAGATTTTGAATTTTTAAAAAAAGGAATCTTAAGGTACAGTGAAAAGGAAATAAAGCAGAAAGCAGAGCAGAAAAATAGATTCATGAAATGAATCCCTAGGGAAGATAAAGGAAGCAGAGACAAAGGGCTACCTTAGACTTACGTTGTAGAACAGGAACAGGGACACACATAAGAGAAACTGTGGAGGCAAGCTAGAATACCTCGAGTTCCAATGTGCTAATTAGCCACTGAGGGGATTACATAATAAACCTCTTGTCCGGAGGGAATGAGAACATAGCTACTCAGTGATGGCAAATAGAATAAGTGAGAAAAGGTCAGCAAAGCCTCTTCTGTCTCTAGCTTCCAGGTACTATGTACCTCAGGATTATAGTGAGACCCAAAAGGAAGTATGAAATGGAGATCAAGGTTGAGAACTCTGAGTCATAAGATTAGAAATGCGTGCTGGCTCTTAAGATGGAGGTGCGCGTGCGCACACACAGCACCTCACAGTTTGTCTATTACCTTCAATAAAGCAGAAGTTTACATGTTATTTCAAAAAACCCCCAAACTTCCAACTAATCTCATTGAAAAGCTGTTAGCAAATAAGGAATGAAGAAAGGAAATAACCCAGAATCCATTATTACCATTTTAAGATTTTTAAATGTCTCTTACATGTTCTTTATTTGGAGAGCTGTCTTTACTATTTTGTTTTGGTGAAATATAAAAAATATTTACAAAGACTTTTATAGGCTTATTCCAATTCCTGAATCCCATTTTTTAATTAGAGTTTTTAGTTCTTCAGCAGAAAGAACTTTTACCACAGACATTAACAGAAACGTAATACTAAAGATTAGGGAAAAGGGGGCACCTGGGTTGATCAGGTAGTTAAGTGTCTGCCATCAGCTAAGATCATGATCCCAGAGTCCTGGGATCAAGCCCCACACAGGGCTCCCTGCTCAGCACAGAGCTTGCTTCTCCCTCTCCCTCTGCTGTTCCCTCTGCTGCTTCCCCTGCTTGTGCTCTCTGTCAAATAAATAAATAAAATATTAAAAAAATAAAGTTTAACACCTTAAAATAATTAGGGGAAAATATTATACATGTCAAGTTCACAAAAATTAGACATATTTTTACATCGTGTTTCACACGATAAAAGCCCTTTACAACTTGCTTCCTGTATACAGTTGTCCTGCTTATGCAGTGGACATATTCCAAGTGGAATCCTGAAACCCTATCGGATAGTACTGAACCCTAGAGATATGTTTTTTTAGATACATATATATCTATGATCAAGTTTAATTTATAAATTAGGCACAGTAAAAAGAGTAACAACAATAACTAATAATAAAATAGAATAATTATAGGACGCCTGGGTGGTTCAGTGGGTTAAGCCTCTGTCTTCGGCTCAGGTCATGATCTCAGGGTCCTGGGATCCAGCCCCACACCAGGCTCTCTGCTCAGTGGGGAGCCTGCTTCCCCCTCTCTGCCTGCCTCTCTGCTTACTTGTAATCTCTCTCTCTGTTAAATAAGTAAATAAAATCCTTTTAAAAAATAGAATAATTATAACAACATACTGTAACAAAAGTTATGTGAATGTCATATCTCTCTCAAAATATTGTCCTATAACTCACCCTTCCTGTAATTCTAAGAGATGATAAAAGGCCTATGTGATGAGATAAGTGAAGTGAATGATGGAGGCACTGTGACATACTGTTATGCTATTAGAGAACTTCTGAAAAATGTCAGAATAGGGATCATCTGCTTCCAGACCACAGATGACTGCAGGTAAATAAAACTGTGAAATTCGGAAACACAGATAAGTAGGGACTACTGTATTTTCAACTGACATACTGCCCAGGCTCAATTACTTTTGTAACTAATAAGATTCAAAAATTTTAAGGCTAAATGCCTACATGGGAATAGAACATATAATGTTCTATTCATAAGATACAAAAACAGCGGGCGCCTGGGTGGCTCAGTGGGTTAAAGCCTCTGCTTTCAGCTCAGGTCATGATCCCAGGGTCCTGGGATCGAGTCCCACATCAGGCTCTCTGCTCCACAGGGAGCCTGCTTCCTCCTCTCTCTCTGCCTGCCTCTCTGCCTAGTTGTGATTTCTCTCTGTCAAATAAATAAAATATTTTTTTAAAAAAAGATACAAAAACAGCAAAGCAAAGAATAAAAAATATTTCGCTAAAAATGATCATTGAGAAATGAATAAAGATTCAAACTATCCATATTCCCAAAAACTTTTTTCCACTCAGATTCTGTTTTACTTCAAAAGGGCACAATTTGAAACAAAACAAAACCCTGTGTTTCTAAAAACAACAGGATAAAAGTGCACAACCAAAAAGCTTATTTCAAGACATTTCCAGGACTGACATGTAATTCGCACTGCAACCATAATTGCAAAGTAAAGTTATAATAAAGGTTGCAAAAAATATCACTAGACCTTGCTATATTTAAAAGGACAACACTTGGGGCGCCTGGGTGGCTCAGTCAATAGGCATCTGCCTTCAGCTCAGGTCATGATCCCAAGGTCCTGGGACGGAGCCCCCCATTGGGCTCCCTGCTCGGTGGGAAGCCTGCTTCTCCTACTCCCACTCCCCCTGCTTGTGTTCCCTCTCTCACTGTCTCTGTCTCTGTCAGATAAATAAATAAAATCTTTAAAAAATAATAACGATAAATAAATAAAAGGACAACACTTACTAAAACAATAAGAGTATTAATCTTAAGGTATATTTTGATCTCTGGAAGGAACATAATAAACTAGTAATAATGGTTACCTCCAGAGCACAAAAATAGTGTAGGACAAGGATTGAAGAAAACTTACTTTTCACTTCTGTAAATGCCCTTTTGGAGTTTATGAATTCTTTTTTTTTAGTTTATTTGAGCAAGAGAGAGAGCAAGAGAACACAAGTGGGGGTGAGGAGCAGAGGGAGATGTCTCCCCACAGAGCAGGGAGCCCGACACAGGGCTTGAGCCCAGGACCCTGGGATTATGGACCTGAGCCAAAGGCAGACGCCCAACTGACTGAGCCATCCAGGCACACCGAACTTTATGAATCCTATACCATGTGTTTATATGAATTATTCCAAAGTTTCTCTTTGATGTACAAGTGTTTACATAATAGCCTTCATTATCTTATCTTCTTGAATTACATGCATTTTTTTCTTTTTTAAATTTTTATGTTATTTTAAGCCAGTATAATTAATACACAGTGTTATATTAGTTTCAGGTGTACAATATAGTGATTCAAGAATACATTACCCTGGGCCACCTGGGTGGCTCAGTCAGTTAGGCATCTGCCTTTGGGACAGGTCATGATTCCAGAGTCCTGAGACTGAGCTCTCAGTCTTGACTTGGGGAAGTCTGCCTCTCTGTCTCCCTCTGTCCCTCCTGCCCCCTCCCATTCATTTTCTCTCTCTCAAATAAATTCTTAAAAAAAAAAAATACTCAGTGCCCATCACAATACATGTACTCCTAATCCGCCTTAACTATTTCACCCTTCCCGCACCTACCGCCCTCCCCTTGAGTAACCACCAATTTGTTCTCTATATTTAAGTCTTTTTTCTTCTCTTTTTTAATCTGTTTGTTTTGTTTCTTAAATCTACATGTGTGAAATCATATGGTATTTGTCCTTCTCTGCCCAACTTATTTCACTTAGCATCATGCCCTTTAGATCCATCCATGCTGTTGCAAATGATAAGATTTTGCTCTTTTTCATGGCTGAGTAATATTCCATTGTATGCATACACCACATCTTCTTTATCCATTCATCTATCCATGGACACTTGGGTTGCTTCCATATCTTTTATAAATAATGCTTCAATAAACAGAGGGGTGAATATATCTTTCGAATTAATGTTTTCATATTTCATAAATACCCAGTCATGGAGTTACTAGATCACATGGTAATTCTGTATTTTTTAAGAAACCTGCATACCATCTTCCAGAGTGGCTGCACTAGTTTGCATTTCCACCAACAGTGAAGGAGGATTCCTTTTTTTCCACATCTTCACCAACACTTGCTGTTTCTGGCGTTTTTAATTTTAGTCATTCTAACAGCTGTGAGGTGTTATCTCATTGTGGTTTTGATTTGCATTTCCCTAATGATAAGTGATGCTGAGCATCTTTTCATGTGTCTGTTGGCTATCTGGATGTCCTCTTTGCAAAAATGTCTGTTCATGGATGCCTAGGTGGCTCAGTAGGTTAAGCATGTGCCTTCGTCTCTGGTCATGATCCCAGAGTCCTGGGACCAAGCCCACTTTGGGCTCTCTGCTCAGTGGGGAGTCTGCTTCTCCCTATACCCCTCTCTCCTGCTCATGATCTCTCTCTCTAATAAATAAATAAAGTCCTTACTTTTAACTAATTTTTTAAAAGATTTTATTTTATTTTTCAGAGAGAGAGAGAGAGTGAGCATGCACAAAAGCGGGGAAACACCAGTCAGAGCAAGAAGCAGACTCTCCATTGAGCAAAAAGCCCCATGTAGGACTCCATCCCAGGACACTGGGATCATGACCTGAGCCAAAGGCAGATGCTTAATAACCCAGCTGAGCCACTTAACCCAACTGAGCCACCCAGGCATCTCAGTAAAGAAAATCTTTAAAAAAAAAAAAAAAAAAAGTCTGGGGTGCCTGGGTGGCTCAGTTGGTAAAGTGACTGCCTTTGGCTCAGGTCATGATTCTGGGTTCGTGGGATCCAGTCCCACATCGGGCTCCTTACTCAGCAGGAAGCCTGCTTCTCCCTCTGCCTGCTGCTCCCTCTGCTTGTGTGCACTCTCTCTCTTCTCTTGCTCTTGCTCTCTCTCTCTCTGACAAATAAATAAAATCTTTAAAAAAAACCTTTAAAAAATTGCATTCAAAACAAATAATAGTTTGGTAGATTGTTCTAAGGAAAGACTATAAACACAAGTTTAAAAGCAAGTAGAGAATGTGTTTCTGAAGATTTCCTTCCCCACTATATCTACTTCAGCCATCAACAACTAAATCACTACACAATTAGGAAAAGCTTAATTTAAAATAATAATTCAGGGGCGCCTGGGTGGCTCAGTGGGTTAAAGCCTCTGCCTTCGGCTCAGGTCATGATCTCGGGGTCCTGGGATAGAGCCCCGCATCGGGCTCTCTGCTCAGCGGGGAGCCTGCTTCCTTCTCTCTCTCTGCCTGCCTCTCCGCCTACTTAGATCTCTGTCTGTCAAATAAATAAATAAAATCTTTAAAAAAATAAAAATTAAAATTAAAAATATATATATATAATAAAATAATAATTCAGGGGCACCTGGCTGGCTCAGTCATTTAAGTGTCTCCCTTCAGCTCAGATCCTGATCACAGAGTCCTGGAATGGAGAGCCCTGCATCTGGCCCCCTGCTCAGCAGGGAGCCTGATTCTCCCCCTCACCCTGCCCCTACCCCATAACTAGTGCTCTCTCTGGCTTGCTCTGTGTTTTCTCTCTCTCAAATAAAAATCTTAAAAATAATAAATAAAATAATAATTCAGTTTAATGTCGCTCTGTATCCAGTCTGAAAAACAGAATAATATCAAATCAATGTGACAATTCTAAAAAACGAGCTGCCTTCTAACAATCCCACTAAAAATTACACTAATACAGCTGATGACTTCTATGGGAGTACACAGTCTGAGTGTGGTGGAGAATGAAGACTTGTACATCTGCAGCTCAGGTGGGGAGCCAGAAACACAACTGGAGCCAAAGAGAAGGTTCCTGCAGAGGATGCACGGATTCCAAGAAGCCTGAGAGATCACAGGGAATGCGGAAGAAAGAGGAGAAAAAATGAAGGGTAAGAAAAGTGAGGCAGGGGGCGCCTGGGTGGCTCAGTGGGTTAAAGACTCTGCCCTCGGCTCGGGTCATGCTCCCAGTGTCCTGGGATAGAGCCCCGAATCGGGCTCACCGCTCGGCGGGGAGCCTGCTTCCCCCTCTCTCTCTGCCTGCCTCTCTGCCTACTTGTGATCTCTGTCTGTCAAATAAATAAAATCTTAAAAAAAAAAAAAAAAGAAAGAAAAGTGAGGCAGAAGTGGTTCCCCCTTTTTTGGAGGGTACAGGGAACAGGGGCTCAGGGAGAGGAGAAGGATGCATTAATGAAGATCAGGAAGATATTGACCTACATTGACCTCATGCCCAATTGTCTTAACAAGGAAGCATCACTGTGACTAAACAACCTCAACATCTTGCCTCTATAGTAGCTTATGCAAGTCCCAAGTGGTTTTCCAATTTTGTGTTCCATATTTTTATCTTATTGATAAATTTAATGAAAATCTATGGCTGCAAAACAAAATAATATGTTGTTTATTCTTTGGATTTCAAGTTTCAAATTTACTGAGGTAGTAATTTTTGTTTTCTCAAAAAGAGACCATTAATTAATAAAAATAATGTATAAAACAAGTTTTTGTACTAAACCGGAGACCCTGAAGGAAAATATTTACAAATTTTTTAAAAAGATTTTATTTCTTTGAGAGAGAGAGTGTTCCTGCATGCACTGGGGCGGGGGGCGGAGCACAGAGGAAGAGGGAGAAGTAGACTCTCCACTGAGCAGAGAATCCAATGCAGGGCTGGATCCCAGGACCCTGAGATGATGACTTGAACTGAAGGCAGTCACTTAACCAACTAAGCCAGCTGGGTGCCCCAATATTTACTGATTATGGCAATGACTCAAACACATCTGCCTAAATGAGTACTATACTACAAAGTAATCTCCTAAAAGTAAAAAAATGCATTTATTCCCAAAACGATGCCAATACTCAAACTTTTCACAACTTCACTTTAGAGATGAAATATGTAGTTTATAAGCTATATCAGGGAAGAGACACTTTCATCACTTTACAATCTCCAAAATATATGTGTAGAACAATAATAATAATAACTCAACTCTCAAAGATAAGAGACCATGTCTTCCTTGAAATCTCTTCTCCCTCAATTCTAGTGTTGCTCCAAAGTGGTTCTTACTCTCCTTTCCGGACACTTCGCTTCTATTCTTCCTCTCACCACATACTCTAGCCATTCCCCAAGGCCATTAATTAATCTCGCCTCTCTTTTTTCCAAGTTTCAACTAATCAGATCCTGTACTGACAGCCCCACCCTTGCCAAGGACACCATCTCTAACAAGGACTTCAAAAACAAAACAAAGTAAACAAAACCCTGTACATGTTCAAAGCTAACTTTCCTTTCTAAACAGTTGCTTTTCATAGCTTTCCTCTTTCTGTTAAAAACCACTACTATCCATTGGCCATCCACAGTTGAAATTTGAAACTTTTCTGACTGTCCTTTTCATTTCTCATACCCAATCATGAGCCGGCTACAAGAGAGCAAAATTCCTTCACCCACCATCCCCCACTTGTCCATCCTCACCACCTCAGGCCCTATAACCTCTCATTAGGGCTACTACAATAGTTTCTTAATTCCAATATGCCCAATCCACTTTAACCCAGGTCACATGGTACAGTCCAAGTGACTTCCTAAAGTGCATTTCTTATCATCCCCTCTCAGAAAAATTGGAGGCTCTATGGCACCCACCCCACTAACCCAGTACTCAGTCTTCCAAGCATTAACCACAATCTCTTTCTATTGCTTTATCACCAGCAATAACTCTCTCTTAAATATACATTCACACACACTCATATTCTATACTGCAGTCAAAATATATTAAAAGCAAGTCCCCATAAATGACTGATTAACTCCTGTCTGCTGCAATAATTCACAGGGATGCCTTGGAGCTAACAGCAGTCAACAAATATCCAATGAATAGCCAATGAATGAATGAATGAATGAACAGAATGGGTTTACCCCTCCTCCTGCGTTTGTTTCTATATAATCACATCCTGTCTTCGGAGTTTATTTCAAAGAAGCTTTTTTCATGAAATAATCTCACCAGTAAAAAGTAATCACCTCTTCCTTTAAAGTCTAATGGCACCTTCTAATCCACTCAACATCCTCTATCCAATAATACTTCTTATCTCAACCACCAGACTTAACATTTCTTTTTTTTAAAGATTTTAATTACTGGGGTGCCACGATGGCTCAGTGGGTTAAGCCTCTGCCTTTGGCCAAGGTCATGATCTCAGGGTCCTGGGATCCCGCCCCACATCGCACTCTCTGCTCAGCAGGGAGCCTGCTTCCGCCTCTCTCTCTGCCTGCCTCTCTGCCTACTTATGATCTCTCTCTGTGTGTCAAATAAATAAATAAATAAAACTTTTTAAAAAGATTTTATTTATTTGAGATAGAGAGGTGAGAGAGAGGGAGGGAGAGAGAGAGAGAGCACACAAGTGGTGGGGGAGGGCAGAGGAAGAGGGAGAAGTAGACTTTACATTTCTTAAGGATAAGGTAACTGAGTAATGTAATTGAGAGGGAGAACCAATCATCTCTAATGGTTGATTAATTTCTTTTTTTTTTTTTTAAGATTTTTTATTTATTTATTTTACAGAGAGAGAGATCACAAGTAGGCAGAGAGGCAGGCAGAGAGAGAGGAGGAAGCAGGCTCCCTGCGGAGCAGAGAGCCCGACGCCGGGCTCGATCCCAGGACCCTGAGATCATGACCTGAGCCGAAGGCAGCGGCCTACTCCACTGAGCCACCCAGGCGCCCCTGGCTGATTAATTTTTTAATTTGCCTACCAAAATTTAAACTCTTTGAAGGCAAAAATTTGTATTTGTTTCTCCCCTCTCCCCAAACTTTACTACCATCCCTAGCATTGGGCACAGTATCTAACACATGAAGTGTCTATTAAATAGTCAGTGAATATCCATCTCAAAAATATTTTAGAATGCCCAAACAATTTTACAAAGTGATAAATTATAACACTTGTTTTGGATATTTAGTCTGGTATTTAATAAAGCAATTATGATATTAACTCTTAAGAACCTAAAAATAGCAAAAATGAGCTACTGGGACTTCGTCAAGATAAAAAGCTTTTGCACAGCAAAAAAAAAAAAAAAAAAACCGTCAACAAAACCAAAGACAACCAGCAGAATGGGAGAAGATATTTACAAAAGACATATCAGATAAAGGGCTAGTATCCAAAATGTATAAAGAGCTTATCAAACTCAACACCCAAGAAACAAATACTCCAATCAAGAAATGGGTGGAAGACATCCAAATGGCCAACAGACACATGAAAGTGAAGAAAAAGTGTTCACCATCACTCAGCATCAGGAAATACAAATCAAAACCACAATGAGATACCACCTCACACGAATCACAATGGCTAAAATTAAGTCAGGAAACGAAAGATGTTGGTGAGGATGCAGAGAAAGGGGAACTCTTCTATACCGTTGGTAGGAATGCAAGCTGGTGCAGCCACTCTGGAAAACAGTATGGAGGTTCCTCAAAAAGTTGAAAATAGATCTATCCTTCAACCCAGCAAATTGCACTACTGGGTTATTTACCCCAAATATACAAATGTAGTAGGGGGCCTGGGTGGCTCATACGTTAAGTGTCTGCCTTCGGCTCAAGTCATAATCCCAGGGTCCTGGGATAGAGCCCCATATTGGTTCTCTACTTGGCAGGAAGCCTGCTTCCCCTCTCCCACTCCCCTTGCTTGTGTTCCCTCTCTCTGACAAATGAATAAATAAACTTAAAAAAAAAAAAAACTTAAAAAAAAAGATACAAATGTAGTAACCCAAAGGGGCACGTGCATCCCAATGTTATAGCAGCAATGTCCACAATAGCCAAACTATGGAAAAAGCTTAGATGTCCATTGACAGATGAATGGATAGAGAGGACATGGTGTATATATATACAATGGAATATAATACAGCCATCAAAAAAATGAAATCTTGCCATTTGCAACAACATGGATGTAACTAGAGGGTATTATGCTAAGCGAAATAAGTCAATCAGAGAAAAACAATTATCATATGATCTCACTGATATGTGGAATTTGAGAAACAAATTCCAGAGGATCATAGGGGAAGAGAGGAAAAAATTAAACAAGATGAAACCAGAGAGGGAGATAAACCATAAGAGACTCTTAATCTCAATAAACAAACTGAGGGTTGCTGGAGTAGAGAGGGGTAGGAAGGATAGGGTGGCTCGGTAATGGACACTGGGGAGAGTATGTGTTATGGTGAACACTGTGAATTGTGTAAGACTGATGAATCAGACCCGAACCCCTGAAACAAATAATACATTATACATAATAAAAAATAAAGAAAGAAAATAAAGAAAAAGAGCTTAAAAATACTAATCTTGTTAGGAAATTAACATGGTATCTTACACAGAATAGACACAAAAAAGGTTATTGTATGAACGAATGAATGAACAAATTAAGGCAAAAACTCTACTCCTAGCCAATAAAATCAGTGGATGTCAAATTTCAGAGTCAAAACAAAAAGGAAAGATCTAAACAGAAATTTTTTCTTATATTTTCCATTCCAGGAACACTGGCAAGAAAAACAGAACTAAATCAATCCCAAAGTCTCTCAGTTAAGCAGACAAGGGACAGACAAAATACAATTGCATAGCTGCATTATCAACATCTTGTGGATGAACATATGCACTGGGATTTAATATTTCTTGCCAAGTCTTTCAGTCAAGAATTCCCCCCCCTTTTTTTAAAGATTTTATTTATTTATTTGACAGACAGAGATCACAAGTAGGCAGAGAAACCCACAGAGAGAGAGAAGAGGAAGCAGGCTCCCTGCCAAGCAGAGAGTCTGATGTGGGGCTCCATCCCAGAACCCTGGGATCATGACCCAAGCCAAAGGCAGAGGCTTAACCCACTGAGCCATCCAGGTACCCCAAGAATCCCCTTTTTCTATAAGCAGTTGCAAGGACAATTTTGAAGGGAGTGCAACAAAAGTAATAGAAACATCTCATTTATGTCATCAACCAAATGAGAAAGAAAGAACAAAATTGGCTCAAAGGTTTAAAAATCTTGGTCCTAGATTCAGCTACTACTTACAACTGGGAGTCTGGGCAAGCCACTAAACATCTCATAAGCTTAATCCACCTTACCTATAAAATTAAAGAGTTATCAGGATACCTGGGTGGCTCAGTCAGTGAAGGGTCTGCCTTCAGCTCAGGCTCAGGTCATGATCCCAGGGTCCTGGAACTGAGCCCCAATTTGGGCTTCCTGTTCAGTGGGGAGTCTACTTCTCCCCTTCCCTCTGCCTGCCACTCCTCCTGCTGTGCGTACTCTCTCTCTCAAATAAAGAAATAAAATCCTTTTAAAAAAAAGTTTAAGAGTGGGGCGCCTGGGTGGCTCAGTCATTGGGCATCTGCCTTTGGCTCGGGTCATGGTTCCAGAGTCCTGGGATCAAGCCCCGCATCAGGCTCCTTGCTCCACGGGAAGCCTGCTTCTCTTTCTCCCACCCCCCAGCTTGTATTCTTGTGTTCCCTCTCTCGCTGCGTCTCTTTTTTCAAATAAATCGTTAAAAATCTTTAAAAAATAATAAATAAATAAAATACATAAATTAAAAAGTTAAAAGAGTTATCTGGGGAGAAAAAATTATTCTTAAGAGATCTTTAAAATAAAAATGGTGTTTGAAAAAAATTTTTAACATTATCTGTAAAGTTTTCAATGTGTGTAAATTAATAAATATGACAATTATAAAGCAGGGAGGTTAAAAAGACTTAAATGGTGATAAGGTTTCCACATTTCTCCTAAACTGGTAAAATATTAATTCTAAGTAGACTGAAAAGTTAGGTATATATTATAATCTCTAGAGCAGCCATTAAGGAAACTATACAAAAAAATAAAGTAAAAAAACTCAGTATCAAGGCACCTGGGAGGCTCAGTCAGTTAAGCATCTGCCTTCAGCTCAGGTCATGGTCAAGCCCCATTTTGGGCCCCCTGCTCAGCGGGGAGTCAGCTTCTCCCTCTCCCTCTGCCTGCAGCATCCCCTGCTTGTGCTCACTCTCTCTGTGTCAAATAAACAATAAAATCTTAAAAAAAAACTCAGTATTAAAATGAAATACTGAAGTATATTCAAGTAATCTAAAAGAAGGAAGGAAAGGAGAAACAGTGGAACAAAAAATTGGAAAACAGAAACCAAATAGTAAAATTAGTGGCCTTAAATCTAACCATATCAATAATTACATTAAATGTCAATGGTCTAAACACAACAATTAAAAGACAGAGACTGTCAGAATGGATTAAAGAACAAGACCTAACTACATGCTCTCTAGAAGAAATCTCCTTTAAATATAGTGGTAGAAGTAAATTAAAAGTAAAAACAGTAAGGGCGCGTGGCTGGTTCAGTCACTTAAGTGTCCGCCTTTGGCTCGGGTCATGCATGATTCCAGGGTCCTAGGACTGAGTCCAGCATAGGGCTCCCTGCTCAATGGGAAGCCTGCTTCTCCCTCTGCCTGCTGCTCCCCCCACTTGTGTGCACTCTCTCCCACTCTCTCGCTCTTAAATAAATAAATAAAATCTTTTTTAAAAAAGGTAAAAAGTAGGGGTGCCCAGGTGGCTCAGAAGGTTAAGCCTCTGCCTTCAGCTCAGGTCATGATCTCAGGGTCCTGGGATCGAGCCCCACATCGGGCTCTGTTTGGCAGAGAGCCTGCTTCTCCCTCTCTCTGCCTGCCTCTCTGCCTATTTGTGATCTCCCATCTGTTAAATAAATAAAATCTTAAAAAAAAAAAAAGGTAAAAAGTAAAACACAGCTCTATTCATAATCATCAAAAAGGAGAAATAACACAAATGTTCAAGGATTAATGGATTAACTTGGGTATATCCATACAATGGATTAGTTAATAAAAATAAGTATTCATACTGGGGCACCTGGGTGGCTCAGTTGGTTAAGCATCTGCCTTTGGCTCAGGTCATGATCCCAGGGTCCTGGGATAGAGTTCCACATCAGGTTCCTTGCTCAGCAGGGAACCTGCTTCTGCCCCTGCCTGCTGCTCTCCCTGCTTGTACTTTCTCTCTCTCTCTGATAAATAAATAAATAAAATCTTTTTAAAAAAATAAGTATTAATACATACACACAATAACATGGATGAATGTCTACGGCATTACCCTGAATAAAAGAAGCCAGTGTCAAAAGGCTACATACCAAATGGCTTCATTTACATGACACTGGAAAAGACAAAACTATAACAATAAAGAATAGAACATACCATTGGCTGACCACAGCTGGAGGTGCAATGGCAATATGAAACTTTCTGGCATGAAAGAACTGATGGAAACCTGATTTAAATTCCATAGAGATTTGTACATGTGTTTAAACTCATAGAACCATACATCAAAAAGTCAATTTTACTGGAGTTTAAAAGTAAAATAAAGATTAAGAGAATGATCTCTGTGAACCCTTCCAGACTATGATTTTATGAATGAGAAGAAGAAAGGAGTGTGAAAGGAAGATCAAGGGAGGAGAGTGAATGCTAAATCCTACTGACATAAAAGCCACCACTCATACAACCCTCCTGATTACTGCACAAAATAAACAAAGCAAATCCAATCTTCAGAAACTCATTCCCAGAAGTGCCTAAGAAAACCAGACATTCAGATCCAAAATGTGGATATTAGAAAATGCCTCTGAATGGCTCTTCTTGTCTGTTTCTATATTTTATACTTTCAAGAAGCTGCCAATTGCTCCTGGCTAAGTGCCACTTTTCCTGCTTGGGGTTACTCAATTTACAAGCATTCCTTTATTTATACCCTATACTCTCAATGATGGGGTCTTTGGCAGTCACAATAAAGACTCTGCCAGAAAGATCAGGGCTCCTCACCGGAACTAAGGTCCCTGAGGGACGCAGCACACGAGTGACCGACCTAAAGCCCCCTAGGCGGTGACGTGTTTCTAACAAGTGCCCCATCACCAAAGCCCCCAAAGGAGGAAGCCGCTGGAGACCAGGCGCCAGGCACTTCTCCCTCCTCTGAACAGCCAGACTGCCTCGGGTGCAGCTGGCCCTTTTGAGGGCTGCCCGGGTGTGGAGCGTGCGCTCTGCAGAAGGTTCTGCCCAGCGACCTTGGGTAAGTCCCTTCCTCTTCGAGAGTACAGCGGTAACCCGGGTATTCTGTCTAATTAGGAGCTTCCCATCGCCCTCTCCGAGTCTGAGACTTTCTGGGCGTCCCCCCAACCGCCCCCCACCGTACCTTGCCGAAAGGAGCCCGCCTGGCCCCTCAGACCCCATCCCCGCCTTAACCCTCCCGCCACCGCTCACGGGAAGCCCTGAGGGGACTAACTACCCGCCCGAGGGGACCGCCCGAATGCAAGTGGGAGGCAGAACGCCAAACCCCAGTCTCTGGCCCCTCTGCGCGGAGCAGGCCGCCCGGCCGCATTCCTGCTCACCTCTCCCTGGGGTCACCGCCCTCCCGGGCCGGCTTCCACCACCGGGGGGTGGTGGAGCGCGCGCCGGGGAGAGTCGGGGTTGGGGACTGGGACGTCGGGGGTTGGGGGCGGTGCCCACCTTAAGCTGGGATTTAGAGACCTTGCCGCTGTGGTCCAGGTCGAGTGCGGTGAAGGCGTGCCAGATGGCCTTGAGCAGCTCGTCCTTCAAGCCCCCCATGGCCGCGGCGTGGCTATCCTGACTGCCAGCCTGCCTCGCCGACCCCAAAGCGCGTCTGACGCCCCTCCGTCACCGCCGCCACCGCCGCCCGCCTTTCAGTCACCTGACCATGGCAGGTCCCGCCCCCTCTAAGCCCCTCCCCCTCGGCTCCGGCTCCGAGCCGGGAGCTCTGGGGTGGGAGTGCAGGGTGGACTCGGGAGTGCACTTCCCACCCCTGTGGGCCTTCCCTCCGGACTTGGACGCTGAGCACAACCCCGCAGGTCCTCGTGTACCCCAAACCTACTCGGGCTACCTTTGGGGCTTACGGACCCCATTCCTAGGAAAAATGAGAGTCGGGGTGAGGCAGCCTCCAACCCGGGCACCGCAGTGGGAAAAAAAGAGCCCCGCAACTGTCCCGCGGACGCGCCACTGCCTTCGGGAGAACTAAGAGCCGGAAAAGTCCCTGAGCAGGGGGTCCAATGCTAGCGCAGTTCCTAGCCGGAGAGGATGTTGGGGGGAGGGGGGAGGCAGGGAAGGGCTTCTGAGAGAAGGTTTATATTAACTTCTCAAATGTTCCTTGATGCCCAATATGTCGTGGGCCGTGGGGGCACAGAGACGAGGTTTAAGGTTGGTTGAGAAGCCACAGAGTCAGGCAACCCTTTCTTCCTAAACCTCAGCTGTTGAGGGTCAGTTCACAATTTAGGAAGGGTTTGACCCCGGTTATTGTGCCGTTCCTGGTATTTCTGTGCTTGCACAATAGGAGTTATGAGAGAATCACAGCAAATCACTCCACCTATTTTAGTAGTCAGAATGGGCGGACCATTTAAACGAACACGGCCAAGCCATGCCTATAACAGCAATCTCTTCCTTATCGATGTTTAACTAGGATCTGTTAACGACAGTCACCTCAGCTCTCAGGGCTTCCGATTCTCCACATACAAATGAGCATGTTGCGCCAGCTGTTCTGGAGGGGTTCTTTTCTTGTTCACATCCTGGGATAATAAGGACTGCAGGCTGACTCCAATCTGATGAAGTCACCAGGCACAGTTAGTGCCTTGCCTGTCCAATCCAAGACTAAATCTGGGCAATATAGACAGAAGAACAAATACCAAGAGTTTTCAAAAGAAGGTCATTCTCAGATCAAGTTTTGTTTTTGTTTTCCTCTTTTATGTTTCTAAATACACACATATGTACCTTATAAAAAATGAAAAAAGCATTATAAGGGAGGGGGGTTGGGAAAAAGCAGTAAAGGAAGGAACTGCTCAATGAGTTGGAGACCAAAGGGAACTTGGTGGGCCAGAGGAAAGGATCACCTAGGTGAAGGGAGGGGGCATAAGCAGAGGGACTGCTGGTGCCTCACTCTGACCTTGAGGCCCTACTTCACTCTATCACCATTTGCCAGGACTTATGTTGACATGCCAGTATCATTTCTATCATTTATCTTCCCAGCTCCAGTCTAAATCTGCCAATCAGGAAAAACACATGATTCAACCTTTAATTTCTGAAGGCCAACTCAGCTTTCCCTAAGCAGTGACAAAAAAGAAACCCTCCTTATTCTCAGGGTTCAGCTTAACCAGTAGGTGGTTCTCTCAGTATCTGTTAGCACCAAACAGGTATTTCAAAGCTTTTTACGTATATATAATCACATGACTAGGATATTCTGAACTTCCAAATTTCCATTTCTCCCACAATCCCAATTCTCATAATCCAAACAAATTTTAAAGCAGATAGATGTCATGAAAAGAGCTGTGCTGGGTGGCTCAGCCTGTTAAGAGGCTGCCTTCAGCTCAGGTCATGATCCCAGGGTCCTGGGATTGAGCTCCACATTGGGATCCCTGCTCAGCGGAGAGCCTGCTTCTCCCTCTCCTTCTGCCTGTGCTCTGCCTACTTGTGCTCTGTGTGTGTGTGTGTGTGTGTGTGTGTGTGTCAAATGAATAAATAAAATCTTAAATAAATATCAAGAGGTAAAGAGGTAAATCTAATTCCCCTCCTCTTGGATATGAGCTGGACTGAGTGGCTTGTTTGACCAACAGAATGTGGCAGAAGTAACAGCTTGGGACTTCTAAATCAGATGACAAAACGCCTTTCAGCTTTCACCTGGATTTCTTGGAATTCTTACTTTGGAATGTTCCCTCTTGGAACCTTGCCACTATGCTGTGAGAAGCTAAGGTCACATGGAAAAGCCACATGAAGAGAGAAAACAATGCTGGCCATATCCCAGCTGTTTCAAACATACCAGCCTGGACATAAATGAAGGAACCATCTTGGACTGCCTAGCCCCAGCAGACACTATATAGAAAAGAACCCAAATCCCAGACATATGACCCCAGTCAAGCTGTCCTTACCATCTCCAGCCATTTTTGAGCCATCACTGCTGAGGTCCCCAGACACTAGGAAGCAAAGACAAACCATCCCTTTTGTGCCCCACCCAAACTTCTGACCCCCTGAATGAGTATAATGAAATGGTAGTTGTTTCATGCCACTAAGTTTTGAGTGGTTTGTTATGTAGGATTAGATAACTGAACAACAGTGAAAAGATAATGTTCCCAAGATAATGTTTCCTTCCCTTGCCCACCAAAGAAGATTCTGGTCTTCCCTTCCTCTGGCTTCCAGGAGAGTTCTACCTTCCCAACTAGTTCTTAAGCTGTTCTTTGTCATGGAGAATTAAGAAGAAAAGAAGAAGGAAAGAAAACCACAATGCAGAAATTTGGGGTGTGGGGGAAGAGGTGAAGGGACAGTTGTTGAGAAGAAAAGAAAAGCAGCTCTAGCATGTGAGGACAATGCGTAGGAAAGGGGGGGTTCTAACAAGTCTCATGGAAAACTCCGTGAGTTCCACAGCCTTTGAAAGGTACAGATAAAGGATTTGAAAACTTTTTAAATAGTTTTGGCTAGATAGACTTTGTTCTTTCATTCAGGACCAGCTTAATTATGGCTAATACTTGTGGCTTATAAGTGTTACAAAGGGCACTCCCTCCCCTCAGACTGCATTCCAGACCACCCTGTGTTTTTCTGCTAAGTGCTACAGAGGAAAAGCGTGGGTTGATACGAGTGTGTACAGGTGAACGTGTTACACTCTCTGGAACAGGGAGAGCTGCAAATGAGGAGGGACAGTGAGGCTGAGTCCTGAGGATGAATTGTAGTTAACTGGGCCAACGTGAGAGAAGAAACTTCCAGACAAATAAGAGCCTACACAGAGTATGGTTTAATCAAGAAACCCAAGTGAAGGCCAGTGTAGAGTACTGAGAACAACAGAGAGAGCAGAGATGTGAGAGGAAATTGGAGAGGCTGGCATCTGAGGCCAAATAAGCCAGGAGCACTAGGCCTGTCAGTTAGGTCTGTAGAGCTCTTATCTTCCCTGGGGGTCTGAAATAGCACGTAATCAGTGGCACAATCTGGCAGCAAGGAGCAGAAATGCCGAACAGCTCGGCCTGAAGTTGCAGATGTGGGAGTGGTGTCCAGCCCCTGGCCGTTGGGCTGCTGATAGCATCTCCATTAAGGCCATACCGCCATACCACAGCTTTCCTAGGGACAAGTGGAAGCTTCTGGTTCCATGAGAAATTTCACAAATCGGGTTATGGGAGTCAGGCCTGCTCCACATCCTCAAAGCCAGGTGAAATCGCAGTCCCCTCCACTGGGAAAAACAATAACCCTCTCTGCCTCACAGGGGTTGGTTATTGTGAGGAACAAATAAGATACCATCTGTGAAAGCACCCATAATCACTAAAGCCTATCCAAATGGGAGGGGCAATAGTGACGAACAAGAAGAAGGAGAATAATAATAGAGTTCTGGTGCCAACAAGGACAAAAACCCCTGAGGCTTTAGGGTTGGGTGGTTTGCTCAAGGTGCAAAAGGAGCAAAATTTGAGCTTTTAATGATGAGAACCATGTGACAGGGCTAATTCTTCTGCCTTCTCAGACAACAGTAGCTGGAGTTTAGGCTGAGCCCAGTGTTGTATGGAATATCCTGACTTAATGATCTTCTGTTGAGACCAAAGTCAGATCTACTGACCCACTAAATGCATGAAAGTCAATGTCAACATTACCCACTGAGGATAGGGATAAGGGTAGGCTTCACAAAGGTGGAGATTGAGTCTTAAAAATTAATAAAAGGTTACAGACAGCTGGAGAGTAGAAGGAAGGACATTTCGGAAAGAGGTAGGTGAATGTGCAGAAGTATGAAAGCCAAAAAATAAAAATAAAAAATAACTTGGGGGAGATAAAGGAGAAGGAAAAATGTAGAATGGTATTTTGGCTAAGGGCTCCTGGTGGCTTAGCTGGTTAAGCATCTGCCTTGGGCTCAGGTCATGATCCCAGAGTCCCTGGATCAAGCCAAGTAAGGGTCCCTGCTCAGCAAGGAGCCTGCTTCCCCCTCTCCCTCTACTCCTCTTCCTTCTCCCCCCATTTGTTCCCTTTCTTTCTCTCTCCCAAATAAATAAATAAAATCTTTTTAAAAATGGTATTTTGGCTACATGATATTGTGATTCATAATAAGAAACATATATAGTTGACCCTTGAACAGTGTGGAGATTAGGGGCACCAGCCACCTCACAGCTGAAAATCCGTGTATAATTTTTTTTTTTTTTTAAAGATTTTATTTATTTATTTGATAGACAGAAATCACAAGCAGGCAGAGAGGCAGGCAGTGAGAGATGGGGGGGAAGCAGGCTCCCTGCGGAGCAGAGAGCCCGATGCGGGGCTCGATCCCAGGACCCTGAGATCATGACCCGAGCCGAAGGCAGAGGCTTTAACCCACTGAGCCACCCAGGCGCCCCCGTGTATAATTTTTGACTTCTTCAAAACTTAACTGCTGATAGCCCACTGTTGACTAACAGTGGGAAGCCTTACCAATAACATAAATAGTCAATATATATTTTGTATATTTATTATGTACTGAATTCTTACTATAAAGCTAGAAAAAAGAAAATCTTATTAAGAAAATCACAAGGAAGAGAAAATACATTTATTGTACCCACTGTTTCAAAAAAAATCCACATGTAAGTGGACCCATGCAGCCCAAACCTGTGTTGTTCAAGGGTCAACTGTATTTGGCCTTCTTACAATCCCTGGCATAGAATTCCTCAAGCCCATGAATTTCCTAGGTGATGAGAATGACTAAATTGTCTTTATAATGTTCATGAGCTTTTGGAAAGCACCTGAGGATGAGGGCTGGTTGCCAGTGTAGCCAACCATATCATTAGAAGGTTGGAACTTTCAGTTCCACTCTGACCTCCAACGGAGGGCAGAGGGGTTGGAGGTTTAATCAATCACCAATGGCCAGTGATTTAATCATTCATGAAGCCTCCCTAAAAGCCCAAAAAGACAAGGTTTGAAGAGTTTCTGGGTTGGTGAGCCAGCCCACACCCATGTGCAAGGCCCCACACTCTGCAGAAATGAGCTTCCATGTGCAAGACCTCACCCTATGTGTCTCTTCATATGGCTGTTCATTCACATTCTTTAAAATATTTTGCAATATGTCAGTAATCTAGTAAGTGAACTGGTTTCCTGAGTTCTGTGAGGCACTCTAACAAACCAATTGGATGCAGGGCAGAGGGGTGTAGGACCCTTTGATTTCTAGCTAGTCTATCAGAAGCCCTGCTAATAACCCATGCTTGGACTGGTGGTTAACATCTGCCCTGTGGGACTGAGCCCTTAAACTGTGGCATCTGATGCTATCTCCAGGTAGATCATGTCAGAATTGACACCAGCTGGTGTGGAGAATTGCTTGGCGTGGGAAAAACCCACACATCATAGTTGGTTTCAGAATTATAGGTTAAGACACCTTGGTCTTTGCAGTCAGAAAGATGACCCAAGAAAGAGTTTTGTGTCGGGTGTGTGTTTTAAGGTGAAACTGAATGCAAAAGCCAGAAAGGGCCTCCAAATGAGTAGTAAAATCTACTAGATTTCACTTCTGGAAAAAGGACTACACAGAGAGGAGGGGAATTGGGTAGAGTAAAGAAATCTTCAAAGCAATGGTGCAGAAATCAGGGAGCGCAGCCAAACCAAAGCTCCAAACCCAAGGGTGGGAGGCAGAGCCTGAAGAAGTGCTTGATTTGTACATGGTTCCTGTGGTCAAAGGCAAGAGTTTGACCTGAGGGCTTATGGGTTAATGTCTAGCCAGATGTGACATACAAGTAGATGAGTGGAGGAGAGCAGCTAGAGAAAGCAGAAGATGAAACAAGGGTCTAGAGTCCAGGAAACACCAAAATTTAAGGGATGGTTTGAAGAGGAGTCCTTGAAAAGGACTTACAAAATGTAGCCAGAGAAGTCAAGCCCCTCATTCTTGAGTTAATTCTTGATTCTTCCCCCTCCACCCTCTCCATCAGAACTCCTCTTCTGAGTGTGAGAAAGCAATCTGAGTCAAAGTGATCCACGGTTAGGTTTGAATGACCAATTCTTCTCTTATTCTCAATCCTTGAGTGTAAATCTCCAAGTGTAAATTAATCTCCAGTGGATAAACTTTCAACCTACTTGGGAGTGGTAAAGAAATCTTCAGTTGTGGCCACCCTGGCTATTTACTTCAGCTTGGAGAAGAGAAGCAGAGGAGAGAGTTGAAAGCAGCTATGAAGTCCCTCTGAAGTCCTAATTTAGTGACATTCATGTGGTTCCCTCCTTCCCGCCCCCCTATTTTTATTTTTAATTTAATTTAATTTTTAAGTAGTCTCCAGACTGAGCCCCAGTGCAGGGCTTGAACTCATGACCTGAGATCAAGACCTGGACTGAGATTAAGAGTCAGACACTTAACCAACTGAGCCACCCAGGAGACCCTACTCTATATTTTAATGGGGGCATTCATGGTCTGAATCTGCTGGGAACATCTAACTGATGGCCATGCATACCTAGAAACTCTGGGAACTAGGACAAGCCAAACAGTAGTGTCCTGGGTGTAGTTCAGTTTCAGGCTGAATATCCTTCTTTCTTCTTTCCCTTTATTGACTCTCAGCAAGGACAGAACAATTTAGGCTCTCAGACTCCACAGAGGAAACTGATGGAGAGAGTAGTAGAGAAGAGGACATCTCTTTCCATCCATTCTCTTTCTGGGAGAGGCATCAAACATCTTTTCTTCTGGTATAACCATTATGAAAAACAGTTTGGAGTTTCCTCAAAAAATTAAAAATAGAATAATCTTATAATCAGCTTCAGGTCATGATCTCATGATCTCAGCGTCATGGAACTGAGCCCCAAATGGAGCTCCATGGTGGATTCTGCACTCAGTCTGGAGTCGGCTTGGAGATTCTCTCCCACTCCTTCTGCCCCTTCCCCCACTCACACGTGCACTCTCTTGCACACACTCAAACCCTCTCTCTCTCACACATAAATAATTCTTTTTTTTTTAAGATTTTATTTATTTATTGACATACAGAAAGCACAAGTAGGCAGAGAAGCAGGCAGAGAGAGAGAGGAAGAAGCGGGCTCCCCGCCGATCAGAGAACCCGATGCGGGGCTCCATCCCAGGACTCTGGGATCATGAGCTGAGCCAAAGGCAGAGGCTTTAACCCACTGAGCCACCCGGGTGCCCCACACATAAATAATTCTTTAAAAGAAAGAAAACTTTCCATTTTTATCCAACTGGAAATTCCTTTTGTTCTAACAAAAATATACTTCCTTAATGTACTATATACTTCCTTTTTTAACCTCTCACCAAATCTATAATTATAACCTCTTCTCTTTTATAATCTTTATTTGAATCACCTATCACCATTCAGTAATCTTGATTGATGCAAATTTGTTTGCATTCTTTTTTGGACCAAAATAAATTTAGTACTCAACTGTAAGAAAGATTTTCCAGTTAACTCTTATTGTCTATACCATGGTTATTTATAGATGACCTGTGTTCTGCTTCAATTCAAATCCTTTTTTCATAAGAATCTTGGTATAAATATAAAATAAATGAATAGGATAGTTTAGTGTTGTAATCAAGTCAAACCTGATAACAAAGCAACTCATATATAGTTCATGATTTGTTGTTGTAATAAGATAATTCAGCATGACGGAAAAGTTTATATATATACACATTTTTTTAAAGATTTTTTTTTCTTTATTTGACAGAGTGAGAGAGAGAGAGAGAGAGCACACAAGCAGAGGGAGAAGCAGGCTCCCCACTGAGTTGGGAGCCAGTGTGGGACTGGATCCCACCACCCTGGGATCATGACCTGAGCCAAAGGCAGACCCTTACCCAACTGAGCTACCCAGCCACCACTGGAAAAGTTTATATAAATGATGATAATTATATAGAAGGATGGTATGTCAAGGGTTATATGGTAGGAGAGAAGGAAGAAAGGCATGGAGAAAGAGAAGAAGGGAGTGAGTGACTAATATATATGGCATGTTCGTATTTCCAGTTATTCCAAATAATTGGGTCAATACATAACAAAAGACAGCACAACCAATTATACAACACTAAGTAAAACTTTCAAAATACATAATTTCAGGGGCACCTGGGTGGCTCAGTCATTAAGTATCTGCTTTCAGCTCAGGTCATGATCCCAGAGTCCTGTGATCGAGCCCAGCATGGGGCTCCCTGCTCAGTGGGGAGCTTGCGTCTCCCTCTCCCACTTCCCCTGCTTGTGTTCCCTCTCTTGCTGTGTTTCTGTCAAATAAATAAATAAAATCTTTAAAACAAAGCAAAACAAAACATAGTTACAGGAACCCCCGCCCCATGAAAGGTGTGGGCCTGACAAATAACACTGCTGGAACAAGTAAAGTTCAATGATTTTTTTAAAGATTTAATTAATTAATTAATTAATTTGACAGACAGAGATCACAAGTAGGCAGAGAGGCAGGTGGGGGGAGGGGGATGAGATTGGGGGAGTTAGGGGGAAGCAGGATCTCCATCGAGCAGGGAGCCTGGTGTGGGGGCTTGATTCCAGGATCCTGGGATCATGACCTGAGCGAAGGCAGAGGCTTTAACCCACTGAGCCACCCAAGTGCCCCAAGTTTAATGATTTAAAGGAGTCAAGTTTCTATATAGTGTATGATTCCATTTGTATGAAATGTCCAGAGTAGGCAAAGCCATACAGACAAAAAGTAGTTTGGTGGTTGTTCAGGGCTTGGAGGAGGGAAGAAATGGAGGATGAATGCTAACCAGTTTCTTATTGGAGCAATGGAAATATTCTTTTTCCTTTCTTTCTTCCTTTCTTTTCTTTTCTTTACTCTTTCTCTCTTTCTGCCTTTTTTTTTTCTTTTCTTTTCTCTCTTTCTTTCGTTCTTTCTTTCTTTCTCTATCTTAAGTAGGCTCCATGCCCAATGTGGAGCTTGAACTTATGATCCTGAGATCACCAGTCACATGCTCTACTGACTGAGCCAACCAGGCAGCCCTCCATGAAAATGTTCTAACAGTGATTGTGGTAATGATGGCACAGCTCTGAAGATACTAAAAACCATTGAATTGTATACTTTAAATAGTCAATTGCATGGTATTTTATCTCAATAAAGCTGTTATGAAAGTAAGGGCAGCCTGATGTCTGACAGCTCAGGCTTAGACGTTGCCATCACCCCCTGCTGCCAGCCAATTACAAATAATTACAAATAACAAATCAATTACAAATAACTCCAACCTATGCAAACAACCAAACATAAGTAACCTACAACCTTGGCCAGTATGAAATGGTATTATTTTAATTGGGGATCTACTAAAATTACTGTAACCCTAGAAGAGTATCAAAAAAATATTACTTATAGAGATAAATAAAATCTGCGGTTTTAATATTTTTAAATTAGATTTAAGAGTAGTTCTAGCCTGTGATTATTTTATTTTCGCGTTTCTGCCTGCCATTTCGTGTGTTAGGATGTTTGAAATGTTCAAAGAATTGATTAGTTTATGCATCTAATTTAGATTGTTTAAGTGAATTTAACTAAGCCTATGCAGTAATCATTAAGGCGGATTGCCCTACACGCATTCACTCTGGGATAATTAGTAAAAAGCCAACTGGCAGTCCATGGTCCTAGCCAGTGATTGGTCTAGGAATAGGCATGTGACACAACTCTGACCAATGAGATGTAAGCCAAAGTCCACTGTGGGGCTTGTGGGAAAGGTTTCCATGGTCTCCACCCCGCAACAAGGAAATAAAAGTCCCACTTCCTGATCTGAAATGTTGTGTCTGCGTAGGATAATGTCATTGCAGCAGCCCGGTGGTGAAGAGCCTGAGGGTGTTCCCAAAACACAGAGAAGGGGAGAACGGAGAAAATCCCAGAAAAGTGGAGCTGGAACCCAGAGGTTCTGCATCCACAGCCCACCCTACCACAGGGCTTCACCTTATTATTTAAGGCTTCACCTTATTATAATAAGGCTATTTCCTTATTATTTAAGCCACTTTGAGTTAAGGTTTTCTGTTATTGTCACCCCAAAGCAATAGAAGTTGTAATCAGGATTTAAATGTAAAAATGTTTAAGAAATTTTTATTTTCTAAGTTTTACTAAGCATGTAAGTTTGATAAATTGAGCATCAGTTGTCTTGATACTGGGAGCTGCAGTGGAAGTTCTGCACACACAGAAGCCCCTTGGACTTTGAAGAACCTAGAAGCAGCGCCAACAGACAAATTTCAAAGAAGGATTCATCCCCTTGATCCTCGTATGGAAACCTGCTGGTAACTTGACGCATGTCTTCAACTGTGGCATTAAATACAAACTCTGAGAAGACATATCTGCCCGAATCACAAATACTGACTTCTTCTGGTATCGTTTCTGGTGGAGGAAGAGAAGTTAGAGAACCCAAAGGAACAAAACACAAGTAGTCATGCTCTCGGTCAGTGACCAAAGGAGACTTCACAGGCCAAGAGTCCCCAACTCAAATGCCTTTAGGGTTCAGGCAATTTCTGTGACTGAAGTTGAGTGGAAGTGAGGCAGTAGGAAATGGTGGTCCCACCTAGAGGATCCCAGCCCCAGATGATGTTACTATGAGGAAAGCTATAGACTCAGTGTTGCCAGACTGTCCCCTTTTAAGAAAAGCCAGAAACCTGGATCATATGAATTTTTAGATCAAGCCAACTGATTCAAATTGAAAAATAAAAACAAAACATTGTGTGGCCAAACAAAACACGTCTATAGGCTGTCGACAGGCTGCCAGCTTGCAACCTCACCCCACAGATTTGCGGCATGCCCATAGGGCAGATAGGTACGGCTGAGACATCTGTCCTGTGGTGCCAGCTAGGGCCACCATTTCCCTCCCACAGGTGCTTCGTAGACACTTAAATTCAGGGCCACCGAGCCCAAAAGAGGTGATTCATACCAATAGCCCAGCCAGAAGGATTAGCTGCAAAATGCACCTGCAGAGCTGAATGAATGATTTGTCACGTGGGGCTGCTTAAATGTTGTCCTCTGAGGAGCCTGGGTGGCTCAGTCAGTTAAGCAGCTGCCTTGGGCTCGGGGTCACGATCCCAGGGTCCTGGAATCAAGTGCCACATCGCGTCAGGCTCCCTGGTCAGCAAGGAACCTGCTTCTCCCTCTTCCTCTCCCTTTACCCTTCACCCTGCTCATGCTCTGTCTCTCTCTCTCTCTCTTTTGCTCTCTCTCTTTCACTCTTTCTCTCAAATAAACAAAATCTTTTTTTTTTTAAATGTTGTCCTCTGCTTCGAAGCTAAAGAGTGACACATAATTTGCATGTCCATCCTTGCCAGATCCAAGTTGCATAACGGTGATTAGCCACAAATGTGGTCAGTCCTGCTGAACTCCTTTTTTGTGTTACTAGGCTTTCTAAATTAGGATCAACCATTCACTCACAGATGAAAGAAACTAGACACACACACACACACACACACACACACACACACACAGAGGGAGACTGATTCTGCTAGTCACTGGAACCTCATCACACATCTCCAGACCTTCCCAGTTTTGCCCAGCACAGTCCGCAGTCTGCAGGGGTCACATGACAAATATTCCCTGGTTTCTCAAAGCTTTAAGAGTAAACCCAAGGTCTGTGAATGCCTCTGACTCATAGAAAAATCTGCTCATTTTCATGGGTCTATTTGTGTGTTATTTTAAAATACGTGTGCTATGATACATTGTAACAGGAGGAACTTAGGTTAGATATTAAGAACAGTTTCCTGACGAACAGATTGTGAAACATGAGAGCAGGTTACGAATGAGGAAGTAGAGGCTCCGTCTCTGCTGGACTTTTCCGCGAGGGTAAACTCCTGATTCTGCCGGTCAGATGCTATCACTGAAATCAGCAGCGCTGCTGTGAGATGTCTCCGCCAGCCTGCTCCTCAGTACGAGCTGCCACTGATAACATGCTCGCTGTTGTAGGTCCTCACCAAGTCCTCCCAGAAACCTCTGTAAGACCAATTATCCCCATTTTACAGATGAGGAAACTGAACTGCAGAGAGATGAAAATAACTTGCTTCACCCTGGCTGGTTAGGGTTAGAACCTACCTCTGTGGGACTTCCAAGCCTAGGCTCCTTCTAGAAGACCATGTTGCCGCAGGTCCCTTGGCAGAGCACCCATAACTACCTGGGGGAAGAGCGACCAAAGGGCAGGTTCCAGCAAGGAAAATATTCCCCAAAACGGTTGTGAGAGCACTGCTGAGACCCAAAAAAGGAAACCAGTGTCAGGAAGAGAGATAAGATGCCAACCAGGGAGGAGAAAGAGACACAAAGGGGAGGCAAGGTCAGAACCTGGAAGTCAAGGGATATCCTTTTAGAATGAGTCTACACAGACATGGACAGTGCAGGAAATGAAGATAGTGACCAGGGACTTCCTTTGAAACAACGCCTCCCTTGCACTGCCGAGCCTGCCAAGCACCAGGCTGGATGCCGCTGACCCTCCCAGCTCAGATTTTCCTTTGGTGACTCCTGACTTGCTAAGAGCGCCCTTGGACAACTCCCGTTCCCACTGTCCCACCCGCCAGCAGTTGTCTTTGATGTACAGGCACTGGAACACTTTCCAGCAATGGCTCCGCAACGTGGTCAGGGGTTTATGCTTGTGTTCAGAATACCTGTAAATGGTATAACCTCCCTTCTCTAAAATATGGGCCCTGTTGCTTCTGCCCTGCTAGGGCCCAGGCTCCTGGAATAGCATCACTGCTACAACGTAAGAGAGGGCAGGTTGGAAACCAGTGGGTCCCTATAGCCCCAGCATATGGTACGTTAAGCCACACTGACTTTCCTACTTAACGCTTGTGGCTGAAAAGAGTTAGTGTCTGTATTGTGAAATCAGCTAAAGAGCAGCTCGAAGACAAGACCGGTTGCGGGGGGGCGGGGGGAGGACTCTCTGCACATTATTTTAAGAGGTAATCTGGGTCCCTCTTTTGTTTTATTGAAGTATCATTGGGGCGCCTGGGTGGCTCAGTTATTAAGCGTCTGCCTTCAGCTTGGGTCATGATCCCGGGGTTTTAAGATTGAGCCCCACATTGGGCTCCCTGCTTGTCAGGAAGCCTGCTTCTCTCTCTCCCACTGCTTGTGTTCCCTCTTTTACTGCGTCTCCCTCTGTCAAATAAATAAAATCTTTAAAAAGAAAAGTACAGTTAACATACCATGTTACCATAGTTTCAGGTGTACAACCTAATGAGTTGACAATTCTATACATCACCCAATGCTCCCCACAAATGCTGTCACCAGCTGTCACCAAACAACGTTATTACCATCTTACTGGCCATATTTCCCTATGCTGTCCTTTTCATCTCCGTGACTTATTTATTTTATAACTGGAAGTTTGTGCTCTTAACAGCTTGGTTTCCCAAACTCCAGAGGGCTGTAGGGACTCCAGACTCTGTGCTCGAATAGGAAATCTAAAGAAATGAGCACAACCACAGAGACACAGAACAACAGACTCACTGGGTTGAGTTCCCAGCTGTTCGACTAGAACTGACACCCAGTTCCTTCCATTAAACTCAAAACTTCCTAGAAGCTTAGGCCTCGAGGATCAGAAGGCAGGCCCAACTCTGTCCCACTGGTCAGCGTTTTGGGGGGGGGGAAGATTTTTCATTCAGTCTGTGCTTTCCTGATGCACACTGCTCTACAATAAGGATGGAAAGAGAAAAACTAAAGCAGAAACTTAAAAAAATAAGTCAGGTCTTTTCTTTTTTCCTGACTGGTCGTAGCTTGGCCAGGTCAATAAATCAGTGCAAGGACACATCCGCCTGAAATTGCTTATCTCACCCCACCCTCCACTCAGTACAAAAAAAGCCAGAGCTGACTTATCTATGACTCCAGCAGAAGGTTAAAGCTCTCCAAAGCCTTCTGAGAGTTTGGCCTAGGGAAAAACAGAATTCTGGGGAATGCTTTGTATTTTAGGTTCATTCAGTCATCCCGCGATCATTTATTGGGAATTAACTGACTTTCTAGGTGCTGAGCTAGGAGTGGGGGAGTGCTCCAGAATGACGAGAGCACAGATCCTGCTCTCCAGCTGCTCAGGGGGTAGAGGGGAGACAAAGCATGAATTAGATGACTGTAGATAGAAGGAAGAAAATGCTAAGTACCAAGAGAGAGAGAGAAAGAAAGAGAGAACAAGAACCACATAATACTCATCATTTATATTTAAATGGGACTTTCTAAAATCAGTCTCCTTATATTATCTCAATTGCTCCTCAGCACACCTGTGGCAGACACCTGCCCTGATTCTTCTCCAGCATCCTGTCACCGTTCTGATCAATGTACCCTAACTTCTCACTGGAGAAGCTCCACCTACCCATTCTCATCCCATGCGCTGCTGCCAAGACTACACCCAGTATCTGAGGTCGGATAAGTCTCCTGTGTCCCAGCTGATCCAAGCAGCCAATTCTCCTGGCCATAGGGACCACCTCAGGGACGGGAACATGCCCCAGTTAGAGCAACGAAAATTTAGTTGGGACTTTTGCAAAAGTTCTCGAGCTTGTCTGCTGGAGTTGAAGCAGAAGGACTTGGGTTCTGGGACTGCTGCCAGCCATCTTGTCACTCTTTGAATCTGAGCCTGAAGGTATCAGTAAAATGCAGCCCTGAAAGTCTTGATAATATCACTAGAGCTCTGAATTCACCAAAGCCTGAAGCCATCTCTCCCCCTAGACTTTTCAACTGTGTAAACCAGTAAGTGCCCTTTTGTCAGAAGCTGATTTGGGTTAGGTTTTCTGTTAGTTGAAACAAAAAGAGTCACAAAAAAGGCTCTAACTCTATGAGATAAATATGTCCATCTCTGTGTCACAAAAGAAACATTGAAGGTCACATAGGCAAAAAACAAAACAAAACAAAAACAAAACAAAACAAAACAAAACAAAAACCCAGCTAAGGAGTAGCAGAGTCCCATCCAGAACCCACAAGCCCTGATCGCAATTTGTTAGTTCAGTCCTTCACACCACAGCTGCTTCCCTCGGTCACAGAAATCCTGAGGAAGCACAGATAACTAGGCTGGAGAGATTAGCCAGGCTTCATAAGAGTACCAGCTGAGCTGGACTGTGAAAGACAGGTTGGATTCTACCCAAGCTGATGGCAAAAGAACTATGAGTAAAGGAAACTTCATACACAAGGTCATGGATATGAGAAACTCAGGGGTAGCTGGACAATAGCAAGTACTTCGGTTTGTCCAATGCTTTGGGTGGACAAGAGAAGATAATAGAAAGCTTATTTATGATCAGCATGTTTGGGGAACTTGAAATTTATCCTGAAGATCAGAAATTTCCAAACCCCACTGTATTGAAGAATTGGTTTCAAGTGACTGGAACTCAATTTTAGCTAAGCTTGTTTGTACAAGATCTTGGGGATGAGGTCATGGAAAGAAGATTCAAAAGAAACCAGTGAGGAGAGTCACATTCTTGGCTCTAAGTTCCAAAATGGTATCGTGAAACTAGGACAAGATCATGGATCTGAAGCAAGACTCACTTCTTTGAGACTGAAATCAAGAAAGGGAAGTTCTCAGGAGCCAAAAATCAAAGCCAAAGCTAGCACAGTGAACAGAATCTGAAGCTGGGACAGGATAGCCTTAGAGATTAAAGGCATTTTAACATCGATGTGGCAACAAAAGATGAGGTCTTGTGCCCTGACGAGATCTGGACTGGTAAAAGAGGTCCTACCTGCTCCCCATAGAGGATAGAAAAATCCTGTTAACCAACGGGGGGGGGGGGGGGAGGAGCAAGAGAACTTGCCATTAGCCTGGATTACAAGAAGAACAATCATCTGTGATAACCTGGAACCCCAAACCTGTTTTTGACCAGCATGGGACCTGAACTCACAGGTACATCAGGTCCTGTGCCTTCTCCATTAGGGGTAGGTTCCAAAATATTGAGTAATATACAAGGAAATTCATACCTAGGTAGCATAATAAGATTGGAGAACATTAATTACAAGGACCAAAAAACTTAAAAGCAATCTATGAAAAAGAGTATCTACAAAAGACTAACAAACTTTAGCAAGCTACTCAACATCAACAACGATAAATGCCAGAAGACAAAGAGATATCTTAAAACTGCTAATCTATGGAGCTGCAAAAGACAACAAGAATGAGAATCAGAAGAGTGTCAAGGAATCATGCAGAGAGTGATGTTTTAAGAACCAGGCAGTAATACAGCATTCTTTACAATAGCCAAAACATAAAACAACCTAACTGTCCATCAATGAATAAATAGATAAGAAAATGTAATACACACACACACACACACACACACACACACACACACACACACACACACACACACTGGAATATTATATAGCCATAAAAAAGGAAATCCTGACTTGGGTAACAACATGGATGGATCTTAAGGATATTATGCTAAGTGAGATAAGTCAGAGAAAGACTAATACTAATACTAATACTAAATAAGTGATCTCAGTTATTTATATGTGGTGTCTAAAAAAAGTAAATAACTCAAACTCATAGGTAAAGAGAACAGATTGGTGCCTACCAGAGCTGGGGTCTGGTATGGCTCGGGTCATAATTCCAAGGTCCTGGGAGCAAGTCCCACATCGGGCACCCTGCTCAGCGGAGAACCTGCTTTTTCCTCTGCCTGCTGCTCCCCCTGCTTGTGCTCACTCTCTCTGACAAATAAATAAAACCATTAAAGAGAAAAAGTTCTCATCACAAGAAAAATATTGTAAATATGTATGGTAATGGTTGTTAACTAAACCTATTGTGGTAATCATTTTGTAATATACATATGTGATAGTATATGTATGATGATAATATATAATGATATATATATATATGCTAATATATATATGATAATATGACTAGATCCACCATATCCCTAATATCTGGGGGCGGAGAACCATGGGCAGAGGCCCTGGCTCTAGGCTGACACCCAGAAGGTCATATATGTTAGTTATATCACAATTAGAAGAAAAAAACAAAACAGGTGGTTAGTTATGTCAAAAGCTGCCAAATAGGGGCACCTGGATGACTCAGGTGGTTAAGCATCTGCCTTTGGCTTGGGTCATGATCCCAGGGTTCTGGGATCGAGCCCCACATTGGGCTCCTTGCTCAGTAGGGAGCCTGCTTCTTCCTCTCCCTCTGACTGCTGCTCCCCCTACTTGGGCACGCACTCTCTCTCTCTTTCTCTCTGTCAAATAAATAAATAAATAATCATTTTTTTTAAAAAGCTGCCAAATAGTCAAGAACAATTAGGGCAGAGAAACGTCCATTGGTTGGTAACCTAAAAATCACAAGCGAACCTGACTTCATGGTTTCAGTAGTCGGGGGGCGGGGGTGGTGGAGGACAGAAAGCAAGTGCCAGAATGCTGAAGTCAGCACAAGGAAGTAAATTTATATCTCCAAAAACCCCTTTGCTTCAAACACATAGCCATGGCATTTAAAAATGTAAAAATGAGGGGCGCCTGGGTGACTCAGTGGGTTAAAGCCTCTGCCTTCAGCTCGGGTCATGATCCCAGGGTCCTGGGATCGAGCTCCGCATCAGCCTCTCTGCTCCGCCGGGAGCGTGCTTCCTCCTCTCTCTCTGCCTGCCTCTCTGCCTAGTTGTGATTTCTCTCTGTCAAATAAATAAAATATTTAAAAAAATAATTAAAAAATGTAAAAATGAAAAAAAAATTAAAAATAAAAATGATTTTTTATAAAGACATAGCTGAACTCTTAGCTATCCCCATGAACCAAAAATGGAATAGAACACAGTATGAAGTCTTGGGTTTAGGGGCTCTAAGTCTAGAAGTTGTAGAGCAGCAGCTGGTCAAGAGTTCAGCTCCTGTGGGAATAAAGTGCTCCCCTCATTGTGGAAGACTGATGCTCACAGCTCTGTACCAGAGGTTGATGTGGGCTCCACAGCTTATTAAAAAAAAAAAGAAGAAGAAAATAGCTGTCAATCTGTGGGCTCTGTCTTTATTAGAGCCCAGGGAGGTGAGGAACAAAGAGAAATTGTCAAGTCATCTGCTGGCCCCATGACTAGATCCGCCATATCCCTACCATCTGGGGGTGGAGAACCATGGGCAGAGGCCCTGGCTCTAGGTTGACACCCAGAAGGTCAGATGGAGGTATCCTGGGAAGGGATGAGGGGAAAGTAAGAGAGAGAGAAATCAAACAAAAACAAATACTTCCTCATTCAAAAGCTTATGAATAATAATAATTCCAAATACTAATTCATAATAATTCCAAAACATATGAAAGGACCTCCTTGTGGGAAAGCTGGCCTTTAAAATGAACAACCAGATCAGAAATTTTCTGAAATTTCCTCTGGAAATTTGTATAAGAGCATAAGGAGGCTTTAAAATAGTATGTTGAACATGTTCAGAGATGAATGTACACCTTCCATTTCAAAAGGAAAGTGTGAAGCAAAAATACGCAGAAATGAAACAACGTGCACCATAACCAATTACAAATCCTTGAAATGAAAAATACCCTTCAGGCACCTGGCTGGGCTCAGTCAGTAGAGCATGAGACTCTTGATCTCGGGGTCTTGAGTTCAAGCTCCGCCCTGGGGAGTTTTCTTAAAAAAGAAAAGAAAAATACTCTAGTTGAAATCTAAGGGCCATAAAAGGGAGAAATTCTAGAGTAAGTTACTCTCAAAGAGTATATTAGAAAATTGGAAAAGAGAACAGAGGAATTCACTCAGAACACAGCATGAGATTTAAAAAAAAAACAACAGCAATTAAAAACATGCAGAATATATGAGGTTTAAATATGTAGATAATAGGAGCTCCAGAGAAAGACAATTGAAAGAAATAACAGAAAAAGCAATATTTGAAGAGAAAATTACTGAGTTTTTTTCCCCAGAATTTAAGAAAAGGCCCTATGAATGAAAGAAATTTATACTCAGCCAAATTATTATTCACATGTTGGGGCAGCGGGGAGCTCAGCATATTAAAAACTGAGAAATGTTTGCTACTCACAGGTCCTTGCTAAATTACAGGATTTTGATTCTAACACATCCATCTGTTTACATGTTCACGTCTCCAAAATCATTGTGTATTACAATCAATCAAAAACTTTTTTAAAAAAAGATTTTTATTTATTTATTTATTTGACAGACAGAGATCACAAGTAGGCAGGGAGGCAGGCAGAGAGAGAGGGAGAAGAAGGCTTCCTGCTGAGCAGAGAGCCCGATGCGGGGCTCGATCCCAGGACCCTGAGATCATGACCTGAGCTGAAGGCAGAGGCCTTAACCCACTGAGCCACCCAGGTGCCCCCAATCAGAAACTTTTATTTTCAGTTTTGTTTACTCTAAAAAAAGGTCTAGACTTTTATTTGCTTAGTTTTTTAGGTATTTATTCTAATGTGCCATTGAATATTCCAACACTGTGCAAATCTGCTCTCCAGGATTATTCCCATTAGGCACTCTGTCTGTTCCAGCTACTTGAAAAGCTCTTCCTAGAGCCTTCTGACTTGCTCCAGAATGAACTGGCTGTTCTCAAAGCCTATGGCATCATCGCTACCTTAGAATTTCTATTCAACATCATTTTGGTGATTTCCTTCAATCTGTCTTGTGATGAAGGCCTAGTTTCCTGGCTCCCATTATTCTTCCCTCTTGGTTTGCTCCCCCTTTTTATTTTATTTTATTTAAGATTTTATTTATTTATTTGACAGAGAGAGACACAGCAAGAGAGGGAACACAAGCAGAGGGAGTGGGAGAGGAAGAAGTAGGCTCCCTGCTGAGCAGAGAACCCGATTCGGGGCTTGATCCCAGGACCCTGGGATCATGACCTGAGCTGAAGGCAGAGGCTTCAACCCACTGATCTACCCAGGTGCCCCCCCCCCCTTTTTTTTACTCTCTGGTAGACTTTTAATGGACTCTTTCATACTTCATGATGAAGCCTTCATTCCAGCTTCAAGTTTTTTAGGGTGAAGTCCTCACCTCCATGTCAACATTAAAATCCCATCCTCAGTGCCTTACCCCTATTTTGTTCCAGCTTCAGATTCTGCTCACCATACGAGTTTTGAGCTCCTCTTTGATTTCTGGCACCTGGGGATTTCCCTTTCTTGCTCCCAAGCTGCCTTGGTGATATCGTCCCAGCTCATGGCTTTAAATGCCATTTATAATGACAACTAGCTAATTACTTATCCACACCAGACCTCTCCACACTTGCAGAGTCAGCTGCTCCTTGATACCTCCATGTGTATGTCCAATAGAAACCTCAAACTTAACATTTCAAATCCAAACTCCTGATATTCCCGTAAATCTGCCTCTCCCTCCATCTTCTGCTCCTCAGTAAATGGCATTCATCCACGTGCTCAATCCGAAAACCTCAGAGTCACCCTTGACTCTTCCCTGTGCCACACCCGCCTTCAATGCTGTCAGGAAATCCCCTCAACCCTGCCTTCAAAACATACCCAGAAACCAGTGAATTCTTACCATCTCTAGTGCTAACACATTGGTCTACACGACCTCAAGTTCGGTATCAATTATTCGCCTTCAGGTCTGTGGTGTTGAACTACCACTGTTGTCCCTCGTCATTGGGTGCCCCCAATAAACTACAACTCCTATATTCATATTTGTTTTTCTTTCTCTTCTTCTTTTTTAAGTAGGCTCCATGCATAATGTAGGACTTGAACTCACGACCCTGAGATCAAGAGTTGCATGCTCTACTGACTGAGCCAGCCACACGCCCTTTTTTTCTTTCTTCTTTCCTTTTTTTTAAGTTTTCATGTTCTTGAGGGACCCATTCCCTCAAATCCGCACTGGCCCTGTACCCTGCTTTAAATAAGAGAATGTGGCAGAATTGATGCTTGCCAGTGATGAGCCAAAGCCTTAAGAAGACCCCACAGCCCTGGGGTTCCTGGATGGCTCAGTTTAAGCATCCAACCCTTGGTTTCAGCTGGGGTCATGATCTCGGGTCATGAGATCGAATCCCACGCTGAGCCCCGTGCTCAGTGCAGTCTGCTGGAGATTCTGTCTCCCTCTGCCCCTCCCCCTTGTTCATGCTCTCTCTCAAATAAATAAAATCTTTAAAACTAAACAAAAATCCAGGAAGGCCCCATAGCCCTGAGCAGCGTGTAAGAAGCTACTCTGTTGGAGAGGCCACATGAAGAGGGAGAGCATATGAGACCACCTGGAGGTAAACCGGGGAGTCCGGTTTGCAACAGCAAAGCGCCCAGACATCTGATTCGCCCGCGGCTCTCGCAGCCAGCCCCCAGCTATTGGAGAACATATGTGAATGAAGAAGCTGTAGTGGACGTTCCAGGTCCAGCAGGAATTGCTAGCCAGGCTGTGCTTGGTCCAAATTCCTCACCCACAGAACCATGAGTAATAATAAGAGTTTGTTTGTTTAAGGCTTTAAGTTATAGGGGAGTTTATTTTGCCACAAAATATAACATAAATTCTGCTGTCCCTGCTTCCTCCTTCACTACCCACCCCCCGCCACCTGCAGTCTATTCTCTCTACAACAGCTGGATTAATTCTTTTAAACTATAAGAGATTAGGAGCGGCTAAGTGGCTCAGTCGGTTCAGCTTCTGCCTTCAGCTCAGGTCATGATCCCGGGGTCCTGGAATCGAGCCCCACATTGGGCTCCCTGCTCAGCGGAGAGCCTGCTTCTCCCCTCTGTCTGCCTGCCCCTCCTCCTGGCTTGTGTGCACTCTTTCTCTGTCAATAAATATCTTTAAATATATATATTTTTAAAATATATATTTATATATTTAAATATATATTTAAATATATATATTTTAAAAATCTTTAAATATATATGTACATATATATATGTATATATATGAGATCACATCACTTCTCTGTTCACAATACTCCAATGCTTCTCATCTCACTCAGAGGAACACCAAAAGCTTTACAATAACAGCCTACAAGATCCCAAGAGCTGGTAAACTCTCGCCCGTTTGCCAAATCTTTGTACTGCCAGACTTGTTTTTTAACAGGCTATTAAGAAAAATAAAAAAGAGAGGAAGAACGCAGGACAGTTACCATATGTGACCTTCGACACTTAAAATATTTACTATCTGGTATTTTACAGAAAAATTTGCCAACCTCTGCCCTGCACAGCTGGCCCCTTGGTGACTCTGCGTTCATCTCCTCCCCTGCTCACCTACCCTTCGGCTCACATAACTCCAGGCAGACTGGCCACCTGCTCGTTCCTTGCATTTTCTTACAGTTACTCCTACCAGCTACGCTCGCCCTTGCCCTGAGCTCTGTGCTCCTGCTATTTTCTCTGCTGGAATATTCTTCCCCAAGTTAGCTATGCAGAGTCCTATTCTCTCAGGGCTTTACCCAAACGCACCTTTTCAGTGAGCCTTATCTGACCACCTTATTGAAAATTACTATCCCGGGCACCTGGGTGGCTCAGTCGTTAAGTGTCTGCCTTCTGTTTGGATCTCAGAGTTTCAGGATCAAGGCCTTCGTGAGCTCTCTGCTCAGCCGGAAACCTGTTCTCCCTCTCCCACTCCCCTGCTTGTGTTGTGTCTCTCTGTCAAATAAATAAATAATCTTTTAAAAAGAAAATTACTATCTCCCTGCATCTCTCTCTCTGCTTTATTTTTCTGTATATCTTACGTCACTGACATATATTTTTTACCTTTTGTTGTCACTGCTTTTCTTCTATGTTCTCCCACTAGAATGTAAATGTGTGGACCAGAATCTTTGCTTTCTTCACTGACGCATTCTCAGAGCCTAGAGCTCCTGGTGCATTGTGGGTGCTCCGTGTGTATTCCTTGCGTGTCCTTTTGGGTCATGAAAACCATCACATCCCTCTGTTTTCAGCATAACACTTGTCACCAGCTGCAAATGCTATATTTAGTGGTCTGTCCATGAACTCCATGAAAGCGGGAGTAGAGCAGTGCTCAACAAATATCAAGTATGATTTATCCCAGAAATAATTCCACATCCCACACATCTTTTAAGAGTGAATGGGAAGTGAGGGGGTAAAAACACCATCAACAACTTTTTCAAGAATTTGGCTGTGGAATGGGAGCAGAGAAATGGAATGGTGGCCAGAAAAGGTTATATGGTCAAAGGAGGGGTTATCAATGGGGATACAAGGAATAATCCAGATCGATACATATATTAATAGCAGAGGAAAAAGGAGAAATTGAAGAAGCCAAGTTCTTGGAGAGGTGAAAACAACAGGGGGCAGAGCCTGGGAGGAGAGATTGACTGTGATAGGTGGAGATCTACCCTTCCCTTGAACAGGAGGAAAGAGCAACTTCCAGAGGTTAAGGCCTCGTTGATGGCAAGATGAGGGAGTTCCCTTCTGGCTTCTAGTACCTCACTCAAGTGTGGGAGGTGAAGTTACCAGCTGACATTAAGGGGTGGGCAGGGGATTGGCGGTTTGAGAAGAGGAGACAGAAGAGTGTGCAGAGACTGTCCTAGGGAACTGTGAAGGGATAGCCAGGAAGTTACTGAGGACTCATTTGGGGTCAATAATCATGAATTTCAACAAAAACAGTCACCCCATTCAGTAGTTTCTCTTGAGAAGACAGAAGCGAGTTCAGTAAGGGGGTTGTAGCAGAGCAGTGATTCTCAGTGCATGGTCTCCAGACCGTGCAAATTCTCAGGCCTCACCCCAGAACTCTTGAATCAGAAACTCTGCAAGAGGCCCCAGCAATCTATGCTTTAACAAGCCCTTCAGATGATTCTGATGCTATGCTCAGTCAAGGTGATCAACACTGCAATAAAAGGAAAGAAGAACGAGAAAACTAAGGATCCTTATAAGGAAATAATTATAATGGCAGACTAGAGAGTCTAAGTTGGAAAAGAAAGGAAGTAAAGGCATGAGGGGGCTGATCAGCAATGATAGAGTGGTGGCATCAGTGTCTTATATAATAAGGTCAAATAATTACAGTATGGTGGATTCATGTTCTATTGCTGCCATAGCAAATTACCACAAATGAGGTGGTTTATGGGGCGCCTGGGTGGCTCAGTGAGTTAAAGCCTCTGCCTTCGGCTCAGGTCATGATTCCAGGATCCTGGGATCGAGCCCCGCATCGGGCTCTCTGCTCAGCAGTGAGCCTGCTTCCTCCTCTCTCTCTGCCTACTTGTGACCTCTGCCAAATAAATAAAATAAAATTTTAAAATGAGGTAGTTTAAAACAACACCCGTGGATTATCCCCTTGTTCTGTAGGTCAGAAGTGCAGGTTCAGCAAGGCTCAACTGGGTCCTCTGTTCAGAGTCTCAGAAAGGTGATGAGATGTGGGATTGCATTCGTCTCTGGAGATTCTGGGGATAAAACTTCTTCCAAGTTCACTCAGGTTGTTGACAGAATGTAGTTCCTTGGGGCACCTGGGTGGCTCAGTTGGTTAGGCATCTCCCTTCAGCTCAGGTCATGATCTTGGGGTCCTGGGATGGAGTCCTACACCGAGATCCATGTCGGGCTCCCTCCTGCCTCTCCCTCTGCCTACCACTCGCCCTGCTTGTGCTCTCTTTCTTGCTCTCTCTGCCAAATAAATAAATAAAATCTTTAAAAGAAAAAAAAAAAGAATTCTATTCCTCAGAGTTGTAAGGCTCAGGTGTCCACTTCCTGGCTGGCTGTGAGCCCAGAGCCTTTATCATCTTCTCCAAACTGCCCATATCCCTGTCACATTACCCCCTCCATCTTCCAGCCAGCAAGCTGGTGATCAGAACAGCGCTTGAAGATAGTGATCTTAAAACTGGGGTCTCAAGGGGGATGCAACACGGAGTGTTTGAGACTCCCTGTTCAGGAAGGGTTTTTGACTTCCATATGTACTTCTGCTGAAAGATGACCTTCCGGGTGTACCATTGTGCCTCTTGTCCTTTCCCTCTACCCTGTTCACAATCCTCCTTCTCTTGAGGAAAGAGAGGTTTATCTCTCACCCATCCTAAAGCTTGTATTATTAATTGACCCAGAATATAAAAAATTCATCTCTTTAAACAGAAAACCTGGGGGGCCTGGGTGGCTCAGTGGGTTAAAGCCTCTGCCTTCAGCTCAGGTCATGATCTCAGGGTCCTGGGATTGAGCCCCACATCGGGCTCTCTGCTCAGCGGGGAGCCTGCTTCCTCCTCTCTCTCTGCCTGCCTCTCTGCCTACTTGTGATCTCTGTCTGTCAAATAAATAAATAAAAATCTTTAAACAGAAAACCTATGGTAGGCTTTGTGTCTTCCCCTATCCTATACACATTTCTGTTAAGTTTTAAGTACCGTGTTGGAAATAGGGTAACTTGGCACATGTTGAAATGTTCCAGTTTAGGTATATGGTCGAAAGGGTCCAAGGAATAATGACAAGCTTTATTATGTCTTCCCGCCTCACACTGCTGTAAAAGAAAGCACTGCTGAAGAGACAGAATTTTGTGAGAGCAAAGCGAAGGGAAGTCGGGTAGGAAATACTGGGAGTGGCAACATCTTTTATCATCCGGACACAAACTCATGGCCAGGCTCTCTTGCCTTCTCCAGCTAGTCAATTTAGAACTAGGATTCTGGGAGCACCTGGGTGGCTCAGTCAGCTAAGCATCTGGCTTTGGCCTAGGTCATGATGCCAGGGTCCAGGATAGAGCCCCATATCGGGCTCTCTGCTTAACGAGGAGTCTGCTTCACCCTCTCCCCCAGCTCCTGCTCTCTCTCTCCCTTTCCCTCATGAGCGCATGCGCTCTCTCTCTTTAATAAATAAATAAAATCTAAAAAAAAAAAAAAAAAAGAAAGAACTAGAATTCAGTTAAGATGTGTTTGATGGAAACACAACATGTTTATCACACTCAAAAAACAAAGCCTGGTTGGCTGATTGATTTGGTAATACACTGGTTTTGCCAATTTTTCTTTTCTTTCTTTTCCTTTTTTTTTTTTTTTTTTCAAGATTTTATTTATTCATTTGACAGAGAGATCACAAGTAGGCAGAGAGGCAGGCAGAGAGAGAGGAGGAAGCAGGCTCCTTGCGGAGCAGAGAGCCCGATGTGGGACTCGATCCCAGGACCCTGAGATCATGACCTGAGCCGAAGGCAGCGGCTTAATCCACTGAGCCACCCAGGCGCCCCCCCCCCTTTTTTTTTTTAAGATGTTATTTACTTAAGAGACAGAGTGAGAGAGAGAATGAGAGAGGTGAGGGTCGAAGGGAGAAGCAAACTCTCCACTGAGCTGGGAGCCCAATGCAGGACTTGATCCTAGAACTCGGCACAAGATCAGGACCTGAGCCAAAGGCAGTCGTTTAACCAACTGAGCCACTGAGGTGCCCACCAATTTTTCATAATGGTAGACATTTCTCTTAAATTGAATGAGTCACATATGCAGCTCCAAGGTTTTGACAAAGTATACATAAAACCTACAATAAGATAAAAGCATTTGATTTGTAAAAATTATATTGGCAAGGCATATTAAAATCAATATTTTTATGTTCCCAATTCTGAGTACATGGGGTTAAAGAAAGCATCTCTATATGAAAGAATAAAAAGATACAAGTAACATTAATTTGTTAAATCTGGTAAAGCCTTTCTTGGTATGTTTCCCAGAAATTGAAAATTGAATGAGTCTAACTGGGCAACAAATCCTTTTGAAAGTCAAGTGGTTTCCAGTGCCTTTGCTTTTAACAAAACTGAAAATGAAGTTACCAGCCGATCAATTATTAAAAGTAATTTTTGATAATAGATTACTACGTGATTTTTGGCACATAACTCAGAAGGGTCTCAAATAAGAAAGACTGAAATAACAAAACTCCTTCCATTCTCATTTACTGATTTCTGTAAGCAGGATAACATTTAACGCCAATACATGGACTAATAAAAACACAGGCCCAAGAGAGACAGTGTCGTTAAAATTTTGTTTTGATGTTTAATAATTATTTATAACTTATAATATACTTGTATTTTTTGACCAAGTGTGTACTAATAATTGTTGCAATGCTCTTCAGTCTAGAAGAAATACAGCACCTATAAACCTAATGATGGCAGGAAATTTTTTAAAATTTCAATTCCTGCATATTTTGTTATTACAGAAAAGAATAATAAGGTAATCAATAAAAGACTTTCAAGGATAAGAATATGTTACATCAGGATGAAATATCGTGGGGAGAACGGCAGTGGATTTTATAAGTTTGAGAAGAGAATGGCACAAGATAAAATTTCAACTTTAAAGAAGACTTTGTCTATTTTTAAAAAATGGATAATGGGGGCGCCTGGGTGGCTCAGTAGGTTAAAGCCTCTGCCTTCGGCTCAGGTCATGATCTCAGGGTCCTGGGATCGGGCCGCATCGAGCTCTCTGCTCAGCAGGGAGCCTGCTTCCCTTCCTCTCTCTGCCTGCCTCTCTGTCTACTTGTGGTCTCTGTCAAATAAATAAAATCTTTAAAAATTTTAAAAATAAATAAATAAAAATGGATAATGGTGGGCATTTAATAGTTGCCTCGGTATTTAGATTATTTTTTTCTCTCATTCTTTCTGTTTCTCTGTCTCTTTTTTTAAATTTTAATTATTTATTTGAGAGAGAGAGAGAAAAGCTAGCGGAGGGGCAGAGAGCAAAGCAGACTCCCCCCTGAACAAGGAGCCTGACACAGGACTCAGTCCTAGGACCCTGATCAAAACCTGAGAGGAAGGCAGACACTTAACTGACTGAGCCACCCAGGTGATCCCTCTCTCCTTTTTTTAAGTAGGCTCCACACTCAATACGGGGTCCAACTAAGGGGCCTGAGATCAAGCGTCGCACGTTCTACCAACTAAATCATCCTCTACTCTGGTATGTAGTTTCTACTAGGTACATTTTCTAAAAGATGTTATAACAGTTTTAAATGTCAATATATACAATAAGCCAGAAATTATTATGTCCTTTGAAATTATTCAAACTTATAATACAAATTAGAATACTGATTTCAGAGAACACAGAAACTGGACAGTTCAAAGACTGCTGGCTGAGGACGATAGCAGGGAACATGTGGCCTTTAGGGGCATCAGGTGTATGGCTGCTGAATTTAATTAGCAGCACATGTAAGAGGAGAGGCAGGGAGACCAATAGGCAGTCTTTGCCCTAGACCATTCACTGTTAATATTTATTGATGGACAAACTGGCCACGCTCTGCTGGGAGCTGTACTGTGCTCCGGACACCCAATAGGAACCCTGGCCTTGCCTTCCTGGAGTTCACGAGCCTGGAGAAAGAGAATGAGGGCTAAATCAAGGCAGGACATGGAGGGTAGAGGTGAGGGGACAGAGGTCAGGTTTATCTGTGCGTCCGTATTTTTATCCCTATTTTTTTTTAAAGATTTTATTTATTTAACAGAGAGAGATCATAAGTAGACAGAGAGGCAGGCAGAGAGAGAGAGAGGAGGAAGCAGGCTCCCCGCCAGGCAGAGAGCCTGATGGGGGGCTCAATCCCAGGACTCTGAGATCATGACCTGAGCCGAAAGCAGAGGCTTAACCCACTAAGCCACCCAGGTGCCCCTTTATTTCCCTTTTTTTTTTAAGATGTTTTATTTATTGGGGCACCTGGGTGGCTCAGTGGGTTAAGCCACTGCCTTCAGCTCAGGTCATGATCTCAGGGTCCTGGGATCGAGTCCCACATCAGGCTCTCTGCTTAGCGGAGAACCTGCTTCCCTTCCTCTCTCTCTGCCTGCCTCTCTTGTGATTTCTTTCTGTCAAATAAATAAATAAAATCTTAAAAAAAAAAAAGATGTTTTATTTATTTATTTGAGAGCCAGAGAGAGAGAGAGAGCAAGAGAGAGGTCAAGCGGGGTGGGAGGCAGAGGGAGAAACAGACTCCCCACTGAGCCCCTGATGCAGGGGTTCGATCCAGTACCCTGGGATCATGACCCGAGCCCAAGGCAGACACCTAAAGACTGAGCCACCCAGGCGCTTCCCCACTCTCCTATTTTCCTTTTAAAAGTATCAGAATAAATTGGGGTAAATTTAGTCAATTTACTGAGGACGCCATTGCAGGGCCCCCTTGAGACCAAGTGATCTTGTTACACGGGCCCTATCCACCATCAATTTTTTAAATAACAAAAATTAACTCCCGCTCATTTTAAGAATTCAAATAACACCAAAGTATAAAAAGTGAAAGTTGAAAGTTTCGCCTTGTCCCACCCCATCTTATTTCTGCAACCATACTTACAAAATAAGATGTTTATGATACCACCGCCCAAGCAGGAAATGACGTGGAGTAAGCGATACACACATGTACACACTCAGGGTGGTTAAGGATAAAACTGCGACACGCTTTGTGTGTCCAGTGGCTTTTGGACCCCAGGGGCCTGGGGACCTTTGTCTGTGTGTAACCCCTACAGGCAGGTTCCTTTCCTGGGGTACTGCTAACCCTAATTCCAAATCATCTCACTCCTTTCAGAAACCTGCACAATTGAAACCCCTGCTGGTTAGCTCAGATGAGTCTCTAATTGATCTAATTGATAGGTCTTCCCAGCACCCCCTCCATGGGCCAACATGCCCTACCCCAGGACTTGACTGGCCTCAGGCAGTTCGCAGGAGGTGGGGAGAGAAGGGAAGGCTCTCAGTGTACATAGCTGCCCTACAGAGCTGTTTGGGAAACTCGGAAACTCTGATCCCAGATATGCTGCCCTGGGATCAAGCCACCCTGCTTCCTGCTCAGCAGGGAGCCTGCTTCTCCCTCTTCCTCTGCCTGCCACTCCCCCTTCTTGTGCACACACACACTCTCTCTGTCAAATAAATAAGTAAATTCTTAAAAGAAAAAAAAAAGATTTTATTTTTAAGCAATCTCTATACCGAGCGTGGGGCTCGAACTCACAACCCAGAGAGCGAGAGCCGCGGGCTACAGCAACTGAGTCAGCCAGCTGCCACAAGAACAGTTCTTAATATATAATAATGATACCGCTATAATCACATAACCCTATGTGTACCCAGGAGAGCTGATATTAAAAGCAAAATTAGTTATTGTTGTTAGGCCTATTAGTGGGTTTATGGGTGGTTTTGTAACTTCTTTTTCTTCACATAGGCACAAAAATCTTGCATTCTTTTCTCCTTAAAAGGAACACGTTTTAACTCCCTAGTCACATTGGCTGAGGAAAACCCAGCCCAGTGAAGTCAGCACCTAAGTTCCCCCCAGAGACTCCCATGCCTGGAGGGAGGGGTCCTGGGCTGGGCATGTGCAGAGGGCTGCCCCAGAAGCTGAAACCAAGTACAAATGAAGCGTAGGGCATTTGCATGACTAACCCAGGGAAAAAACCCACCAGAGAGTTATTTCTATTTAAGCTTAGAGAAATGCAGAAGTAAATCAACTTGAACCTAACTTGCCTTTAAAAGGAAACCAAAGTTGCCCCTGAAGTTTTTATAGGGGGAAGGGGAGTACCTTCTGTAAGGAGCGAGAGTAAATTCAGGCTGCCGCGACCCTCAGCAGAGAACTATACTCTTCCACAGGGGTCCAGATTCGTGGCCCTCGGACCCTCAGTGTTAGCGCAAACGGTTCGGAGTCCCTAAACCCACTGAGCCTTAACTTTAGACTGGCCCTGCTTAACCAAACTAAGGTTGTAAGCTCTTTGGCAAGCATAAAAGCTACAGAACTCCTTCCAGAAAAACGCACATCAGCCCAAAAACTTGAAACAATTTCATGCTTTTCATGGATGTCTCCTCCCCGCCCCCACCAAATCCTACTAAACAATCCTACTTGTCCCCCAGATTAAGAACCCCCGCTGGATCATAATAAATACAATGTCTTACCTACAGGTATACAACGTGAACGCTATTTTCCAAGTCTGTTGAGAGGACTGTGATGAATAAATACAAATTCATGTAAAAGAAATACTTGGTTCAGAGACTTGGGTATGCTCCAGAGAGACAGTAAATGCCTGTGCAGGTCTAGGAGCAGGAGGAGAGGGCCTCTTAGCCCAGGTGTCCCTCTTCCCTGCAGCAAGGCTGTCTCCTGCTGGCCATTCCCCTGCCCCAGGCTCCAGGCAACTGGAGGGTACAGGGCTCCAGATCGCGACCTTGAAGAATCTGCTGAAGCTGACCCCAGCTTTTCGGGGGGGTTTTCACGGAAATGCTGCAGAGGCTGATCGGTTCGCATGTATTTATGATTTACTCTCCAATTACGACCGGGTTTTCCGGACGCGAACTGTCAGCCCGTGTTCAGATTTACGGGCGTGGACCCCCCAGCGCTAGGGGCCGCCGCTGAGGTCGCTGCGGGTGAGCGCCCCTGAGTAGAACCGCTAGAGGCCCGGGCGTGGGCGGGATGTCCGGCCCGCGAGCTCCCTCCCCTGGAAGCGCTGGTGCGCTGGGCCCTGACCCCGGTAGCCCACCGCCTTCGTGCTGGAGGGGCGCTCGCTGCGCGGCGGCGGACGCGGGGGCGCTAGAAGCCCCCAGACGAGCGGTGGTCTTGTGCCGGCCGGCGCCGCGCCGGGGCTGTGCGGTCCCTGGACACCCCCTCATCTCGGCGGCTGGCGGATTCATGGGAAGACAGCGAGTAGAAGGGTGCAGAGCCCAGCCCATGCCCCGTTGCTGCCAGCTCCAAGACTATCGCTCCACCCGGCTCTCCGCTTATTTCCGGAGACGCTCAAAGACCCGATTTCAACTCTGGCCCCCAAGCCGAATTGGTTCTGGGAGCGCGGGGCTGGCTCAGGACGGAACTCAGCTGACAACAGTATTTGGCACACAGTAGGTATGTGTGCATGTGTTGAATATAGCGAAGACTTTCTTTTTCTTGTTTGAACTGCGTGTGCTTCAACACTTCCAGCAGCTAGCCCCCTGTTAAGAGTGGGTACACTCAGTAACGTGCGAAGGAGAGTGAGGAAGTGGAGGGAAGAAACGTGCCGGCCCAGAGGCGGCTTCTTGGTACGCAGGAAAGGCTGCGCCCAGAATCTGTCCGAGCGCTGCGCCTCGGGGCCGCGGAATTCCGCGCCCGCGGTGGGAACAGCAGGCCGAGTGCCCCGGGGTCAGCGGGGTGGAGAGATACAAATAACAGAGCCCAGGGGCCACAGTCCTCACTCGACGGTAGGGCTCAGGTCCGGCTCCACTGGGTACCAGAGATACGGGATCAGGGAAACTTAAAGGCCCCAGGAGTCCTGCAGGCCCCAAATCTTCCTGCGGGGGGCAGAGCGACACCTCTCCCGGGCTCGTAGGGCAGATTCCAGAGCTGTGAGCGCCCTTGCTGCTGGGTCGCAGACTTCCCTGATTCTGGGGAACCACGGCCGCCTGCAGGGGGCGAAATGTTCCTTTGGTTCTTCTGAGCCGGGGGCCGGGACGGCTGTCCGCTGACCTGAGATCTGAGCTAAAAATAGAAGCTGAGCTCAACGCAAAGGAATGAGACTGAATAAACACAACGTGTGTATGCATAGGAAAGTAGTATTCCCAAACACGCTGTAAGGAAGGGTTACTTAGTAAGGAATGAAAATTTGGAGGGAAGAAAAATCCAAGTTCCACATTATTCATCAAAATAAACTCCAAAAGGATTGAAATGCTAAGTATTTAGAGACACTATATTAAGTAGGATAAAACAGTTATGTTTGTGGCTAATTGTCAACATTCTGGAGGCTTTCAAACAAAAGAAGAAACAAAGATTAATATTTAAAGATTTAGGGGCACCTGGGTGACTCAGTTGGTTAAGCGTGGGACTCTTGATTTTGCCTTTGGTCATGATCTCAGGGTCCTGAAATGGAGTAGGGGATCTGCGCTGGGCTTAAAGTTCTCTATCCCTCTGTCCCTCCTCCGCCCCCTCTCAAAAAAAAAAAAAAAAAAAAAAATTAAACTGGATTTTGAAAAGACAAAGTCTTGAGAAAAAAATATTTGCATCAGGAAATGCCAAAAATGTATAAAAGCTTATAAAATAATCAAGATAACAATAACTAAATAGGCAAAGAAGGTAATAAATAATATAATTCACTAAAAGAAATTAGTACACAAATGCATGGGGAAATGTTGGCTGTCCTTGATAATCAAAAATTTTAAACTCAAAACAACCTTGACACAGTACCTTACACCTACTGAAGTAGCAAAAATATTGTAAGATTGCAATGTATAACATTAGCAAATTGTTAAATAATAAAGTCACCATAGCTCATACAGTTCTTTTGAACAGCAATATGCTGATCTACATTGGTTTAGCAAATAGCTGTTGAGAAGTTCATTGTCATGGAGGAGAACAGACAAGAAACAGATGTACACCACAGGAGAAAAATAGAACAACTAGTGATGGGATGTGCTGTTTGAATCTGGCTAGTGTAGGCTCTCGGATAAGATAACATCTGAACAAGAGACATGAACAAAGCAAGGGAACAAATCTTGTTCATATTTGTGGGAAGAGTGCTCCAGATTATAGGGAACAGAAAGGAAAACGACCCTGAGGCAAGGGCATGTGACTAGTAGAACACCATTTGATTCCTTTTTAATCATGCAGTAGTACTTGAAATATTTTAGGAGGTGTGTGTGGGGGGGTATGGGCTAACTGGGTGATGGACATTAAGGAGGGCACTTGGTGTAATGAACACTGGGTGTTACATCCAATTGATGAATCACTAACTCTAAGCTCTACCTCTGAAACTAAAAAATAAAATACTTGGAAAAAAAAATAAAATACTTGGAATATTTAAAAAATTGGTTTACTTTATATATATATTACAACAATGATGAATTCATTAAGCTGAAATGATATAGTATTGTCAATTATCTGGGTTTTTTTTTTTAAGATTTTATATATTTATTTGACAGAGATCACAAGTAGGCAGAGAGGCAGGCAGAGAGAGAGAGAGAGGAAGCAGGCTCCCCGCCGAGCAGAGAGCCCGATGCGGGGCTCGATCCCAGGACGCTGAGATCATGACCTGAGCCGAAGGCAGAGGCTTTAACCCACTGAGCCACCTAGGCACCCCCAATTATCTGTTATTTTATCTTCACTAAACTAACAAAACCTTAGCCCCCGTGGTAGGTGACATTACAAAAAGATTGTTTTAGCCCCATCGTCTTCCATAAAATGTTACTTATTAATTTCCAGCACACTCAGCCCTTCTCTGAGTAATGAGTGTGTGTACAATGAAGTATACAATAATGAGTGTGTAAATGAAGTATACAAAGATATGAGTTAAAGTATTGCCACAGTTTAGAGAAAAGGTGTTCAAAGTAAAGACCAAAATGTGGTTGTTTTTTAGTAGGTTTATCCAGTTTGGGGGATCAATAAGCCTAACCATTCTCAAAGATCCCTAACCTGATCCTCAGCCTTAAACTTCATCCAGACTCAAACATCCATCTGTCCACTTGACCTCACCAAATGGATGCCAGACTTAAATGTCCAAAAGTGACCACTTGTTCTCCATCCCTCCATCACACATACCCGCCCCAACGCCCACCACAAAGAAGACTCCAACAGTCTCTCTCTGTTAATAGCAAGTCAATTCTTTCATTTGCTCAAACCAAATACATGGAGTCATCCTAGACTTCTCTTTCTTTCTTTTTTTTTTTTAAGATTTTATTTATTTATTTGACAGACAGAGATCACAAACAGGCAGAGAGGCAGGCAGAGAGAGAGGGGGGGAAGCAGGCTCCCCACTGAGCAGAGAGCCTGATGCCGGGCTTGATCCCAGGACCCCAGGATCATGACCTGAGCCTAAGGCAGAGGTCACCCAGGTGCCCCGACTTCTCTTTCCTTTAAAATTAAGTCAAGCTGTGGTGCCTTCAGCTCCACGGAGTGGAGTTAATCCACTTAATCCACTTAATCCACAAGTGGGTTAAGCCTCTGCCTTCAGCTCAGGTCATGATCTCAGGGTGCTGGGATCAAGCCCCACATCGGGCTCTCTGCTCAGCAGGGAGCCTGCTTCTCCTTCTCCCTCTGCCTGCCTCTCTGCCTACTTGTGATCTCTGTCTGTCAAATAAATAAATAAAATCTTAAAAAAAAAAAAATTAAGTCAAGCCATGTCAGTCCTCTATTTAAACCTGTTCTTGTCTCCCCACTTATCAGATGTAAAAGCTGAAGAGTTCACTATGCCCTCACGGCCCAACCTTTCTGACCTCTTCACTTACTCCTCTGGCCTTTCCATCACTCCTGTTTTGTCAGACCAGCCTCCTTGCTGCTCCTCAAACACACCAGGCACCAGCCCACTTGGAGGACTTTGGACTTGTTCCCTCTGCTCAGAATGCTTTTTCCCTCCAGAGTCTCATATGATCAATGCCTCCCTTCCTTCAGATCTTTACTCAGAAGCCAAAGCAACAAAACAACTTTTTCAGTGAGGCAAGCATCCACAAAACTCCCGGCTTTGAGACACCTGGCTGGCTCAGCCGTTTAAAAGATGGACTCTTGGTTTCAGCTCAGGTCATGATGTCAGGGTTGTGAGACGGATCCTTGAGTTGGACTCGGTGCACAGAGTCTGCTAGAGATTCTTTCCTTCTCCCTTTCTCCCTCCCCCTCTGCTCCTTCACGCACTTGGCGCTCGCTGTCTCTCTCTCAAATAAATAAATAAATAAAATCTTTTTTAAAGTCTCCCTACTTTGGATTTTCCACTTTATCTGAACCTAAATATACAGACATATATCTGTTTTGTTCCCTGATGTACACCCAGTGCCCAGAACAGTGCCTGCCACCTGGTCGGCATTGGATAAATACTCATTGATTGAATGAGCGGGGGAAGGGAAAGCAGATAATAACAATGTGGTAAAGATAAGAGAGAGGAGAAACATTAACAGAGTAGTCACTTAGGGAGATTGCTAAGAATACAGGTTAATAGTGCAGAAGACTCTGCAAAATAGAAATAAGCGTCTGGGTCACCAAGAGAGAGGCTGGAGGCCAGCTCTTCTCGAGCAGAGACTGGCTCCCTCCCTGACTCCTAGTTGATTTACCTCCAGCTCTGTCTTCAGAATCACAGTCCTCTGAGGGGTAAGAACATCGGAATCCATGCCATGCCCTGCCCCACAGACACACAGTGGCCCTGAAGTGGGATGTGGCAGACCAATGGGAGAAAGGGGTGCCCAAGACAGTAACAGAAAACTCAACTAAAATTAGTTTAAATTCTAAAGGGCCTTTATTGTCTCAGAAGCAATGAGAACTTGACTACTGGTACTAATGGTCCAGAAATTCCCAAGGTCTTCAGGGTCTTGGCCTCTTTCAGGACTCCCTCAACTCTGCCCTGCTCTGTGGCCTTGACCTTATTCTGTTTCTCTGAATGGGTACAGAAACAGCTGTGGTTTTTTCAGGTTGTACATCCTTACACCGCAGCATCTTTATGGATGACTGGGCTTCCATCTGTTGGGGCCAATGTCCATCATGTGTCCACCCCCAAGCAACCACTGTGGCCAGAGAAAAGCCAGCATGCAGAGGACGACGAGAGGGCTGAGGTCCCTCCCTGAACCAGTCACCGGGCCAGGAGGCTGGAGTTTCGCTAACTGGCTGAAGACACACCACTGGGGCTGGAGGTGAAGTCAATCCTACCTAAAGAGCAGGGTCCCTCCATCGAGAGGAAAGGGTGGCATGGATGAGGGACCCACATAGGATCCACAACAAAGGCATATCCCCTCCCCGACCAGGGCTGGAGATCCTGGAGGACCACTGTCTACTCCTTTTCTTACTCAGGTCTAATTACCCATCCCTTCATCAGGGCCAGACCCTGCAGAGGCTCCCAAATAATGTCACCAAATTTCTGTTGGGAACCTGGTACAGATCCCTAAACAACACAGTATGGAGGCCACTTCAATCATGGTCTCCTTTGGCTTCGGGTCAATCAGTCCCACCGTACTCTCTCCCCTCCCCCATCATCTCAGGCGAACTCCTAAATGCAAATGAGTCCAGTAACCTGACTTCTCCTGCACTCTTAGGCTGATGCTGCTTTCTGCCCTGCCCGCCACTACACCCAGACTCCTGAGCCTATCGCCTGGAAACTTTGTTCACCTATAGAAAGAAGCGTCCTCCATTTTCTGCCTTAACTGAAATTTCTCTGAGGACACGGCTTCTGTTGCTGCCATCCTGAGAGAGGCTAACTTATTCCCATAGCCTGCCTACCATGGCACAAGGAGGAGGGTGATCAGCATCCTTCCATCCCTCACTGTCTCTCTTGGACCATCACCTTTCTTTGAGATTCTGTTTCTTGGCACTACCATCTACCTACCTTCCAATGTTCACCAGGACTCGGGCCCCTGGTTCTCAGGGTTCCCAGGGGGAAATACTGTCACCATCTTGGATGACTTAGTGTTTCTGTGGGTGACACATTCTATATCTTAATTCGAAAGTCTCTGATTCCGTCATCTTCAATGACCCTTCTTTCCACTTGGGCCACTTACCCCTTGCCCACACTCTGAGCTTTGTCATCGTTTAGCAGAGCTACACTCTCTGACAAAATCCCATTCTCCAAATGTAGCAGTTGACCCAAGTTGAAGGGCCTAGGTTTCTGGGTTTCCTATCTTCTCCTGAACTGTGGACTCCCAGAGTTAGGGATCAGCTCTTTCCTAAGTGAAGTTTCCTAGAAAGGCAAATGCTAGCTCTGGTACCAGAACATTCCAAAAATAGCCTATTGACAGTTTCTCTGACAGATGCAGAGTAATCTGAGGTCTGAGGATGAGCAAAGTTGTTGTGTGTTTTTTTTTAAGATTTTTATTTATTTATTTGAGAGAAGAGAGAGAGAGAACGAGTGGGGGTGGAGAGGGGCAGAGGGAGAGGGAGAAGCTGAGTAGGGAGCCTAATACGGCGTTTGACCGCAAGACCCTGAGATCAGCACCTGAGCCAAAGGCAGATGCTTAACCGACTGAGCCCCTCAGGGGTCCCGAGCAAAGTTTTAGTTAGCATTAATTTCATCTACCTAGTTTGTCATCTGTGTGAGAACTCCTGGTGCGTGATGCATGAAACTAAAAGGGAACCAGCTGCTTTAAGAAAGAAAAACACAGAGTGGGGCTTCCTGGAAGGATAATTGAGTGTTTCAAGTATCAACTAAACTGGAGGATGGGGAAGAAACCCTGAGTTTGACCTTAGTCAGATTCAACTGACATGAAGATTCAGTGTCTGGTTCAGTGCTGGCTCAACTGTCCTTGCTACAGACTGGACTCCTTGGAGTGGCTGAGTGCCAGTAGCTCTGGCCTCTCTCACACCCCACCTGTCCCTCAGCAGAGAGGGGCTGACCTTTTCTCTCTTTGCTGTGAGGAGGGATTCTGGCCTGGCTGAGGTTGGGGCTGGCTCCCATACTATTTATGGGTAGACTGTGAAGAGCCCTCTGGATTTGAGTGTCTACCACTGGACCAATCCGTTATGCCACGAGGATGGGGTCTCATAGTATAGACTGGCTGTTAGGCACCTGCCTGAGGTAACAAAGATACTTTCCAGGGTAGAAGGAAGTGTTAGAATGTTGGAATTAGAATTAGAATAGGGGCATCTAGGCTAGGGTCGTGATCCCGGGGTTCTGGGATCGAGCCCAACATAGGGCTCTCTGCTCAATGGGAAGCCTGCTTCTACCTCTCCCACTCCCTCCACTTGTGTTCCCTCTCTCTCTGTGTCTCTCTCTGTCAAATAAATAAATTAAAAACTCTTAAAAAAATTAGAATATTGGAACTGGGAGGCGCCTGGGTGGCTCAGTGGGTTAAAGCCTCTGCTTTTGGCTGAGGTCATGATCCCAGAGTCCTAGGATCGAGCCCCGCATCGGGCTCCCTGCTTGGCGGGGGCCTGCTTCCCCTTCTCTTTCTTTCTGCCTGCCCCTCTGCCTACTTATGATCTCTGTTAAATAAATAAATAAAATCTTAAAAAAATTTAAAAAGGAATATTGGAACTGGAATGCAGGCAGCCATCCCTAGTAGGGATTAACACATCACTACTAAATGTTTCTTTTCTTTTTTTTTTTAAGATTTGATTTATTTGACAGCAGGGAGCCCGATGCCTATGCTGATGCCGGGCTCGATCCCAGGACCCTGGGATCATGATCCAAGCCGAAGTCTCCTTGCTCTGTCCTCCTCCCTCTTAGGTCCCTCGGCCACCCTCCCTTTTAAGGCTGCAGCCCATGGCCCCTCTCCCAAGTTGCCTGAACCTCCACACTTGCCCTGGGTGCCCTCTGTGTTTCCCTCCCTCTCACCGGCAGCCTCCAAGTTGCTTTCTTTACTATGCCCAAAGGGAGAGACATGACATCTTCTTGAGAAGGAAAAATGCATACAGATGTAAGTCTGCACATGTTCCCATTTCACAGACGGAGACTGGTGGTCCAGGAAGGATTTCCTTCTAAGGCCAGGTGCAGAAAGAAGAGTCAAGGAAGGAGCATTCGTGTTGCAGACACCCCAAACGGGTCTGGGTCTCTCCCTGTGTGAAACCAAGGTATTCCCTGGCCCCCCAGATGTGAGCCAATGTGTGTGAACAAGGGTGTGAGCCAGTAGGCCACATTAGCTGGACACGGCTGACAACCTAAAAGAGAGCAGATGGGGATCGTGCCACTCCCCACCCCACTTACTCTGGGTCCTGCCAGGATCTGAGCGTTCTGCCTGGACTTCTCAGTTGAATTTGGTTTTCTGAACTGGCTCTTGTAGCCCCCGAAGATTTTAGCTATTATTCAGCCTCTGGTGAATAACTTTGATTAGGATCTGTCTCTCTAATTTCAGCCTTGACCAAGAAAGCCCCAACCCAGCCGACTTGGCAAGCATTCCAGCCAAGTTCACAACGGCAACAGCGTGGAGGCTCACCAGCAGATATGTTGCTGCCTGCCCCTACCAACGGGGAAGAGATGTTCAACTCCGAAGCAGAGCCCTTCGCCACCACCACCAGCCGCCAGTCCTATCTCTTTGCTGGGGCTGCTCCGTGTTCAGAGACCAGGAGATAGGAAGGGAAACAGGGGTGGCAATACCCAAGGCTCAGGCACAGGGCACAGGCCCAAGCAAGACAGCACCAGGAACACAGGGGACAGGAGGGACAGTGCCCAGGGTTGGCCTGCTTGAAGGAGCAGAGAGCCAGGCCAAATTTGTGGTAGGACCAGATTCTCTGGGCCCAGCCCAGGAGAGAATGGGGCTTGGAAAAGGCGAAAGTTTCCGTGGTGGTAGAAGCTCTTCTCTCCTTTTCCTCTTAGAACTGTTAGGACTCATATTCCTTGATTGCAAGGCCTCAGACTTCTTACATATTTTTCTTTCACTTGCTCCATTCGTCACTTATTTTCAACTCTTCTCTGAATAAGAATAGACAGAAATCTGTATTTCTCAGCCGTTTATCACAGAACTGACACCTAGAAATGGCAAAAATGAAGTTGGGTTCCCAGTATCACTGTGCAGAACCAGCTTACTTCTCCTCTAACACACACAACGTGCCCTCACCTTCCCCATACCCCGTGCAGTTTCACTCTTCGTGCCTTGTTCATGCTAATCCCTTTGCCTAGGAAACCCTTCTACTTCATCCACTTTGCAAACTTTTATTCGTCTTTTATTTTTTTTTAAGATTTTATTTATTTATTTGACAGAGAGAGATCACAAGTAGGCAGAGAGGCAGGCAGAGAGAGAGAGGAGGAAGCAGGCTCCCCGCTTGAGCAGAGAGCCTGACGTGGGGCTCGATCCCAGGACCCTGGGATCATGACCCGAGCAGAAGGCAGAGGCTTTAACCCACTGAGCCACCCAGGCGCCCCTTTATTCATCTTTTAAGACCTAGATGAAGTGTTACCACTCCTGGGAACAGCAATATCCATCCCTTTGTCCACTGGATTAATTGCTTATCATTTTGTTCCCAAAGTGACCTCGGCGAACCCTCAAAGAGAACTTGTTTTACTGTATATAGTTAGTTGTTTCTGCCTAATAATATCTCCATGTGATGCAGAAGGTGGGGGATTATCTTGTTTGCATTTGTATCTTAGTGCCTAGCACAAGCTACTAAACCTGAGTACAGTGCAGGTTCTTTTCATTGAAAAAAATGAACCAAAGAATGCAATGGACACAACGAACATAGCTACAGCGCCACTCTACGTTTCAGTCCATTCGATGCTGGAGCCAGGAATCTGTTTGGGGAGCACTGGTGGAACTGAGTCTTCTGCCTTCCCATTACTCCCTCCACTCCTCACAATGAAGAGATTTAAAAATAGCACTTTTTTTCAAATTCATATGTCAAATACAAATACAAATTCAAGACTGTTCATTGGCTTTTATCTCCAGCTTCTTTCTTTATGAATAGCATCTTTGACAGAGCAGTAGTGGCAGACAGGCGAATAAACTGCATATTATAATTATTGTCCAAATCCTCTAGCGCATAAGTCCCTTTAACTTTTTTTTCTTGAGATTTTATTTCTTTATTTCACAGACAGAAATCACAAGTAGGCAGAGAGGCAGGCAGAGAGAGAGGAAGGGAAGCAGGCTCCCCGCTGAGCAGAGAGCCTGATGCTGGCTTGATGGGGCTTGATCCCAGGACTCCAGGATCATGACCTGAGCTAAAGCAGAGGCTTTAACCCACTGAGCCACCCAGGCGCCCCAACTCTCTTTAACTATTAATGGGACCGTGTAATGTCTCATCCTGTTCAGCAGAGATCAACTTTCTGGAACTGCAGTGGTGGTGCTTTACACAAAGCAGTCATTAGAAAATTTATGTTTCCGGGGCTCCTGTGTGGCTCAGTCGGTTGGGCGTCTGCCTTCAGCTTCAGTCGTGGTCCTGGAGGCCCTGGGATCGAGCCCCACATCAGACTTCTGCTCAGTGGGGGATCTGCTTCTCCCTCTGCCCCTCACCCCATTCTTGTGCTCTCTCTGACTTTCTCTCTCGAGTAAATAAATTAAAAGAAAAAGAAAATTTATGTTCTCACCATATGCAACCAGGAAAATGAGGTAGGCCAGGAGGAGAGGCTGGGTAGTCTGTGATGTCCCACGCCAGTCTTGACACAGCAGGAGGCAAAACAAAGGAGTAATCCAGGAAGCTTAGGATCTGTGGCATACATTTCTCAGTCATACAACATCTAGACTATGGCTGCCAGTTTAGAAAAATATGTTGCACCAGTCAAACTGTTAACTGCAAGCAACACCCCAGACTCACCTCAAAATAGCTTACTGTTTTGCAAAATTGCAAACTCACCTCAAAATAATTCAGGCCAAAAAGAGGAATATACAAAGTTATGGAATCAAACCAAGATTGGCTTCAGGAGGGACTGATCACTGTCAGATCTTACTTTCCTCCTTTCTCAAGTCTGCTTCTGTGTTTGTTCACTCCCTTCTCCTGTGGATAGGCCTTTTCCAAGCAGTGGAAATCTTGGCCAACATAGCAATTGGGGCATCTACAAGGTTTCAGGAGAAACTCCATTTGGCTCAGGCGAGATCATGTAAGTGCCCCTGTATTCAAGGGAGTGGTCTCCATTACCAGAAATCTGGGGGAGTACAAGCATGATCACTGGACAAATATTTGCCAATTAGGCGACTTGATAATTTGTATTGATTGCATATGAATAATGTCAGATACCTTTTCATTTTTTAAAGGTTTTATTTATTTGAGAAAGAGGAAGACTAAACACAGGGTGGGGGCAGGGGTGTGCTGGGGGGTGGTGCGGGCAGCAGAAGGGTAAGGAGAGGGAAACAGACTTTGTACTAAGCCCAAGACCCCACATGGAGCTCGATCCCAGGACCCTGAGACATGACCTGAGCCCAAGGCAGTCACTTAACCAACTGAGCCACCAAGGCACCTCTCTTTGTTCAAAATATAGAAAGTTCAGGGATACCAGCCTGGCTCAGTAGGGAGAGCACATGAGTCTTGATCTCAGGGTTGTGAGTTCAAGCCCCATGTTAGGTGTAGAGATTAGATAAAAATAAAGTCTTAGGGGCACCTGGGTGGCTCAATGGGTTAAGCCTCTGCCTTCGGCTCAGGTCATCAGGTCAGATCTCAGGGTCCTGGGATGGAGCCCCGCATCGGGCTCTATGCTTACTTAGCGGGGAGCCTGCTTCTCCCTCTCCCTCTGCCCGCCTCTCTGCCTACTTGTGATCTCTCTCTGTCAAATAAATAAATAAATAAAATCTTTTTTAAAATAAAATCTTAAAAAAATAAAACAAAAAGTTTGGAATGGAAAAAGGAGTGGGAAATATCCCATAATTCTACCACTCAAATGACAGCCATGTTAGCCTTCTGTTTTAATATTTTTTTAAAAATCCCATATATGTAACTTTTCTTCCTGATTTTTACTTCAGTATAACACATGCATTTCCCCATGTCATAAATCTTCTTAAAACATTGCCTTAAATAGCTATATAGTGTGTGTTTGTGTGTGTGTGTGTGTGTGTGTGTGCATGCATGCGCGCGTATGGCTTTTTATTTCAACACAAAGTTGAAAACTTTTTAACCACCTCATTCAGAAGGAAAGAAGGTGGTGGAGTGAGTCAGCATTCCTCCCATACATGTGCTCTGTCCTCAGGCACTATACAGTTCATGGGACTCAATTCCAGCTACAGGAAAGGGGCCATCATACTGGAGTTCTCCTCCCCCATTTCCTGCATTCCTCTGAACACTTCCAAACTTGTCTCATCTTCACTCATCCTTCCCTTGTTCCAGGCTCAGAGGATTTGCTATGAATTTGGATAGTGGTGCAAACAGTTCAGGTTTAAATCCCAATACTTTGTAGTGATATAATCTGAGAAATTCCTTTTGCCTCTCCTCCAAATACTATATGTAAAATGGGGCTTTTTTTGCTATGGAGCTCTTATGAGGATTATATTATGTACGTAAAACACTTAGCACATAGTAGGTGATCAATAAGTGGTACTGAAATCAGAAAAATCCAGATTCCCATCTAGCTATAGTCCTCTTCTTCCTTGCCCTTCTCTTTCAGCCATGTTTCTTTTCTTTTTTTTTTTTTTTTAAACAGATTATTTATTTATTTGACTGAGAGAGAGGGTGCATAAGCAGGGGGAGCAGGAGGTAGAAGCTGACTCCTAGCCAAGCAGGGAGCCTGACGCTGGACTCAATCCCAGGATCCTGGGATCATGACCTGAGCCGAAGGCAGACACTTAACGGACTGAGCCACCCAGGCGCCTCTCAGCCATGTTTCTTGAAAATGATTTATACATGCTCTCTCTATCCGCTCATCTCCCATTTATACCCCAACTCACTGCAATCTAGCTTTAGTTCCCCGTGCCTCTCTTCTCCCCACTAAAACTGCTCACCAAAGATCTCCACTCCAGATGCCTTCATAGAGCTTTGAGTCACTTCTTAATCTTTTCTGTGTACAGTTGTACCTAATTTCTCTTCAAACTTCTCTCTTGGTTACCAGGACATTAGTCTTCCCAGTTTTCCTAATATTCAGACAGCATCTTCTTAACTCTCCTTTTTTGCCTGCACTCTTTCCCTTAATTAGTATTTGTCCTCAACTTTCACGTGTCTGGAAAAAGCAGGATTCTTTGCCATAACATCTGAGTTGGAATCTGGCTTTCCCACTTAGCAAACTGAGCTCCTAAGCTATTTAACTGACCTCGGCCTCTATAGTCTCATCAGCGAAAAGGGGCTTCTCTCTGGATAATCATCGGAAATAGAGTCAGTGTACTTTAAACCCATACTTCCCGATGGCATTATGGATTAGTAGGCATAAACTGGAACTCCAGGCCTGGAAACCCAGTTCATATCATAAGAATGTCAAAACTCAAATAAGGTGCTCTTCAAAATATTTATTAACCATATAAAACTAAACAATATGAACTATGATATAAATGTTCCTTGAGGTATTTTTCTTCATGGGCTGGACTGGCCGAGGTTTCTTAGACTCTTAGTTTAATGAAGTTTGGACAGAACATGTCATCTTTTCCTGGTAAATCTTCCTAGAGCATACATAGATATTTTTCCTTATTCCAGAGACCTTTGAACTGCATTGAAAATTAGGGTCATCTGCCACAAAGAAAAAAAAAGTTCAATGATGTTCAGATGAATGCTTCTCTAAGTTTTAAAAAGCTAAGTGCTGGGAAAGGGACAGTTTCAATGATGTCTTAATCCTCCATTTTTATAAAAATCTACCTTGCTGAGCTTCTGAAAAGTTTCTAACAACATAACCAGGTCTGCAGGAGAAACTTCTAGATCCACTCACTCTGCAGGGTCAAATCAGTTACAGTGATGTTTTTTACAGTTCTACAAATGCCTCAGAATACTGAATGAGGGGGAGCCTGGGTGGCTCAGTTGGTTAAAGCCTCTGCCTTCGGCTCAGGTCATGATCCCAGGGTCCTGGGATCGAGCCCCACATCGGACTCTCTGCTCCGCAGGGAGCCTGCTTCCTTCTCTCTCTCTGCCTGCCTCTCTGCCTAGTTGTGATTTCTCTCTGTCAAATAAATAAAATATTAAAAAAAAAAAAAAAGAATACTGAATGAGACAGTTTCCTCCAAATTCCTAGTTCCAGGCTTCACTTACGATTTTCACAATACCCAAAACACATCCAAAAATTCTTTTTTGATCCATCCTTTGTTGATTGCTTTAATTGGCCTTTAAAAATTTCACACATAAAAATACCTTAGGTATGCAATCACTTATTTGATCTGTTGGCTAAAGTCAGGGAGATGCTTTGTGGAGATGAATTGGGGAGGAAGAAAACTACTCTAATATCAGGATGCTGCTGCTTTAAGGATTAGGAGACAGCTGAAAACGGTACCCAAATCCAGGTGTTAGCAATATTTTAAAAGCTATTATTTCTTGACCTCTGGAACAGAGTAAAAACCAAAGCTTCAGAACTGGCTCTTCAAGACATTAGCTCCCTAGTTAAAGGGGGATTCCTTGGATTCATGTCAAGTTAAAGGTAAGGCAATTTAATTTGCAGTCAACTGCAATGGATGATTCCTCCTACCTACCTAGTCAATATTTTACAATTTTTCTTCTTTACTAAAGTCAGCTTTCCAAAACAGTAGTTAGAGATCTGTCTCAAATAATAACAGGCCCTTACATTTTAGTTAACTTTTCTGGAAAATTCTTCAATGCTTCCATATTAGCACCTGTAGTTTCCTCCTGATGTTACGCTAACAAGTTCTCATTCTGTTATATAAAAACAAAAACTGTTTAGTGTACAGTGCTCCCATCTAATGAAATCCCTATTCTCGTGTGTCTGTCCACAGGGGTCCTAGTTCAGGCCCTTTACTCTTACCCTGAGTCAGTACAACGGCTTTGAAATCAGTCTAAATGTCATTCCCTGGATCTACTCACTGCTCTACCACCAGCATCTTTACAAGCTATGTAATTGTCCTTTGAGTTATCACTCTAACCTGCAGAATCCCTCCAACATAGCACTTACCACATTTTATTGTCATTTTATGTTTACATGGGTCTCCTCTATTTTATCCTGAGTACTGAGGGGCAAAGACTATTTCTTGCAAGTCTTTGGTCTACCAGTTAGTACACAAAAGGCATTCAACCTAAGTATCCTGTGGTGAACATGAGCCCAACTCTATCAGCTTTTAGATGGCTTAAGAATTCCTTCCTAGAAGGGGCACGTGTACCTGAATGTTTATAGCAACAATGTCTACAATAGCCAAACTATGGAAAGAACCTAGATGTCCATCAACAGATGAATGGATAAAGAAGATGTGGTATTCTACACAATGGAATACTATGCAGCCATCAAAAGAAATGAAATCTTGCCATTTGCGATGACGTGGATGGAACTAAAGGGTATCATGCTTAGTGAAATAAGTCAATCGGAGAAAGACAACTATCATATGATCTCCCTGATATGAGGACATGGAGAAGCAACATGGGGGGTTAGGGGGATAGAAGAATAAATGAAACAAGATGGGATTGGGAGGGAGACAAACCATAAATGACTCTTAATCTCACAAAACAAACTGGGGTTGCTGGGGGGAGGTGGGGTTTGGAGAGGGGGAGGGGGTTATGGACATTGGGGAGGGTATGTGCTATCGTGAGTGCTGTGAAGTGTGTAAACCTGGCGATTCACAGACCTGTACCCCTGGGGATAAAAATACATTTTATGTTTATAAAAAAAAAAAAATTTGGAAGGGGAGGCGAACCATGAGAGACTATGGACTCTGAAAAACAACCTGAGGGTTTTGAAGGGTCAGGGGTGGGAGGTTGGGGGAACAGGTGGTGGGTAATAGGGAGGGCACGTTTTGCATGGAGTACTGGGTGTTGTGCAAAAACAATGAATACTGTTACGCTGAAAAAATAAATAAATTAAAAGAATTCCTTCCTAGAAAACCACTTTTTTCTACTTAATCTAATATTCTTAAACAATATGAAAAATTTACTGCAAATATCAACTTGGAAAACACCTGATTTTTTTTCTTTGAAGCTAGTGCACTAGAAAAAATGCACCTTAGTGACTTTGAGTGACCCTAATGTACACTGATTATACATTTTATAGTTTTGTCTTCAGTGACTACTGAAATGTGTTACCTACTCCAGTCTCTGCGGTATGTTTTCCTCAACCCCACCTATCAGAGTTTTTATCCAATTTACCTGTCTGCACTAATTCCTCTCACACCTCTAAAATGTGCTTTTTAACATGCCATAAGCTTCAAAGCTAAAGTAATTAAGCTTATTCGAAATGTTTATAGTGAGAAGAAAAAGACCCTAATCAACAGAAATTATGTACCCATGATCAAAAAGCACAAGGATCTTGCGAAATCCTTCTTGGGTTTTTTTTTGGGGGGGGGGGGTGTGGAGGACATCCACTCTAACCTCTAAGGCCTTTGCTGCTTACTCTGGTTCTAATCTCTATCAGAAAAAGATGTCCCGGGGCGCCTGGGTGGCTCAGTGGGTTAAAGCCTCTGCTTTCGGCTCAGGTCATATCCGAGTCCTGGGATCCAGCCCCACATCCCGCTCTCTGCTCGGCGGGGAGCCTGCTTCCCTTCCTCTCTCTCTGGCTGCCTCTCTGCCTTCCTGTGATCTCTGTTTGTAAAATAAATAAATAAAATCTTAAAAAAAAAAAAAAGATGTCACATAGAATTAGTACTGTCTATCACTTAAATTTGCACTCTCAGTTCTTAAAAAATCTAGCCTAGTTGAGTTACAGCCTTACTTTGAAGCTCTAGTGTGACTCAGCTTAAATTAAAAAGCTGTCATTATATCCACTTAATAATCTAAAGCTATTTTAAACTACATTATCTTACATTTCTAGCAGATCAAATGCATAGTATGCAATGTGATACACAAATATTAAATATTTACAGTGACAAAAAGTGTGTGGTTGATGGACAAATTTCCCTCCAATTACAAAATGTAACTGATATAGCCTAAAACTCATCATTAAATAATGTCCCGTATTCTATCGAAAACTGTGCCCTCTTTTAGTACTTTACATACATTATACTCTAAATGTTAAAATGTAGTGATACTAGAGATAAAATGGTAGAAAACAGGGCGCCTGGGTGGCTCAGTGGGTTAAAGCCTCTGCCTTCGGCTCAGGTCATGATCCCAGGTGGGATCTAGCCCCACATTGGGCTTTCTGTTCAGCGGGGAGCCTGCTACCTCCTCTCTCTCTCTGCCTACCTCTGCCTACTTGTGATCTCTGTCTGTCAAATAAATAAATAAAATCTTAAAAAAAAAATGGTAGAAAACAGCATCACAAGGAATTAGACAATTAAGGTAAGCTCAGAGTGACTTTTAATATGCCAATCAATGTTAATAAAACACAAGTCAAACAGACAAGTGCAAACAAGTTGTAAACCAAAATTAATAGGAAAACAAACAATGGACAAATTCTATGTTTTTGTTTTTGCAATGTCTGGTTAGCCAGTATTATTAGTCAAATGGCTTATCATTGATAAAATATATTTTGTGTAAAGCTTGGAATAGTCAGAAGTCATTCTGGCATTTCAAACAGCTATATACACTATCCCCAAGATTAGTTTATATACACAAATATTGAAGAGAAACCGGGCAAAACATTTAAAAACAGACTAACAATACAATCAAGTACAAAACTCGGGTAGAGGGAGGGAACATTTTAAAAAAGAGTCAGGAAAGGGCATTATCAGGAAAAATTACAAAACCAGTAATAATTATACTACATTAATACAGCAATTCAAAAGGGGAAAAAAGGTGCATTACTCCAATGCACTAGCTTCAAAGTTCAAAGAAAAAAAAGGCAAATAGCTGCTTGTCATCAAGAGCAGCTATGTATTTCACATAATTGTTTTCCAAAAAAGCCTATTAACAACAATGATTGTTTAATGCTACAATTTTACAGCAAAGACAAAAACTAAAATAGCAGCAAATTCACAAGGCAATACTTCCACAGAATTATCATTCCATGGTTCATGCAATGCCTACAAAGTGCTCCCAGTTGGATATACAAGTATAATTCACAATTTAAAAAAAAGAAATATAAGATTGACACACAGGTACATTGAAGGCTGAGTAGTACTGAGTCTCTTAGCAATTCCCCTTCTCAAAGGGAGAATATGTTTGTAATAAAGCCCTTGCGTCCCTTTTACAGGTCACTACAGGGAAAGACACCTTTTATTACAATGCAACAGCAAACTATAAGCAGCACACCACCACAGTGGTTAACCCTGGAAAGGCTGGTGTAACATCCAACAGTCACTGATATCCTACAGAAGATAGACTAGTAAGACTAGACGAAAGCCTGATATACCACTGGTCAAGATACAGCTTTCAACTGTAATTCACAAATAAAAGTTCTAAAAGGTATTTCAGTAAAACTACTGACACCAATTGAGAAAATAATTGCAAACTGGATTCTAGCAGTGATTTCAACCTAGCTTCCTCTTGTCACAGTTTTTTGGGGGAGGTGGGAATTGAGTAGTTCAGTATATGGTAAGGCTGACAGAGCGGTTCATTTTCTTTCCAATAAGTCGAGATGTTCTATTACTCTGGGTGGTGGACCTAGTGGTCATCCGATCAGTGAAGAGTGCTCTTTCCTCAGCTGCAGCTTTTGCCATCTGAGCTTTCTTGAGTTCTCTAAGAACATAAAAATAGGAAACAAGACTTTTCACCTATTGTATTAATCCTAGGAAAGGATCCTAAGAGGCCAAACACAAACTGTATTATCAGTTGGGAGAGCTTATTAGCATGCTATGATTATTCTAAGATACAACTGAGGAAAAAAAATTACAGTATGAAACTTTAGCTTGTGCTCAAACAATGTAAATTTATGAAATGATTTTATTTTGTGCTCTCAGAATTAAAATATCATATACACTTGGACCTAAGTAATAAAGATGTTAGTAATGACTGAGTTGTAATACAAAATAATTTCAAACAGAACTCTAATTCATATTGTGAAAATATCATTACATAATAGAGATGAAAGGAAACTTCTACTTCCCATTTGTATAAACTATGATGGCTATCAAACTAGTGGCAAATAAACCTTTTATATTTCAAGTCAGTTTTTATTAGGTAAAAATCAGCAATAAAGCAAATGAATTAGAATTATCATTCCCATCAATTTTCTGAAATGTCAAAAGTCATTCAAAATATGAGACTCATCTACTAACTTAACTGATACTCATTTAATCCCTCCATAAAAAATAAAAAGAAAGAATGAAGGAAACTTAATCTATGGTGAGAGTTTAAGGGGGTAAAAAAAGCCTGTCTACTATTCAGGCTCACTTAGCTTTTGCTACAAGTTAAGGATTGGGGATTAATACCACTTGCAAATACATGCTAGTCTTAAAAATTTTTAAGTCCATAATTTCCAAGTTTAGGAACAATAACCAGTAGGTCACAAATAATTAATTTAAGGCAGAAATCCCCAAATTTTAACTGTATAACATACCAAACCACTACAGCCTTCACTGACAGAAAACCTAAATCACCGCTCATTAAAATTTGAAAATGAAAATGAGAAAGTTAAGACAAAACATTCCATAAAACTCTCACTTACTTCTGTAAAAGTGAATTTTTGAATTTTTCAGCATTCAATTCTATTCGTAATTGTTCTGCACTTTTTCTAGAAGCAGATAGCAATACTGAATGCTTTACCAGTGCCATTGCTGAAGGTCTTCTCTCTGGATCTGGATGAATCATAACCTTAGAAAGAGAAGTAAAAATCAGGCAAAGACATGCAATTTAAAAAATATAAAACCATGTCAATAAAAAGTGCATTATATACCAAAAATGCTCACTTTTAGCAACTCTGTAAACTCTTGGGAAAGCACTTGGGGAATCCGAGGTAATCTACCCTGTCTGATTTCATGCCATTGGTCTCCATTTCTGGGAAGAGGTTCAGCACCAGCAGCACATACCACTGTGAGGGCAAGGGCAAAAATATCCGCTTTTGGTAGATGACTATAATTCTGTAAAATTATAAAAAAAATTTTTAAGGGAATATAAAAATGGCCAAAATAAAGTAGAATCACACTTCAGTGATGACTTCGGTGAGAAATAAGGCTAAATTAAAATATCCAATGCCACGTTTAACATTTAAAACCTATTCAGAGAAGAAGTTAAATCTGAGGAGCTTTTTAGTATCACAAATACATACATACTCAGAGAGAGGAGTAAAAGTAAATGCCTTCTCTCTTTCACTAGTCCCATTCATCTCTCAGAATAAACTCCTATCCTGGGGCACTCACATATGAATACAGGAGACATACATACATTGACAAGTTACAAATACATATATACTATGAAAAAACAAAGGGATCATGCAATTTATTTGTTCTGCTTGTTCTACTGTAATTCTAAACTCTTATCAAGAAATATTTTGTCACACTTTTTTTTTTAGTTCACACTTTTTCAAACAATACTATTAACTATATGCTGTAATTTATTTAACCATTTCTCTATTGCTAAACATTTACATTGTTCTCAATTTATTTGTATATGAACATTTCTGTGGATAAGACTCCTAGAAAGGAAATTCTAGGTCAAAGGGTACAGCATTTTAAAATGTTGACAGATATACTCTGATCTCCTAAAAGGCTATGCCATTTTACAGTTGCACCAGTAGTGTATTAGAACTTCTTTTACAACTCCATCATTGTTGAACACTATAAATCTTTGCCTTTACTGAATTTTGCTAGATTAACTATCCCTGGCTGAAGGTTTAGGCTTTCTTTAAGATTCTACTAGTTATTAGAGCTTGAAATTTTAATATGTCTGCATTGTTATAAAACAAATAGCATTATTAACGAAAAAAACTACCTCCTGCAAAACTTCATTTGCAAGAAACCGGCTATCACCCTCTTCAACTTGTGGACTAGAGATCCTTGTTACATGTCCAAGATCACCTATAAATATTGAAAAAAATAGAGTCAAGAGTTAAATAGGTTCTTTCTTTATTTTAAGGCAATAATCTGGTTATCTTTCTTTCTTACCTATTTTAAACATAACTTTGTTGGAAGCCCAGTCATCTTCATCTCCTTCTTCAGAGGCAGCATTTGGGATTGAGGTTCGAGATATGAAAATATTACCTGTCAAACAGTTATTTATGTCAGCTAAACTAACAATTAATAGTGTAACCAAAACTCATAAACAGGGCCATACATCAGAATCATCCCAAAAGCTTTCAAACATATAGATTTTCATATGTTCTACCCTAAAACCCAATGAGAATAAGAATCTCAGGGGATAGGTAACGGGTTGTATTTTCTAAGGAACATATTTTCTAGCCTAGTACTGATCTTTGAACACCTGGAAACCACTTCAATAGACTCTTGTCATCTACACATTGATCTTTAGTTAGTTTTAACTACATAGAAACAATACAAAAAAGGCAATAATGTAGTAATCTGTGGTGCTTCCAAATCATAAACTTTAACCTAATGCTAGGGGCTGGTATGAAAAATACAAGTAATGTAACTTGAGTATCTACATCCCAATGTGGCTCTGTGGTTCCTCTGCTGTACACACACTTTTCTTCTACAAATTCAGGTAAGTTCATGATTAACATTAAGTTTCAGTGACAGATTTCATTTTAATAGTTTTACCGATGCAAATAAATAAGGAATGTAAATGTAAAGTAAATGTAAAATGTAAATAAACTACTGAGTTTATAAATGTTACACTCATTTAAGTCATCTTTCCAATTTCACTTTATTTACGGAATAATTTATTTTTCGTTCCAATTTTAGTATATGTGCTGCCGAAGCGAGCACAATAATTTATTTTTAATGGTATTTATAAATTTGAAATTTTAAAACTTCACATCTTAATATTTTCAACTTTTGTACTTATAAGGGTCTACTATGTCTGACACTTAAGATATGAGTATAGGCGGGGCGCCTGGGTGGCTCAGTGGTTTGGGCCGCTGCCTTCGGCTCGGGTCATGATCTCAGGGTCCTGGGATCGAGTCCCACATCGGGCTCTCTGCTCAGCAGGGAGCCTGCTTCCCTCTCACTCTCTCTGACTACCTCTCTGCCTACTTATGATCTCTCTCTGTCAAATAAATAAATAAAATCTTAAAAAAAAAAAAAAAGATATGAGTATAGGCAAAACTTACTAATTTCTATTTACTGCCATCAATTCAAATATTATTTTTTCCCCATTTGAAAAATAAAAATTTTAGTGAGTTATTAACATACAGATAAATTCTTCACATAATTGTGTAAAATGATTTAAATTCTCATGAATCACACATTTTCATAGACAAAAACAAAACAAAAAAACCTTCATTAAGTTCAACTTAGAAATACCTAGCCTAGGGGCACCTGGATGGCTCTGTGGGTTAAGCTGCTGCCTTCCACTCAGGTCATGATCTCAGGGTCCTGGGATCGAGTCCCGCATCGGGCTCTCTGATCAGTAGGGAGCCTGCTTCCCTCTCTCTCTCTCCCTGCCTGCCTCTGTCTACTTGTGATCTCTCTGTCAAATAAATAAATAAAATCTTTAAAAAAAAGAAATACCTAGCCTAAAATTCACACTCTGTGTGAAACACAATCTGTTAGTTTTAACTTCCAATTTATAGGAAACATAGGAGGAAAAGGAGTAAGATAAATGATGCAAGGGAGCAACCAATCAAATCCAGAAGAAAGGACATAAGATAAGACAAAGTCCATATTAGTATTATTTTTTTAAGGCAGAGGAAGGGCAAAACCCGAAGGGCGGGGGGAAATAGAAGCAGATGGAATGCTTGGTCCTGAAAATGGTTACTAGTTTGGACAAGTAAACCAAAAAGACTTGGGTCACCTGGAAAAAATTTTAATATGATCTAGCTTTAGAAGAGATGAAAACTTACTGAAACAAAAAGGTAGAGTTGACTTACAACTTTTAAAAGTGCACATTATGAGGTTATTTTAATAAAACGAGAGGGGTGTGCACGTTGTTATGGCTGCATTCACTTGCACCCTTTTTAAATGCAAGATAATCATACTGCATATGCCATTTGTTTTCTGAATAATGCAGTAACACTTTCATGGTATATAGGCTAGAAATATCACCATGTTTACATAGCACTTAAGTTTCCAAAAATATGTTCACATATCTCATTTTATTCTAACAACCCTGTTAGCAGCACCAGCATTATTTTGTAACTAAAGTTCTATAACCTAGAAGAAAGGGACTTTAAACAATAGGTTCTTAGTCTTCCCATCAGAGTCCCACTTCATGACTATGGGGTTTCCATAAGATTCAGCAAATTTTTCCAACTTTTATTAAAAATGAATTGCCTCAAATACTTTGGAGTGACAGGAGAAGTGAATGGGAATCATAAAACAGTATGTGGCTCAAAGGTCTTTTAAAACCAACAATGAAAAAACATAGTAAGATGTATATGTCTTCATATTGTTTTAATGAAATAATTTATTCTCTATAACACGAAAGAACACAGGTCAGAGAATTTGTAATACTTACTAGGCTTTATATCCATATGAACCAAAGACATTGAATGAATATACCTCAAGCCCCGGCCAACTTGCAAAAGGAGATCCTTCAACTCTGCTTCTGTAAAGTAACTCATGCTTCTATAGTTTTCACTTATGGCATCAGCTAAACTTCCACCTAACAAACACAGGAAAAATTAGCAATTTCTTCTTCATGAGATCTTACTTCTCTTCCCTCCATCTTTATTGAGTGGCCACAAACCCAAGAAAGAAAGTAGCATTTTATACAACCTATTCTTTTTCCTGCTTGTGAAATCTAAATTTATTTATTCTTTCAATAAGTAATATACTCACATGGATACAAAATATAATGTAAAATTTTTTTCATCCATATACCCCAGCATCCTACCTGGTTCTTTTTCCCAGAATAAATCAATGTTATTGGTTTCTTATATATTTTTCTCAACTCCTTTTCACACAAATGACAACATATTTTCATTATCTTGAAGATCATTCTTTACTAACATACAAAGGCTACCCTGTTCTCTCTTGTGTCTCTACAGAATTTCATAGTGTAAATGAATGGCAATTATCAGCTGGTCTCCTAATTGATGAACATTTTAAAGTAATTTCCAAGCTTTTACTACTATATACTATAGTCTAAGGAATAACTTTGTACATTGGTCATTTCACACACATTTAACATATCTTATAGAAACAAATTGCTGATTTAAAGGGTATATACGGGGGTGCCTGGGTGGCACTTGGTTGAACATCTGACTCTTGGTTTTGGCTCAGGTCATGATCTTAGGGTCGTGGGATCAAGCCCTCCCTCCGGCTGGCTGCTTGTCCCTCTCTGTTCCTCTCCGTACCCCACCCTCATGCTCATGCACATACTCAAATAAATAAAATCTTTTTTAAAAAAAATTAAAGGATATGTTTAGTCACAAAACAATGGTAATATGTGGCTCAAGTATGTGTGTGAAATACTATCTTATATATAGAATATGTTTTTATAGCTGAGAGGGACGTTTCTCTGTTTATCCTGCTACAAAACAGCTTAGGGTTGGTATTCACACCATCAGTGCCAAAACTTCAGGGCCTGTGAAAATTCACATAAAAGAAGTAACAGCGTATTCGGTTTCTGATTTCAAAATGGCCGGTACTTAAACTCTGCTAACATGTGCCTTATGTGAATTTGGGGCTTTGGAAGACAAATATGGGGCAATTTTACTTACAGACACACACACACAGAGTTCCCCATAGAGAAGCCTATACCAACTTACACTCCCATCACACACACACACACACACACAGAGTTCCCCATAGAGAAGCCTATACCAACTTACACTCCCATCATTAATGTACGAGAAAAACAGGTTTCCCACACCCTTGACAACAGTCTATAAATTTTATAGGTAAAAACCAGTATTTTAATAGTTTTAACTTATACTACTTTTACTATGAATGAGAATAAAACCTGCTTTTATAGGGTAGGTCAAACCAACCAGTTCATTAGTTTATACTTTAAAAATGCTTTTAAGTTTATACTCTTAAATTTTATTAAAAACATTTTTAAGTTTACAACTTAACTTAGGAAAAGAGGAGTTACGTAAAACAAAACAAAAATCAAAAACCAAAACAAACCATTTCTGTTTAAAGCTTAGTTAGGAATAATGAAATCAGAACCAGGGTAATGAGATCAGGAAGGTATATTAGTATACATTACTCAGAAAAGGAAGTCCTGCAATTTGAATAAGACTAGGTAGCAAAATGTCCAATGTATTTTAAAAATAAAAATAAATCACACACCTCGGTATTTTAGACTTAAGTATGTTCTCCATACTCGTAACAAATCTTGAGCTGCAGGAAAAAGGGCTCTAGAAGGGAGGTCTATAAAAGGGCTTGAAGTCCTAGTCCAAGTTTAATAAGCATTTTAGTGGATCTACCAGCTATAGCTAGGCCAGTTCCTTCTACTTCACTGCTGAAAGGCAAAGAGAAGTAAGAAGAGCAAGACACTCATCTGATATTTCACGTTCTCTTCCCCTACCCATCAACATTTTCCACACTTGTTTACCGGGGTAAAAAATTCAGTCTATCACCAAACCAAGACAAAAGGCTTAAAATACAAATGACTGTTTGAGATAATAAGGTAACTTAGTCACGATAAAGGACATCAGTTAATCACCGTGTATAAATGAAATAATAGAATGATTTCCCCGTAGAACTGTAGAAAAGGATCTGAAGATCAGACCTATTATTAGGACATTCAAAGCTTGATTTGGAGAGAACAATGATGGCAGAAGGAAATAGAAGAGTTTAGGAATGTATTTAGGTAGCTTCATTTCCTTTCATCTAAACAGAAAAGACAACTATTCTAAGAGGCAACCCTGTTTCACACAGGTCTATTTATTTTTAAAGATCTGTGTATTCTTTAAGTGTTTTATACTGTCGCAAAATAATAAACTGTTTCAAAATATTTTATAATCTAACTGTATTACAAGACAGGGTTTTGTTTATTTTGTTTTTTAGGACAAGGGCTTTATAATCTGAGAGGGTAGGATGTCAACTCACCCCTCCCTATCCCCCCAGGCCCAAAGTTTTCTCAAAATCATCTGAATTATACAACCACATATTTATTTGGTGGATTGTTACAATGTGTGATCCCTGGACTGCTACGCAATACTTGTTAAGAGGACCAACTATATCAACAAAGTGAAAGGGAGAAAGAGACCAGAAGATGGCATCTAGCAAACATCTAGTGGAAAAGACATGGTCAAACTGCCCTATATTAAATGCAGTAACTGAAAACTGAAGGTTAAGAAACAGATTAGTCCACAAGATCATGATAGCTACATAAATATTCTAATGATATGAATAGAAACATTTCAGGAGATGTGTGAAACAAATTAGCACCAATGCTATATACTGAGCACTTAGTTCTTTAAAGTACAGAGAATTAATGACAACTCAACAAAAAGTTAGATGTGAGAAATGGATCTTTTACTTCCTTTTTGTTCAATGTTTTTAAATACTGAAAACCTGAACCCACTACCTACACCACTTATTTATTCACAAGCTACAAGAAGGCTGGTCTTGTTGAAGGAAAAAATATCGAGAATTTAAAAAAAAAAATAAGTAACAAACAAACTTTGCTATCACCTCCCAACTGCTCACTAAATTCCAAATTCTCTAATATTCACAGAAGATATAGATAAATGGAAACTCAGTATATATAAAGATTTACCTATTTAATAACAAGTATTTACAAGAATCAGAATTGAGACTAGGGTTTTGATAAAGGTTTAATTAAAAAGGGGAGAACAAAGTTGGTCCTTGAAGGACTTTTTGAAAATTGAAAGCTCTCCAGAGGTCCAAAGTTGACCCTCTACAGATGCTTTTTTTCTTGTTTTTGGGGGGAAATGAGGGAGAGAGGCACAGCTAGAGAACTAAAAGCATAACTTAATAGAAAATTGTGAGTGGATTCTAATGGTACACTAGGTTGGAAAAATGGGAATGGGGCAAGATTATAGAATACTTTAACAAATGGCTGAAGTTGGAACAATGGAAAGTTACTGTCACTTTATGAGTAACCAGCATCAGTTTTAACACCACATAAAATGAAATGGAAAGGGAAGGCTAAAATGAATTGAACCTATATTATGAACTACCATACCCTACAAACACTATACTACATGCCTGGGATACCAAAATATGTATGGCAAGACCACTGTCCTCTCAAGATCAGTATGACTAACAGGCACACTACCATGCACAATTCTACTACTGAAGTAAAAGGGACAAGGTTTTCAATCTTTACTTAATATCCAGGTAAGCAATGAACTTCACTAAACTCAGGTTAGGCTTCTTCAATTTATAAAAGATAGGCTCTCTCTGAATTTGTAAGAGATAAAAGAGACAAAATTACAGCAGGATTTCAAATAAAAACTATTTCCTCAGTGTTCATTTTTTTGAGCTCACAAGTCTGTAACAGAACCAACATATTACTCACCATTACAATATTCATTCTGTATAAGCATATGATCATCTTCTGCCCATGCAGAGAAATATCGAACTACATGAGAATGCTGTCCAAGCACTGCATGAGCATACACTTCCCTCAAAGCGTTCTGTCTAGGAGAAATTTGAGATTGATAGAATGGTAAATCATTTTTATTCAAGCCTAAACTGAACAAATTTATCTGACTTCATAAGAGAAAGTTAACTTCTGTCATCTATCAATTTGCTGAAGGATAACATGCTTACAACAGAGGGGGTGAGAACCTCTGTACCAGATTTTTCTAAAGGATTCCATTAAAGAAGAATGTTACAAATAAGGAACCTTGCTGGCCCTAGAACTTGGGAAAAATGAAACTCCATTTTACTCTGAATTCATGGATGCTATCAGAACAAAGAAATTTAAGTTAGGTTTCAAGGGGTGGCTGGGTGGCTCAGTCGGTTGGGGCCTCTGCCTTTGGCTTGGGTCATGATCCCAGGATCCTGGGATCGAGCCCCGCATCAGGGTCTCTGCTCAGCAGGGAGCCTGCTTCCCTCTCTCTCTTTCTCTCTCTCTCCTGCCTACTTGTGATCTCTGTCTGTCAAATAAATAAATAAAATCTTAAAAAAAAAAAAAAAAGTTGGGTTTCAAAATCAGACTACTCCTATAACTCTCCCAAGTCCAATAAGAATTAATGGCACAAAATGAAAAGGATATGATTAAATCATTATAGCTTCTCAAAAGTGAAAGAATTTTAGTGCTTGATTATGTAAAATCTTAAGGTCTGTAACACCATAGGGAATAAAAGAGCAAAAAGACAAATTTTTTAATACATACTCATCAACAGAGCCAGCCAATGGCTTTTTTGATCGCTTAATGGCATAAATGCATCCATCCAGCCTCTTCACACACTTAAACACAGAACCAAATTCTCCAGAGCCAATTTTTTCTAGCTCATGAAATTCTGTTGTATACCGTGACTTCATATTGCTTTCAGTAATTGTAATTCTCTGTAATAAAAAAGCATATCCATATACATAATACAAAGATATAAAAATGATTTTTTGCTATGATGATAGCACTGTATATGAAATTTAAAAGTCATTGTATCTTATGTTTTAATGGATATTTAACATGTATATATGGTAACTTGTTAAGTAGAAAATGAAATCTCAGAAACAATAAAAAGAAAATGAAAAGATATTTACTTTAGCAGGTCTTGTTTCATCTTCAAACTCATAATCACTGGCTTCCATGTCTTCACCACAAGAACTGAAAAATATTATGTATTTTTTCATCAAGAGATCTGACAGACACATCAACTAGAGATCCAAAACTTAATCTGATAGGTGTACAGTGAAATTGCATTTTAATGAATAGAAACAGACTAGAAAGGGCATCTGGGTGGCTCAGTCAGTTAAGCATCTGCCTTCAGCTTGGGTCATGATCCCAGGGTTCTGGGATTGAGTCCTGTGTCCAGCTCCCTGCTCAGTGGGGAGTCTGCTTCTCCTTCTGCCCTTCTCCGCTGCCTTGTGTTTATGCACATGCTCTCTCCCCAAAATAAATAAAATCTTAAATAAAAAAAGATAAGCACTTAATTTTATAATCACAAGATATAGCTCAGCTGATGAAAATGCTGTCCCTGCTGAAATATACTTATTAACTACAAGCCAACACCACTACACATATCAAAATTAAAGTCTACATCAACTCTCTCTGCCTGCCTCATTTTTGACACCAGCAGATTTTCTACAAGCTATCTAGGCTTTTTATTCCTTCCTTTTCACACCACTACTTTTCCACAGCTGATTACTTTCCACCTACCTCTCCTGGGAAGTGGGTGCTAGCAACAGAAAAATTTCAGAGCACAAACTTCCATGTAATTCAGATGAAATTGAATTTTGATAAGTACCACAAACCAGTCGTGAGTGGTTGGGGACCACACTGTGGAATACTAAATAACTTACTCATTCCAATGTGTTCGCTTTCTTCTACGACATTGTCCTGAGGAATGAAGTAACACAGAATCTGGGGTAAAAGGATTAATATTCACTTGAGGAGTCTGTCGCATGTCAAATTCCCTTTTTCCTGATTTTTCTGTATCCATGAATAGAGAACCACCTCGGAGTTTAACAGAGCTGGAATCAATTCCTCGCGCTTTGGAGAGCAAACTCTAGGACAGGAAAAATAAAATTTTTAGTTTCCAAGTCCTACAGACAGCCTTCTCAACCCAACCTTCAACAAGCCTTTCACAGGTCTGATAGTGTAGATCAAAACAACACACAAGCCTCTGTCACATCTCCAGCAAAACAAACAGTGGATAACTATAGCAGTCTGAAAGGTAGATACCAACCACCCTATCTAAAACAGATAGCCACATAAAATAGGTCTCTGACCCTAAAAACAGTAGGAATGCAGACTGAAATTAAGTATATTCTAGAGTCCAGAAGTTAAAAAAACCTTTCATTCCATCTAAAAATAGAAAGCAGTCAGGGAGCCCCATAAAAGCTCCCTTCCCCCCATCCAAATAGGGCTTTGAAAACCACCTCCGGCGGACTCCTCCCCTCACTTCCAGAGGGATCATGTCTTGGGCAAGTCCCTAATAAACAGTAACGCTCAAAAAACACACTTCTTCGTTAAGTTTACGACCCACGGTACTGAAAGGGACTCAAAAAGGTACATTTTCCACATGAGTCTTACAAACGCGATACTTGTCTCAATTTCGTGACGGGTCCGCTTTTAAAATCTGCCACTACATCTAAAGTTTCAAAAGTACTAATCTGCATACTCACTTGCTACTCAACAAACAGGTCCTCCTTCATTGTGATATGTTATCAGCAATATGAGAGCACAAGGGTCCAAGAAACTCCACCGATGCTGGCTTTTAACAGCTGGATGTCCCTAATCGTTACACTTAGGGGGACCACACATGGGCACTGCAAACCCAAGGGTGTAAACAAACGCTCACCCGATAAATACCATGTACAGATAGTAGCTTAAATGCTACCCTGGGTTAAGGAGTTTTTTAAGACTGGAAATGCTTGGAAGGCCAGCCTTTTCTCCGGAGTCAAACTGCAGTCCTCCTCCATACCTCAGACTTAACCCCTTAACGCCACACAACACGAAACGATAAGCGCATGAAATTTTTTAACCGAACTCCTGCGTGCGCCGCCCAAATTACAAGGCCCATCACTGCGTTTAAAAGGCACCATATGGCTGCAGCACTCAGGAGTGTCAGGTGGCCGGGCCAGCAGCACTCCAACATCCTTCCAAACCACGTTATCAGGGCCACACTCGGGGCTGACACTGTCGGGAAGGCCCCCACTCGACGGGCGTGAAATCATCAGCCACCTGGACGGCGCCGATCAACCCCTTTGAAAGATGAAGAAGTTCCAGAAGAGGCCCATTGTTCAGTTACATAATCTTAACGGACAACTTCTGGGCTGGGCCAAAAAGAGGGGCTGCCAACTTTTTGTTGCGGTTCAGGGGAACGAGTGGGGGTGCGGCCGGGCGGTTATGTAACCGAACCCGGGCAGCGCCGCGCTCAGCTCCCGGCGCCGCGGCCTTTTTAAAAGGCTGGGCGGGCGCGGGCTCGGGAGGTTCGGGGGGCTCGGGGCCCCGCGTCCTCTCACCTTGGGCGTGTGCGGCGTGTCGAAGAGCCGCAGCTTGCGGAAGGTCTTGTGCGGCGGGGTGCCCGGGTGGTCCGGCAGCTGCGAGCAGGGGCCGTCGCTAGCCCGGCGCGCCCCGCAGCGGCGCGGGGACGCGTCCCCCGCGCCGCCGCAGCGCACCGGCGAGAACGAGCTGCCCAGGAAGTAGGCAGCTGCCGGCGACTTGACCGGCGACGAGGAGCCGAAACCCTCCTCCTCCCACGAGTCGCCCTCGGCCCCGCCGCCCGGCGCGTCCGCGCCCGGACAGGCGCCCCGCAGCAACATGTCCTCCTCCAGCTCCCCGGGGCTGCCGGGTGCCGGGCCCGGCGAGCGGCGGCGCTCGGGGCCGGGCTCTGTGGGGCTACGAGCGGGCGGCAGCGGCGAGTCGGGCTCTTGAAAGGCGGAATCCTCTCCGGTGCTGTGGCCGCTGCCCTCCTCCTCTTCCTCCTCTTCCTCCTCCTCACAGTCGCTGCAGGGCGAGAAGATCAGCTTCTGCCTCAAAGTGCAGGAAGCCCCCGGGCGGCGGGGTGGCGGCGGCTGCTGCCGGCTCAGGAAGCTCATCGCGCCCCTGGGACCGGGGCAAAGGACCGGAGAGCTGGAGCCCGAGGAGTCCAGGACGCGGACGGCCCAGGGGGCGGGTCCGCCACGTGCGACTGGGCGCGCCTGGTCGCCGCGGCGGCGGACCTGCGCTGTGGCTGGCTGCGGCTCCGGGGCGCTCGGGGCTGCGGCCGGCGGTGGCGGAGGCGGCGGCGTGGACTGTCCAGCAGAGGCGGGGCGGCCTGGGCACCGAGGCTGGGGTCTCCGCAGGTCCAGCCGCAGGTTCGGGCTCCGCGGCTTCCCGCGACCGTTAACCACGTGAGTGCCCGACGGACCAATCCCCGCCCAGCCCCGGGTTTGAAAAAAAAGGAGGGCGCGACGTAGCCCGCGGGGGAGGGATCAACTACGCGATTTTGGCGCGAACCCGCTGGCTCCGCCCCCCCTCCTCGCCGGGCTTCGGCGGGCGCGGCGCCGCTGGCCTATGAGGAAGCGGGACTTCTGGGAGAGGGGCCGGGTGCCGCCCTGTCGGGGCCGGGAGGGAGAGCCGAGGCTGCCCTCTGGGAGGGGCGAAGGGTGCTCGCCTAGCCGAACGCCAGCCTGGAGGCGACTGGCTCGCGGTCCCTCAGGCGCTCTGAGATCTGAGGTGGGGGGTGGGGAGCACTTCTGGTCCCCGCGGGGTCGGAGCATTAGCGGAACCACCGTGGCCCTTGGGCTCAGCCCAGGGAGTCCGGCCTCTGGGTCCCGCGTCCCTTTGGTGCGGGCCCGGGGCGTTGTGGGCGTGGCTGTGGGCAGTCACGTTCCCCGGTAGATGTTTGAGCCAAAAATGGTGACTCGGGCCTCAGGAGCTTTGCGAACTGAGCCGGTTGCTTAGGGTGGACACCGTAATTAACAAGAAAGCCAACACACGAGAGCTTGCGCGGAAGCACCGGCTGTGTGGAAGGCCTCAGTTTCCCCCCAGGGTGGCTGTTAGGGTCGGGTGTGTCCCCTGCGAGGTGAGCTTCCCCTAGGTCGTGGGCCTCTTTGCAGTCTTCCCCCTCCTCACACACACACACTTGTCCAAAGTAAACAGCAGCAGCACCGCAGTCGGCCCCAGCACGAAACCCAGCGCCCACCACGCAGCCACGGTGTTTATATTGGTTTGCCAGCACGTGGGCAAGTGTTGGCAAAAAAGATTGGCACACCTCTCTGCAAACTTAAACGCAACTTGAGAAAAAAATTCCCCCAGGACTCGGTCAAATAGTGATTTTATCTGCCCTTTATAGTTGCACAGACAAGTTTGTTGTAATTTTTCAGTGGCAAATAACCCCGTGATGAATATTCTAACTTCTCATGCTGTTTTTTTCTCTGTGTTCTTTGAGGGTTTGGTGTGTGTGTGTGTGTGTGTGTGTGTGTGTTTTTTTAAGGAAATTCACTGAAGTGAGAATTACTGGGTCAAAGGATATAAACTGCCAAACTAACCTCCAGAAAAAAACAATTTACATTGTCATTGGCAGTGGATTAGAGTACACTGCTCATGAATTCTGGATGTAAGTGGATATTTAATGTTTGCTAATGTAATTTTGTTATTTTGATACATATCATTGGACAGTTTTCATATGCCAGTGGCCATTTATACTTTTCTATTGTCTTTTTCTTATTGTAGCACTTTATGAATACTAACACTTTTCAAAGGCTATACTCAAACTGGATTTTTAATAATGGGAACATGGGAAAGTTCAGGGAAATTCCCTGAGATCTCATAACTGAAGATGCAGTGAAGGGTAGACAGCTGTTCTCCAGACATTTGCTAACTGATATATGTGTCTTTTTTTTTTTTCATGTTAATCCAAATTCAGTGTTAAGCTCTTGCAAGACAGGAACTCTGTCTACCCTTTTGTATGTTTCAAGGAGAGGCATTCTCTGATGCCTGCAGGCCAAAGCCAAGAAATGGTTTTTAGCACTCTCCCTCCAACACCTCCTGTCCTTCACTCCTAATGGCAAATAGGATTCTTTGATACGCTTAGTTGACTATATTGAGTTGATTTTCTCAAGTTCACGTGAGTATAAATAAAAATAACTTGAGAAAATGACTTTTTATTGATCTTTAACATGAGTTGTATGTAAAAATAGTGTTTCCTAAGTAAACTTTAAAGCCCTGTAGATAACATCTTCTGCAACTAGAATGTTGTTCCTAACCCCCTCCTCTGTAGGAATTCTGTATCCTCTGTTGCTATCCCTGCAAACTCATATCCCCTCCCCCTTCACTCTTCCACAACGCCTTGCTTTATTCCCCTGACATACTTATATCTATCTCAAAGTATGTTGATTCTTTGTTTACTACTATCCCCTTCTAGAAAATGAGTTCTCTGAGTGTAGGGACCTTTTCTATTTTGTTTATTTTAGTGTTCTAGCATGGCTTAGGCTTTCAATATCTTCTAAATGGTAATAGAGCCGTTATTTAAATATTTGTTGATGGGTTTATTTTTCCTCTCTCGGTATAAATTCAAATGGTACAGAAGTCTCCCAGCTACCCCAGTATAGCCTGTTCTTGGAGGTAAACTGTCCCTTAACATTTTTTTTTCAACTCTTAACTATGCCACCTGTCTGGTTCTCTAAACTGGGAGGTCCTTTAAGTAGGCTGGAGCAATACGGCCTGGCTTCTGAACGGGAAGGGAAGAGTTCTTGGTACACAGCCCCAGTACTTCGAATACTTGGCACCCAAGCCCACCCACAGAATGGGAGAGGTAAATTTCCACTGAATGTATAGAATGACTGGAGGAAAGAAGGAGTGTCTTTAAAAGTTGGGAACAAGGCTCAGTTGGAAAACCATTTCTTCTATAAAGCCTTTCCTTAACTTTCTCCACTTCTAGGTAAAAGAGACACTGTGAGCCAGGTTTTCCACCATACCTGTAATGGACATGTAAATACTCTTTGTTTACTTGTCTGGCTGCCCTTCCACCCAGGGCTCAGATCAAGTTTTATTTGTCTTCAGAGCTCCAGGAGTCAGCAATGTGCCCTGGCCCCTGGGAAGGTACTTAAGTAAATGTTTCTGGAATAAAAATCTCCGTGTTCTTTAAAACAAAAGTACCAAAATGAGTAAGAAAGCCAGGCCCTACCCCCTCCAGCTGACAACATGGCATAGTGTTATGGTTTAACTGTAGCAGTGTCCTAACTGAAATTCTAAATGATTGTTCTGATTTTTTAAATTTCATGCTCCTCCAAGTACAGGACTCACTGTACTGGAGGGATGGGGTTACACCCACCTGCCCCAGGGCATATCTAATTCAAATTTCCTGTTCTTTCTCCACCCAGTGTTGTTCATAACTGTAATGTTGCTAGGCAACTTTTGCAGAATCCACAAGTTTGTGGTAATGTTGTAATCACTAAGTAAAAATCTTGCCTCTAAGTGTTGGGAGAACAAACTTAACCAGTTTATCCCTTTAGACAGATGGCTTAGCAAGTATAAGGCTTTAATACCACCATTGTTGGCACATTCACCTACCTTAGCAGCAAAATAAGCAATATTCCTGCCCTGAAGATTTGTAATTGAGAGTCCTAAATCCCCTCCCAAATAGTTTTAATACATACAAGCACATAAATACGTACGCATATTCTTATTAACATAAGCCTGTACTTTTGAATAAAAGATCCTACAGAACTAGTAACTAGTTCTGTGTAGAACTAGTGTGTAGGAGTGTTTCATAAGAATAGCTAGGCTTTACCCAAAGCTGAATCTTTTCTAGTTTATGCCTTTGATTCTGGGAAACAATAACTCTCTCTAAACAAGAGCCTGCTCTGATAGATTTTTAATTTTTTTTTTAAGATTGTGTTTATTTATTCTAGTGAGAGAGAGAGTATGTGGGCGCTGGGAGGAGGGGCACATGGGGGTAGAGAGAATCTTAAGCTGACTCCAAGTGCTGAGTGCAGAGCCCAACCTGAGGCTCAATTTCATAACCTGAGATCATGACCTGAGCCAAAACTAGGAATCAGACACTCAACTAACTGAGCCATCCAGGTGTGCCTAGATTTCTAATTAAAAAAAAAAAAAAAAGAAGAAGCAGAAGCAGCCAGGGGCTACTGGTTGATTCAGTTGGTTAAGTGTCTGCCTTGAACTCAGGTCATGATCCTGGGGTCCTGGGATCAAGCCCCACACCGGGTTCCTTGCTCTGAAGGGAGTATGCTTCTCCTTCCTCTGCCTGCTGCTCCCCCTGCTTATGCTCTCTCTGTCGAATAAATAAATAAAACCTTAAAAAAAATTGTAAGGGAAAAATGCACTTCCAGCAGTGTACTGTATTAATAGAAAAAAATCCATGTCCTAGTGGACCTGCCCAATTCAAACCTATGTGGTTCAAGGGTCAACTGTATTGCTATAATAAGAACTTGAAAAGTATAGTTCAGGAAAAGCGGCCAGTTGAAAGCTTGTATTTTAATGAAATAAATATTATTTCTTGTCATGCCTATTTAATCTTTAAAGACTACTAACATACCATTTCTATTTATCCTTTTAATATTTATATCAGGTAGATCAAGGGCACATTTCATTACATCCTTCAATTATGGATTATATCAATGATATGGTGTGCATACAAAAAGTTTGAGGACCTAAGATTCTCAGTCAGTTCTTTCTTTAGTGTCTTCAGCTATGAGAGGTCCTGCTGGGGTACTGAAAAGTTGTATCCGCACATGTCTAAAACCGAGACTGTAACCGGTCTTATTTGTGAAAGAAGCCTTCAGGCCTGCTCCCGGTTATCTTAGCCCTTACACAGACCTCAGAATCTTGAAAGACTTGATAGTCCATGGCAATCAGCCAGGCCTCTGGCAATGATACTAACTTCAAGACTTTTCCCAAGAAAAAAATACTGACCACTGACCGTATCAGTCCTAGATGAGAAAGGAGTTCTCAGTTAACATATTTAAAACTGGAGCTCTATAAAGCAGTTAGCCAAAACACCATGCTTCCTCTTTGCTATTTTAAAAATCTTTTCTACTGAGATGGAACCGAGTAGCCCCATTTTCTCCAATAATACTTTTATTTTTTTTCCCTTTACAGAAGCACAAAGGGTTGTTTTCCCCTACATTCTCAGTGAGTCTCAATAACTGAAAAGGTCACTTCACAAAAATGTTATAAACAGGAGGAATCATGAGTGCATAACAGAAAGCTGGTGCTCAATACACATTTGAGTAATTGATTAATTGCCTCTCCTCTTGGGTTAGTGACATGCTCAGGAAATGACCTGGATGACCACAAGGACTACTGTTGTTTGCTGACCACACTGTGATTATTTAAGCCAGCTTTGTTCTTATTACTGCAGCACAAAAGATGTGATGACTCTTCTTCAGTGAGTCAAGGGGTTCAGTCCCATTAGGAGAGGGAAAGGAGATAAGGCAGACGTCCCATGCTGTTCTTTTGTGTAGCAACAGGAGTGTGTTTGGGTATTGCTATTTTGATGACTCAGTAGTGAGTCAGTTTTAAAGTTCTGTAAAAGGCCTTGTTCAGCTCCGACAGGACTACGATGAGCTCATTTGATAGCTCATTGGGTAGAGAGGACTGGGTGGTGTGTGATCCAATCAGCTGATTGGTGGTGTAAATATGTACGTGGAAAAAACATCAGCAAGGATGAAACTAGATCTGAATGCAGAAATCAACTGTCCTTGGCAGTCACCTGTTGAGTGCCTGCTGTGTTCAAGCCCCATCCATGTTCTGCCCATTCCCTATACCTTTATGAAGATTAGAATATGAGAAATGTGTTAAGTGCTACAAAGATCTGGGGTGCTTGAAGGAGCTGGGAAAGGTAGGTATACTGCCAGCTATATGGTAGGCACTGAGCCAGACGCTTTACATACTTATCTTATTCACTCCATTTATTTCTTTTTAAAGATTTTATTTATTTATTTGACAGAGAGAGACACAGCGAGAGAGGGAACACGAGCAGGGGGAGTGCGAGAGGGAGAAGCAGGCTCCCTGCTGAGCAGAGAGCCCGATGTGGGGCTCGATCCCAGGACCCTGGGATCATGACCTGAGCCAAAGGCAGATGCTTAACAACTGAGCCACCCAGGCTCCCTGCTGAGCAGAGAGCCCGATGTGGGGCTCGATCCCAGGACCCTGGGATCATGACCTGAGCCAAAGGCAGATGCTTAACAACTGAGCCACCCAGGCGCCCCTTATTTACTCTCAAAGGAAACCTCTGAAAGAAGTACTTTATTCACACTTTACAGAAGGAAATGAAAGCCAAACAGGTTCAATGCCTACCTATACAGCCATAGCGCTAGGACTACTGAGACTATATTCCGGAGACTGTATTACTACTGGCTTTCAGACTAGCTCTTTCTACTCCAGCAGGAGTGGGGTAAGGTGAGGGTGAGAATTAACTATAAGACATGATGAAGGTAAGGTTGCTGGCCCCAGTCGGTGAGTCAGACAGTCATGCAGTGTGATGCTAGAATTCCGACAGCAGGCCACACGCCTCATCTGGTATGAGTGAGGGAAGTGCGATCCGGAGAGAGTTAGACTTGCACCTTTTACTTTTTTGTTTTACTGTAAAACCCGCAGGTATTTTACATTTTAATATTTATTTATTTATTTTTAAAGATTTTATTTATTTATTTGACAGAGAGAGAGATCACAAGTAGGCAGAGAGTCAGGCAGAGAGAGAGGAGGAAGCAGGCTCCCTGCAGAGCAGAGAGCCCGATGCGGGGCTCGATCCCAGGACCCTGAGATCATGACCTGAGCCGAAGGCAGCGGCTTAATCCACTGAGCCACCCAGGCGCCCCGGTATTTTACATTTTAAACTCAAGAGGAAATGTTACAAAGATTGATATTATCTTATGTTGTGGAGGATATAGGGAAATGCATTCTTGTCTACTATGTGTGGGGGGTGGGTATAAATTGGCACCATTTTTCAAAAAGATTGTTTTGGGCGTGCCTGGATGGCTCAGTTAGTTAAGCCTTCAACTCTTTTTTTTTTTTTTTTTAAGATTTTATTTATTTATGAGAGAGAGAATGCATGCATCAGCAAGGTGAGAGGGACAGAGCAGGGACAGGGAGGGGGTGAGCAAGAGGAGGGGAATGTGGAGGGACATGGGGAGGGGGAAGCAGGCTCCCTGCTGAGCAGGAAGCCTGATGTGGGTCTCCATCCCAGGACCCAGGGATCATGCTCAGCTGAAGGCAGACATAAGCCACGGAACCACCCAGGTGCCCCTAAACATCCAACTCTTGATTTCGGCTCAGGTTCGTGAGATGGAGCCCCGCCTCCAGCTCCACACTCAGTGGAGAGTCTGCCAGAGATTCTCTCCCTCTCGCTCCCCCTGCCTCTGCCCCTCCCCACCTTTTCTCTCAATCAATCTTTTTAAAAAAGATTGTTTTGATGATTTCTGTTATAATTTAAGTATTTATACTCTTTGACCTAGCAATTCTACTGAAATGTTTGCACAGATTTGCAAAAAAAAATGTGTAAAAGTATGTTTATTGTTCTATTAGTTCACTCAGGGAATACTTAGGGAGATTCTCCTGTGAACTTGGCATATCTCCGGGCACATCTCTGGGCACACATGAGTGAAATAAAACAAAGTCCTTACTTTCATGAAAATTTTGAGGCCTCTGGTGGAGAAACACAATGCATAAGGGAGCAAATGTAGAAAAAAAAATCAAATAGTGATAAGTGCCATCAAAAAGGGAGATAAGAGATTAAGAAGTGGTAAAGGGTTGGAGGGAAATGCTATTTTATATCATGTCATCTAGGAAGGCTTTTCTGAGGAGGCAGCAGTTGAGCAGGAACCTGCATGAAGTGAGGGAATCAGCCAAATGACATCTGGAGGACGTATATTCTAGGCATTGTTTCTAATACCAAAAACTGCAGGCCACCCAAATGTGTGTCAAGTACTCAGTAACCACACTCTGCAAAATAATGAGAGAGCTGTATGTAGGTACAGAATGAAAAGATAGCTAAGATAAGATGAAAAAAAAAATGTTACAAAAACCGCAGAATGATTCAATTTTTTAAAAAGTATCCTGAGCAAATATATGTATCCCAGGGAAGACATCTAGGGAAATACACAAAAGTGTCAAAACAAAACAAAACACAACACAACAAAACCCTGTTAAAGAGTTGTTGTGTGGATTGAATGAGAGAGCAGGTCAAAGTGCCTAGGTGCCAACTAAAGAAAGAGCCTAACTAAAGAGTAAGGATAGGTCTTACTGCAGTCTCTAAAAACATGATGGGCAGACAGGATTATGACACAAGTCCTGAAGACCCATACCTTTGTCTTTTTTTTTTTTTTTTTCCCAATCAGGGGAGAGCACAAACGCAGTCACCCATGACCACAAATTATGCAGTGGAATTTCCCACATCTGGGGGAATCACAAGGGTGCAATAGATAAGCCTCGCCCTGGGAAAACCACCTTCATGATCATGGTCTCTCCTGCCAGGGAAGTATACCCTTGCCTTTTCTGATGTACTTGGAGCTCTCCTCTCAGGTCGCTGATGTCTGAGCCCTGCTCCCCTCTCCTCGATTCCCTACATCCCTATCCCCCCCTTTCCTGTTGCTCTCGAGAAAGGATCCTGAGCTTCTGTTTTCTTAGCCCAGTTACTCCATCTGGACTGGTCTTTCTTCTCTTCTCACACAAGCAACCTTGTGCTCTGGCTGCGTCTGTGGCGAGATGCTGATAAGGAAGAGGACTTCCAGGACCCCTCTGATTTATTATAGGCTCACTTCTAAGGGCAGAATAAAAAGGCTTCATCCATAGTTCTCAGCTCCAGAATATAACCGAGCCAGGAGGGATGGGGTTGCTCACCCGGGATCCTGCCAGTGTTGACCAAACCACCTGCATGGCCATCGAGGTTTCTGAAGTAGTTAACCTTTAAGTGTTTGGTGCCCACCCCTACTCCCCGCTACTACTACCAAACTCCTCTGACTTCCCCCGGCCCTGCATATCCATATGCTTGTCAACCAGTTGTTAGAAACAGCACACAGCACAGAAAAATACTCAAAAACTGTTCTGGGGCATCTGGGTGGCTCAGTCCTTAAGCGTCTGCCTTCGACTCATGTCATGATCCTAGGGTTCTGGGATCAAGCCCCACATCGGGCTCCCTGCTCAGTGGGAAGCCTGCTTCTCCCTCTCCCGCTCCTCCTGCTTGTGTTCCCTCTCTCTCTCTCTCTGTGTCTCTCTCTGTCAAATAAATAAAGTCTTTAAAAAAAATGTTCTGTGGCCTTACACAGTTTCTAATAATTCTTCAGTTGATTATTCTGATTTCTAGGTAGACAATCATATAATTAATAATAATTCTTCTAGTATTTATGACTTCTTTGGTTGTATTGTCTAACTGTATTAACTAGCACTTTCAGAACAACATTAAATAATAGGAGAGGTGTTCAATGTCCAGTTAGCTCAGTTGGTTAGAGCACGGTGCTAATAGTAGGAGAGGTGGTGAGGAGCCTTGTCTTCCTCCTGACTTTAATGGTAATATTAAGAGTAATACTGCTGGGGGCGTCTGGCTCTTTCAGTCAGTAAAGCATGCAACCCTTGACCACAGGGCTGTGAGTTCAAGTCCTATGCTGGGCATAGAGCTTACCTTAAATACATACATACATACATACACACCCAAAAAGTAATACTGGTTGATGGATGTATACATGTGTGTGAGTACACAGGCACAGGATTTCTACCTGTGTTATGTTAAAGAAGTCTTCTTCTCCTTTTATCAGAATATTTGTTAGGAATAAATATTAAATATTAAATTTTTAGCATTTCTTTTAATTATTCTGCTTTTTCCTCTTTTGATTTATCTCTGTTGTGAATTGGATTAATGGATTTCCTTATACTACTCTATCATTCCTGAAACAAATGTGTTTAGTCAAGTCATTTTCAAAATACCCTGGAAAATTATATTCATATATTTCATTTAGGCATTTTGCATCTGTATTTATAAATAGGACTGCTCTCTAGTTTTTCTGTTGTACAATCTTTTTTTTTTTAAGATTTTATTCATTTATTTGACAGACAGAGATCACAAGTAGGCAGAGAGGAAGGCAGGGAGAGAGAGGGGGGAAGCAGGCTCCCTGCTGAGCAGAGAGCCCGATGTGGGGCTCAATCCCAGGACCCTGGGATCATGACCCAAGCTGAAGGCAGAGGCTTTAACCCACTGAGCCACCCAGGTGTCCCTGTTGTACAATCTTTATAAGATTTTGGCTTCATGAAACACTGGGCTATTTAGTTCTTTCTCTATGCTTTGGAATAGCTTTAATAGTAAGAATGACTGATTTCCTGAAAGTTGGAAAGAAGTTGCTCATGAACATATCTAGGTAGGTTCTGCTTTTTTTTTTGGGGGGGGGGGAGTGTATAGCTTTTGACAGCTTTTGCCCATGATTATTTGTGTTTAGATTTTCTCTTTTCTTTGAGTCCCTATTGGTAATTTATATTTCCGGACCGTTACCCATTTCATTCAGATTTTATATTTTATTTTTATTTTTAAAAGATTTTATTTATTCATTTGAGACAGAGTGATACAGAGAGAGAGTACATATGAGCAGGGGGAGAGGGAGAAGCACACTCCCTGCTGAGCTAGGAGCTCTATGCAAGGCTTGATCCCAGCACCTGGAGATCAGGACCTGAGCCCAAGGCAGACACCCAACCAGCGGAGCCACCCAGGTGCCCCTCATTCAGATTTTAAATTACATTAGCATAGGTAGAATCGAACAAATGCTGATTGAACCCTCTCCCTTGTATTTCTCATTTTTTCTATACCCGTCTGTAAACCCTTTCTCATTCCTAATTTGTGCATTTCTATTTTGTCTTTCTTTTTTATTATGTTAGCTGGTGGCTTATCAGTTTTGTTGTTTGCTTCCTCCCAACCCTAAGAACCAGATCTTAGATTTATTCATCAGTCATGTCTTTTCTCTGATTTTGAAATCGTTCAGGTTTCTTGTGTCTTTGTTAACTCCTTTCACTGTCTTTGCATTTCGCTTTCTGCTGTGGCTTCCCCCCCCCCCCTTCTAATTTCCTGTGTTGTCTGCTTTCTTTCTTTTTTTTTTTCTTTAAAGATTTTATTTATTTATTTGACAGAGACCACAAGTAGGCAGAGACACAGGCAGAGAGAGAGAAAGAGGAAGCAGGCTCCCTGCCGAGCAGAGCGCCCGATGCGGGGCTCCATCCCAGGACCCTGAGACCATGACCTGAGCGGAAGGCAGAGGCTTTAACCCACTGAGCCACCCAGGCGCCCCTGTTGTCTGCTTTCTTAATGAACTTTTCTTTTTTCTTATTTAGCAATAAAAGTGTTTAGGGCCATCCATTTTCTTGTGAATACAACTGTGGCAGCATTCCATAAATCGTGTTTCATTGAGTTATTTTTAAAATAGCCTATAATTCAGTTTTTAAAATTTTGTCTTGAAGTATAATACACATACAGAAAGGCAAACACACCAACATATGTACGGTTTAGTGAATATTCACAAATTCAACACCTAGATTAACAAACTGGGGCACCTGGGTAGCTCATTTGTTTAAGCATCTGCCTTTGGTTCAGGTCATGATCTTGGGGTGCTGAGATGGAGCCCTGGATCCCCTGGATCGGGCTTCCTGCTCAGCAGGGAGCTTGCTTCTCCCCCTACCTCTCCCCCTACTTGTGCTCTCTTTGTCATGTAAATGAATAAAATCTTAAGAAAGAAAGAGTGAGAGAGAGAAGAAAGGAAGAAAGAAAGGATATTACCAATACCCAGGACTACTACATAATGTATAGGGGCTGTGAGAATGGAAATATAATGTTCACATTTATTAAGACCTATAAGATGCGTGACAGCAGATCATTAAAGCCACTGTGGGATCTTTCTTTTTTTTTTTTTTTTTAAGATTTTTAAAAAATCTTAGAGAGAGAGGGAGCCAGAGTGCACAAGCAGTGGGAGGGCAGGCAGAGGAGAAGCAGGCTCCCTATTGGGAGCTCAATGCTGGGGACCGACCCCAGGACCCTGGGATCAGGACCTGAGCCAAAGGTAGCCACTTAACCGACTGAGCCGCCCAGTCATCCCTCACTGTGGGATCTTTCTAAACACAGGGTCCTGTGTGCACACTAACGAAGCTGGCCGGGCGGGCAAGCCTCTGGGCTCTCCGCCCATCCCTAACCCACCTCCTTGCCAGGGGTGTCCGCTCTCCTGAGTTCAGATGGCAAGAATAGCTTTGCCTGCGCTCTTCTGTGTCTCGTTCCCACTGCTCAGCATTATATTTGTGGAGATCATCCATACTTTCACATGTAGTTGAAGTTCATACCTTCTCACTGCTACATAGTTAAAATGAGTCTGTAATTCAGTTTTGGTTTGTCGCTGATGGAAGCGTTGTTGAAGGGAACTTGAAACTTTTCCTAGTTTGAGTGCATCAGGCTGACTAAGGACCAACTGCCTAGTTTCAGGCTCTTTTTCCTCTGAATGAGTGAGTCCTTACTCATAGAACATACCCTATGAGTAAGAGAGGCGCCTGGGCGGCTCAGTCAGTTAAACGTGGGACTCTTGATGTCGGCTCAGGTCGTGATCTCAGGGGTCTGGGATCGAGCCCCGCATCCACGCCCAATCTGCTTGAGATTCTCTCCCTCTCCCTATGTTCCTCTCCCTGCTCATACTCTCTCTCAAAATCAATCAATTAATTAAAAAAACATATAGTATGACTAAGAAACAGTGAGCTTTATTCCTTCCTCATGTTCTCCTGATACACAATGAGGAAGAAAGAAGTTAGCCAAAGTTAAAGGCAACAGCTTTTTTAACCTCTCCAGGCAGAGGTTTTTCTTTTTGAACTTTGCCAGAGTAGCAGCACACACAGATGACAGACAAAGAGACCAAGGTCGTGCTGTCAGCCTGTGAGCTGCCAAGGAAACTGGAAAGAAATTGGGTCCTTTGTCAGGTCAAGGAAAGCACAGGGCTTCTCTCATGGATCCAAACAGCAATGTCCCCTGCATGTCCATTACCTCAGGCTGTCCTGGAGCAGTGACCAATGGGCCCTTTCTATGTATGGGGACAACTGGCTACAGTCCTGACATTGCGAATGGCTGGATATTCAGGGATGAGACCAGATAAGTAGTCCACTGGTCCTTAAAAGATGTATCACTAGGGGCACCTGGGTGGCACCCCAGCTCTTGGTTTCAGCTCAGGGTTTTTAGATGGAGCCCTGGGTCGGGCTCTGCACTGAGCAGGGGGGAGTCTGCCTCCCTCCCCCTTTGCCCTTCCCTCCTACCGCTCTCTCTCTCTCAAATAAGTAAATCTTAAAAAAAAAAAAAAGTATTGCTAAAAGCCAGTCACACTTTTACATTTCTAACCTAATGCTGAAGGCTAAATTCAAACTATTTTACTATAATCAACTTGCCCCAGCCAACCTTATATTTAATGAAGGCCTATAGCACAAATTTGGTGACCAAACATAGACAATCTTTTCAATGAAATGCTGCAGGTAGAGGTGAAAGGTCTGTCATTGAGACTGAGATTTATCTATTTTTAGATAATGAAAAGCTCATAATAAAAAATTCGAAGGGCACAAAAAGGTATGTAGTCAAAGGTGAGCCTCCCTTTCAACCCCAGCTTCTAGCCTGTTCCTCAGGGGCAACCAGCGTTATTATTTTCTTGTCTATCCTTTCAGAAATGATCTATGCAAATATATGAAATCTTTTAAATATTTGTATAAGAACTTGTAGCATATTATGCATACTGTTCTGCACCTTGCTTTTTCATTTACTGTTTCTTGGATGTTGCTGCATGTTAATATATATAGGACTAGTCCGTTCATTCTTTTTATTTTGTTTAAAGTTTATTATTCTTTTTTTCTTTTTTTTTTTTATAGAATGGGGGCGGGGCTGGGTAGTCTTTTTTTTTTTTTAAAGATTATTTATTTATTTATTTGACAGACAAAGATCATAAGTAGGCAGAGAAGCAGGCAGAGAGAGAGGGAGGAAGCAGGCTCCCTGCCAAGCAGAGAGCCCGATGCGGGGCTCGATCTCAGGACCCTGAGATCATGACCTGAGCTGAAGGCAGAGGCTTTAACCACTGAGCCACCCAGGCGCCCCCTAAAGTTTATTATTATTTTTTTTTAGTAATTGCTACAACCATAGGAGGCTCAAGCTCATGACCCTGAGATCAAGAGTCACATATTCCACCAACTGAGCTAGCTAGATGCCCCATTCTTTTTAAAGGCTGCATAGTATTCCATTGTCTAGATGAACCATAATTTTTAAAAAAGTTTTTTAACATCTTTATTGAAGTAAATTTGCATACCATAACATTCACCTATGAAAGTATACAATTCAGTGATTTTTAGTGAATTTATAGTTATGTGACTCTCACCACAATCCAGTTTTAGAATGTTTATGTCAGCCCCAAAATTTCCTTATGCCTGTAATTTATCTTTTAATTAAATATTAAACTTTTAATTAAATATTAAACTCTGTTTTTCCTTCTCAGTAATTCATTTTAACATTTACTGGGGTCACGATCTTTTGTTTTACAACACTGGAGAGGATTTGGAATGGTGACAATGTGTTAAGAGAGCGTTTCAAACCTTATCTAGTATTGCTCCTCTCTTTCGAAGAGTCCCAATTCTCCGTTTCATTCAAGGCCGCTGTGAATTTGGCAAGTGAGATGGAGGAGATCTTGAATGCTTTGCCAGTGAGCTGTTTGCTTTCACTCTTTCTGTCCTCACCAAAAATGAGTACTCTTTTTTTTTTTTTAAGCTTATGTATTTTTAAGTTTATGTATTTTAATCTATACACCCAACATGGGCCTCAAACTCACAACCCTGAGATCAAGAGTCATAAGCTCTTCCAGCTGAGCCAGCCAGGTGTCCCCAAAATAAGTAGTTGGAACGGGCAACCATCACTCACTTCAGAAGCTTGCTGGTCATGATGATCAGTAGCTAAGTTACAATGACTACAGACTGCCCTGGGAGAAGGATACAGAGGTCCGGTAGCCTCCTCATATTTACTAACTAACACACTGTCTTGGGCAGGTACCCTGCATGCAGCTGAGGGTCACCGGGCTGATCAGAGAGTGTGTGTGTCTTGTTCCACTCACAGCCCGTGGTCGGCATACATAGAGCACAATGGAAGGTGACAGCAGGAGAACACAGACTTGCAGAAGAGCCCTGTCATCCTGTGGTCCAGAGCATGAAGCTAGCATCAGATGGCTGTAGTTCTGCCTCTTTCCTCAGCTCTAGTCAGTCAGCACTCTCATGCCTCCGATGTATGGCCGTCCGTAGCTCATGCTCCAGAAGGGGAAATGTCACACTGGAATATACAGCGCAAATAAAACTTCTGTTCCTGTTACTATATAGCCTCATTTAGATTTTTATCTTCAAAATCCATAATTCTCCAGTTAAAAACTAAGCAGGTGGATCCTGTTCTCTTCATCTCTCACAGGGAGGAGAGAAGGGCAGATACACAGCATGATCAAAACAGAGCCCTAGTGGAGCACAGAGGAAGGGCTTCTAGGCCTTTCCCGCTGTGCTGGCTCTGACCAGGGCATTGGCACTCCTGGACTGTCATGGGGGGAAGTGATTCTCCAGGAGGAAGTCACTACCTGGCCATCCTCAGGGTCCTCCTTGAGAGCATGCCCTTCCTCCTGCTGGGAAGGACTCTCGTGACTCAACTTGCAAGTACGGGAAGACCATCAAGCCAGAGCATCTGTGTGCTTCAAAAATCCAAACTCATAAAGCCTCTGCCTTTCGCTCAGGTCATGATCCCAGGGTCCTGGGATCGAGCCCCGCATCGGGCTCTCTGCTTGGCGGGGAGCCTGCTTCCTCCTCTCTCTCTCTCTGCCTACCTCTCTCCCTACTTGTGATCTCTATCTGTCAAAAAAATAAAATTAAATTAAAAAAAAAATCCAAACTCAGGGGCCAGAAAGAACAGGAGTCTGAGGACATCTCTGTAGAAGGTGCAAATGCCAATGGGCCAGTCGATACAATTGCCCTTGTGAGAGCTGCCAGTGCGGGTGGAGGCCTTTCTGTGCCTTTTTCATGAACTAATCTCTGAGAGAAGATCCAGGTTGCTCTTTCCTCATGGCCTGGACATGTGGTGGTTTGACTTCTCTGTCTACTCCTTTGCTCCTGAAGGGGCTCCAACTCCAATGTCAATGCATGCATGGGGGCACCGAGAACCAGCAAAGGACAGGTTTCATCTACAGTGGGCACTTCACTTAGATGCTGTCCTTGGTCCCTGGGTCAGATGGGCTGGACCAGTGGCCACAGTTTAGCAAGTCTGGGGACCAGGAGAGGTAACCAAGACGGAGCCAATCCTCGGGAACAAGGTCAGAGTCCACTTACTAGACTTGGAGCCAAGCGCAGGGGAGCAAAGGGCATTTATCCCAAGAGCTGCTGTCTAAGAACATGGAATAGGAGCTATGGTCATCCTGTTGCCTCCAGTCATGGTAGACACTGGGGCCCTGGGCTGTGCTCTGTCTTTGGGAGAGCAAGCGACTCTGGAGATAGAGGACAATGTCCCTATAGACCTTCCTCTTCCCCTGAGACCGTAATGTGAAGCAGAATGCCAAATACTGCCAGCAACCTGCCCATCCATTAGGACTGGCCTTCAGAGTGTTGAGTGTTGCTAGGAATAAGTGACTGGGACTTGGGACTCCTCAGGTCTGGCAGAGATTTGCCCTGTCAGTGCTCGTGTAAGAGTGATACTCAGTCCTCTGCACATCCAAGTCACAAAGATTGCCACGGGCATCTCAGGACTGAATCTGAGATGCCCTTGAAAAAATTTCTTTAGTCAATTTGATTATAAATCCAAAAGTGACTGTCAGGCAAGGAGACAATCTCCTGTTGGGCAAGGAGACAAAGCTAGTCTCCCAGGTCTGGTGTGGGCACGTCCTCCTTAGTATCATCCCAGCAACCTGAGGAGGCATTTGGGTCCTTTTCCCATCACTCAACCTGTTTTCTCCCAGCATTAAATAATTTCCTTTTCTAATTTTCTAATTTCTCTACCTCTCCAGGTAGAGAAAAGACCACCCCCCCCCCCCACTCTGGCCCAGGCACAGCAGGTTGATTTATTCGAGAAGGAGGTGGTGAAGCAAGCCACTCACTGAGCCACCCAGGTGCCCCAGCTAAGATCACTTCTGCAGAAAAAAATGGTCCAGTTTTCTACTGTTCCTGATTTTCTGTTGAAAGGAACATTAAGCAATTGCAGGATGTTAGAAACTAGCCCTAAGACTGCAGAGAAGCTGCTTGCCTGATCAAATGTATCTGGGTAAAAGATCTGGTGAGTGTTAAGAGCTGCTCCCAGGACCCTCATCGGCTCAAAAGCCCGTGGCTGGCTTGGAGAAAAACTTCCCCACTGAGAAAGATAAGACAACCCCCTTGCAGCAAAAGAGATTTCACCTCTTTGCTTTTTCCATAGAAATTGCAGAATTTGGGGGTGCCTGGGTGGCTCAGTGGGTTAAAGCCTCTGCCTTCAACTCAGGTCATGATCCCAGGGTCCTGGGATCGAGCCCCGCATCGCATCAGGCTCTCTGCTAGTGGGGAGCCTGCTTACCCCTCTCTCTCTGCCTGCCTCTCTGCCTACTAGTGATCTCTGTCAAATAAATAAATAAATAAAATCTTAAAAAAAAAAAAAGAAATTGCAGAATTTGTCTGGAGGCCACTAGAACTGAGTCTGTAACCAAGATTAGAGCTGTTTTCCACAACCCTTTCTTAGGCAGGTGGGGCTTCGGGACAGATTACCAAAAGTGTTGTTTTGTGGATGCCTCCAGTGGGCCCAGAGAAACCCTGTGGAGGTGAGGCAAACCAGGGAGACATTTGGGATTGACATTAGAGCAGGAATCCCATCCTCCTTCATGAGAATGCAGAAAAGTAACAAAAAGCTTTTCCTGGGTAATTTTCATTTTAACTATTTACGCAATTTTCGCAGATCTTGAGCATTGTTTGCTCTCAGCGTGACCTTCTGCCCTTCAATTTTAGATGTGCTTCGGAAGCCAAATGAAACCCCTGTGTGGGGACTGGAGGATTCTCTGTACCTCTCAAGCCAGGTGAGCTTAGAGCTGGGGGCAGCAGCTAGAGGGGACCCACTGCTCTGCGAGGCCTCTGGGAGTTATAGGGAAGCTGCAGTCCCCAGTTACACTAAGGGAGCCCGTGCTCTAAAAAGAGAAGCAAATGATGTATTTCCAAAACACAAGTCATACGTCTTGTGTGGCAGTGAAAAGAGAAGGGCTAAGAGAAGTGCTTTCCTCAGCCGGGCAGGCTACAGACTCTGTGGGACTCAGTGCAAAAAGAAAATGCCAGCCTCTTGGTCAAAAAACAGGAAAAAAAGTTCTGTTAAAGCTACATGTAAAGCCAGACACAGAAGGACAAACAGTGGGCGCCTGGGTGGCTCAGGGGTTAAGCATCTGCCTTCAGCTTAGGTCATGATCTTGGAGTCCGGAGATCCAATCCCACATCGGGCTCCCTGCTCACCAGTGAGTCTGCTTCTCCCTCTGGCCAACCCCCGCAACCTCCGCCCACTCATGCTGGAGTGCTCTCACTCTCTCACACAAAAATAAGTAAAATCTTAAAAAAAAGAAAAAAAAAGAAGGACAACTAGCGATTCTACTTATATGAGGTCCTGAGAGTAGTCAAATTTATAGAAAGTGAAAGAAGCGTGGTTGCCAGGGGCTGGGAGGATGGGGGAATGGGAGGTATCATTAAATGGGTGGAGTTTCAGTTTGGGAAGATGAAAAAATTCTGGAGTTGAATGGTGGGAATATTTGCACAATGATTTGAAGGTGCTTAGTGATACTGAACTGTACACTCAAAAATGGTTAAAATGGCATATTTTATGTTATATATATTTTACAACCCCCCCCCACATACACACACAGGAATACATGAGTTTTTTTTCCTCCTTTCAAGGTCTCTCTCTTGACTTGTCTTGAGTTTTTTTAATTTGCTATCTAATATTGTTCTAAGTAAAGAAAAATTAATCTCAGATTTTTAGTGTGAATTTTACCCTTCATCTTTATATTGCACAATGCTAGTTTTTTTTTTAAGATTTTATTTATGTATTTGGGACGCCTGGGTGGCTCAGTTGGTTAAGCCGCTGCCTTCAGCTCAGGTCATGATCCCAGGATCCTGGGATCGAGTCCCGCATTGGGCTCCTGGCTCGGCAGGGAGCCTGCTTCCCTTGTTGCCTCTGCCTGCCACTCTCCTGCCTGTGTGTACCCTCTCTCTCTCTGAGAAATAAATGAATAAATAAAATCTTAAAAAACAAAGATTTTATTTATGTATTTGACAGAGAGAGGGAGGCAGAAAGCACAAACGGGCAGAGCAGTAGGCAGAGGGAGAGCGAGAGGCAGACTCCCTGCTGAGCAAGGAGCCTGATGTGGGGCTTGATTCAGGACCTTGGGATCATGACCGAAGCTAAAGGTAGACGCTCAACCGATTGAGCCACCCAGGCACCCCAAGTGCAATGCTAGTTTTAAATGAAAGTATCATAGTATTTAACTTGTATTTGAAATCACTGAAATTACACAATTCAAATTTTCTTGCTCCCAGAGTGTACCTCATGCTGGCTGGAAGAGACAAACTCAAGCCAGGCTTGGGAAAGGAGGAAGGAGGAGGAAGCAAGGATCACCCAGACACAGAGCCTGTAGAAAGAGTCCTCCAGGGCATGGGACTTCACAGGTGTCTGAGGAGGGTACATCTTGGACCTGACAGCTGCCAGGTCCCCCCTCCCATACAGCGCAGGCCTCCCACAGGCCTACTCCTCCAGCCCACAACAAACAGGTTACCCCCAGGTATCGCCAAAATTCGGAACTGAGAAGCACTCAGCACAGGGATGAGCCTCTTGGCTGGGGTCAGCTGCCTCCCTCAAGTTTTGTGGTGCCACCACCTTGCCAGCCTCCACAGGGTGCATGCGCCCGACACCGACCTGTCAAAAGCAAGAGGGCACAGTGGCAGGTGCGGGGTGAGGGAGAGAACGGGAGGGCAGGTAGGGGACTGACAGAGAGCCCATGTAGGGAGGCCGTGGGGGTTGGCACTGTGTCCCGTTGCTCCATGAGACTTCACAGAACACAAACTCCAAGGTAAAACAAGTAAGAATTCCAAGATTTGCAACCACAGTACATTAAATCCCAAGGGCAAAGTCTTGTTCAACTGTACCGGTCACACATCCATGAGCCAGCCACATTCTCAGGCCAAAGAGAGAGGGGTTTTGGCCAGAGTCTTCTTTGTAAGATCACCTCATCTTTTTTTTTTTTTTTAATAGATTTTTATGTATTTGACAGAGCGAGAGATCACAAGTAGGCAGAGAACAGCAGGCAGAGAGATGGGGGGAGCAGGGTCCCTACTGAGCAGAGAGCCCAACATGAGGCTCGATCCCAGGACCCTGAGATCATGACCTGAGCCAAAGGCAAAGGCTTAACCCACTAGCCACCCAGGTGCCCCAGATCTCCTCCTTAAGGAAACCTAAGGGTAGAGTGCTTACAGCAGAGGGGGCTGGGCTCCCTTTCCTCGCTCGCCAACACACCTCAGCTGTGCCCTGTCCTTTTCGCCCTCTCACTCCCTGCTCACTGTTGGGATCTGCCGATTGTTGACTGGTCTACAGTCTTACCTGAGCTAGGAAATACTGGACTGCAAGTCCCTGAATCCAGTCCATTTCAGCGCTAAGTGCGGGGTTTCCCAAGTTACTTCCGTAGACCCAGAGCTGCCATGCATGATGGGCAGCATGGGAGACCCTCCAAAGCTGGTTTGCCCCAGCCGGCCTGGGGGCATAGGGTGGGGTGGGGGTGGGGGCACAGGGCTCCCCTGGCCATCTGGGCAGCTGCTGCGTTTGGAGGGTTGAGGAAGCCAAGCCTTTCTCTCACTCTATTCCCTGAATTCTTATGACTGCAGACGGTAGGCAGTATCCTTTCTTTTTGTTGTGGCCTCCAGTTGTGTCTGCGAGAGTGGGGGTTTTTCTTGGATGAAGTTTTGCCTTGAGGCCTGTCCAACTCACGTTGCTGAATTATGCTCCAAGCAGCTCCATTGGTAAAGAACTCTTGTTTCATCAAGTGTTTTGGGGGAATTTTCAACTTCGGAGGGCTCCTCTCTGCATCCTACACTGGGAAGAAACCACACACCGGCTTTACTAGGACTTTCTGTACATCAGCTGGAGTCTTCCCTTGGGGGAAATGTGCCCCTTCCTTAGGCGCCCGAGGTCCTGTTCCCAGGTAGTCAGCCAGGCAGCCAGGCAGGGGACACACCGGCAGCCTCCCTCTGCCTTCTTCTCTGGTGCCAGTAGGAAGGCATTCTCTTTCAAGCTGAGGGATAATCGGGCCTGCCAGTGCAGTCCAGCTCTGCCCTGTCCAGTCCAGCTAGCAAAGGAGCTAGGGTGAGGGAGAAAGCCTGGGATCTGGGCAAAGGCCGCTGTCAGGGGGGCAGGGAGGCTTGCGAGCCTGGGTTTGGTTCTGGGCAGTACAGCGAGCCTGGATGGGCCCAGCAGAGGAGCTCCTGGTCAGTGGCCATGACCCTGGGACTTTGCAGTTCCTCTTCTTCCTCTGTCTTCCCACGTCAGCCCCTATCTGAGCCTCAGCAGGCCTCAGCTGGCAGTTCTTCTATGTGTGATCCAGTCTAAGACTGAAGACTGGATCGTGTATGACTAAGACCTTTTCTAATGTTAACTACCGGTGAGGAGCTTGGAAGGGAAAGCAACCAGTCCCTGGCCCAACCCCCACTTCAGATGACTGAGTCATGACCCTTTTTAACAAGACTTCAAAGAAACCTCATCAAAGATAACATTTATATTGAAGAAAACATTACAACAGTTTTCCCCTTTTTACTGTAAAGCTTGGAATGAAACACGAGAGCCCCATTTCAGCTCTCTGGCAAACAAAGCACAGTGAACCACAGTGAAGGAGTGGTTATTGCAAGACAAACCTTCCCTCCCTCAGCCCTAAGCTGAATCTCTGACATCAGACCTGGTTTTTCAAGTGCTCAGGTCATTAAGCAATCAGAAAACCCCAGAGCTCATCTTGATCATCTCTGCCACAAATTCTCATCTGAGAAGGCACAGTTGTGGTGCGGGAAGGCTCGTGGGACGAGGGGTCACAAAGTCTGGGTTTTACCCTGTTTTTGCCCTCCTTCTGCACAGCCAGTGGCCCCAGAAGACATTTAGCTTCTTTGGAAACTGTTTACCCTTGTACAAAGGGGAATCCCTTTGTATCTCACAAAATAGCTTTAAGTACATTAAAATGTATGAAAAAATACTTATTCTGTGCTTGATCAACAATATACTCCCGATATATGTGTGTTGGGTTATAATCGATGCCATCGGTGGTGTTTTCTGCAACACTTTCCCCCACCCCCATACCAGTTTAATAAAACAAAGGTAAAGGTAACAATTTAAAAATCGCTGTATTCAAAATTAATAATAAACTTTAGGGTAAATAAGCTTTAAAACAAAAGTACATAAGCAAAAATAAATAATTTACACCGACCCACTAACCTAATTTTCAGAGTAAAGCCATTTTCAATTACAGCACTGTTATCCCGGGCTCCAGCCTGTGGTCAAACTTTGATAGTTCATTATTTTTAAAAAACAGTAACAAAAAATTGAACACTAAGTAAAATCTTTAACAAAACCAAAGCACTGGATTTAACTTTTTAATTTTAAATAAGCAAACTTTGTCATTTCATACATAATCCAATGTAATGGATCCAATTCAATATAATTAGCATTTCAGCTTGAAGAGGTGGTATTTTAACAGGGATGGAAAACTAATGAATAGTCTTCAAACCGTGAGGTACAAATAAAAACATACAAGTATACAGTAGAACAAAAACTGCAGACACGCTATTAACTTGGGGAAATATCGAAGGCTTGACATCCTTTATTATCCATGATGGCTTTTGGAATTGATTGTTTGAAGTATAGAACCTTTGACGTTTCAGATACAGCCTTTATTTTTTTATTTTTTCACAGTAAGTTAAAAACCCATCATAAGATGCCACTGATCTTGCACGTAGACTCTAGGAGTTTGCAAAGTGATAAAAGAGTAAAGTGAAAATTTACCGTATTGCCCTAATTTCATACATCCTTGTACACAATGAATCAGTTTGGGAATCTATTCCAAGAGTTATATACACAAAAGCGTCAAGAATAAAATGTTCTCCACTCTTGCATAAAAATGTGTACAGTATGTCAGGAATGGAAAAACTCTAATTTTCCTGGGCCCGGGCTCTCGGATGTCTGCTGCCTGAAGATGAAAGGCTCCTCCCGATGTAGTGCTCCACTGTTTCAAGGACTAATCATCCAACCCTGGCGTTTCTCCTTGTTGGATCCTAGATGCTATTCTGATGGCTTCTTCCAGAGATGGCTGTTCTCCAAGCTGGAACAGGAACACACAGAAGTAAAATTTCTTTCTGTAATTCTGACAGCTGGACTTAAGACACTACTGCTGATCCAATCATTAAAGCATTAAAAAAAAAAAATCCTTGCAGGAGAATGACGTAGCTTCTTTCTGTAGGATTTTGATAAACCTTCACTCGTACAACAGAAAAAAGATGCTCATCTTTTCCAATGGGGGCACTGAGAATACCCTGAGCCTTTGGCTTCCGTGCCCATAAACTAAATTAAAACCAATGGTCAGCATTTTCCTGAATGTGTTCTCTTTTCCAAGTAAATACATGAGAAACAACTCTTCCCCAGGAAAGGTAATCTGTGCCTAACATTCTAGACTCTCCGCTTCAATCCAGTGACTTCCCCAGGAACAGTTTTTTCTGTCTTCTGATTTTCCCCCAATGTAAAATACAGCTGTGCGGGGACTCTCAGGGGATTAACTTAGGGTCTCTGTTTACACGAGGTTCATTTGCAAGGAGGAGCTCTTAAGTGCTTTATAGAATCCGCCTAATGAGACTTATTTGGAAAGTAAAGATGGCTGGGTGGGGGCAGGCTGGGATGTTTACCAGAAGCTTTTCTTTTCTCTTGCTATAAATCCCTCTAAAACACACAGAGATACTAGAGAACAAAGTGCCGGTCTCTTCGAGTGCACCGCAAACAGCAGTTCTCTTCAAGGAGCTAAGTGCCGTACATTATTCTGTGTCCTGCCTCCTGTGAAGGTTATGAATAAAGGGCAGTGTACGAGGCCGAGAGCTATAAAGGAGTCCGGCTGTCACCATACTCACCTGAACTGCAATCTGGGTGCCGTTGGATGTGGCCACTAAGGTCAGAGGCCTGGTTTCTGTGGTGACTAAGTGATGGCTGTGCTGTTGGTGCCCCATTTCTGATGAGGCAGTATGGAACGCTGCCAAATCCTGAGCCACAATTGCAACCTTTATCAAAAAGGACACAGAAGGAAAGCTATGATTAAGTACATTAAACTCCACTTAATGCAAGGGACTGTCTTTGGATCTGAAAGGAAAAACTCCCTTCTGACCACAGACTTACATATTGTCTATTCTAGACTCTTTTTAAAAAAAAAAAAAGATTTGTTTATTTTATATAGAAACAGCAGAGCAGGGGGAGGGGCAAGGGGAGAGGGAATGAGAGAATCTCCAGTAGACTCCCTCCCCGCTGAGCATGCTGCCCCACACAGGGCTCAGTCCCATGACCCCGAGATCATGACCTGAGCTGAAATCAAGAGCTGGATGCTCAACTGACTGAGCCACAGGTGCCCCTGGACTCTTTTTTTTTAACTTGAAGAAGCTGAGGCTAGAAAGGGCTTATCTAAGCTTAGTGAACCAATGACATAACAGGTTAGAGGAGAGTGGACAAGGGGATCTGCTACACCAGGCTCTGTTAACCAAGGGAGACGGGACTAGGCCTAAGGGGCTGTTTGCAAAGTTACACATTATAGAATTTGTATATTTATTATTTATATTATTATTCTATAATTCATATCTCAAAGATCTATTTATTCCTGAGTTGGGATACTATTTTCTACTGTTTACGTGTTGCATTTAAAATTAGATTTCCATTTAAGTAGGAAAACCGAAAGGGCTAGGGATTGATTGGAAGGGGTCACAAAGGAACTTTCTGGGGTGACGGAAATGTTCTTTATCTTGTTTGGGATGGTGGTTATATGGGTGTACATGTTTAACAACTCACTGAATTGTAACTTTAAGATATATATGTTTCAGGGCACCTGGGTGGCTCAGTGGGTTAAAGCCTCTGCTTTCAGCTCAGGTCATGGTCCCAGGGTCCAGGGATCGAGCTCGGGCTCTCTCTACTCAGCGGGGAGCCTGCTCCCAAACCCCCCCCCACCCTGCCTCTCTGCCTACTTGTGACCTCTGTCAAGTAAATAAAGAAAATCTTAAAAAAAAAAAATCTGTATGTTTCATTGTATGTAAATTTTACCTCAATTAAGAAAAAACAGATTCTAGGCTGATATGAAAAACCTCGTTAGTGGTCAGACAAATGACAATAAAAACAGAATTCAACTTTTGCTTGTGAATTATGCAAATATAAAAAAAAATTCTCAATACTAGCAAGAAGAGTACAGAAGAACCAGGAAGCTTTTAGACCCATGACATAACTGTTAAAACTTTTTGGAAAACATTTTGGCAGTATATAACAAACAGCTTACATTACTTTATACCATTAATTTAATAATTCCATGTCTAGCATTTATTCCTATGAATATAACCAAAGTCTTATACAACAATTTATGTATATGGCATGAGTTAATAAGGTCTATTTGATGGATTACTTTACAAATGATAAAAATCCTTTTAAAAGACCATTTAATTGGTATGAGAAAGTACTCAGAATACAGTGTTAGATGGATGACAAGCACAAAATTATAATCCTAACTCTGTACACACACACACACATACACACAAAGTAAGTAGTCCTAAATGTTGAGGCTAGTCATTTTAACATCAAAAGAGTATAGTAGATTTTTTAAAAAATATGTTATTTTTAAGTAATCTCTAAACCCACTGTGGGGCTCGAACTCATAACCTTGAGATCAAGAGTCATATGCTCCACTGACTGAACCTGCCAGCACCCCGATTACAGCAGATTTTTAGTTTGAGTCTCTATTTTTAATTATTTTGGATATATTGCTACAAGTGGAAATACAGGATCACATGTAATTCTATGTTCATTAAGTAGACTCTACGCCCAATAGGGAGCTTGAACTCATGACCCAAGATCAAGAGTCATGCACTCTACCAACTGAGCCAGCCAGGCACCCCATTATGTTCAACTTTCTTTTTTAAAATTTTATTTATTTTATTTATTTTTTAGATTTTATTTATTTGACAGACAGAGATCACAAGTAGGCAGAGAAGCAGGCGGTGGGGGCGGGGAAGCAGGCTCCCCGCTGAGCAGAGAGCCCAATGCGGGGCTCAATCCCAGGACTCCGGGACCTTGACCCAAGCCGAAGGAAGAGGCCCCAACCCACTGAGCCACCCAGGCGCCCCTATTTATTTATTTTAGAGAGAGAGAAAGTGTGAACAGGGCAGAGGGAGAGAGAGAATTCCAAGCAGATTCCATGCTCAGCACAGAGCCTGACTTGGGGCTTGATCTCACAACCCTGAGATCACGACCTGAGCTGAAACCAAGAGTTGGACACTTAACCTACTGAGCCATTCAGGCATCCGGAACTGCTATACTGTTTTCCATAGTACTTTACATTTTCACATTCCCATGAATGCACCAGAGTTCCAATTTTTGAGTTGGATCCTCAGCAACACTTGTTACTGACTTTTGAATAATAGCCCAACCTAATGGGAGCAAAGTGGTACGTCAGTGTGGTTTTGATTTGTATTTCCCTGATGACTAATGATGTTGAACATCTTTTCATGAGTTAATTGGCCATCTCTAAATCTTGATGGAGAAATGTCTGTTCAAGTCATTTGTTCCGGCTTAAATTGGGTGGGCTTAGTTTTTTGAGTTTTTTGTTGTTGAGTTATAAAAAGTCTTTATTCTAAATATTCATCCCTTATCACATATGTAATTTGCAAATACCTTCCTCTCATTATGTAGATTGTCTTTTCGCTCTCCTGGTCCTGGCCTCTGATGCACAAAGTCTTTAATTTTTTATTTTATTTTATATATATATATATTTTTTTTTTCAAAATTTTCTTTAAATTCTAATTAGTGAGTAAAGTTTTTCATTTTGAACAAGTTTGATCATCTTTCATTGCCTCGGCTTTTGGTATCATATGTAAGAAATAATTCCCTAATCCAGGTCATGAAGATTCTCATCTATATTTTCTTCTAAGCATTATATAGTTTTAGCTCTTAAATTTAGGTCTTTAATATATTTTGAGTTAATTTTTATATATGCTATAAGGTAAGGGTCGAACTTCATTCCTTCTCATGTGGGTATAATTTTCCCAGCACCATTTGTTTAAATGACCATCCTTTCCCACTGAATGGTCAAATTTTAATTGTTGAAATTTAACTGACTATATGTGTGAGAGGGTTTGTTTCCTGACTTTCTATTCTATTACACTAGGAATATTTATTACTTTCGTAATCTCAAACTAAAACAGATGGAGAGCATGGACTCTTCTCTCTATACCTGCTAACTAGGCTTCCACAGGCATCTACAAAACTGAGTCGAAGAATGGATGACAAACACAAAATTATAATCCTAACTCTATACACACACACAATAAAAAAAAAGGAAAGCCAGTGAAGGACCATTTGCTTTCTTCTCATGCATGTGAAGAACTAGGCAATTTAAGCGTTCCAGATAATTCACAGGTGGTGTCTGGACACCCCAAGTGGATAGCTGACGTTTGCCCAATGGCCTACAGTTGCAGCAGCAGAGCAGTGGGGGCATCTGGTCCTCCAACGAAACCCCCACTCCTGTTGTAATATTCCTGGTTGCTGGAAGCCGCCTGGCTTCATTCCAGGCCTCAAAGCTGCCTCTCTTGAAAATGTTCCTACTCCCCAGGCTACAGATAAACTACAAAAGAATGTTTGCTTTGGGGTCACTACACTTCCAGACCTGCAACTCTAACTGGCATAAGGTATATGGACCCACGCTGTACCCGTGTTGCCATCCAGGGATCCTACACTCACGGAAATGACCGGGACCACTCTGTAAGACAGCCTGATAGCTAGTGGTTGGGTTTTGCTTTTGTTTCTGTGTTTGCAGAGACTATAATTGACAAACAATAAAAATGCACAAATCTTTAGGTGTTCTCTTGAGTTCTGGCAGTTAGATACATTTGTAGAACCACTACCTACAACAAAAGAGACAACAGTTCCTTCATATTCCAACCCATCAGTTTCCTTCCCCCAGGCAAGCAGAATTTTCTGATTTCCATCACCATGGATTTGTTTTGTCTGTTCTTGGATTCCATGTAAGTGAAATCATATGATATGTATTCTAGTGGAACTGCTGGGTGGTGGGGTGTAAGAAAGCACCAAACAGTTCTTCAAAGCGGTTACATCATTTTACACTCCCACTAGCATGTACGAATGTTCTAGTTGCTTCGCATCCTTACCATTTTCTTAGTCTTTTCACAGTTTTAGTAATCTTCCTGTGTCTGAAATGGTGGTATCTCATTGCGATTTTAATTTGCACTTCTTTGATAACTACAGATTTGAACACTTTTTTGTTACTGGCCATTTTTTTTTTTTTAAGATTTTTATTTATTTATTTGACAGACAGAGATCACAAGTAGGCAGAGAGGCAGGCAGAGAGACAGGGGGAATCAGGCTCCCTGCTGAGGGGCTCGATCCCAGGACCCCAGGATCACGACCTGAGCTGAAGGCAGAGGCTTTAATCCACTGAGCCACCAGGGTGCCCCGGTTACTGGCCACTCTTATATCTTTTTTTGTGAGAGGTCTGTTCAAATGAACAGTCAAATGATTTGCTCATTTTAAAAAAAAATTATACGGGTGCCTGGGTGGCTTAGATGGTTAAGCATCTGCCTTGGGCTCAGGTCATGATCCCAGGGTTCTGGGGTCGAGCATGGAGGCAGGCTCTCTGCTCTGCATCTCCCTCTCCCTCTCCCTCTGCCTGCTGTTCCCCTGCTGATACTCTGTCAGATAAATAAAATCTTTAAATAAAATAAAATATTGTATTTATTTTGTTCACTTTTAATGGGCTATTCGTCTTTTTATTGTTGATTTGTAGAAGTTTGTTATATATTCTCAGTATAAATCCAGTGTCGGATATATAGTGTGACTATATTTTTCCCAATCTCATTCTTAATGAGGTCTTTTGGTGAGCAGAATTAATTCTGATGAAGTCCAATTTATCTTTTTTTTATTGGTAGTACATTTTTTATCCTAAGAAATCTTTATCCTAGGGTTACAAAAATATTCACTTTTCTTCCAGAAGCTTTATGACTCTGAGTTTTGTATTTCAAGGTGTAAAGACCTTCAACTTTGTTCTTTTTTCTAGGTTGTTTTATTTATCAAAGCTCCTTTCATTTTCATGTAAATTTTAAAATGAGATTATTTAATATCTTCAAAAGAGCCTGCTGGAATTTTGATTGTGAGGCTATGGAATTTATAAATGAATTTATGAAGAATGAGAGCTACTAATTTTGACAGACTCTTTCACTGAACATGGTAAGGCAGCTGCAGCAAATCTCAACACTGCTTTCAGCATAGCGTAAGAACAACTGTAAAATGTACTAACAGCCTGTACTTTGAGGGAAATGAAAAATTAAAACTACAAAGAGATACGTCAGATTGGCAAAAATGCAAAAATATGATTCCACTGTGTTGACTCTACAGAAGGGAAAGAGGCGGTCTCAAATGCTGCTGGTGGTCATGTGGCTGGGCACAGTCATATGGAAGGGAAGCTTGGCACTACTTATCACAATTATAAATGCATTCTAGGATTTGTCTAGCAGACTTACACACGTGCCAAATCACACGAGCATGAGGTGATATGTTGTTTGAAACAGCATAAGTCTTTATGGTGGTCATATAATGAAACATGGTACAGTTTTTAAAAATGAGGAAGTGGTCTGTATAATGAAATAGAAATATTACCTAGATGTATAATTGAGTTAAACAGAAAAACAAACAAGGTGAAGAACAGTATAGTTTACTACCATAAGAAAGAAAGGGAGGGGAGAAGATGACCGTATTTGTTTGTATACACTTCATGAATTGCTGGAAGGCTACACAAGAAGCTAGTAAGAGTGGATTATCTTGGGAGGGGGGTGGGCACCAAGAACTAGGTTGATGGAGGCAGGGCTAGGAGGAAGACTTTCCACTGCATACCTGTGTATACTTTTTGATTTCTGAACTATGTGACTATATTACATATTCGAAATATTAAATAAAGTAAATTTTGTAAATGAACTTTTCCTAACTATCTGATGATGATCACTGGAGGGGTTACGATTAACAAACACCTTAATATACACCCGGGCTTTGTATTAACTACTTTATATGCATTTTCTCATTCAGTCTTTATCTCAGCCTTCTGGTGTGGATGCAACAATCACTCCTCTTTTATACAGGAAGAAAAACTGAGACTCAGAGCTTGTGGCTAACGAGCTGTAAAGCTGGGCTTCAATCCAAGTCTGTGTGCTTCACAACACCATATCGCACTGCATATCTACATAACAGTTATGATATTGACACGTGTACTGACTCATATCCAAAGAAAATAGCATTACCTGCTGTCCTTCTGTGCCTTCAGCTGTAACCATAGCAACAGAGTGTGTTCCTGCTGAGGAGATGACTGCGTCGTGAGCCGGGACTGTAATGGGCGTGCCATCCTGCGTTACCATTGTGATGGTATTGCCAATGGCTTGCATGTCAGCTTGAGAAATGTTGACCTGCAATATAATGCATTTTACAAATCAGTCTCTCTTTTTTCTTTTTTTCCAGTTTTTAAAATAAGCTCTACACCCAATGTAGGGCTTGAACTCATGACCCTGAGATCAAGAGTTGCATGTTGTACTGACTAAGCCAGTCAGGTGCTCCAAATATTGGGCAACACTTATTGAGCACTAGGCCTGATCCTTCTATAAATCTACTCTGAGGGAGCAAATAATAATAAACTCTTTTAGAAAAAGACAATCAGAAAAACTATTTCTTTTCTTTTTTAAAGGTTTTATTTTTAAGTAATCTCTACACTCAATGTGAGGCTTGAACTCACAACCCTGAGATCAAGAGTCACATGTTCTACCGACTGAGCCAGCCAGGTGCCTCAAAACTCACTATTTCCGAAGTACATTTCTTCTCCATCTCTACTGCCCATTTAGACCTTTATTTTCCTCTCGTCTGACCTCCTGCAATAATACAACTTCTTCCTAGGGATCCAGTCTAACCTTACCTAAACCATCCTCTACCTTGACACCTTTTTAAGAAAACAAATTTCGGGGCACCTGGGTGTCTCAGTAATTAAGTGTTTGCTCTCGGCTCAGGTTGTGATCCCAGGATCCCGGGATGGAGCCCAGCATCTGGCTCCCTGCTAAGTGGAAAGCCGCTTCTCTCTCCCACTCCCCCTCCTTGTTTCCTCTCTCACTGTGTCTCTTTCTCTGTCAAAGAAATAAATAAAATCTTAAAAAAAAAAAAGAAGAAGAAAACAAATTTCATTACGCTCCCTCCTTACACCCCCAGTGACCCCCCATCACTAGAGTTCAGACTTCTTTTTTAATGATTTTTATTTTTATTTATTTGACAGACAGAGATCACAAGTAGGCAGAGAGGCAGGCAGAGAGAGAGGGGGAAGCAGGCTCCCCGCTGAGCAGAGAGCCTGAAGTGGGGCTCAATCCCAGGACCCTGGGATCATGACCCGAGCTGAAGGCAAAGGCTTTAACCCACTGAGCCACCCAGGCGCCCCAGAATTTAGACTTCTTACATGGCATTTGTGACCTTTCGCAATCTGGCCTTTAACAGCTTCTCCAGACTCATCTTCTACTACTTTGAAACCAGCATCTGGCATTCCCAGCCACAACTAACCGTCTGCAGTTCCTGAGTGTCATATTCTGTTATATCTTTGTGACTTTTCCCATCCCTTCATTCTGCCTGCCAAACTATGAAAATTCTTCAAGATCCAACTAAATGGCCACTCTCGGGATACCTGGGTGGCTCTGTTGGTTAAGTGCCTGACTTCAGTTCAAATTGTGATCTCAGAACCCTGGGATGAACCCCACTCTGGGCTTCCTGTTCATCAGGGAGTCTGCTTCTCCCTTTTCCTCTGCCCCTTCCCCCCCACTCATGCTTGCTCGCTTTGTAATAAATAAATAAATCTTAAAAAAACAAAACAAAACAAATGGCCATTCTCCATAAGGGCTTCCAACATTCCTCCAGGAAGAATTATTTACTCCTGGGGCGCCTGAGTGGCTCAGTCATTAAGTGTCTGCCTTTGGCTCAGGTCATGATTCCGGGGTCCTGGGATCGAGCCCCGCATCAGGCTCCCTGCTCAGCACCCACCCACCCTCTCTCGCTGTGTTTCTCTGTGTCAAATAAATAAATAAAATCTTTAAAAAGAATTATTTACTTCTTCCTCCAGGATGATGCTGCACTTTACACATCCTTCAATCATATGACCATCATTATAAGCAGTTATTGTTCATTTAGGAATAGCTCTCTCCTACTAGACTATGATACCCACACCTACTCTCTGTACTCCCCACATTAAGTCTATCAAAATATCTGGCACTGGGTAGAATTTAGTAACTGTTTACTATTTAATTGACTAAAGGAATGGAAGAAAAATCTAATCTCTGAAGGAAATGGGAAGGCTACATCTGGAGAAAATACTACCTCATGACAAGGAAAATAGCTGTTCTGGAACACATGAAGGGAGATGAGACTCATTTTATCTGGTCAGAGAGGAGCCAGGAGTGGTTGACGACAGTAGGTTCCAGTCTGACAAACAACAAAATTATCCAACAATGGAACAGGGGGCCTCTTATGAAAGAAATTGCCTTATCTGTTTGGGGGCTGCTGTAGCAGGAAATTCTCCTGTATCAGGAGGGAGGGAGGTTACCTAGCACAACTTCAAGAGGGTTTCTGTCTATTTGATCTACTTCAAGAAAGTCTTGGGTTTGATGCTAAATTAAAACAGCAATAGTAAATATATTTACTCTTTCATGGCAACGAGCGGACAAAGACTATGGTAAGGAAGTAGTGCTATGAGGGGGGAGGGAATGAATGGGATGGTAAAAACACCTTGAACTTGCCAATCCTGAACATGTTCTATCTCCTAATTAATATCAGCATAGTAACAGTTACCAACACGAGGGCAGATTCATCATGGGGTAGGGAGTTAAGCTCTGAGAAAGACAAGGAAAGAGAGAGTTCTCCATGGAAGACAGTTATAGGTGGATAAAGAGTGCCATATGCCGGAGGTATCGCGCAGAATCAGGAGGCGCTGGCCGCGGGCACCGCTTCCGGACACCAGCAGTAGAATTGCAACCTTGCCAATGGACCTGATCGGTTTCAGTTATGCGGCCCTTGTGACGTTTGGAAGCATCTTGGGATATAAGCGGAGAGGTGGTGTTCCATCTTTGATCGCTGGTCTTTTTGTTGGATTTTTGGCTGGCTATGGAGCCTACCGTGTCTCCAATGACAAGCGAAATGTCAGACTGTCACTGTTTACAGCTTTCTTCCTGGCCACCATAATGGGTGTGAGGTATAAGAGATCTAAGAAAATCATGCCAGCTGGGCTGGTTGCAGGTTTAAGCCTCATGATGATTCTGAGACTTATCTTACTGCTGCTCTGAGAATCCAGAGGAACTGAAAACTAAATTCATATGATTCTACTGTAACGGGCAGAGCATACACTTTGGATTTAAAAGATAAACTTCAAGGTGGAATATTACATGTCTTATTTTACGTTACAAGCAACAGAAACACTCCAAAATGAACACCAGTTTGAGGGATTTTTTTTTAAACCGAAAACTCGACTGTTTTCTACTTGTCAGATAATGGTCTCGTTAAAGATATTCAATAAATCGTTATACATGCAAAAAAAAAAAAAAAAGAGTGCCATATGCCTATTTCTATCAGGTACTAAGACAACCTTAATTGGAGCTTAAAAGTGAAATCAGTGGGGCGCCTGGGTGGCTCAGTGGGTTAAGCCTCTGCCTTCAGCTTAGGTCATGATCTCAGTGTCCTGGGATTGAGCCCCGCTTCAGGCTCTCTGCTCAGCGGGGAGCCTGCCTGTCCCTCTTTCTCTGCCTGCCTCTCTGCTTACTTGTGATCTCTCTGTGAAATAAATAAATAAAATCTTAAAAAATAATGAAATCAAGTCTGGATTATTTTAGGCTAGTGGCATCTAGAAACCAATTGTTTGGAGAGTAACAATTACATTGCTTTACCCAGGGAAATCAAGATACTTGGTCCATTAATTCTGGGAGGTAAGTTAAGTGAACTCCCATTAACTCCAGGTAGGGAGAGAATCACATGCTGGAAATTTTATAGTTTTGCCCATTGCTAACTTCCCAGGATTTTTTTTTTTTTTTAAAGATTTTATTTATTTATTTGACAGAGAGAGATCACAAGAAGACAGAGAGGCAGGCAGAGAGAGCCTGATGCGGGACTCGATTCCAGGACCCTGAGATCATGACCTGAGCCGAAGGCAGCGGCTTAACCCACTGAGCCACCCAGGCACCCTAGATTTTTTTTTTTTTTAAGATTTATTTATTTATTTGACAGAGAGAGATCACGAGTAAGCAGAGAGGCAGGCAGAGAGAGGAGGAAGCAGGCTCCCCGCTGAGCAGAGAGTCTGATGTGGGGCTCGATCCCAGGACCCTGAGATCACGACCTGAGCTGAAGGCAGAGGCTTAACCCACTGAGCCACCCAGGTGCCCCCTGGATTTTTTTTTTTTTTTAAGATTTTATTTTTAAGTCATTCCTACACTGAATGTGGTACTTGAACTCACAACCCCAAGATTAAGAGTTACATGCCCCACTGACTGAGCCAGTCGGGCATCCCCTCCCAGGATCTTTTAATGCTGCTTCCCTATCCTCATCTCAGTTAAGGCTCTGCTGGTTTCTCAATCTTACCTCCTGGATTTAATCAGCTACTAAATAATCCTAGCCCTTCTCTGACTTATATTTCTCATGAACCCTTACTTTTCAAGCCCTCAATTTCACTGTGGTTCTGACCTTAATCACGTTACCTTTGAACTATACCAGTAACTATACCAGTATCACTCCAACAGTACCAGCGCTGGAGTCACAGGCATCCTTCCTCTCCTAATACTCCTGTACGGAGCCTCTCTCAGCGGCCTACTGGAACACCTTTAGCTCTCATACCGCTAGGAGCTGATATTCAAGGCTTTCCTCAGTTGGGGCTGAACCTGCCTTCCATGTTCATATTCAAAGAAATATTATTTAACTCATTTGGCTTTTGGTGGATACTCACATGCTGAGTCCCATCCTGGGATATAAGTGTAACTTGTTGACTCAACCCGGACTGCGTCACCGTGGCTACTTGTGTAGACACAACATCATCCCCTTCCACGCCTGTAACATATGTGATCTGGGACCCTTTAAGAACATCTTCACTTTGACCTATTTAAAACAAACGAATCATTTGTTTGACCAACTAACCAAGCTGTTTAGAAAACAGAGGATATATTTTCTTTTTTTTTTAAAATCACTTTGAATATTTCTTATTTATCTTTTCCTAAATTTTTGTTTTAATTCCTGTTCATTAACACACAGTGTGATATTGGCTTCAGATGTACAATACAGTGATTCATCACTTCCATACATCACCTGGTGCTCATCACAATACTCCTTAACCCCCGTCCCCTATTTCACTCAACTCCTCCCTGCCTACCTTTCATCTGGTAACCATCAGTTTGCTTGGCATAGTTAAGAGTCTATTTCTTGTTTTGTCTTTTTTTTCCCTTGCTCATTTGTTTTGTTTCTTAAATTCCACAAGAGTGAAATCACATGGTATTTCTCTTTTTCTGACTTACTCCACTTAGCATAATACTCTTTACCTCCATCCATGTCATTGCAAATGGAAAGATTTCATTCCTTTTTATAGCTGAATAACATTCCATTGTGTGAGTGTATGTGTGTGTGTACATCTTTAGCCACTCATCAATTGATGGACACTTGGGCTGCTTCCATACCTTGGCTATTGTAAATAAGGCTGCTATAAATACAGGGTGAATAAGAGCACAAGTGGGAGGGGTAGAGGGAGAGAGAGGGTAAGAATCTCAAGCAGACTCCGCACTGAGCTGGACTCTGACTCAGAGCTCGATCTCACAAGCCTGAGATCATAACCTGAGCTGAAACCAAAAGTCAGATACCCAACCAACGGAGCCGCCCAGGTGCCCCTTGTGTTTTTGTATTCTTCAGGCAAATATCCAGTAATTCGATGACTGGATCATAGGGTAATTCTATTTTTAACTTTTTTGACGAACCTCCATACTGTTTTCCACAGTGTCTGTAGCAGTTTGCATTCCCACCAGCAGTGTAGAAGGGTTCTTTTCTCACCAACACCTGTGTGATTTTAGTCATTCTGACAGGTGTGAGATGATGTTGCAGTGTAGTTCCGATTTGCATTTCAAAAACAGACAATATTTTAAACATGACAGAAATACTTGTATAAAGTATATATGTATTATATTCCAATTCATAAAAATGGCTTCCAGCACCTCTTTCCAATTCTTCCACCTCCACTTTTGTAGAGCCAAACTGAATCAAAGCAGACCAAACCGAACCTTTCCAAATCAAATTTAAATGTTCTAGTTTTGAGGGCGTCTGGATGGCTCAGTTGGGTAAGCATCAGACTTCGCTGAAGTCCTGATCAGTCCTGGGATGGAACCCCACATCAGGCTCCCTGCTCAGCGGGAGCTTGCTCCTCCCTCTCCTTTTGTCCCTCCCCCTGCTCAGGATCTCTCTTTCTCCCTCTCTCAAATAAGTAAATAGTCTTTAAAAAAAAAAAGTCCTAATTTTGGGAGACCCCTTTTATTCTTACTTGGAGTCATTCTGTGATACCATGCATGTGTGCCAAGGCATGGGGGGGTACAGGACAGGAAGACTGCCTGGCAAACAACCCTTCCAACAGGGCAAGTATGCATGAAGTTCTTGCAGTCACTTAAGAAGCTGTTAAAAATGATAAGGCAATCTTCATAAACATTAACCACAAAACCAGAATGTGGTGTCAACAGAAACTACTATAATACTAAATTACTTACTCTTTAACACAAGTGACTGATTGCAAGTCATCAGTACACAATGACCACATTGTGTAAAGACAAGGTAATGACATATTATCTGGGGTAAAGTTAATCATTTAATGAGGGACAGAACAGGAACCCCCATCCACTTCTTTATTTCATAAAGAACCAGCAAGTAAACAGCAATTTCAACAGTGCATTACTGCTATACTTGGCAACCAGGAAGCCCGCTGATCCTTCTCTTCTATGGCCTTCTACCTCCCACGAAGCCAGAAAAAGGGCAAATATGGGATATTTTTTCCCTTCAAGGAAGGACTTATGCTGATTTAAGAGTACTTCTCCACGGTAGTGGCTCACGCTTGCACACATATGGCTCTGATCCCAGGCGTGTAATCTCCGCGGCAGTAGTTACTTCACGCCTGTCTTTTCTGTGTCACAGCCATTCAGATACTATTATCTGAATGGGCTACAAAACCTCAAGAATCATATGAGAGGAAAGGAATGCAAACTCATCGGTATTCTTGGAAAAACAATCTTTGTTGATTATTTTTTTAACAAAATGTGCGCTGGTCTTTCACAGACTATTTCCAGAATACAAGAAATTCAGACCATCTGCAAGATCAACTTTGAAGGAAGAGACTGAAGAAGCTTAAAAAAAGAATTTTCAGGGTGCCTGGCTGGCTCAGTGGGTTGAGCGTTTGCCTTTGGCTCAGGTCATGATCTCAGGGTCCTGGGATCAAGCCCCACATCTGGCTCCTTTCCTAGTGGGAGGCCTGCTTGTCCCTCTCCCTCTCCCCATTCCCCTTGCTTGTGCTCTCTCTCTCTGACAAATAAATAAAATCTTAAAAAAAAAAAGAATTTTAAAACCTGAGCTTGTCATCATTAAAGCCTGTTTTAAAAAACAAACAAACAAAGCCTGCTTTCTAACTGCAAGGATCCAGCAACTGGGGGCTAATGGACCGAGCGTACTCACAGTGCTTTGCCAAAAACACAGCACCCAGGACTGAAGGAGCTGTTACTTTGACCACATGACAGGCATCTGAAAAGACAAACTAGAACTACAGGGAACCACTGCAGCAGGGAGTGAATGACGTGCTCTTCCCCTTATTCTCCAACCAACTTTTTTCAACTAAAAGTTTTTCAATGCTTCACTCTAAGAACAGGAAAATGTCATTTTTTTTTTTTCATTTTCAAATCTACCTTGTTTAGGAGGTATGCGGTGAAACAGCAGAACAACCTAGGTTTTGTTTTGTTTTTTTAAGAAAACCTTTACTTACTCTACTTCCTCACCTATGAAATTACAGAATGTAATCCTCTAACGTTTTTTCCCAAGAGTTTATTCTTATCGAAATGAATGCTCCTGTCTCCTACAACACTACTGAATAGCACATGAATCAACGAAGAGTTATTTGGCAATGCTACACCGCTCTAATGCTTAAGACCAACATCGTTAGGACACCCAAATAGCCTAGCTGCTCCTCCCTTCCTTTCTAGGGCAGAAGTGCCCCACTGGCTAGACTTCTTCTTCTTCTTCTTTTTTTTTTTAAAGATTGTATTTATTTATTTGATAGACAGCACAAGCAGGTAGAGCAGTAGGCAGAGGGAGAGGGAGAAGCAGACTCCCCACCAAGCAGGAATCCCGATGCGGGGCTCGATCCCAGGACCCTCGGATCATGACCCGAGCTGAAGGCAGCTGCCCAACTGACTGAGCTACCCAGGCACCCCTGGCCAGACTTCTTTTAGTCTCTCCAATTTACTTAGCTCCCTTCACCCTGAGGGCTTTCTGTATGTGCCCTTCCCTCTATTGGAATGTCCTCTTGACTTTGCTCATTTCCCCTTCCTGCCAAATCCCTGCCTTTCCACCAAATTTACCTCCATCCACCCTCTATCATCTCTCCTAGTAGCTGTCACTTTAACCTATTTAAGAAGTGTGCCTAGCTAACCTCTAATGAACTTTACAAAACCAGGAAGCTCACATGGCCTGTGCAAGTGATTTACTGCAACTCTTTGCCTTCACATTCTATTATACCTAGTGGTCACTTATTAAGCAGCAAAAGAAGTCACTCAAACTCAGCTCGAAGCAAGGCGAGACTGCTCTAGACATTGGGGAGGCAGTGGGTCCTTCCTCTGCTTCCCGGTGTGGCAGACCCCTCTGCTCCTACCACTCAGGCCACTGTCACTTGAAATAAGCTTAACCTCCAGGCTGGCAGGTTCCAGAACTTCTTTTGTGACAATTACAGCTTTCGTTGCTGAACAAAAGCCACAGTCAAGAGCTAAAACCCTCCACTGTATATGCAAGTGGAACTAGGTGTGACAAAAGAAAAACTGCCATCTGAGCTAAGCTGTGTGTCCTAAACCCACTCTATTGCGATCCTTCTGTTTAACAAGAAGAGAACCAAACAGGGGAAAACAAAACAAAACAAAACAAAAACACCTCCTAGACTAAGCTAACTTCCCTTAGATGTCCCAGAGCACCAAGTCCCTTTCTTTGACAGCACTTACTACAGTTGTAAATTCTATGTCTGTGTGATTATTTGAATAAAACTCTGTGATCTAAGAAAATGCTATGAATCACAAATTATGATAGCTGTTAATTCCCCAACACAGAAAGCTTTACTGGAAAGTATACTCACCTGGGGGAGGCTCAAAGAAGGCTTCCTGCTCCTCCTCGATAGGCTCAGTGTCATTGTGGGCCGTCCGTTTGTGCATGGCCAGCGTGGAGATCTGCTTGTAGGTCTTCCCACAGTGGTTACAGTTGTATGGTTTGGAATGAGTGTGAACAACATGATGTTTGTATAAACTGGAATATTCTGTAAACCTTTTGTCACACCCAGGGACTGTACAAACATATGGCTTTTCACCTAAGTAAAGAACACACACACACAAAAATATCAACTTTGCATATGAAGGCATAATCATTCCATTCCTCCCCCCGGGGGGTGGGGGGGGGCAACTAATAGCAAAAATAGATAGTTCTCAGATCTCTTTCTATACCACCATAAGATGAAACACTAGAAAAGACTCCCTTAACTACGGTTTTTGTCTTGGCTCAAAAGGTAGTCTGAATTCTGAGTCTTATCTCATGCCTGAATACCATTTTTTCCCTTAATTTCAAGGGAAGAGAAAAGGATGGAGATGTTGCCAAGTTTAATGCTAAGCTTTGATAAAACTCATTGTTAACTACAACTAGACAAGCTAGATATTAATACTATACTAAAAAAATAATAAATGCAGTTATTTTTAAAACAAATACATCTTTCCCTAAGGGTTTTATAAGGACAATAAAAAATGATTGCCTAAAAAGTCTGCTAGACATGGTCTAGACACTTAGAAATCTAAAAGGACATACTCATATAATTTCTAAAATGTGCATCTGCACGTGTGCATACATGCACATGTCTTATTTCATTCTCATTTGTACCATTACTTGGGTAATCACATTTTCTGGCATGGTTCTAAACACAGTAGAACCACCCACAGAGTAAAATCTCACCCTAATGTAATCTGTAACATAAGTTTGAGCATAAAGTAATTGGAAATTGCTTCCTTCCTCTGCCCAGTCTATGTTCCCAAAGCCGGGTAGGTTAATGTTCTTATCTTGGTAAACAGACGTGGTAAAGGCAAGGCCCGGGAAGGGAAATGGCAGGCAATCCCGAACAGAAAACCTGCTCCACTGATATTCAGGCTGGAGCAGAAACCGCCCCTAGGTGGCACCAAACCACAGTCAAGACAGAAGTGGATTTGAATTGGGCTTTGGCGCTCCCTACTGGCTATATGCGCAGCCTCAACTGGGTCCTCTAATCAAACCTGAAAGAATGGGTTGCATTTTACATAGCTGAATATTTGCACTCCACTTATAGCATAATGTGGGCATTTACTGTATTATCTACCTGATGATCATTAGCTAATCTTTTCTTCCACTCCAGACCTCCTCTGTGTCAGACCAAAAATTATAACTATGTACAGCATCTCTCTATTTCACTGTTTCTCAATCACAGAAAAGACCAGGTGGGTAATAATTTCTTTATGTATTTTTATACACACACACACACACACACACACACACACACCCACCCCTGGAGCTTTCTAAATATATACCGGTGCCTGGGCTTCATTCCATAAAACACCTGTGTTATAATCCACCAAGAACATCTACCTTATATGAAGCACTTCAAACACCAGTAATCTAATTATTTAACATTCAATGAACTCAGTAGTGGGTATATGATGATTTGTAATACACAATGATACATACAGAATCAGACAGGAATTCTGTTTTCCTTCTACAACACAAACATACTATAATCTAAAAATCAAGTATCTTAAAGATAAAAAAGGAATACAAATTATGGTAGGAAAATATAATTTTCCCTTCTAATCTATGGTTTTCTTTTCCATTTTCCTAGAGAACAGTATAATAATGGAAGGAACACAATGGAAATAACACATACTATACAATGTAAGCACAAGACATGACTGAACAGAAATATGACTTCAGTGTGTCCTATGTTTTCTCATTAGACTCACTTAGAATTTTTTTCTTTCATAGAAAAATGCATCACAAGTAGATTCATTAAGTGGGCTTTCAGTTTGGATCATAAATTTTGGGTAAAAATTTTGAAAATCCTTACAGCAAACATACAGATGGGTAGAGTTCACGTGGGGAGGGAGACCCAGAGACTATAGATTCCAAACTAAGAGTGTTATCTTCCCTTTCTAACCTGCTCTCCCCCATTTTATGATTCACACAACCTAGATTGCCAGGTTCCCCTTTACACCTTGTGACTAACCAAGTCCTATGCAGATGAAAAGACTTGAAGATTCCTCTTCAAGTCTTTTCATCTGTATCCTTCCCCATCTCATACTCACTTTGAATATTCTAACAGCCCTCAGTTTACTTGCCATTGGTCTCATTTCCCTTTAACATCTCTCTATGGGGTGTCTGGGTGGCTCAGTAGGTTAAGCCTCTGCCTTTGGCTCAGGTCATGATCCTGGGGTCCTGGGATCGAGCCCCACATCAGGCTCTCTGCTCAGCAGGGAGCCTGCTCCCCCTTTTCTCTGCCTCTCGGCCTACTTGTGATCTCTGTCAAATAAATAAATAAAATCTTAAAAAAAAATCTCTCAATAATATGGACTGAGTGATTTTTTTTCCTAAGAAAAAGCAAATGTTTGGGTGTCTGGTGGCTCAATCTGTTAAGTGTCTGCCTTCGGCTCAGGTCACGATCCCATGGTCCTGGGATTGAGTCCTGCATCAGGCTTCCTGCTCAGGAGGGAACCTGCTTCTCTTTCTCCTCCCTATGTGATCTCTCTCTCAAATATAAATAAAATCTTAAAAAAAAAAAAAAAAGGCAAACCTTCTTTAAATCCTCTTAAGGTTTCCTCTCTGCCCATGGTGATATTCAAATTTGTTAATGTACTCTCTTCAAAGGGAAGGGATTGTTGTGGATCCCTGAAACGATTTCCAGAGACACTCAGGGATCCGGGGAATGCAGCCAGAAAAACACTGCAACTTCTGTAAAAATGTCTTTTAATTTTAAATTAATGCAAAGTTACTCTTAATACCAGTAATCAAGACAATGTATTAAACAACTTCTTGAAAAACTAATGTACATTCTGTCTTAGCCTCCCTTTTGCCTTTCCCTTCCCAACCACTAAAAATATATTTGCAAAGTGTGGCATCAAAATTAAAAACCTTTGTACTGCAAGTGGTACCATCAAGAAAGTGCAAAGAAAACCCACAAAATGGGAGAAAATATCTGTAAATCATGTATCTGATAAGGGACTTGTATCCAAAATATATAAAGTATTTTTACAACTCAACAATTAAAAGAACCAAATTTGAAAAATGGGCAAAGGATCTGGGTAGACAGTTCCCCAAAGACCTGCATACAGTTAATAAGCACAGGAAAAGATGCTCAACATCTTTCAGATACAGGAAAATGCAAATCAAAAGCACAATGAGATAGGAACCATTTCACACCTGCTAGGATGGCTATAAGCAAAAAGATAATAATTGTTAGCTGCATTGTGGAGCACTGGAACCCTCACATGTCACTAGAGAGACTGTGAAAAAGCAGTTTGGAAGTTCCTCAAAATGTTAAACACAGAGTTACCATGTGAACCAGCAATTCCAGTCCTAAGTATACATCCAAGAGAAATGAAAATAGAATTCCACGCAAAAACTTGTACCTGAACGCCCAGAGCAGCATTATTCATAACAGCCAAAGTGAAAGCCACTGGTCAATGGAGAAATAAAATGTGACACATTCATATAATGGAATACTATTCAGTAATTAACAGGAAAGAACTACAGATACATGCTGTGACATGGCTGGTCCTCAAAACACCATGCTAAGTGAAAGAAGCCAGATGCGAAACCCCCTAGGTTATAGGATTCCATGTGGCTAAAATGTCCAGACTGGGCAAATCCATAAGGACAGAACAAAGACTGCTTACAGCTAGCAGGTGGCGGTGGGAGGAGACTGCTAAGTATGGATTTCTTTTAGGTGGAATGAAAATGTTCTAAAATTGGTACAACCCTGTGACTATGCTAAATAACAGTGAATTATATATACTTTAGTTAATGAATTTATTCATTTTTACTGAAGTAGAGCTGGCACACAATGAATCATATTTTTAAGTGATTATACATTATGTGAATTATATCTCAATAAAGCTGTTTTTTAAAGAAGAATATAGCCACAGACTGCCCCTCCCCCTCTGCCCCATAAACACCACAAAGGCCAGTTTAAGAAACACCCTCAGCATGATAGCACATACACAAGCCCCTGACTGCCCCTCCAAGCTCACTTCACACTAGTCTTCTATGTGTGCCCTAGGCCTGCCTTATTCTCCAACTAAATCAGGCTTTTTGTACCTTTGTGCCTTTAACTGTGACATTTCCCCGACAGGAATCACGGTCCCCCTGCCTTCTACCTAGCAAATTTTAGGACTCAGTCTAAAAGTCAATTTCCCCTGGAAAGCCTTCCCTGAATGCTTCTCCCTTCCCACAGAGATGGCTGCTCCCCTCTCTACTCCCAAAACATCTTGTTCAAAGGAATGGGAGACACTCTGCACTCTGTAGCAATTAGAGGTATCATCTCTCCCCAGTTCAACTGCCCTTGACCATGTCGTATCTGTCTCTCTATCTCTGATGCTCGGCAGGGGAACACATGACAGATGATCAGTGTCTGTTGAATAATCAATGTATAAAAGCTAATGTGAAGGTATTTTTGAAGTTGTTTAATCCCCCTCCACCACGTCAAGTGTTAGGAGGAGGGAAGGAATGACTGGAAAATGGTTTATGGAAGAAAGACAGAGACAGGGGTGCCTGGGTGGCTCAGTGGGTTAAAGCCTCTGCCTTCAGCTCAGGTCATGGTCCCAGGGTCCTGGGATCGAGCCCCACATCGGGCTCTCTGCTCAGCGGGGAGCCTGCTTCCTCCTCTCTCTGCCTGCCTCTATATCTACTTGTGATCTCTGTCTGTCAAATAAATAAATAAAATCTTTAAAAAAAAAAAAAAAGAAAGACAGGGACAAAAAAATCGGAGACAGGGCGCCTGGGTGGCTCAGTGGGTTAAAGCCTCTGCCTTCAGCTCAGGTCATGGTCCCAGGGCCCTGGGATCGAGCCCCACATCGGGCTCTCTGCTCAGCGGGGAGCCTGCTTCCTCCTCTCTCTGCCTGCCTCTATATCTACTTGTGATCTCTGTCTGTCAAATAAATAAATAAAATCTTTAAAAAAAAAAAAAAAAAAGAAAGACAGAGACAAAAAAATCGGAGACAGGGCGCCTGGGTGGCTCAGTGGGTTAAGCCACTGCCTTCGGCTCGGGACATGATCTCAGGGTCCTAGGATCGAGTCCCGCATCGGGCTCTCTGCTCAGCGGGGAGCCTGCTTCCCTCTCTCTCTGCCTGCCTCTATATCTACTTGTGATCTCTCTCTGTCAAATAAATAAATAAAATCTTAAAAAAAAAAAAAATCGGAGACAGTTACCTGTGTGTATTCTCACGTGATTTTTATAATTGGTTGCACTGGCAAATGCCCTCCCACATCCTGGTTCTGTGCAGTAATATGGTCTTTCTCCTGTATGTGTCCTGATGTGCACTTTTCTGATATTTGATGTTGTAAAAGACCGACCGCAGCCTTCAAAGGGACATTTAAAAGGCCTTTCACCTGAAAACACAAAAAAGAATAAATTATATGGTGCAAAAATACATAGAAAATTGAAATGTCTTTTTTTTTAAGCTTTTATTTATTTGAGAGAGAGAAAATGAGAGAGAGAGCATAAGCACGGGTGGGGTAGAGAGAGACTCCCTACTGAGCAGAGAGCTTGATGTGGGTCTCGATCCCAGGACTCTGGGATCACAACCTGAGCTGAAGGCAGACACTTAACTGATTGAGCCACCCAGGCACTCCAAAAATTGAAATGTCTTATCCTTCAATTCTGCCTAGGATTACACTCAAGACTCTAGTCTTCTGGTACGGGGCTTCCCTTTCAAGGTTTTTTCTTTTTTCCCCTGTAAATACAATCTTCAACTCCAAATTTAGATTTCTTTTTTTTTTTTTTTTAAAGATTTTATTTATTTATTTGACAGAGAAAAAGATCACAAGTAGGCAGAGAGGCAGGCAGAGAGAGAGGAGGAAGCAGGATCCCTGCTAAGCAGAGAGCTCGATGCGGGGCTCGATCCCAGGACCCTGAGATCATGACCTGAGCTGAAGGCAGAGGCTTAACCCACTGAGCCACCCAGGTGCCCCCAAATTTAAATTTCTATAGGAAATCTGAATATTGTTCAAAACTTGTCACTGGTTGCATGACTTTCCAAGTTGGAGTCATCCAGATGGGCATATTAAAAAAATGAGCTAAGAAAAGTAGAGAAAAAAATATCATAAAGAAATACAAAAGAAAAATAAGAGTCAAGAATAAGAATTACAGGGAAACTTGGGGGGCTCAGTTGGTTAAGTGTCTGCCTTTGGCTCAGGTCATGATCCAAAGGTCCTGGGATCGAGCCCCACATCGGGCTCCTTGCTCAGCAGGGATCCTGCTTCTTCCTCTCCCTCTGCCTGCTGCTCTCTCTGCTTGTATGAGCACTCTTGCTCTTTCTCTCTCTTGCTCTTTCTCTGACAAATAAATAAATAAAATCGTTTAAAAATTTAAAAAAAAAGAATAAGAATAATATTTGAACAATAAAAAATAAAAATAAATTTAAAAATCAATAAACTAGGGCACCTGGGTGGCTCAGTTGGTTAAGTAACTGCCTTCAGCTCAGGTCATGATCCTGGAGTCCTGGGATCGAGTCCCACATGGGGCTCCCATCTCCATGGGGAGTCTGCTTCTTCCTCTGACCTTCTCGAATCTCATGCTCTCTCTTACTGTCTCTCTCTCTCTCAAATAAATAAATAAAATCTTTAAAAATAAATAAATAAAAAATAAAAATCAATAAACTAGAAAAAATATCTGAACCCTAGAATCCCCCAAAAGCTTATATCCTAACTCAATTTATAATATCTTAAAAAAAATTGTTTTTCTAAAAATCTAGTGTCTAGCACATAATACATATCAATATACTTCCTGAATATATTATTATGCTCATAATCTAAGCTTATGAAAAAGTCTATTCTGCCAATTACATTCCTTTTCTTCATACTTGCTTTATACAACCTCAGAACTTAAAGGGCCTTTAAACTGTTAGGGAGGAAGCAGTCTTTGGTTTTGATTCCCATGTGCCCTATTTAGAATAAGCTCAAATTAAGCAAACAACTTTTTTGGTTAAAAAAAAATCATCTCTGGGGGCGCCTGAGTGGCTCAGTGGGTTAAGCCTCTGCCTTCAGCTCAGGTCATGATCTCAGGGTCCTGAGATAGAGCCCCGCATGGAGCTCTCTGCTCAGCAGGGAGCCTGCTTCCTCCTGTCTCTCTACCTGCCTCTCTGCCTACTTGTGATCTCTCTCTCTCTGTCAAATAAATAAATTAAAAAAAAAAAAATGCTCTTGAGGCTTCGTACTCTCAGTTTCCCTGCAGATCCTTAAAAAAAAAAAATCTCTGTGTGTGTAGAGAAATAGGTATTTACCTATATATAAAAGTTGGTTATTTTTCTTTTGACCAAGTGAAATTATAATTTACCTGCTGGTAAAAATCATTCCAAAATATTTCTACCTCAAGTATGAAATCATTTAAAAAGGAGCAGGAACCTCTGATCCTTTCTTTAGAGAAAGTCCCCCCCCGCCCCAGTATGTTAACCTAAGGAAAATAGTCTGTCTTGGGTAAGTCCCTTCTCTCTGGCTCTAGATGACCTTAACATTTTCCCAGCTCTGACACGCTGTGATAAGGAATCTAGCATTCCAGCAATTCCCACGGTGTTATATACACTACTCCTCTGACCCTGTAGCACCTTGCTTTGTTTTTGCTGAAATCATTTGTGTTTGTAAGAGACATCCCTGAAGTCCCCTTACTCAATCCAGCAATTTACCAATGAAAATACATGATTTAAAAACTGATGCGTGACTATATGGTTTGCTAAGTGAATACTATCAAAGGAATCACAATTCCAATGTTTTGACATAACTAGATTATGTTTTTATGCAACTTTTATATAACAGGTTGGCATTATACAGCAAATCCAAATAGAATTTTCAGGTATTTGGAAACACTTGCATCTGATAACAATGAATAAAAATAAGTACATGAATAAAATAGAAGCAGAGATCTATAGATTTGTTCCTGAACACTGTAAAGCAAAGCTAATCTGGGATCATATATGAATTATAAGCTAAATTTTAATGACTAGCAAGTCCTTGATGGAAATTTGCTGAACTATTTTAGAATGCTTAGACGTATCTGGGGACAAAGTTATCAGACTATGTTTAAAACATCTGTGGTAAAATTTTAAACTAAATTATTAAGCTATAAATAAGCTTAGTCAATAGTTTGTAACAGCATCTCTTATCAACAGTTTCTGAGATTCCCCCAGCTCTCATCCAAAGCAAATAATTACCTTTATAATCGGTATTCCAATTCTACAAATAATTAAGTACAAGAAAGAGAGGGGAGGGGAGATAAAAACAAAGTACCCTTTAGGAAAAGGAGAGGAGGAAATTAAAGGGGGTGAGAGATGATCACAAGGAGGTAATAAGCCTTTCTTTCTGTAGGGCTGTTAGGAGTTCATTTTCTTTAGCAGCAGCTTAACACAGGAGAAGCAATGCTGAATTGAGAAGGAACTGGGTGCCTTAGGTTCTAGTCTGAGCTGGGCTACTAAGTAGATGTGCAATCCTTGGTACATAAGCCTATTGCTCAGATAATACCTACAAACTGTATCTATGACTATAGTCTATTGACTATGACTATAATACCTACAAACTGTATCTATGACTATTGTTCATCCTTTTTGGGACATGGACCCCTTTGAGAATCTAACAAAATTATGGGCCTTCATCCTAGAAAGATGTAAACGGCAAGGCATTTAAGAGAAACCCTTGAAGCTAACTCTGAAATTTCCAGAGACTCCTTCCCCAAGTCCCCTCCCTGCAGATTAAGAATTCCTGGCCTCGGGGTGCCTGGGTGGCTCAGTCGGTTAAGTGACTGCCTTTGGCTGGGGTCAGGATCCTGGAGTCCTGGGATGGGCCCCAGGTATCCAGCTCCCTGCTCAGCAGGGGGTCTGCTTTTCCCTCTCCCACTCCCTCTCTTGTGTTCCCACTCTCGCTGTCTCTTTGTCAAATAAATAAATAGTATCTTTAAAAAAAATTTTTTTTTAAGAATTCCTGGCCTCAGCGTGCCTGGGTGGCTCAGTCAGTTAAGCTTCTGACTTCAGTTTGGGTCCTGATCTTGGGGTCCTGGGATTAAACCCCACATCGGGCTCTGCACTCATAGGGGAGTCTGCTTAGTCTACTTGTCCCTCACTCTCTCCCTCTGCCCCTCCCCCCAGCTCATGGGCACACGTGTTCTCTCTCAAATACATGAATAAAATTAAAAAAAAAAAAAAAAAAAAAGAATTCCTGGCCTTAAATCAATCAGTCAAATCCTGGCCTACGTATGGTATTTGTTCATACCAGTACCTGTATGAGTTCTGATATGTTTCTGTAGATCTCCTGAAGTTTTGAAAGACTTAGTACAATTATCTTCTGAACACCGATATGGCTTTTCTCCTGTATGAGTTCTGACATGACTTTTTAATCCATAACCTTTAAGAAAAATATAAAATAAATTCCATTATTTGAGATCCCTCTATTTGAGACCCCACGCCAACTGAGATTAAACAATTGAAAAATATGATATAATACTGGCAAACACAACAGAGCAGCTATCAACAATGGACAAGAATATGACAGCTAAGGGTCATCATGCTGGAAATCCCATAGTTTCAACTCTGTCTAGAAGAGGTTGTATGTGTTTCTTTTTTTAAAGTGCCCCAATCTTATTAGATGATCACAACTCCTACCCCAAAAGCTTGAGGTGGAATTGAGACATTAAACGAGGAACAGGGTGGGAGTCAGGAGGCCTGGTCCCAGTGCTGGCCCTGCTGGATGTCTCCCCAGGCAGGCCCCAAACCCTGCTAAGTCCCAGTTGCCCATGGTTCCCTCAGGTCTGTCCTAACGTTAAGTTCTGTGTCTGCTTCTAATGCTTGGCCTTTATTTTTCTGCTAAAAGAAAGCAGAGTGTGGAGTGAAACACCACAGTAGGCAGAGGTAGGCCTGAGGAGAAAAATGAAAGCAGAAAGAGAAAGAGAGAGAATAGAGCAAGCAGGACAAGAGAAAGTTAAGGGAGAGACCGCAACCCTGGTTATTGTGCATCTACTAAGGCAAACGGTCAATTCCTGCTCCTGGCCAGTCCCTGTCCCTGGCCAGTCCCTGCTTTCCCCCTAAGTGGAACTATGAAATGAAGAAAATTAATGTTTTTACCTGTTGCAAATGCCTTCCCACAGCCTAGATGCTCACACTGATAAGGCCGGTCTCCCGTGTGTGATCGCTCATGGACCTGTCATTAAAACGCAGGCATGAGTCTATTTTCTTCAGGCATCCCTCAGGTAGATGGTCTCAAGAGAGATCTATTTATTTCTTCCCCCGGTTGAATTACAGTTGACCTCTGAACCACACAGGGGTTAGAGGTGCTGACCCCCACCTCTGTGCAGTTGAAAACCTGTGTATAACTTCCTGACCCCCCAAAAATGTAAACTACTAATAGCCTACTGATGAACAGAACCCTTACCAAGAGCATAAAGCATAATGAAAGTTTATCACGTTATCACATTATTTCCCATACTATATTCTTCCAATACAGGAAGCCACAGAAAAGAAAATGTTATTAAAATACATTTACAGTACTATACAGTATATTTGAAAAAATTCACATGTAAGAGGACCATGCAGTTCAAACCTGTGTTGCTTGAGGGTGAACTGCAGTTTGTTGTTTGTGGTTTTTTTTTTTAAAACAAAAGACAGCTTTTCTCAAAAACTATGGCCCACCAATTCTCAATACAGACCTAAATGCTGTACGTTAAGAAGTCCTCATTTTAATTACAGAACAGGGGTACTGGAGGTGGTCAGAGGTGTCCGTACGGAACACAGACATGGTGAAAGCTAGGAGCAGAGCATAGGGAAAGGCTACACAACGTAAGGTTAAGAGGCTGCTGCGATAGGGGCCTTGCCCCGAGGCAAGGCTTCACCGTGGACTAGTGGGATGGCCATGGCAGGTGCCTTCTCTAAGCCTCAACTCCTCTCTGTAAAGCCAAGACATAACCGCATCTACTGTCGAGGGCTGCTGTGGCAAATGAAGAATCACGACAGTGGACAACATTTACTGAATCTCTACCACGCCATTCTTTTCGCTATTTTACGTATATAAAATCTACTTATTTATTTCTCATAACCGCTCTGTGAGGGAGGTGCTTTTACCATAAGGAAAATGAGGCCCTAAGACACCAAATAACATGTCAAGGTTATACACCAATGGGTAATGGGGACTGCTATTCTAAACAGGCTAAGTGACCGCCTCCTGACACACCGTAAGTTATTCAGTGCGTGTTAGCTACTGAGTCGTGGTATGTTGTGTGTAGCGGCCATCAAAACATGTGGCCCATATATTTGAAAGACAGGGCACATTAACAGCAACTTCTGCTAGATTTCAGCAAATCACTGTTAACAGAATTACACAACCAGCTCTCCTAAACTTACATAAATTTCACATCTGACAAAAATATATTCAAATACACAGAGTATCCACCATGTGCCAGGTAGAATGCCAGACATTAGGGAGACAGAAAGGAACAGCTCAAGCTCTCAGAGAGTTGACAGTTTCTAAAATCTGCATAGGGTTTTACATGGCCTGTTCAAGTGTGAGCGTGTGTCTTTATCCCGGTAAGTGAGGGAAAATAACGGCTTTTGAATGCTATCGATATATCGTGTTGGCATTTAATGTCCTAAGTATTGTCATACCTAGATAGAGCATTTTCTTTAAACATACCTTAAGGTGATGAGCTGTTGTATATAATTTCCCACATCCATCATATTCACAGCGAAATGCCTTCTCTCCACTCTGCTGGGATTTAGCAGTTACTCTTGTCGCATGTCCTTGTAAGACAATCTAGACGAAACCAAAAAGTACGGTTTATTCATACAGAAATAAGGTAGATGAAATTACTGTTTGCAAAATTAAAAAGATAAAAAACTGGGGCGCCTGGGTGGCTCAGTGGGTTAAGGCCTCTGCCTTCGGCTCGGGTCATGATCTCAGGGTCCTGGGATCGAGCCTCGCATCGGGCTCTCTGCTTAGCGAGGAGCCTGCTTCCCTTCCTCTCTCTCTGCCTGTCAAATAAATAAATAAATATATTAAAAAAAAAAAAAAAGATAAAAAACTGTAATGTGGGTTTCCAGATTCAGATGATCATTTTACAAAGATTCTGTCATGTTGAACCAGTTAGGTTATTTCTGTTCCAGAGCTTAAGTCAGCAGCTGGGGAAGAAGTCCAAAGATGAGCTCCACGAGGGGGCAGAGCTAGAGCGCACAGATCTATTCCCATTCTAGAGAATTCTACCCAGGAAGCATCACCATTGTATGCAGGTATTCCATGACAGGCTCAAGGGATATATATATAGGACATCTGTTCTAAAAACAATGTAAAGAGCATTTTCAACTTCAAAAGTCTTTCAAAGCACTGAAAAAAGAGGGGTTTATGTCGCTGTTACCATCACCTGTGGGAGACAGTACAGTGCATCTGATCCTAGTCTGTACTTATATTCAGGAGATCATTTTTCTGGGACTCAACATCACAAGACTTCAAACAATTGTCCTGATTTTAGAAGCTTTTAAAGATGACCACCTATTTTAGAAATTAAGATACCATAAAAATGGAAGAACAACTTTCTACTCTGTGGGGCTTGGGGTGACAGAGCTGTAGGTTAGGGCGCCTTGTTTCACAGTGAAATTTGAAGGCTGAAAATGAGGAGCGAGGCGAGCAGTCCGGACAGAAGAAGAGTATGACCAAAAATATGGAAGTGTGCCTGGAAGAACTGGAAACTTAGTATGAGAGGATTACGTCTATATGGCAGTGAGTAACATGAAAAAGAAAGGGGAGCTGAGGATCACATTTGGGAAGAGCTTTAGAAGCCATTCTTCTTTCTTTTTTTTTTTTTTCCAATATTTTATTTATTCATTTTGTCAGAGAGGGAGAGCACAAGCAGGGAGAGCAGCAGGCAGAGGGAGAAGCAGGCTCCCCGCTGATCAAGAAGCCCAATGTGGGACTCGATCACAGGACTGTGGGATCATAACTTGAACCAAAGGCAGACACCCAACAGACTGAGCCATCCAGGTGTCCCTAGAAGCCATTCTGAAGAGTAAACCTAGATAATGAATGCAAAGGCAGGTATTAACATTTTTTTAAGTTTATTTATTTATTTAACCAAGCCCTACACCCAATGTGGGGCTTGAACTCACAACTCCGAGATCAAGAGTCACATGCTCTTCTGGGGGCCCCAAAATTTCAAAGTAAGAGACTGACCGAGATCAGTTCTGTGTTTTATAAAGAGAACTCTGGTAATGGCGTGCAACAGTGAAAGACAAAAGAAAAAAGAAAAAAGGCAAGGAAACTAAAGTCTGTGTAATCATGAATATGCAGGGAAGAAGTGGTGAAAACCAGCCTAGGAGAATGACCATGGAATAGAAAGCAATAGATGATTCTGCAGATATTTTAAGGACGAAGGCGGACAGAGTCCAAATTTCAAAAGCTAAATGAATAGGCAGGGCTGTATTGGTTATTTCAGTATAGGACAGACATAGTCTTTGTCTAAAGAAAAACCTGATGTATTATCGGGAAATGTCTCAAGGGCAATGGAGAAGCTAGTACCAGTGAAATGCTAATCAGCTTCTAAAACCATCTACAGAAAATGACTTCATTACTATCTTGCTTAATATATATATGTTCTGGGAATTAAGAGAGAACCTCAGCTCTGCCATAAATTCACTGTGTGACCTTCTGCAAGTCAGTAGGGCTTGCTTGTCTGTATAAAGAACACATTGTCCTAAATCAGTGATTTTTTTTTTCTTTTTTAAACTTTTTTTAAGGAGTTAAATTCCTTTGCTAGATGAGATCTTACATAGCATTCTACTGTGCAAAACAGATGAAAGGATTCCTGCCTCTGCTGGCCCAGGCAGGTATGGGTGGCTCAAAGCTCTGCTAGTTCCTGAGGGACGGCAAAGAAACCCTAGGACCAGATCCCACCGAAAAATCAGAGTTTGAAAACCACCATACGTAGGAGAAGATAATGCTAATTCCTTTCTACCTTTAACATTCCAGGGTTCTGAGGAGGTGCAAATCCCACTGGTAAATAAAGGGCGGAGCCTAAGACTGAATTCCAAAGTGACTTCAATACTAAAGAGGTTCACTGCCCTTCCCTGAGGGGGTGCACTTATGTGCTGCGTGGTGGGGGGTGCTTTGCCTGTGTGCTGCCTTGCTGGTCCTCCATGACTATCCAATGAATCAACTATTTCCTATGATTTACAAATAAGAAAAACGAGGCTCAGGGTAGTTAAGTAATGTTACTTGCCCAAGGTCAAAGACTGGGAAGTAGGACTTGAAGCAGATGAGCTCCAGAGTTCAGGCTAGTCAGCCACAGGGCTTCAGGCTGGGGCAGCTCAGCGGTAACTGAAGGGCAGAGCTTCTGTGGCTGCAGTGACTGAGCTGACAGGGCCGTGGAAAACTGGTACTTTTACTGCCTAGCTCAGGACTTGAAATTTTGTTTACTGTAAAGGTCTGATACACTCGGAAGATAGGACTTTTGTTATCTGACGTATGTAAACCTGTATATATTAGGATGTCAATAATTTATATTCTTGGAAAAGGATAAAATTCAAGCAACCTGAAGTATGCTCTCTTTCAAGAGAGGAATTAATCGAAGAAGTGTGGCAACAGAGGGACCTTCAGGGCACATAGGACACATCAGAATTGCCAGGAGGATTTAAAAAAACAAAGGAGTGCCTGGCTGACTCAGTCGGTAGAGCATGTGACTCTTGATCTCAGGGTCATGAGTTTGAGTCCCACACTGGGTGTAGAGCCTACTTAAACAAACAAAAATCCTCCACGACCATTCTAACCATGGTTATTATTGGGTAGTGGTCCTTCACTTTTTATTTTTATCTCTCTGTATCTTGGATTTTTTTTTTTTTTTAATTTGACTTAGAGAGATACAGTGAGAGAAGGAACACAAGCAGGGGAAGTGAGAGAGGGAGAAGCAGGCTCCCCACCGAGCAGGGAACCAGATTCGGGGCTTGATCCCTGGATCTTGGGATCATGACCTGCGCGGAAGGCAGACGCCCAACTGACTAAGCCACCCAGGCGCTTCCCATTTGGATTTTTTTAAGGGTACAATGAGATAAGGTTTTTTTTAAATCTAATTTTTTTTACTTGAGTATAGTTGACATACAACATTGTATTAGCTATGGGTATAGAGCATAGTGGTTCAATGTCTCTATGTGACATGCCACCCTTACAACAGTGTAGCTACCGCCTGTCATCATGCAACACTGACTAGATTCCCTGTGCTGCGCTTTTTATTCCCTCAATGTACTCATTCCATTATTGGAAGCTTGTATCTCCCTCTCCCCTTCACCCATTTTGCCCACACACCCCCACCCCTTCTCTTCTGGCAGCTATTGTTTTGTTCTCTGCATTTAGAGGTCTGATTCTGCTTTTTTGTTAATTTATTTGTCTTGTTTTTTAGATTCCACACACAAATGAAACCATATGGTATTTGTCTTTCTCCTACTTATTTCATTTGGCATACCCTCTAGGTCCATCCAAATTGTCACCAATGCAAGATCTCATTTTTTTTCATTTTACGCTACAAAATATTCCATTTTATATATACTATAATTTCTTTATCTATTCATCAGTCAGTGGACACTTGGGCTGCTTCCATATCTTCACTATTGTATGTAACGCTGTAATAAAGATAGGAGTGCATATATCTTTTTGAATTAGTATTTTCAGGTCCTCTGACATTTTAATCCAATTATTTGGTTTTTTGGTGTTGAATTGTTTAAGTTTTTTAATATATAAATTGGATATTAACCCCTTATTGAATATATCATTTGCAAATATCTTCTCCCATTCAGTTGGCTGTTTTGTTTTATTGATGGTTTCCTTTACTGTGCAAAAGCTTTTTATATTAACATAGTCCCAATAGTTAATTTTTGCTTTTGTTTCCCTTGCCTTAGGAGATCTGGCTACAAAAAATGTTGCCATAGCCAATGTTAAGAGAAATTACTATCTTTGTTCTCTTTTAAGAGTTTTATGGTTTCAGGTCTCACATTTAGGTCTTTTTTTATTTTTAAAGATTTTATTTATTTATTTGACAAAGAGAGAGAGAAAGATCACAAGTAGGCAGAGAGGCAGGCAGAGACATACAGGGAAGCAGACTCCCTGCTGAGCAGAGAGCCTGGTGCGTAGCTAGATCCCAGGACCCTGAGATCATGACCTGAGCCAAAGGCAGAGGCTTAACCCACTGAGCCATCCAGCCGCCCCTCACATTTAGGTCTTTAATCCATTTTCAGTTTATTTTTGTATATGGTATAAGAAAGTGGTCCAGCCACAGCAGTCAGACAAGCAAAGAAATAAAAGGAATCTATATTAGGAAGAAGGAAGTTAAACTGTTACTACTTGCAGATGACATGATACCATATATAGAAAACCCTAAAGATTCCACCAAAAAAACTATTAGAATAAATTAATTCAATAAAGTAGCAGGCTATAAAATTAAAACACAGGGGCGCCTGGGTGGCTCAGTGGGTTAAAGCCTCTGCCTTTGGCTCGGGTCATGATCCCAGGGTCCTGGGATTGAGCCCCGCATCGGGCTCTCTGCTCAGATGCTTCCTCCTCTCTCTCTGCCTGCCTCTCTGCCTACTTGAGATCTCTGTCAAATAAATAAAAAAAATCTTAAAAAAAAACTAAAACACAGAAATTGGTTGTATTTTTATACTCTAGTAATAAAACAGCAAAAAGAGAAATTAAGAAAACCGGTACATTCCCATTGTACCAGGAAGAATAACATACCTAGGAATAAACTTAACCAAGGAGGTGAAGACCTGTACTCTGAAAATTATAAAATACTGATGAGAGAAATGGAAGATAAGACAACAAATGGATTTTCTAAAAGTAAACATGATGATCTTAAAAAAAAAAAGTATGCAGTAACTATCTACATAGTAAGATAATTTGTCATTTTGGTTTTTTTCAATGTACTTCTTTGAAATAATTTAAAAAAGAAACTACTAAACGTATTTTTTTTTTAAATCCTGGGTTCTATCTCAGACCTACTGATCAAATCTCTGGAAAATGATCTTAGTCATAGGTTTTTGTTTTTTTTTTTTAAAGATTTATTTATTTAACAAGAGAGGGAAAGTGTGAGCGGGGGTGGGGGGAGGTTGGGGCAGAGGGAGGGGAAGCAGACTCCCCACTGAGTGTGGAACCCAACTCAGGGCTCAATCCCATGACCCTCAGATCATGACCCAAGCCTGAGATGGAGGCTTAACTGACAGAGCCACGTGCCCCAGTCAGGGGTTATTTTTAAAAGTTCTGTAACTCAAGGGACACCTGGGTGGCTCAGTGGGTTAAAGCCTCTGCCTTCGGCTCAGGTCATGATCCCAGGGTCCTGGGATCGAGTCCCGCATTGGGCTCTCTGCTCAGCAGGGAGCCTGCTTCCTCCTCTCTCTCTGCCTTCCTCTCTGCCTACTTGTGATCTCTGTCTGAAAAAAAAAAAGTTCTGTAACTCAATCTCATGTTTGCCCCTGATTAATAACCACTGAGCAAATATAGCTTCCTTTTAGAGATGAAAAGGACAGGCTTAGAAAAGCAAGGTTTGTTTACTCAAGATCACATAGCTAGATAAAAGTACAGAAAATATACATGGAATAGGATCCACACTCAAACTGCCTATATATTCAGGCAAGTGTGGGGGTAATCACCCAACCCATGTTCTGGGAGATCTGCCACACCAGCCACAGAGCCTGATAACCAGAACAGATGGTGTATACAAGGCTGACCAGTAACCTATGCCTTACATGGCTCAACTTAAAAATCAAGCTAAGTCCACAAACTTTCCTTCCCTGGAATATGACCCGAGAAATAAAGGAAAATCTTGAGTTAGTTGTGGGTGGTAAACCTGAGAAAGCATGGCTGTGATGAGCCGTATGCAAATACTATGAAAACAGAGGACACCTGTCTGCAAAGAAAGCAGAGATGCCATGGAAGAGGGGAGGAGGAAGAGAAAGTAGTGAGATCAACCTCCAGTCCTGACTTCTTTGCAATTCTGGTTCCTGTGAAGCCTGGCTATCCATCAGTTCATGCTCTTGGCTTCTTATAAGCTCTGCTGTATCCTTACAACATCTCTTTCTTCCTAAACTGGCTTCACTGGCTTTCTGTACTTTCTATTAGATTAAAAGTCATATCTGATTAAATCAGATCTGATCTGATTAAATAGCTATCTGATTAATATCTATCTGATTAAAAGTACCAAGCCAAAGCACTTTGATCTCCAATATTTACAATTAGTTTCAAATGAAGTTAAAATAAACTAATGGCTACCATGAAAAAAAGCCTTAGTATTCTAGTATTCTCAGTATTCATGTTGTAAAGTATGAACAATGTCATATAATACTTACATAGTTACAAATGTTCTCATATGTTACCTAAATGTCAACCAAATGAAAATCTCATTTGGTTTTCATAACCTCATGAGATGGGCAAGGCAAGTTATTCTCATTTGCCGGATGAGAAAGCTCAGATCCAGAGAAGTCAAGCGATTTGCTCAGTCACACAGCTACTACATGGCAGAGTAGAAACTACATGGACTTTTTATTACATATGTGTGCTACTTTAATACCATGCTGTTTTCTACTTAACTAAGGGTGGTACAGCATGAGGGCAATGAGAGCAGTCAGAGTCTCCCCCAAATACCTATCTATCAGCCTTACAGTTCCCACAAATGAATACTTGGGCATTCTTAAATCGAGTACTTTAAATCATGGTTTTCAAAAATTTGGCACTACTGATATTTTGAACAGGATAATTCTTTGTTGTGGGGGCTGTCCCATGCCTTGCAGGACATCTACCCACTACATGCCAGTAATATTCCCCCAACTGTGACAACCAAAATTGTCTCCAGACATTGCTAACTGTCTTCTGGTGGTGGTGGGGAGGGGGGAGTTTTGCGCACCCCCATGAGCACAGCTTCTTTAGATCCTCTAGGTCTTTCATGTCTTATGAAATCTGGTTTCATGCAAGAGCAACTCAGCAGCACAATTAGTATGTTTATGTCATAGATGAAAGAAAGATTTCTAAACTGTAAGCATCAGAATGAAAAAAAAATTTAGAGCTTTGAAACAAGACTACTTACAAAAAATCTACTGTATTAGCTACAGATCTCTTTATTTAAAGTTCAGCCAGGCATGGAGTTAAAAGTTCTTAAGCATTCTGGCAGAAGGGGGAGTACCAAGAGGAGATGCTGCTTATTTGCAGTGGTTCTTTTGCAATATTTGACCTTTTAATACTATGTACTGGACTCTCAACGTCAACTACAGTACTAAATTGTATGAAAGGATGGAGGATTCATGAACTTCTGGCCCAGCATTAATGAAGAGAAATAGGAGTCACAGGTGTAAGCCATGTATATAGTTAAAAATGTTCTAGGGGCATCGGCACAGCTAAGTTGGTTAAGCATCCGACTTTCGATCTCAGCTCAGGTCTTGATCTCAGGGTTGTGAGTTCAAGCCTGGTGTTGGACTCCACACTGGGCCTGGAGTCTACTTCTAAAAAAATATGTCCTACTAATGATGAATTATATGTTGGCTAACTGGAAAAAAAAAAAAAAATATATATATATATATATATATATGTGTGTGTTCTAGTAACCACATTTAAAATGTAAAAAGAAACAGGTGAAACTAACTTTAGTAATTCTTTTATTTAACTCAATGTCTAAAATAATATTTCACCATACAATCAATATGAGAAATTATTGAGATATTTTACACTCTTTTTCTCATAATAAGTTTTCAAACTCCTATATGTATTTTACACTCACAGCACATCTTAATTCTGAGTGGCCACATTTCAAGTGCTCAACAGCCACATGTGGCTACCACATCGGATAACTGTAAAGGGAAGGTACAAAAGGCAAAGGAGAAGAAGCTACAGCTACAAAAAAGAAATCTATTCAACTTCCTTTTGTTTCCTTGTCTACTGGCACCAACACCAAATGGTTATATGTCTGCAATAATAGGGCTTTTTATGACATTTTCCTTTAGCAGTACTGAATTTCTAGTTATGTTTCTGGATTCAGAAATAATTATTAATGATAATAGAACTTTAAAATAAAGATTTTATTTATTTGACAGCGAAAGAGAGAAAGAGTGAGAGAGAGAGAGCACAAGCAGGGTGAGTAGGAAAAGGAGAAGCAAATTCCCCTCCAAGCAGGGAGCCTGATGCGCGGCTCCATCCCAGGACCCTGGGATCATGACCTGAGCCAAAGGCAGACGCTTAACTAACTGAACCACCCAGGCGCCCCTGTAATAGACAGACTTTCATGGTTACAGTATGTTATACAGCCCTCATTTTTTTAAGACCCATTCTATATTACATTACAAGTAACATAAAATCTATGTTTATTACAAGTGTAGCTACAACTGTCTCTCTTTAAAAATATTCCATTATTTAAAAACTTAAGTGTTAGTCACTAATAACAGACAGACTCCAAGGCACTGACCAACATCTCTTGAATATATTCATACCCCATTTGCATTTTAGCAGAACTTGACTTGGTGGATTTGACATACTGCAGTACAAAAAATATTTCTCATTTTATGACTTCAAAGACTTGAAAATTTCACCAAGAATCACACAGTATCAAAGCTGATGGGCTTGGTGAATTGCCAACTACTGTCCATACTACTGCCCCTTCATGATACCACTTAAGAAAAGAAACAGAAATGCTGGCTCTTCACCAATGTTCAGAAGTATCACATTTCTGGGGGTGCTTGGGTGGCTCAGTTGGTTAAGCATCTGCCTTTGGCTCAGGTCATGATCCTGGGGTCCTGGGATCGAGCCCCACATCGGTCTCCCTGCTCTCCAGGAAGCCTGCTTCTCCCTCTCCTACTCATCCTGCTTGTGTTCCCCCTCTCGCTCTGTCTCTCTCTGACAAATTAATAAATAAAATATAAAAAAAAGAAGTATCACATTTCTACCAGTGATTTCAGTGATTCCTGTCATTTAATCATTTACTATTATTATAAATATAAAATCTTCTCTGTAACTTCTAATACCGCGTTAAGTGGTGATACTAACGTTCAAGTTAAAATTGTGGCCTGGAAGGAATCACTTTAGAATAGGAGTTAAGTATGATAAAACTGTCAAAGAATGTGAACAACTGCCACGAGGGAACAATCAGCAAACTATTAGAGGTAGCTGCTGAGAAAATAAGGCGCAGCATTAAAGCAAGAATATTCTGTAATGATTATATAACTCCCAAACACCTACCAAACACCCACTCCCCACACAAACAGGTAATTCAAAGCAGAATCCTGAATTATGCCAGTTTGGGATTTTTGTCTTGTATATCTCCCAGAAAGCATCTGTGACTACTTCACACTTAGTATAAAACTTTTAGAGACACTGCTGCTGTGGGCTGTTGTTTGGGTAATGGATGCCCAATGACTAGACCCAGGGTGAGCATCTGAATTAAGGATAGCCAACCCGTGGCCATGTGCAGCCCAGGAAGCAGTCTGGTACAAAAAGCATAAACAGCTTTGCCCAGTAGGAACAAAGATGATTAGCAAGGCTGGACCTTCTCTATGGAGGTTGAAAAGGAAAGTATATAGGGAAACAGGTGGAAGCAAAAGAAACAAAAAGACATAACGAGCAAAGTAGGGAGGGTGAGTTAGTCACAGTAATGGTGGGCCCCAGAGGAAGGATCCATAACCCGCCATGCCTGCCTCCAAAACTGCCTTGGATTCCAGAACATAAACTTCATTGGGATTTCTGGGGTACTTTTATTTCTTTAGTGCCACTGTGGATCCATAATAAATCCTGAGACCGGAGGTAGTTCGAGAAAGCTACTGCCTAATACGTACACTCTTTCCCTGGAAAGATCTTCCTATAGAGGTAGTGAGTTATCTACTCTTGCTTTCATTCACAGAAGGGCCTTCAAATGCTAAGGGAAAGAAATTCTTCTGTAAAAAAGTAGCTCTACATACCTGCATTTTTTTCTCTTGTTCGTTTTCTCCAATCATCCCAGTACCTGTTACACTTTCACTGCCATCAATGGATACCTAGAGGAATAAAATAAAGCTTTAGAAAGTTTCACCTTTTGACATTTCTTTGGGTGATAAGTACATACGGATTCATTATCATTTATTTTTTTTGTGTGTATGAAATTTTCTACTATAAAAAGTGGGGAAAAGAAACCTTTTAAATTGTATGAAAGATAAATGTTCCGTGCAAGGAAAAAAACCAGTACTTTTGATATAAAACTTAACTGAGACTTTCCTTCACTTTTTCCAATTTCTAATTTCTGCTTCTTAATTCATAAGCTGTTCCATCTATACTTTATTATTTATTTTATGGCACTCATCCTTGAATATATCTTACTGTGACTTATCAGTCCCCATTTCTTTTCTATAAGCTCTTATTCCATTCCTGTTATCTGTACTTAACTATTTTTTCCTACACTTCACTTCTTTTAAGATAAATGCTGATCTCCTTAAGGCTGTCTGATTTTGACTTTGAATTGCTAGTTTCTTCTTCGATAAAGTAGACTTTTTTGTGGTTTTATTTTAATGAAAAGTAAAGAAGCTATATCTGGGATGTTCTTCACATCATAAAACGCTGTACCTTTGCTGCATACTGTTCCAGAGCACTGATGGTGTCGGGGTCAATCGTGGCATCTCCAGTGTGCAGACCTGCCACCGTTCCATCAGCCTGAATCGCCAAGATGGTGTCAGACTGCGGGACCTGCACCGCATGGTGGATGTACGCGGTGGTGCCGTCTTCCAGCTGCACTGCCTGTAAGGCACTCTGGTCATAACTGTCTGGGGGAGGGGAAGAGAAGGGCATGAAATTATAGGTAGTCTGACAGAGTTATACATACAAAGGAAGAAGGGAAGGAACTTTGGCTGAGTAGGTCCATGTGCCTCACATGTGTGCTCTCCTTCAACTCCTCACAACAATTCTGTGAGGTGGGTGTATGTACCACCCTCATTCGGGAAAAGGGAAACTGAGTTTTGGGGGAAGTAAAGTCACTTTCCTTAGGAACTAGAAAATGGAAAAAACTAACAATTAACAGTCAAAATCAGTATGTGGAGGAACCAGGATCTCAACTCATGCCAGGATGACTCCAAAGTCTATGGACTTTTTTTTCCCTTCTAAATAAGCATGTTAAGATATATAGAGCTTTGTGAAATCATAAATCTAGACAATCACAATGAACCTGTGATTAAGTCCCCTTGCCAAAGAAAAAAATTCAGAGTTTATGTCTTCTTAACTTGAATTAAATTACTGACAAATTTAAGTATTCCAAATTTTTAAAAATTTCCCCCTTTGGTTTCACAACTAAAGTCTTTCTAAAACATGTAATGTCATTCTATAATATACTCTATAAGGTAATAATAGCTCACATTTTTCAAGCCTTTACTAGGTGACAAATAGTGTGTTTTACATACGTTTGCACATTTTGTCTACGTAACTACCCTATGATGTGGATACTTACTCTAACACTCATTTTACGAGGATGAAACTGAACCACAGGTTAAATAATTTGAACAAGGTCACACAGCTAAAAGACAGCAGGCCCAGATTTGAACCCAGACAGTCTGGCTTCAGAGCTATGTTCATTACTCCTATGCATTCCACCTCAAACCCCTGGGCCTCCCTACACGAAGTTAATAAGTATTAACATTTTTGCCACACTGGCTCCAAATAAATTTAAAATTTTTACTTCGTCTTAAAGACCAACATAATAGGCAAAGGATCTTGCTTAAAAATTATATTCAAGGGGTGCCCGCGGGGATGGCTTGGTCAGTTGAGCGTCTGCCTTCGGCTCAGGTCATGATATCAGGGTCCTGGGATTAAGCCCCACATTGGGCTCTCTGTTCAGCATGGAGCCTGCTTCTCCCTCTCCCCCCCAGCTCACACTCTCTCTCTCAAATAAATAAAATCTTAAAAAATATATATTTAAGAGGGAAAAAATCAATAATTTAAATTTCAAATGTTTAATTTTATATTCAAATAGTCGCCTCTACTCAAAGTCTTTCAGAGACCAGGGGTTTGCCCTTCCAACCTGTTACTGGGCAGCTCAGACGATCAGAAAGTTTTTCCTTGGACTGTGCCCAAATCCGCCATCTTGTATTTCAGAGAACAAGTACACATCTTCTTATATGTGACAGCATTTCAGCAAATACAGGCAGGTCTTACTTTTCCCGCACCCCCACTCCTCCCTTATTCCTATTTCCAAAGTTAGTTTACCTTTGGAGGTATGGTGAATAAACGCTGTCGTTCCATCTTCTAGTTGCACTGCTTGACCATCCTCTAAACGCAAACTGTCCCCTGCTCAAGAACAATGATTACATTTAGATCCCATGTTTCCTAACGACTGGATAACTCCGCGATAAGAGTCAATAAACCATTAAACGCATTGTAAAAACCTATACGTGCTTTAGGAGTCCTTGAACACTACAGTATTTTCAGTAAAGCTACTCTGAGTGTTAGTAAAAAAAATAGAATACTTGCTTTAGGAATATCTACTAGTGAGTAAGGAGAGTTGAAAAAAGAGGGGGATAAAAGAAAATGAGAGACATGCGGGAGTGAGCTCAAGTGACAGAAATATTCATGTAGGACTGTTGTCCATTTATCTCCAGAGTGCGGTCCAGTAATTTCTTTTCTATGACTTTTAAGACAAAGTCTCAATGAAGTCCAAATGGTCTTTAGATCCTCTCTTTGCCACCTACTGATTTCCCCTTTCAAAAGAAGGACTAGAGACCTGAACCAAGTTTACACAAGTAAGAGGTAGCTGGAGGCAGCAAATACCGAAGGATGAGAATCAGGAGCTTAAGTATCAAATACTTACTACTTTTAGGTATGGGTACATGTTGAACGTAGGCAGCAGAACCATCCTCCAGCTGAATGACCTGGCCATCTATGAGTTTTCCATCTAGAACAAAAGATTTAAGCCAATAAATTAGCCCAAGCAAACATTTGAAACTTTATACAATTTCAAAATGGTATCAACTATAAAAACATACACTACTTAAGATCATGTTCATCTTGATTCTTCCCTCAATGTTCTGAGGCAATTCAAAAACACATCCAGTGATCCTACAGAAAGCAGAAAATCCTCCCTCAGCCATTCTTCCTCCCCTCCAATTTTCAATTAATTAAGTTCAAGAGGAAGAGTGGCTCATCACGGAAAGCTATGGGAGCTGAATCTCTTTACCTTTCAGAGCCACTTAGGAACAGTGACCTTGACTGGCTGGGAAGCTGAAACTGAGAAGACTGACAGATTCCTCAGTGCATCTGAGGCCAGATGTTCTTCTCACTCCTAGGTGTTATTCATCCCTCAACTATGCATACATGCATTCAGTAGGTTCCCATAAAAACAAGGAATTGGGAAAACTGAGCTAGTTCTTGGCAAAAGTAAACGCTGATTTACAGATAATGTTACATAAGCAAAACCAAACGTCTATACTTCCATGCATATTTTGTAAAGACATTACATGATGACTTGGAAGTAAAAAAGCAAAAGGGGTCTTACTAGAAAGTGGTTGGGGACACCCCCCATTAATTTTGACACCCCAGAGTATATTCCAAATGTCTCAAAGGTTGTCCCCAAATTATCAAAACAAATTTAAGTGAACCTGAAACTACTGAAAACTACCATATGCAATACAGAGACTTAATGATGGGCCGGGAAGGGGGGCGGGTAGTTGCTAGGTGCTCCAACTCTGAGGTTACGAATTGCTGGTATTAACCAATGGACTGTGTATGTGGCACGTACCTTTAGAATTATGTTGTATATAAGCGGTGGAACCATCTGCAAGTGTTACCGCTTGCAAGCTTACACCTTCCATATTCTCTAAATTGTCACCATCTATTATAAAAAAAAGTTATTTTCTTTAGATAACTATCAAACGTACGTGCTGTCTCAATTTTTTAAATGAAAATCAGGCATAAGGCAGATTGCTTAAGACTCAAATGGGATTTCTTCTAGCATTTACAAAAAATATTTCCCTGCCCTCCTGTACCCAGTGTCCACGGCAGGGACATGATCCCCTCAAATGAAACTGCTCACCTGCCACCGTTACTGCCTCTGTCAGGCACAGGGTAACGTGTTGAGCCTCCATTCCTCCTCCAGGAAACTCTGTCATTCCCTGAGAATCTCGATTTATTTGGGCTAACAACATTTTCTACCTTGAGGAAAAATAACAGGCACTTGAGAACAAAGAACAATGCAAATAAAACAAAAATGACAAAGAATATTTAGGAACCACAGAAATGTGCTACAGAAATAAACAGTGTTTGAAATAAGCATCCACAGTCCAAAGCACGCGTTTCATAATCCATCAGTAAACTACTGGGCACACTGACAACTCTGGCCTATCGGTTTTGTCCCATGTCTAGTTTTCACAACTTTGGGTTTAACATAAGATTCCCACTTATTCCCACAATCCTATTGCCTCGATCTGCAGAGAGCTGCCCTGCTTCTGGCCACTTCTCACTTTGCCATCACTGCCCTAATTCAAGCCACTGCCACCTCTTGCCCACATGACTGCCACACTACAGCATCCTAATGGGTCTCCCTGGGGGCCCTGTGACCTCCCCGCGGTCTCTTACCAACACAACAGTCACTGTGCCCTTTAGAAGGGAAAAGTTAGATCCTGTCCCTCTGCTGCTCAAAACCTTCTGATAACTTACCAGAGTAAAGCCGAAAGTCTCCACCCTGGCCGATGAGCCCAATGATCTTGCCCCGCACTTCCTACTGCTCTCCATCTCATTCATTTCATTTCAGCCACACTGGTGTCCCTCCTTCTGCTCATAAAGGGTGATGTTGCCTCGTGACCTTTACATTTCATGTTCCTTCTGCCTGAAACATGCTTTAGTCTCTTCATTGTTATTCCTCATTTTCTTCAAGTCTTTGTTTACTGTTGTCACCCCAATGAGAGCTTCCTTCTTCACTTCAAGCTGCACCTCCCAACCATGATATACCCTAGCCCTCTTCCCTCCTTTATTATATTTCTACATAGCACTTAATATTTGACATATGATGTATATTTAGTTTGTTTCTTTTGGTTTTTTATTTTAGAGGGAGAAGGGGAGGGATGAAGAAGGGCAGAGGGAGAGGAGGAGAGATAATCTTTTTCTTTTTTTTTTTTAAGATTTTATTTATTTATTTGACAGACAGAGATCACAAGTAGGCAGAGAGGCAGGCAGAGAGAGAGGAAGGGAAGCAGGCTCCCTGCCAAGCAGACAGCCCGATGCGGGGCTCTTCGATCCCAGGACCCTGGGATCATGACCTGAGCTGAAGGCAGAGGCTTTAACCCACTGAGCCACCCAAGCGCCCCAAGGAGAGAGAATCTTAAGCAGGATCCACGCCCAGTGCAGAGGCCAATATGGGGCTCAATCTCATGACTCTAAGATCATGACCTGAGCCAAAATCAAGAGTCGATGCTTAACTGACTGAGCCACCCAGGTGCCCCTATTTAGTTCGTTTCTTATCTATTCTTCCCTCACGAGAATGCACTGGGATTTTTATCTGCTTGCTCACTGCTGACTGACACATAACAGACATACAACAGGTGCTAAATAAATAGATGAATGGCTCTTTTACCAGTCACCATCACAACCTCCTTCCTCTCTTTTCCTACTTCCAGGTCCCATTATTATCTCTGTGGGCCTTGAGTTGCTTCAAACAGGAGATGGGATAACTTAGCTGCCTTGTGCCAAGACCAGAGGATCTCCTGAGGACTTGCCAGGTCTAAAGATCTGATTTTAGTGTCAATATTTAAAACAACAATGTTCAGGGGCGCCTGGGTGGCTCAGTGGGATAAGCCGCTGCCTTCGGCTCAGGTCATGATCTCGGGGTCCTGGGATCGAGTCCCGCATCGGGCTCTCTGCTCAACAGGGAGCCTGCTTCCCTCTCTCTCTCCCTCTGCCTGCCTCTCTATCTACTTGTGATCTCTCTCTGTCAAATAAATAAATAAAATCTTTAAAAAAAAAATAAATAAAACAACAATGTTCAGAAAGTAATAATTTGCAATTATATTCATGATTACTTGGAGATTTTTGTTTTAGAAATCCTTTGTATTAAAGCCAGAAACGGTAGTTTAGGCTCACAGAAAAGAATCACCACTGTGATAAAAGTAAATCAAGGACTGACTTTTCAGGGAGTCCTGAAAGATTCCCACCCACAACTGTTCACGGAGCAGTCTGAAACCTCAACACTTCCTTGCTGCCTCTAAGGGCTAACAGAGAAGTCTCAAAGTAATACTAGTATTCTGCAGTGAAGATGCCTGGTAAGAATAGGATTGGGAGAGGTTAATTTTCGAAGAAGTTCTCTCACTCTGTAATGGAAATAAATTAAGATGAGGAAATGGAAGGGAAACACCTATAAAGATGTAGTAAGTAAGCACTGTGATTTCTGGAGTATTCTAGAAGATGAATTTTTTTAAAAGGTAGATTACAAGATAGTTTGGGTCATAATGTTAAGAAATGTCTAAGGTTTGTCATTTTCATTCAATTACCTACAATCTCCAAATAACTACAATATATATTATCAATAGGTAACTAACACATCTGCAATAAATAAAAGTTCTCCCTTGCCTGAAAGCTGGTCAACTGTTAAATTTCTTTAGGAAGGCTTCAGCCTTCCTACCTACAGTTTCGACCTAATGGGGGAAAAAAAGCTACATTAACTGAAAGAAGGGACAACTGTTTCCTGGACACAAACTGGTGGTAAATACATGAAGGAGTGATGGGAGAAAGGGCTTAGAGGAGTTCAAATGGCACAATTACCAGAGATAATAAGTGATGGCAGGTATACAGTGCATTTTCTTTTTAAAAAGAAGACTAGGATACAAAGGCCCTGTTAGAAAATGATCACATGGGGGGAAACAGGACAGTGAAGAAAAGGCATAAATGAGCCAGAGACCCAACACTCTGCTGTTGCTCACACCCTATCCATCACGTCTTCTTGATCATTTCTGTCATTGACATTTTCGGGATGTGTGGAAATGAATTGTGAGATACACACAATATCTTAGAAAGGGACACCTTATGAAATGTAGTCAATTTCATGTGCTTTAATAATGAATCGTGGGGGGCGCCTGGGTGGCTCAGTGGATTAAGCCGCTGCTTTCGGCTCAGGTCATGATCTCAGGGTCCTGGGATCGAGCCCCGCATCGGGCTCTCTGCTCCGCGGGGAGCCTGCTTCCTCCTCTCTCTCTGCCTGCCTCTCTGCCTACTTGTGATCTCTCTCTCCGTCAAATAAATAAATACAATCTTAAAAAAAAAAAAAAAAATAATGAATCGTGAGCCAAAATCAGACACAGAAGAGGCTATCCTGAAGCACCACAGGAAACTCCAAGAAGACACAGTATGTAATAAACAAACTCCCTGCCTTTCTGGAAGATAATAATACAGGTTGGCCTAAGAAAAACAAACATACCATGGGGCGCCTGGGTGGCTCAGTCGGTTAAGCATCTGCCCTCAGCTCGGGTCATGATCCCAGGGTCCTGGGTTGGAGCCCCACATCAGGCTCCCTGCCCAACAGGGAGTCTGCTTCTCCCTCTTCCTCTGCCCTTCCCCCTGCTTGTGCTCTCTTGTGCTCTCTAATAAATAAAATCTTAACAAAAAAAAAAGACAAATACTGCATATGAGGTATCTAAAGTAGTCAAACTCTTAGAAAGTAGAATGGTGATTGCCAGGGACTAGGGGATGGGGAGAAAGGGACTTGTTCCTCCCTAGAGATGCATTTTTGCAAGATGAAAACTTTCTAGAGGTTTGTAGCACAACACTGTGTATAAACACTACTGTACTGTACTTAAAAATGGTTAAAATGTAATTTTATGTTCTGCTTTTTTACCATAATCTTTTAAAAAAGAACTAGGTGGCTCAGTTAAGTGTCCTGGGATGGAGCTCTGATTTAAAAAAAAAAAAAAACCACACCAAAAAAACAAAATAAAAATGACTTTACTGATGTATAATCCACATACCACAATATTTACCCAATTAAGGTATACAATTCAATGGCTTTAGTATTCAAAGTTGTACAAACACCACAACCTATAGTCAGAATATTTTTATCACTTTCACCCCAAAAAGAAAACCTCATTCCCACCCTACCCCCTAAAGCTCTAGGCAATCAATCACTAAGCTACTTTCTATCTCTACAGATCTTCTTCTGGATATTTCACATAAATGGAATTCCACAGTATGTCATCTTTTGTGACTGGCTTCTTTCACTTAAAATGTCTTCAAGTTTCGTCCATGTTGTAGCATAAATCAGTATTTCATTCTTTTATTGCTGAATAATGGTCCATTGTGTGAATGTACATTTTATTTATCCAATCATTTGAATTGTTTGTATCTAGATATTTGAGCCATTTTACACTGTTTGGCCATCATGAATAATGCTACAAACACTGGTGTACAAGTTTTTGTGCGGACATAGGTTTCACATCTCTTGGGGATATGTAAGTAAGTAATTGCTGGGTCATTTGGTAACTCTATGCTTAAATTTTGAGGAACTGTCAAACTTTTCCAAAGCAGTTGCACCATATTACATTCCCACTAGCAATGTATCAGCTTCCAATTTCTCAATTTCTCAGCTAACAGTTTATCAGTCTTTGATTATAGCCATTCTTGTGTGTATGAAGTGTATTTCATTGTGATTTTGATTTACATTTCCCTTATGGCTAATAATGTTGACCATATTTTCATATGCTTACTGACCTTTGGTATATCTTCTTTGAAGAAATAGCTACTCAGTGTAGCTATTTTTTTTTTTTTGTCTATTTTTGCCTGTCTTTTAAGTTAAAAAAATTTTTTTTAAATTTTAAGTAGGCTCCATGCCCAATGTGGAGCTTGAATGCAAGACCTCAAGATGAAGAGTGCACGCTCTACCAATTGAGCCAAACAGGTGCCCTGCTTTCTCTATTTTTTAAAATGGGTTGTCTTTTTATTGTGGAATTGTAAGAGTTCTTTATATATTTTGGATATTAATCCTTTATCAGATGGAGGATTTGCAAATATTTCCTCCTATTCTGTGGGTTGTCCTCCTATTCAGCCTCAAGGAATACAGTATCAACAAGGGATAAAATAAAAGATGCTCACCTTGAAGAATCTTCAGATTTTTAGTTTTGATACTTCTACTCTTGGTATACTTCATTTTCCAAACCACCAATTCAGTCTGGGAAATGGACACCATTTTCAAATTCAGTGCATATTATGGAAGATTTTAAATCTTTATTAGCAGTTAGTGTCCTTTTTTCAAACTAAATATTATCTCGAACCCAAATATAAGAAACAGCTAAAAGTAGCATTTTATTATAAATGCACTTTTTAAAAAAGATTTTATTTATTTATTTGACAGAGAGAGACACAGAAAGAGAGGGAACCCAAGCAGGGGAAACGGGAGAGAGAGAGGCAGGCTTCTTGATGAGCAGGGAGCCCTACACAGGGCTCGATTCCAGAACCCTAAGATCATAACCTGAGTCAAAGGCAGACACTTAATGACTGAGCCACCGAGGCACCCCCATAAATGTATTTTTTAAAAGATTTTTTTTAAATTTATTTATTTGACAGAGAGAGATCAGAAGTAGATAGAGAGGCAGACAGAGAGAGAGAGGGAAGCAGGCTCCCCGCTGAGCAGAGAGCCCCATGCGGGACTCGATCCCAGGACTCCGAGATCATGACCTGAGCCGAAGGCAGCGGCTTAACCCACTGAGCCACCCAGGCGCCCCCATAAATGTATTTTTTAAAAAGACTATTTAATTAGACAGAGAGGGAGAGAGCATCAGCCAGGGGAGAGGCAGAGGAAGAAGCTGACTCCCACTGAACAGAGAGCCCGACAGGGGTCTGGATGCAGAAGGCCCGCAATCACCACTGGAGCCAAAAGCAGACTCAACAGACTGAGTCACCCAGGCGCCCCATAAATGCATTTTTAAGTGCAACCCTTCGACTTTACTCACTCAATGAGAATTAGACTACTTAAATTCAAAATTTCAAATCAAGGTAATATATGCCAATAGCAGGTTTATACACCCAGTATACTGAATAACCAAAAGAAACAAAAAGACAGGGGCACCTGGGTGGCTCAGTGGGTTAAAAAGCCTCTGCCTTCGGCTCAGGTCATGATCCCAGGGTCCTGGGATCAAGCCCGGCATCGGGCTCTCTGCTCAGCCGAGAGCCTGCTTCTTCTTCTCTCTCTCTGCCTGCCTCTCTGTCTACCTCTCTGTCTACTTGTGATCTCTGTTGAATAAATAAACAAGTTAAAAAAAAAAAAAGCCAACATAAGGAAACTACACATTTGTTCTCACAAAATAATTATGTACATATTTCAATCTCTTGTTTAAAAGTAGTTTAAAGCAAAACAGCAACCATCACCACAACCTTATGTTAAAAAAATAGAAATCTAAGTAGATTTTGGAAGGAGGCATTACTTTTTTTTTTTTTTGAGATTTTATTTTTTTTACAAAGAGAGACAGACAGTCAGGCAGAGTGTATGCACACAAGCAGGGGGAGGGAGAGGGACCAAAAGGCTCTGTGCTGAGCATGGAGCCCAACATGGGCCTGGATCTCAAGGCCCTGAGATCATGACCCTGAGTACATGATGTGAGCTGAAATCAAGAGTCAGTTCCTCACTGACTGAGCCACCCAGGTGCCCCTAAACCTGCTCTTAAATTCGCAACAGAGCAACTGCCAACTTCATGACTTTTATACTTCAAAACCTCTTTTCCACCTCCTCACACATTAACTATTCCAATAACATCTTTAACACTCTCTTTGCTCCAATCTCATCCTTCCAGTTAATAACACTGCCAACTGTCTTATATTGTTTTCATACACCATTAAAATTTTCATCGCATACAACACTGTAATATAAATGCAAAAGTTAAAAAGAATCATTTCCAATAGCTTAACCAAATCAAATCTTCATTTTTCCTGGTTTTCTACTAACTCTTGCTATCCTATGCATACATAATTTTCACAGCATTGTAATTATAGTATACATAATGTTTTGTATTCTTTTCATTTCTATAAAGTGTTCCAAGTTGCCAAATAATCTTCACAATGATTACTTTTAATTCACATTTAACAAACTAATTTCCCTCTCAAGACATTTAGCATTTTTCTTATTACATGCTAGGCACATGTCATTTTCTCATAAAAAGCACCTTAACTGACATGTTTATAAATAAAGACAGGCTTTTTTGGGCTAGGGGTATGAAGTAGATTACATCCTTAAATTCCCAGGTTTAAGATTACTGGATCAAAAAATATGAGCATTTTTATGACTATTACAATTTGCTGCCATTACTTTTTAAAAAGTGGTACACTGGGGGCGCCTGGGTGTCTCAGTGGGTTAAGACTCTGCCTTAGGCTCAGGTCATGATCTCAGGGTCCTGGGATCAAGCCCCACCTCAGGTTCTCTGCTCAGCAGGAGTCTGCTTCCCCCTACCCCCCACCCCACCACTTGCCTCTCTGCCTACTTGTGATCTCTCTGTCAAATAAATAAAATATTTTTAAAAAATAAATAAATAAAAATAAAAGTGGTACAGTAACTACACTGTCACCAGTAACATAATTACTATGCTCATTTTACCGGCCCTGGCTATTATCCTAGAAGCTCTAAGAACAGATGGATGATTACTCAAAAAGACTAAAGGGAAGCATGAAAATGATACATACTTTAAATATTTTAAATATTTGGACATATTCATTCATCAATTTTTGACGGGTCAAGGCCCCTTCTCTGAGTATTGGATGTATGGATCAATTCAACATCAACTTTTTTACAAAAATCACTAGCATGATGCATTCTAGTTTGGGTTCTTTATTATTTTTAAAGGGTTTTGTTTTGTTTTTAGATTTTATTTATTTATTTTAGAGAGTGAGAGAAGGAGCAAGGAGAGAGGCAAAGGGAGAGGGAGAAACAGACAGATTTCCCGCTGAGCAGGGAGCCAGAAGTGGGGCTCGATCCCAGGATCCTGGGATTATGACATGAGCTGAAGGCAGACGCTTAACTGACTGAGCCACCCAGGTGCCCCAAGTTTGGGTTACTCTAAAGTAGAGCAAGGACTTAAGATCCTTGTAAATGAATCCTGAGATAGAATTCTCCAGATTTGAACATTTTCCCCTATGATCGTTTATAGTTGTACCATTTAAAAGTCCAGTTCCAATCTGGCTCCCATTTACTTTTTGAATTTCATCTCCTATTATTCTTTTAGGTCTTTAAATTTACTGAAAAAAAATGTTTGTTAGACAAACATCTAGGACTGATATTTTGAGTAGTATATGTATACATATATACGTGTATGTGTATATACATACATGTGAATATGTGTATACACACATGTATATGTATTAAGTATGTGTGCGTGCACACACAAGCTTTTAGAGATAAAAGATAAGTCTTTGGGGGCACCTGGGTGGCTCAGTGGGTTAAGCCGCTGCCTTCGGCTCAGGTCATGATCTCAGAGTCCTGGGATCGAGTCCCACATCGGGCTCTCTGCTCAACAGGGGGCCTGCTTCCCTCTCTCTCTCTGCCTGCCTCTCTGCCTACTTGTGATCTCTTTCTGTCAAGTAAATAAATAAAATCTTAAAAAAAAAAAAAAAAAGATAAGTCTTTGCCTTTAAGAAACTCATTCCATGATGAAACACAAGTGAAAACAGATCATTAGGGGCACCCAGGTGGCTCAGTCAGATAAGATTTGTGAAGTCTGCCTTCGGCTCAGGTCACAGCTCAGGTCAGGATCCCAGTCTGTGTCAGGCTGCTCGCTCAGCAGGGAGTCGGTTTCTCCCTCTTTCCCTCCCCTTGGCCATGCTCTCCCTCTCTCTCACTCGTGCTCTCTCTCTCAAATAAATAATAAAAATAAGATCTTTAAAAAAAAAAAGAAAACAGATCATTAAAACACAATGTGTGGTGGCGGAGGACCCCACAACAATTAGAACAACTATCAATATTTTAAATGTAAACCTTCAAGTAATTCTTCTTGGGACTTATTAGACACTCTCAAGTGTGCAAAGTTCATTGTAGTATTAATACTGTAGCAAAAAATAGTCAACAATCTAAAAGTGCACCCAATCCTGGGATCGAGTCCCGCATCGGGCTCTCTGCTCGGCAGGGAGCCTGCTTCCCTCTCACTCTCTCTGCCTGCCTCTCTGCCTACTTGTGATCTCTCTCTGTCAAATAAATAAATAAGAAATCTTAAAAAAAAAAATTTAAAAGTGCATCCAAAAGAATAAATTATATGACATTCATAAATGAAACATGCAAACATGAAAAAGAATGGGACTGGGGTGCCTGGGTGGCTCAGTCATTAAGCCTCTGCCTTCCGTTCAGGTCATGATCCCAGAGTCCTGGGATGGAGCCCTGCATCGTTCCCTGGTCAGCGGGAAGCCTGCTTCTCCCTCTTCCACTCCCCCTGCTTTTGTTCCCTCTCTCACTGTGTCTCTGTCAAATGAAGAAATAAATTCTTTAAAAAAAGAAAGAAAGAAAAGAAAAAGAATGGGATAGATATGAAATGGTAGGAAACAGATCCAAGATATATTGCAAGTGGAGGAAAAGCAAATTGCAAAAAGAGTATTTATGCTATGAGTATACTCATGTTTTAAAAAATGTATATAAATACCTGCACATGCTAGTATTTATATTTAAAAACTCAAGTAGTAGGAGGCCTAGGTGGCTCAGTTGGTTAAGTTTCTGCCTTTGGCTCAGGTCATGATCCCAGAATCCTGGGATTGAGCCCCGCCTTAGGCTCCCCTGCTTCTCCCTTTCCCTCTGCCTGTTGTTCCCCGTGCTTGTGCTCTCTCTCCCTCTACCTGTCAAATAAATAAATAAAATCTTAAAAATAAATAAATCTACTTTTGAAAAGTTACTATAAACAGAAGCATTAAGAGAGTAAGAAGCACCTAATTTTGCCTGCATGCAAAGATGATGGTATGTAAATTTAGGCATAAAAAGACAAGTAAACATTTCCTAGGAGTAGGAGAAGGGGCAGTTTAGGCACAGGGAACAGTTTACGGTTGCCACTGGCTCTTCCATGTGCCTCTCCCTCACTAGCCAGATCTTAGTCATCAATTGTTTATTTTATTTTTTCTATTTGTCAGAGAGAGAGAGAGGTCAAGAGAGCCAGCACAAGCAGGAAAAACAGCAGGCAGAGGCAGAAGCAGGTACCTGAGCAAGAAGCCCAATATGGAACTTGATCCCAGGACCTTGGGATCATGACCTGAGCCAAAGGCAGACACTCAACTGACTGAGGCATCCAGGCATCCCTCAGTCATCACCTAAATCCCATAGTATTTGCAGCTATTTGGCTTGTAGTCTAGATCACTGGGAATTACCAATCACATTTTTATTATCATAGGTTTTATCTGTATATGGCTTCGTAATTTGCTGGTATACTCTGTATTTGAATCTTGTTCAGTTCCTGGGCAATTAACCTGCTGCTAAGCTTCCGTTTTTTCTTTTTTCTTTTTTTAAAGATTTTATTTATTTGACACAGAGAGAGAGAGAGATCACAAGCAGGAAGAGAGGCAGGCAGAGAGAGAGGGGGAAGCAGGCTCCTTGCTGAGCAGAGAGCCTGATGCGGGTCTGGATCCCAGGACCCTGGGATCATGACCTGAGCTGAAGGCAGAGGCTTTAACCCACTGAGCCACCCAGGCGCCCCGCTTCCGTTTTTTCTTTTGAAAGAATGAGAGAATATCCACCTGACAGGTCTACTGTGAGAAAGGAAGTACATAAAGACCTCAGCACTCAAGAGGTACTCAAAATCTGTCAGTTTTCTTTCTACAGGTGAGGAAAAGTGAGGTTTATGAACCTCGTTTGTGGCTCAAAGTCTGGATTCCTGATTTCTACTGCTCCTCTCTCCTCTTACCAGTCCTTAAAATCCCATGTCTAGTCTTCTCAATTAGACTATCAGCCTTCTAAGGTAGGTACTGTGTTCTGTGAGTCTTTAAAATTTGGATACCTAAGATTATATATTCAATAAATATCTAATGAGTTTAACATAACTCATGTTGCAGAGTGCTTTACAAATGTCCTCCGTTGTATACATCCAGCCATGCTGACCTTCCTGCTTTAGCACGTACTGTTCCATGTCACTTATCTAAAATATCCATTCTACCACCATCCCCTTATTCTTTACCACAGAACTCCATCTCCTTCATAGTACTTACCAGAACTTCTAAGTGAACTCTAAGTTCCATCATGGCTGGGCCCCCACCTGTTGTTCACCCCTGAATTCTCAGGGCCCACAAGAAGGCCTGGCACCTGGTGTATCCTTACTAAATATTTGCTGAGCAAATGAATACAATTTGTATAGAGACATGGCAAATTAACTGCCTGAGACAGGTCTAAGACTAGGTCGTCTTTTATTCCAGTGCTCTTTTCATCATGCCTCACCTTTTATGTTATGTATTGTGTATATACAGCATATGTAAACTGCCATTCATTTAAGTGATTCCAACTTCTTGTTACCATTACTTCTGTACTATATTTTAAAAAACTCTATTTTTCAATACAAGGCCAAAGGTATTGTTATTTAAAGACGTGCATAAATAACAGAAAACATCCCTGCTATGCCATATTATGTACAGTACTCAGTTATATCTTTCTAGGAACTATAGACATCTTATATTTTAAAAGTTAAAGAAGTTAAAGAAGTTGGTATGTTACTGAATAACTCCGCTAACAGACTAGGCTTGAGCCAATCACTGGTTCAAGTCATACCTTTGCTATATAATAAACCGACAAGTTACTCCAAACTTCAGTTGACTTACCTGTAAAACAGGGATAACTCTGGTATTTGACTTAGACTCATAATGAAGGTAATAGTTATATGTATAGGAGCGCCTGGGTGGCTCAGTGGGTTAAGCCTCTGCCTTCGGCTCAGGTCGTGATCTCGGGGTCCTGGGATGGAGCCCCGCATCGGGCTCTCTGTTCAGTGGGGAGCCTGCTTCCTCCTCTCTGCCTGCCTCTCTGCCTACTTGTGATCTCTCTCTCTCTCTCTCTTTCTCTCTGTGTCAAGTAAATAAATAAAATCTTTTTAATGCAATAGATTTTTTTTTTTATTTGACAGAGATCACAAGTAGGATTACTTAATTAAACTGGGATTTGATTTATGGGGAAGTGTAGACAAGAGTATACCACTGTTTTTAATTTTTCTTTTCAATGAGGGGAGGGAGATTTCTCAGTCTAAATCCATCTTACAAACAAAATCATTTTGATTAACAGTAAAGTTTAAAACACTGTCCTATAAAGGCCATCCCTTAAAATGAATGCAAACTAAGTATAGTAAGGAGAAACAACACAACACAACTCTTAAGAATTATGTCCTGAAATCAAGCCAGGAGCAAAAAGACTCAGAACTAGGTAAAACCTCAGTTTTAAAACAAGCAAAACAAAATGTCAAAATTAAATAATCACAAAAACCTCAGGACTCAAAGTCCTCCTGGGGTTCCTAGATGGCTTAGTCGATTAAGCATATGCCTTTGGCTCGGGTCATGATCTCAGGGTCCTGCTCTCTCTCAAATAAATAAATATTTATTTTCTTTTTTAAGATTTAATTTATTATTCATTTAAGAGAGAGCACAAGCAGGGGGAGAGGCAGAGGGAGAAGCAGACTCCCGCTGAGCTGGGAGCCTGGAGATCATCACCCAACCCGAAGGCAGACACTTAACCATCAGAGCGAACCAGGCACTCCTCAAATAAATAAATAAAACGAAAGAAAGTAAGTAAGTTTGTTAGTTCTCCTAACATGATCATAAACTCCATACGCATTGGGGCACCTGGGTGGCTCAGTGGCTTAAAGACTCTGCCTTCGGCTCAGGTCACGATCCGGGTCCTAGGATTGAGCCCTGGGTCCGGCTCTCTCCTCGGTGGGGAGCTGCTTCCCCCTCCCTCTCTCTGCCTGCCTCTCTGCCTACTTGTGATTTCTGTCAAATAAATAAATAAAATCTTTAAAAAAATAATAAACTGCATATGCATCATAAATAATAATAGCTACAAGTAATGGTGGGGGCATAATTCCCCAACCTAGCTAGGTCATCATTCCATGAAGAACATGATGAATGCTTATTCCACTGCAATATCCCAGCTTGCAGCAAAGGGCTCTAGACATTTTACAAATCATCTATTTGATAAAGACTTTTACACAAAGAAGTCTTACAACTCAATAACAGACAAACAATCCAATTTCAAAATAGGGGAAAAGATCCATTCTCCAAAGGATATACAAATGGCCAATAATCACATGAAAAACACACTTAACACCACTGGGAAATGCAAATCAAAGTCACAAGAGATACCACTTCATATCCACCAGGATGGCTACCACCAGAAAGACTGATAATAACAAGTGTTGGCAAGGATGAGGAGAAATGGGAACTCACACACACTGCTGAGAGGAATGCAAAATGGTGCAGCCCCTTTGGAAAAATTTGACAGTTCCTCAAAAGACTGAGTATACTGTTATCGTATGACTAAGAAATTCTACTCCTAGGTATATATATGTATCTCATGAGAAGAAAACATACGTCCACACAAAAAATCTTGCACACAAACGTTCACAGCAGAATAGACCAAAAAAACCCAGATGTCCATCAATAGATGAGTATTTAAATAAAATTTAGGTCCATACAATGAAATACTATCTGGCAATAAAAAGAAATGAGGTACTAACACAAGTTGTAACATTAATGAACTTTGCCAATATTATGCTGTGAAAAAAGTCAGTCACAAAGCCCACATATTGTGTGATTCCATTTACATGAATATTCAGAATAGGCAAATCTGTAATTAGTGGTTGGGGAAGGGGGCAGGCCTAAGGGTAAATGGGGAGTAATTTACCTGGCAGTTTCTTTTGGGGTGATGAACATGTTTTAAAATGGACTGTGGTGATGGGGACACAAGAGAATTTATTAAACCTAATTATGTACTTCAAATGGGTGAATTGTAAGGTACATAAATTTTATCAATACAGATATTATTTTTAACCCACTGAGCCACCCAGGCGCCCAATACAGATATTATTTTTAAAAAATAAAAGGGTGGTATTGAAAAAATAGCCACTCAAGTATTTGTTAACTGCCAAATAATTACTTTCCAAAGTACTCAAAATCCGCCTGGATAAAATTTGTTATGCATCTTATCTTAGTCATGTCCTTATTACTTGTTCTCTTACTAAACACTTTTAACAATGAACTAGGAATCCGGTAAGAGCAAACATTAAATACTGCACAGATTTTTAACTCAGCAAACATTTATATTCTACTAACACTCAGGAAAAAGACGACCACAACCTTGAACCTACAATTTCTCATCACACCACTACCAGATCATACCAGCTGATTAGACACTTCCAAAGCAAACGCTTTAGCTGATTTTAAGCAAATAATGGGTTTAGCAACGGTATTCTTCCTATTTTTGCTTAACTTCGTTAATGCGGAAAAAAAAAACTTAAAATGTTTTTAAAAAGTAACAGGGGAGGGGATAAATTGATTCACGTTCCACAGTAATACAGTACAAAGCAACTGAAATATTCGTTAACTCTGGCCAAAACCGAGAAAAAAGGCAATGGTAAAACTGACAACTTCTAATATTCGATGTTAGGCCCCAGTCACCTAAAAGTTAAAAAAAAAAAAAAAAAAAAAAAAGAGAGAGAGAGAGAAACAAGAAATTTGTGCACGACATAGGTAGAAGGAAAATTCTGGGTGCGATCTGCAAAAGGGATTCCGAGCGGGCCCTGGGCCAGTCCTGCTGCCGGCGTCGGGCTGGGGCCTGGTGCGGACCGAGGCCCGGCGTCCCAGCCGGAGGAGCTTTGCCTCGGCGGCGTCTGGGGACTCGCCCCGCGCTGAGGTCAAGCGGAGAAGCGCCGCCAGGCTCCCGAGGGCTCCACCCTCCCCTCTTTCACTCCCTCCCCTCGGCGGTCCCCTGAGGGGAACAGGCGGGGCGCAACGCGCAGAGACAAGGGGGGGGTGCGTCCTCAACGAGAAAAGCTCCGCCGCCCCAGAGTGGCGGCCGCGGGTTATTAATAAACTCCGCTTCTGCCCAGGCGCCGATACCGAGGCCTGCCGTAGGATCGGCAAGGCCTGCGGCGAAGGTTGAGCAGCCGGAGTCAGAGCCCGGGCCCAAGCAGGCCCGCGCCGCCGCGCTGAGGGCGGCGGCCGGGCGGAGAATAATGCACACTGGGTAAAAACACATTTATATACGAACCTCCGAGAAAATTTTCCAACAATTCCTTCGTCCGACCACCATGCACCAGGACAGGAAACAGCCGCCCGGCCCCCTGGCCCCGCAACCCGCATAGCGAGTCTGAGGCCCGCCCCCAGCCTCCATTGGGCGATCATTACGTCACTCACGAGACGCTTCCTGCTTGCCATTCGCTCAAATTTAGGCGACGCTAAAGGAGACCGCCTCATTCACGCCCCCTTTTCGTGACGTTAGCCTCGTCTGGCCTTGCAGCCAGCGCCTGAATGGCTTGTGCAAAGTGCGGAATCAAAGTTCCTGTGACTGACTGGTTGGCAGAACCGCTCATCCTAGACAGATACCGCCTCGCTGACGAGTGATTTATGCCGATGCTGGGGCCCCAGCGGGAGGCGCCATTTTGTAGCGAGGGAGGGAGGCTGGTCCTTGTGACTAGCCGGGAGGGAGATGGGGTGACAGACGCCATTTTCCCCACAGGGGCTAGGAGGTGGCCTTGGCTCTCCCGGTGGGCTTCCTGGAGCGCGTTCTGGTGAATGGTTGGGCTTTGCTTAGAGATTGTCGAGTGTCGCCCCGTTGGGAGGACAGTGGTAGGGAGGCTTAGGACAGGAAAAGACGCCTGACCGCTCCCTGGGGGCTCTCGGTGCCAGCCGAGGCCTTTGGTTTGGGGAGAGGGCCCTGCTTTCCCAAGAGCTGCTATATGCCGGTCACTGGCTGCCAAGCCTGCCCGGGCTTTTCAAGTCGCCGGGGCATCATTTGGTGTGGGAGTAGGCCTTCTGCCCCTGCCGAAGCTCCGAATGGGGCGGTTGTCTTGGTCTCTGCTGGGAGACACTGCGGGTGCTTTTGTGCTTTCATGTTGCTTAGGTTGTAAGTTTGAAGTGGGCTGAAATGGTGTCGCCCCTTCGTTTTTAACTTTCCCTATTCTTTGTGTTGAGAATTAAAAGAACGTGAGGAGGGTGGGGAAAGTATTGTCTTGGGCTCCGCAGAACTCTTAGCTCAGAGTTTTTCTAAACTATTGGAAATACTAGTCTTTTCAGGAATATTCATTAAGTGTTCATTTGCCTTGACAACAAGGCTGAGTAAAGGTGAGAGAGTGTGGAGACAAGATTTGTTCAGTCATGTATTCCAGGTGTAGAATTAGGTAGTTAATAAGAGAATGAGGTGGCTGATCGCTTCAACAAATTTGTGACCTGCTTACAAAAACTGGAGAGCTGGATGGCGTTTGATTTAGTGACTGGGATTTCAGGTGATTATGGAATTGCCAAAAGATTACGGCAAAGAGGTGTTAAAGATACCCAGCCTACTAATTGAGTCTGGTTTGAGATTTTTAACGTTACCTTCTTTTTGGTGGGGAGTGGGGGTCGACTAACTATAACTAAAGCATAGTTGCATAATTAGTGCCCAAACTCCATTAGAAAGCATATAGGACTTTGAGTTTCTTTTGAATAATACTCTTTAGCAGTTTAAAGTAGTTTCTATTTTTTATGTCCTTATAAAGATGGAAAATGTGACACAAAACTGGATTAGGTTACTTGAAGCTGGAGGAATTGGCTTACAAAACAATGTACCCAATGGATACATTCTCTTTGAGAAGTGGAGTTCAGATGAAAAAACAAGGTGTTTTAATTACTTTCAGTACCTTCCAGATGTTATATCTGCATTTTATAAGCAGATACGTCATTAATCAGTATACTTTCATGTAGTTTAGCCAGTTGTTATTGAGTCCCATGCCTTTAGTCTACTTATTAAAGCACTATAAATATAAAATCTCGTAAAGGATTTAAAAATCACCCTGTAGTTATAGATTGCAATTACAGGACATCTTCATGTCCCCGGAACCTTCTGAGTGCTTGTAAAAATTGAATGGTGATGGATAGGGGGTTATAATTCCAATGATTCAGAGAGAAACCTTAATTCAGATTTTGTCACAGGTAATGGAACTTTATGTTAACAGTATTTACCAGTAACTATAGAACAGAGTATTCAAGGCCATTCATAATCTTCAGATTTTACCCACATCACCTCCTGTCTCATATCAATACATTTTGTCAAATTAATGGCTTGTTGAAAATACTTTACTTCCAATCACTGCTAGTCCAGACTTTTAAAGCTAAACCATTTCCTCAATTTTAGAAATAAGCAAACATTTCTAGCCCCCTTTAAAAACTGTTACCATCATGTTTTTTTAAAACGTTCCTTTCAGTACCTCAAAACTTTTCTAGAGAATGATTACTTTTGGCATGTTTGTAGAATGACATGACCATTAAAGTACTACATACACAGAAAAAAGAGAGAGAAAGTATGCATTAAACTATTACAAGTATCTCTGGGAGAGGGTTTATTTTTTCTGTAATAAATACGGATCTTTTCATCATGAATTTGAATAATTTTTTTTTTCAGTACTAAAGAATTTAAAACCAAAAAAAAAAAAAGAATTTAAAACCAGGGCACTTGGGTGGCTCAGTTGGTTAAGTGACTGCCTTTGGCGTGGGTTGTGATCCTGGAGTCCTGAGATCAGTTCCGCATCTGGCTCCCTGCTCTGCGGGGAGTCTGATTCTCCCACTGACCTTTCTACTCTCATGCTCTCTCTCTCTCCCAAATAAATAAATAAAATATTTTTTTTTTTAAAAAAGTGTTTAAAACCAAACTAGTAGGGGCACCTGGGTGGCTCAGTGGGTTAAAGCGTCTGCCTTCCAGTCAGGTCATGATCCCAGGGGCCTGGGATTGAGCCCCGCATCGGGCTCTCTGCTCAGCAGGGAGCCTGCTTCCTCCTGTCTCTCTGCCTACTTGTGATCTCCATCTGTCAAATAAATAAAATCTTAAAAAAACAAACTAGTAGCTTGCTCTCCGTTAGGAGTTGTAGAATTGTCTTGTTTCAGAACCTGGTAAAACCGCTTAATTTCATAGTGTAATTGGGAGGATATATGATAATGTAGATAAAAGTAGTACACTGCTTAGCAGAGATGCTTCTCATATACTTCTGTTAGCCTGTCTTGGTTCTTAAGCACCTTGATAACACCTTTGAGATTCAGGTGAAAGCTATGCAAGATGTACTAAAAAGCTTGAAGGTCTGGGACATCTTGGTGGCTTGGTTAAGTGTCTGCCTCAGCTCAGGTCATGATTCCCAGCTGGGATTGAGTTCTGCATTGGACTCCTTGTTCAGCAGAGGAGTTCTCTCTGACAGAATCTTAATAAGAAAATAAAAAGAAATGAAGTTCTGGGACACCTGGATGGCTTAGCTGGTTAAGGGTCGGACTCTTGGTTTCAGCTCAGGTTATGATCTCAGGGTCCTGTGATCCAGTCCCTCCTTGGACTCTGCTCGGTGGGGAGTCTGCTTGAAATTTTTCTCTCCCGCTGACCCTCCCCCTTCTTGTGCTCACACTAAAATAAATCTCTTTAAAAAGGGGAGGGGAGCTGAAATTGCATAGGGCTCATGGACTCAGAGTTGAGTTTTTGGTCTGTAATAAACTCTGAATTAACCTCATTCAGCGTCCACATTAATCAAGGTTTAATTAGAATGTACTTTAGGAAGTGTATGATTAGGTTATTTAAAACATTCCCATCTCAGTTCTCAGTATATATGCTGATATAAGCATAGGTATCATAAAACTGGTAATGTGGCCCCTAGGTGGCTCATTTGTTAAGCGTCTATCTTTGGCTCAGGTCATGATCCCAGGGTCCTGGGGTGGAGCCCTGCATCAGGGCCCCCACTCTGCTGGAAGCCTGCTTCTCCCTCTCCCACTCCCACTGCTTGTGCTCCCTCTCTAGCTAGGTCTCTGTTAAATAAATCTTTAAAACTGGTAATGTTGTGACTAATTGCATGATTTCCTTACTTCAAACGGATAATGCCCATATGAATGCAATTTTTTCTTTTTGCCAACTCTGTCCTTGGACTAATTTGTTAACCCCATTTGAAAAAAATCACCCAAGTAGTGAGCTTCAGGGTTTACCAGTTGTGGTTAATGTGTATTGTTTATTTTAGTGGCACTCAATCCACAAATTATAAAACTTGTAAAGCCCCTTAAGATTTCAGGTGTTCCTTTGAAACTGGCTACCTTGATGATGTTCTAGCTATCATTTTGGCTTCTAATTAACATTTACTTAACATAGAGCATTACAGACAGAAAGGAAAACCAGTTTCATTAATATGCATAGTAAATCTGCAGCATTTTAGCAGAATAAGTAGTTAGTCCAGGAATGAAATGACTGGTTTTAACATGATTTTATTTCTCTGGGAAAACAGTATTTTTTTTTATTTTTTAAATATATTTTTCTTTTTTTGACAGACAGCGAGAGAGGGTACACAAGACAGGGGAGTGTGAGAGGGAGAAAAATGCTTCCTGCTGAGCAGGGAGCCCAATATCAGGCTCGATCCCAGGAGCCTGGGATCACGACCTGAGCCACTCAGATGCCCCAACAATCTTAAAAAAAAAAAAAAAAGAATAGATTTCATTTTTTTTTTACTTTTTTTTTAAAAACAAGCTTGTGATTTTTTATTTTTTTTAAAGATTTTATTTATTTATTTGACAGATCACAAGTAGGCAGAGAGGCAGGCAGAGAGAGAAAGGGGGAAGCAGACTCCCTGTTGAGCAGAGAGCCTGATGCGGGGCTCGATCCCAGGACCCTGAGATCATGACCTGAGCCGAAGGCAGAGGCTTTAACCCACTGAGCCACCCAGGCGCCCCTAAAATAAGCTTATGATTTTTTAAAAAAGATTTTGCTTGTTTATTTGACAGATCACAAGTAGGTGGAGAGGCAGGCAGAGAGAGAGGGAGAAGCAGGCTCCCTGCTGAGCAGAGAGCCTGACACGGGGCATGATCCTAGGTCCCCCTGAGACCATGACCTGAGCCAAAGGCAGAGACTTAACCCACTGAGCCACCCAGGCACCCCAGAGATTTCATTTATTTGAGACAGCACGCAAGCAGGGGGAGAGACAGAGATAAGCATAAATTCCCTACAGAGCCTGACTTGGGGCTTGATCTAAAACCAAGAATCAGGGGCACCTGGGCTAGGCTTAGGGGTTGGGCTGCTGCCTTCGGCTCAGGTCATGATTCCAGGGTCCTGGGATTGAGGCCCGCATCGGGCTCTCTGCTCAGTGGGGAGCCTGCTTCCCTCACTCTCTGCCTACTTGTGATCTGTCTGTCAAATAAAATCTTTTTTAAAAAATTAAAAAAAAAACAAATAAAACCAAGAATCAGATCCTCAACTGACAGCCACCCAAGCACTCCAGGGAAAACATAATCTTGAGACAAAGTGAGAATTTTTTTAAAGATTCATTTTTTAGGGGTGTTTGCGTGGCTCAGTCATTAGGCATCTGCCTTCAGCTCAGGTCATGATCTCAGGGTCCTGGATCAAGCCCCACATTGGGTTCCATGCTCTGTGGGAATCCTCTTCTCCCTGTCCCACTACCCGGGCTTGTGCTCCCTCTCTAGCTGTGTCTCTGTCAAAAAAATAAAATCTTAAAAAAAAAAAAAAATATATATATATATATATATATATATATATATATTTAGAGAGTGAGTGAGGGTGCACACACGGGCCCCGGGGGAGGGGCAAAGGGGGAGAAAGAAAATCACAAGCAGACTCCCCAGTGAGTGCAGAGCCTGACCAGGGGCTCAATCTTATGACCCTGTGGTCATGACCTAAGCGAAAATCAAGAGTCAGACGCTTAACTGAGGCATCAGGTATCCCAATAATTAAAAAAAAAAAATACAACTCACGTCTCCAAATAAGCATTAAGATTGGTACTATTTTACAGAAAAACACTAACTGCTGTAATTTTTTTGAGAAAAAAGTTTGGTTCATTCTTAAATTCCTAATACTAGGGACACCTAGGTGGCTCAGTCGGTTAAGTGTCTACTCAGCTCAAGTCATGATCCCAGAGGCCTTGGATCCAGTCCTGCAGCCAGCTCCTTGCTCAAAGAGGAGCTTGCTTCTCCTTGTGCCTGCCGCTTCCCCTGCTTGTGCTCTCTGACAAATAAATAAAATCTTAAAAAAAAAAAGAAGATAAAAGAGATGCAACATTTACAGTAAAAAAGTAAAAAAGAATTTTAAGGATCTGGTTTCAGGGGTGCCTGGGTGGCTCAGTCTTTAAGCCTTTTCCTTCGGCTCAGATCCTGATCCCAGGGTTCCGGGATTGTGCACTGCATCGGGCTTCCTACTCCAAGGGAAGCCGCCTTCTGCCTCTCCCACTCCCCCTGCTTGTGTCCCCTCTCTTGCTGAGTCTATGTCAAATAAATAAAAATTTTTTAAAAGATTTTATTTATTTATTTGACAGAGATCACAAGTAGGCAGAGAGGCAGGCAGAGAGAGAGGAGGAAGCAGGCTGTCCGCAGAGCAGAGAGCCCGATGCGGGGCTCGATCCCAGAACCCTGGGATCATGACCTGAGCCGAAGGCAGAGACTTTATCCCACTGAGCCACCCAGGCACCCCAATAAAATATTTTTTAAAAAAGTATCTGCCTCCAAAATTTTGGCACCACTTACAGTAATAGGGCTGTTTGATAGTATGATGGAATTTAAAACATGAATGGGGCACCTGGCCAGATCAGTTGGTGGAGCTTGTGACTCTTGATCTTGGAGTCATGGGTTTGAGCCCCACAATGAGCCTAGAGTTAATAAATAACAACAAAAAAAGCATGAGCTAGTAGCAAATGAAATATGGGGAGATACAATCACTCAAACTATTTACTCCTAATCTCTAAGATTTTATTTATTTGACAGAGAGAGAGATGACAAGAGAGGGAATACAAACAGGGGGAGTGGGAGAAGCAGGCTTCACACTGAATAGGGAGCTCCATGCGGGGCTTGATCCGAGGACTCTGGGATCATGAACTGAGCTGAAGGCAACCACTCAACTACGGAGCCACTCAGGCAGTCAACCCTACTCTTAATCTCTATACTATTTACGACTGAATAACCACGAATAAAACTTTTAAAAATATTTTATTTATTTGACAGAGAGAAATCACAACTAGGCAGAGAGGCAGGCAGAGAGAGAGGAAGCAGGATCCCTGCAGAGCAGAGACCCCGATGTGGGGCTCGATCCCAGGAACCTGGGATCATGACCTGAGCCAAAGGCAGAGGCTTTAACCTACTGAGCCACCCAGGTGCCCCACGAGTAAAACTTTTTAATTTGGAAACATTTCAGGTTACTTTTTAGAGAACTTTAACCAAATTTGACTTTAATAAAACTGAAAATCGAAATATTTATATAAAATTCAGCATTTTAAAGTGTTCCACTTTAGTGGTTTTTGGTATATTCACAAGGCTGTACAAACCATCACCACTGTCTAATCCAAATAATCATCCCCAGAAGAAACCCTGTATCACCCATTAGCCATATTTCTTCATTCCTTCTCGCCACTCACAGCTGTCTCCGCACTTGACAATTCTAGACGTTTCATGTAAATGGAATGTTTTGTCTGACCTCTTTCAGTTTCAAGGCTCATCCACATTGTAGCACGTAACAGTACTTTGTTACTTTTTATTGCCTAATATCCAACTGACTGTATGGCCACAAATTTTATTTATCCATCCATCAGTTAATGGTTATCTGGGTTGTTTCTACCTTTTGGCTATAATGCTGCTATGAACAATTCTGTGCATATTTTTGTGCAGATGTGTTTCATTTCTCTTATGTTTAGTAGAATTTCTGGGTTACAGTTTTCAATCTTCTGAAGAACTGCCAAATTTTTCTACAATAAGCATTTTCATATTACCAGCAATGTATGAGGGTTCCAATTTCTTCACATCCTTACCAAACTTGTGACGTTCACCTTCTTGATGAAAAATGTTATTAAAGTATGAAATACCTACTTGTAATTTCCCTAATGACTAGGGATGTTCAACATCTCTTGCTATGATACTGGCCATTTATCTTTGGAGAAGTTCTTTTTTCAGTAGGCTCTATGCCCAACATGGGCCCAGAACTCACCACCCAGAATGTCACAGGCTCAACTGACTGAGCCAGCCAGGTACCCCTTTATTCCTTTTTAAATTGGGGTTTCTTTGTTGAGTTTTAAGAGTCCTCTATATATTCAGGATTTCCAAATATTTTCTCACATTCTCTGAGCTATCTTTTCACTTTGTGGAAAGGGTCCTCTGAAGCAGTTCAAAATTTTGATGAAGTTCAAGATACCTGTTTAACCTTCTGTTGCTTGTGTTTTGGTGTTAGATCCAAGAAACGGTTGCCTAATTCGGTTACAAATATTTATGCCAATATTTTTTCTTAAAAAAGTTTTGTTGGAGTTTGAATGTTTACATCTTTGAACCACTTTGAGTTAGTTTGTGCATATGGTGTGAGGGTAGATATCCAACTGTCTCAGAACCATTTGTTGAAAAGATTTTTTTCTTATACTGAATGGTCTTGGCACCCTTGTCAAAAATCAGTTGACCATAAGGGTTGATTTCTGGACTCTCAATCTTACTCCATCTCTCAGCATGTCTATCCTTATACCTAAGACCACTGCCATGATTACAACATCATGTTCGCTTTCAAGGTTGTTTTGACTAGTTTTGAGTCCCTTGAATATCCATACAAATTGTCATTTCCTTAAAAAAAAAAATTACCTGTTTTTATAGGAATTACATAGAACCCATAGATAAATTTGGGGAGGACTGGCATCTTCAGGATACTGTCTTCCAATTCATGCATATAGGACATCTTTCCATCTATTTAGTTCTTTTCTCAAGTGTTTATAGTTTTCACAGGTTTTTCAGTTTTGCTAAAATTTTTGATGGGTTATAAATGAAATTTCCTTAATTTCACTGGTGTTTCAGTACAATTGATTTTTTAATATTAGTTTTGTGTCTTGCAACCATGATGAAGTCAGCTTTTTTGTGTGAGGATTCTTGTAAGATTTCTACAAGATCATGTCAACTGCAAATAGTTTCACTTCTTGCTTTCTAATCTAGAAGGAAGCTTTTTATTTTTTCTTGCCTAATTGCCCTGGCTACAGTCTTATATGTACAATGCTGTATATAAGTGGCAACAGGGAACCTGCTTGTCTGGTTCTTGATCGCAGCACCAGGTTTTTAGTTTATCATTACAGCCATTAGCTTTAGGCTTTTGGTAATGCCATTTTTCAGTTTGAGGAGTTCCCTTGTACTTCTAGTTTGAGTTTATTAAAGGATTTAAAAAAAAATCTTAAGACTCAGATGGGAAGCATTTAAATACAGGATCCAAACTGAGTATAACTGACAAAATTTAAATCTATACATGAAAGCAGAATCCAGACATACATAAAAGGTCACCTATGCTTTAAAAAACCTGGAAGGGCGCCTGTGTGGTTCAGTGGGTTATGCCTCTGCCTACCACTCAGGGTAGGATCTCAGGGTCCTAGGATAAAGCTCCACATCAGGCTCTCTGCTCAGCGGAGAGCCTGCTTCCCCCTCTCTCTCTTCCTGCCTCTCTGCCTATTTGTGATCTCTGTCAAAATAAATAAAATCGAAAACAAACAAATGTGGAAGGGTGTCTGTTACTTCACAAAAAAGTGATTTAAAAGACACTTTTTCCTTACATACTAATAAAATCCTGGATTTCTAGCTAAACACCTAGTTTCCCTTTTTAAGAACCACATTCAGCAAAGTGCTATTACAAGAGTGGCCAACCTCATCAAAGGTAAAACACAGAATTCAGGAATGCTTAAAAAAAAAAAAAAAAGTCACAGATATCTTCACCAAAATTTAAATGATATAAAACAGAACTGACATTCTTGTGATGGATGTTTTAATGTAATTTTAGGCCATCATTTTACAAACACTTATGGAGCGCCTACTATGCTTAAGGCATTGTGTTAGATCTTCCCAAAGACATGGTTTAGTCGTATTAATACAGTTCTTAATGACTTTTTCTTCATGCTTGCTTCAGGGCCTACATCTAGGGCTGAACAGAAGCATACAATCATAAGGCTGTGGTCTGGCCACCCCAGCTCTACACTCTGGTCTCTTCCAGAGGAGAGCACAGCAGTCACTATCTTGATAAGGTGTGTAGCTTAGCAATCACCATCTTATTACCTGGAGAAAAACAGATTAATAACTTCCTTTAATAGTGATAAACGAATAGCTTTTGAAAAAAAAATAGACGGCTTAAGTTTAACAAAAAGTGAAGATTCTACACTGTCAGTGATTTGACAAAACAAAAATTGAAACCCAAACAAAATCAAAATTAACTTCTATAAATTAAATAAGTTACAGGTTAGTGAAACTGTGGGAAAGACTGTATATTAAATAATATCCACATGCAACCCATTACAAGTCTGTAAATACTCATCCAAAGTCCTACACCCTTATCAAAAGCACTGACAAATACCAAGGTGCATAATCTGTAAGAAACTATAATTTGATGTTAAATTTAAGGGAATACTGTAAATAACTGATATATATATGATACATTAGAAACTAACACTTGAAAACTAATATAATTTAAAGGTCTTTAATTTCAATTACAGTCTGTAAATGGAGATTAGTTTGGATTGTATGACAGAGGAGACAATAAAACTTTTCTCAAAGACATACCAATACATTTTCTTAGAATAAAAGCTCAGCAAATGAGAATTTTCATACTGTGCATGGGAATAACTAAAACCTTTATTAGATATGGTTTTCCAATAACAATGTGAAAATTGGAATTATCAATTCAAAGAGCATTGAAGTCTGAAGTTTAAAAAAGTAGACTAGATATTAAGGGATAAAAGGTAAAGGAAGACGAAAATGTTTAATACTATTCAATATATCCCCTCTGTACACAATGTTGCATATATACAACTACTCCATTTTAATTTTATTGATTTTATATAATAGTGAAATCCCCTTAAGCAACCTAGGGTATACAGATGGTGTCCAACTTGGGGGAAAAAAAGTAGAAACACACTTGATTAACAGTTTTCACCCACACATTTTAGACAGACAATTTTTTTGTGTTTTTTTTTGTTTGTTTTTTGCCAAGATTTTCATAGTAAATTCATAAATATAGGAAATACTTTCACTCCTTCAGTGTTAAAATAGAAAACCAAACAGTGCCAACAGTAGTGGCTTAATTATTGGCATACAAGAAAAACACAACACCAATGGGTTTTCTTCATTATGCATTTTAAATATCAATATGTGCATTTGTTTCATTTTTACAGTTATAAATTTCCTAGTCTGTTATAGACAACAGCATTTAATAGTTTTGAATCCATTGAGATGTTGCTTTCAATTTGAAATATTGTGTGTATACATGTATATAAAAAAATAACCCAATGTATGACTCATCTGACAGATGTTTAAGATAATAAAGGCTTATTTTTCAACATGCAGTTAGGAGAGAGGGAAGCAAGCCAACCTCTCCACATTGTCTTTGTTGCTGGCTTGTTTTTGCAGTGGTATCAATAGTGGTTTTTGGAGGGAACCGTGTGTCTTCAGCCTAGCTATTTAAGATCAGATACCACAATCAACAAGAGGGGTAAGGAAGATGGGGGGAGGGGAACATGAGCAGGTGTTAAATTTTAAAAGTGTGCATTTTGCACTCTTTCTAGGTACAGAATAAAAACAGGCCAATGAGGGAAAAAGTTTTATAATTAGGAAAAAACTGCAATCAAATCAAGACATAATAGCCGAATTAAGTTCTTTTAATAGATTGCATATATAGATGTTTAGCCATACTCTTTGATCAACTCTTTAAGAGTAGAACTTTATATCCAATTTACATGCTTCAAATATCACCTTTCTTATTTGATACAGTAAGGTCTTGTATCCAAGTCTCCACTTGTACACTGAGAGCTTTAAGAAAAAACAGGACACAGAGGGAGTTGCCATTTTTAGCAGCAATGAAATATCACTAACCCCTTTTAACATACCGAATTCAAGTCACTATCAGAGGTGAGTGCACCACAAAGTCACCAGGTACAAAATTGCTATTTCATTTTTAAATTAATAACTTGAAATTACCCTGCCCCCCACCCCATTACATCCCTTCTTTTTATAAACAGCAAACATTTTGCTATTTTATACATAGGCTAGCAGGCTTGTTTCAATATGAAAGTGCTAATTCATTTACAGATTTTTTTTAATCAGTTATGTAGTGCTACAATAAATGTCCAATAATCTACATAGGAACAATCTTTGATGAATGAAAATGATGAAGATTGAATAAGGCTATCGATTACCTTATCTTATTTACATATAAAGGATACCCAATGGTGAGGAAGAGACAGAAATCGGACAAATACTCATAGGTGTAAAAATTACATCTACCTTTGAGCTTATACTGTAAATGAGACATTTTAAGTAGTCCTGTAGCCCATGCCTATTTTTTCCTCAGAAAAAGAAAAGCTGCCTTCATGACATCCCCTCGTTTCAGATTTCCACAGTGTCACTTGAACTTTCAGTCAGAATCTTACTTTCTTCAAAAAATAAAGAAAATACCACCCCCAAATTACCACCCTCCCCCCCCAAGTCCCTCTGGTTTCTTTTTCAGTGCCAAGTTGCATGATCAGGTCCCACCTCCTGGGTTTTTTTGTCCATCTATTATTGATCAATTAGTTTAGAGTAGATAACATGAACCAGTTCTGGAACCGCTACTAGGAGGAACACAAGCTCTTCACTACAATCACACAGCAGGAAAGAAAGTGATAACTCAATTCATCCCTGGTGCCGGGCCTCCAAAATTGAAAGAACTTGGCACAACTGGAGCACTGAATTTGTATCCTCCATGCTTCTCAATCATTTTGGATTCTAAAAAAACAAGTAAGTGAAAGTTTAAAAGAGTATTTAATCATCTTTACTACTTTGGAGAACAGAAGGAATTGATAGACATTAACAAAAGCTTAACCCACTTAATAAACAGAAAGTTCCAAAGTTGTCCTCTCCCTCCTTCTCTTGTATAGGAGTAAGAGAGGGGAAGACGTACATTATAGAGAGAAGATAAACCCTCATGTTATATGCAGTGACTTCTTAGCCAACTTTCACTTCCTGATGATAAAAAGAAATCTTTAAATACACCCTTCTGAGTCAAATACTGAATCAGAACTCAGTCTTCAACAAAGGGAAGAACAGCTAATGAATCTAAATATAAAATACCTTAGAAATTTGTGCCTTCCTTGTAAGGAGGATACTTTTTTGAATACTAACTTGACTAATAGTATTAACACCTACAGAAAATTGTTAGGCTGTGTATTATCTAAAATGTCCTTTCCTGAAATGCATACTGAAATGTTTAAAAATAGTAAGATATCATGATGTCTGGGATTTCTTTAATGTTTCTAAGAAAACGCACAGTTTTCATAACCTAAATTTTTTTATACTTTTAATAGAATTTTCTCCTATCAAGCCATCACCAAGAGCTTGAGCAACTTTATCAAAGCTATTGCACAAGAAAATACACAAAATCAGTCAACTATGGCCAAAACCAAAACTCATTTCTACATTTCATTCTTTCATAATTCCTATCACCTGCAACAACTGTAGATTTATACAATTTTAAATCATTTAATATAAAATATTAAAGCTGTATTAAGTCATCAATTGCATTAAAGAGGGGTTGTGGTCAATTGACATACCATGGGCTGCTCTTCTTTGATCAGCCAGAGTTGCTATATCCTGTAACTGTTTTCTTTGTTCTTCATTAAGACCGTGAGTCAAAGCCTGATACCACACAGGATTACGATTTTGTATCGCTATCAAAAAAAAAAGTGGGGGGAGGACAGTAAGATGAAAGGCCTGGTAGTTCCTTTATAATACGTTCCTTCTATTTCACCTCCAGTTCTGAAATTCTGATCTACTTTATATTTTCCCAAAAGTAATCTAAGTTACTTTAAGTTATTTGTGAAACAAAAGATAGAGGGAGAAAAAAAATTCTGGTTTGGCTTTATGCTACAAAAAAATCTAATCATTATCATACTTCATATTTCCAGCAAATAAGAAATCAGCATGGGGCGCCTGGGTGGCTCAGTTGTTGAGTGTCTGCCTTTGGTTCAGGTCATGATCCCTGGAATTGAGTCCTGCAGAGCAGAGAGCCTGCTTCTCCCTCTCCCACTACCCCTGCTTGTGTTCCTCTCTCACTGTGTCTCTCTGTCAAATAAATAAAAAAATAAAATCTTAAAAAAAAAAAAAGAAATCAGAGCTGAACCCAGTTCTTTTCTTTTCTTTTTTAAAGATTTTATTTATTTGACAGACAGAGATCACAAGTAGGCAGAGAGGCAGGGGGAGAGAGAGGAGGAAGCAGGTCCCTGCTGAGCAGACAGCCCGATGCAGGGCTTGATCCCAGGACCCCGGGATCATAACCTGAGCCGAAGGCAGAGGCTTTAACCCACTGAGCTACTCAGGCGCCCCTGAACCAGTTCTTATATAATTAAGTAACAAAGTAGGGAAACTTCAAAAGTAAACCAACCTGTATAAAAGATTCAGAGTTATAAGCAACTGATCAAGGCTACCTTGGTTGGAATTCTCAAATTCCAAAATTAAAAAACATACATCAGAAGCATTAAGTAGATCAAGAAAGGAGTGAATGGTACAAAATAAATGCCTTATTTTGTTCTGCGCTGTCTTGTCAAAAACTTTTCTTAAATACATCTACTGTCTTTTTCCAACGGTAGCTCTGCAGTACTTAAAATGCTCACATTTTATATTATAGCCTAAATGGTTAACAAAATTTGCCAGCATGTGACAAGACCAGGTATTAAAAGCTCAGTGTTTCATAAAAATTATGCACTAATAAATTGACATGTAAGTGTATAAAGTCTGACCATATATTTCTCTACTACAATTAAGCAGCTATACAAAGGGGTAGGTGTCTGCTGAGTCAGAGAAAAAAGTTCTCTAGAAAGACTTTCCACAAAAGAAGTTTTTAACACAGTAATTCCATGACTGAAAACTGATTTCCCCATGTACCAGATGGCAGGGTTTTTTTGGGGGGATGGGATGGGGGGATAAGGAGGTTATAGGACATCTAATCACATGCTTTTCTATTTCTACTTCATTGCACTTACTATTCATAGGCCCTCTACTATAAGCCATCCTTTGGGATTAACATGTATATAAGTCTATAAAATACAAAGTCACAGACAAAAACAAGTCAGTAATTCATGGCACCTCAATCAATTCTTGCTGCCTGCCATGTAGCTCAGAAACCATTCCTTTGTGTTTCTGTAACCTTGCATCATAATTGGTTTGTCATGGGTTTAGAAGACTAATGCCTTGGTTATCAGAGAATTTATTCCACATCAAAGTTCTCATAATACATAGGAATGATAGAAGAGTTATAACTCTGTGGGGAAAAGGGTGTTTCAAATATAATGCCAATCTTAATTTCTTATGTTGGACAGAACAGAGATGTTATATTTTGTTGAAGTCCAAGTAAAGGATGGCAAAGCCACATACAATGTATTACAGGAAGAAAAGGGATTCTAAGACCATTAATATTAAAAATGGTTAACTTCTCAGAAAGTTAACTGTGGTTTTAGCTGGAGGGGAAAAGAAAGATACACATACATGAACACACAACAAACAGATACAAGAGTGCATTCTTCTGGAGAAAACTGAAAGAGAAATCAGAGGTGGGAAAGAGGAATTGTCATTGTATAAATTTTGAAATATACTACTTTCCTATAATGTGCATGATTCAATATGATAACTTAAATAGAAGTAAAATAATAAAACGAGGAAATGTTCTACAACTCTATGGCAGCAACAGTAACTTTGGATACTTCAGCTACCAATCCCCTCAATCAATCAAGTCAAGTTTGTTTTTGATATACCTAAAATACCTTCTTTAAGTGACAGACACAAATAAGAACAGAGAAGTGCAGAGAAATGGATCATACAGAGCTATCTGAATTACATATCATAAATCGACTTACTTTGAAATATAGCTTTAAATATCTGATACTCATCAACAGGGTTATCTTCATCATCGATGATTGTGGAATAGCCTTCCAGAGCAGTCTCCTCAGCATCATCCTCTTCCCAATCTTCATCATCTCCATCCTCACCTGCTTGCTTAGCCAAAATCTCCAAATATTCTTGCCCATCTTCATCAATATCATCTTCATCACTCCCCAGTTCCTCTGTAAGTCATAAATAGGTATATTTGTTAACAATGAAGTATTCTCTTACTCAACAAACTGACAGTGATCACAGTAAATTACAAATCACAACTGATTCAAGTTCCAGAAACTGGTGTTTAAATATAATATTCTGTGGGGCACCTGGTTGGTGCAGTTAGTTAACCATCTGACTCTTGGTTTCGGCTCAGGTCATGAGATCAAGATCCAGCCTGGGGTTCACTGAGCACAAAATCTGTTTGAGATTCTTTCTGCCCCACCTTTTACCCCTCCTACTCCTCTCATACTCTCTTTCAAATAAACAGTTAAATAAATACAGTATTTGGGAATAAATAGAATAAAAAATTATCATAGAAATCCAAGAAACCCAACCACAATTCCTAATACCAGAGGTTTGAAAAAGGATTACATAATATGAGATTCAGCACTTGTGCTCTAGGCCTTTTGGTATATACCAAACCAAACACCAAGACTAAAATAATATAGTTGTTTTTTTTTTTTTTTTAAGATTTTATTTATTCATTTGACAGAGAGATCACAAGTAGGCTGAGAGGCAGGCAGAGAGACAGGGGGAAGCAGGCTCCCCGCTGAGCAGAGAGCCTGACGTGGGGCTCGAATCCAGGACCCGGAAATCATGACCTGAGCTGAAGGCAGTGGCTTAAACCACAAAAGCCACCCAGGCGCCCCTAAAATAATACAGTTTATGTTATATCCATAGAACACTTTTTGTGAGTTTTTATTTAAAAGGCCAAGTTGGTGAATGATAAAAGACAAAAATGGCAATACCTATCTTATTCTGAAACCATTACAATAATTTCTCTTAACCAACATTCTATCAATTTATACTCTTGTAGTCTGGTGTCTATAAGAAGGAATATATTAGCCAACGTCTAATCAAATTAATTTTATGATGCAGGTATACTCAGGTTTTAGCACTCATAAATGATAGATGTTTGCCAATAGCAAAAACCATAAACAGCTAGAACTGCTTTACATGTCAGGAGACCTAGCCCAAGTTCCTGCCTTCACAGACCTTATCCCCTAGCAGGAAGATAAGGTAGTCTCTCTATGAATGAACAAACATGAAAGCATTTGGGTATGATTCCACATTTCTTTAGAAGGGTCAAAAAAAAAAAAAGTCCACTGATTTCTAACTAGGTAAGTTTGGCTTCTTCCACCACAAATCCCTTACCAGTTTCATCATCATCTTCAGCTTCATCATCATCATCACTGTCATTCTCGTGTTCTGCATGGCAGGCATATGCTCTTTTTAATCCATTAAATAAAAGGATAAAAGCTGGCAAAATCTGTCCAGAAACCTGATTTAAAACTTGTGGTATTTGTTCCATATCAATAAGAGCACAAAGGCCCAGAACACACATCTTTCTGTCATGAAGCCTAAAAAAGAAAATAAAATAAAGATTTTCTTCTTTTTTTTTAAAAAGCAGAATTTCTCACAAAGTTAAATAAACAAAGATCCAACATGTGTCACTTACCCCAAGAAACAATCTACATCATTAAGCCACTGTGTAATAAAATGATTTGTAACTGGTTCAACATTATTAGGGAAGCGAAGATTTTCTAAGGTGTTGAGAAGCAGGTGTGGATTATAATACAAAGCTGCAATGGCAACTTGGAGGCACATTGTCCGAAGTTCACTTGTCTTCACCTCTCTTGTCAGTCTCTCTAAAGCTGCTTCCACAAATAAGGGAATGCACTATAAAGACAGCAAAATATTCCAAAACCTTAAGTGACAGCAGTCTAACCATCCTACCCATGTTAACTGTTGCCTCAACTAACCTCTTTTTCTCTTCATTAGATGACCTAATAGTTTTTACTATTGAGGTATTCACTGAGAAATCTAACTTTAGAGAAGACAAGTCTTCACTGGGCTATCAGAGCCTCATCATGATAGCCAGCTGGATTCTTATTGACTAATCTTACTGTAGTAATCACTTCACACTATATACATCTGTATCAATTCATCATATCATACATCTTCAGCTTATATGTTGTATTTCAATTATATCAGTAAAACTGGAAACTGACCATGGAAATTTAACAACTAAATCTTACTATAAAGTGATAATGTGGCAAACAATACTCTCACAGCCAACTATAAATCTTACCATGCATGATAACAAACAGCCATAAAACTTGTCAGTCATATTTTCATACATATTTAAACACATGATCATTATATATTGGTTAAATTTTAAACCAATAATGAAAAAGTGTTATCTAGTGTCGTAATAAACAATAATACACAAAATACACAACTGTCCCCAAAGAAAAAAAAGTGGAGGGAAAGATTCTATGAAGCCTCAAATGGGAATCATAAATAGTTAGCCTCACTGACCTGGTCAATGCCACGCCCTTTGCATTGTAGAATAATGACCTCTAACAATTTTGCTGCATGACACTCTGCATCTTCTCCTGCAACTCCTGTAAGAACCTGATCAACAAAGAAATAAAAACTGCAATAAGGCATCATGAAACCTTTAAATCAAAGAATATCTGTCCTCCGTCTATAGTCTCTGGAGTTTTTAAGATACTCTATAATTAATATAAATCATTACAATATTCATTGTACAGATTGGAATCTAAAGCAACTGTGAGGATCTGGAGTTAATGGTTGGCTGTATCTCAGCAATCCCACACCTTAGTCTACATAATCAAATCACCTCCCTCGTAGTGCCATTCTGGACTACAGCATGTTGAAAAACACTATCTTCTCATACAACCATCATAGCTAAAGCACCCTACCTTTCTCAGGGATATTAGGCTCTTATGTAAAGAAGTACAAAAAAATAAGTAATAATAATAAGCTGACATTGCTAGGAAAGACATTTCTTTATACAAGTCTCATAAAATAAAAAATAGTATCACTGGACTGGGAGAGGAGGAAGAAGCAGCAGTTTGTTGATGGCAAATCCTATTCCCAAACAAGAAATAAAAAACACGGACTTGACTTGCTACTTAGAGAACTCTCAAGTGTTATGAGTAACTTCTGGAAAAGAGAGGATTTGGTACAGATAGATATCACTGTTCCCAGAGTATTAACATTAACTGTATAATTGACAATAAATAATGAATAGTACACCAGATGATTATTTGGTGACTAGGTGTTCAGAAAGAAAGATATCGACGAAGACAAACCTCTCTAAAAATTCCATGGAGCAAATAATTTCTTTTCTTTTTTTTCTTTCTTTTTTTTTTTTTTTAAAGATTTTATTTATTTGACAGAGACAGTGAGAGAGGGACCACAAACAGGGGGAGTGGGAGAGGGAGAAGCAGGCCTCCTGCCGAGCAGGGAGCCTGATGTGGGGCTCAATCCCATGATCTGAGCCAAAGACAGACCTTAATGACTGAGCCACCCAGACACCCCCAAAATCATTTTTTAAATGCCTGGTGTTTTTGTTTTGTTTTTACAATTTTATTTATTTGAGATAGAGAGCAAGTGAGCGCACGAGAGAGAGCACAAGTGGGGAGCAGAGGGAAAAGCAGCCTCCTTACTGAGCAGGGAGCCTGAAGACGTGGGGCTCAATCCCAGGACCCTGGGATCATGACCTGAACTGAAGGCAGACACTTAACTGACTGAGCCACCCAAGCGTCCCTAAAATGCCTGTTGTTAAACAGCTAGCTGTCTCTCAGCACGGTTAGAAATGCAAACCCAATTATACTGACTTTGATACTGAAGGACTGCAATTCAACAACTGTACCCCCTATCTCTTGTGTAAGAAAATCATTAATAAACAAAATAAAACAACACACAAAACATTCGGCATACATTTACTTGTAGTTCTCCAAGAAATGGCACAGTACTTTTGACTTTAAGTAAACCCTTGGTTTTTACAATTTTGCTATTTACTAAATAATCACTGTAAAGCCTTCATAAACTTGTATCTTCAAAGCATTTTCTTTTTTTTTTAAAGATTTTATTTATTTATTTGACAGAGAGAGATCACAAGTAGGCAGAGAGGCAGGCAGAGAGAGAGGAGGAAGCAGGCTCCCTGCGGAGCAGAGAGCCCGATGCGGGGCTCGACCCCAGGACCCGAGCCGAAGGCAGCGGCTTAATCCACTGAGCCACCCAGGCGCCCCCAAAGCATTTTCTTTATAAAACGTCTTTAGGGGGGCCTGGGTGACTCAGTCTTCAAGTGTCTGCCTTCAGTTCAGGTCATGATCCCAGGGTCCTGGGATGGAGCCCCATACTGGGCTCCCTGCTTGGCAGGAAGCCTGCTTCTCTCTCTCCCACTTCTCCTGCTTGTGTTCCCTCTCTCACTGTCTCTGTCAAATAAATGGATAAAACCTTAAAATAAAACAAAACATCTTTATTTCTGATCCTTTCAAATATCTCTCAAATAAATTCTTGATTCTTTCCTTCTTCTGATTCAAAGGTTAGCAAAGAATTAGGCTAAGATAAGCTCCAGGCACTCTAAACATAAAAACATTTATAACTCCAATAAAATGTCAGGCCAGACGGGGAACCTGGGTGGTTCGGTGGGTTAAGTGTCTGCCTTCAGCTCAGGCCATGATCCCACGGTCCTGAGACTGAGTCCCATGTCAGGCTCCCGCTCTGCGGGGAGTATGCTGCTCCCTCTGCCCCCTTTCGAGCCCGCCCTCTCTGAAGTAAATAAAAATCTTAAAAAAAAAAAAAAAAAAAGTCAGGGCAGACAGAAGACAAATACTCGTCAAAGCCATTATTGTGGCATGTAGGAATCAGTCTTTTAGTTTATAGCTTTTAAGGCCTTTATTCTGTCAGACCCATATAGTGTTCACTATAATGTGTCATGTGACTCTTCACAATTTCATACTTATCACAGCACCAGCCTCATGACATATATCCTTATATTTACTAAAAAATGACCTACCTTCTTACACATACTATATATCATTTCAAGATACTTGGTATCAGAAAGAAGTGTGTCTGTATCAACTGTTACGTAATTATGGAGCAGAGGCATCATATCTGTATTAACAAAAAGCATAAAAATATTAAAAAAATGAGTTAAAAACATAAAAAGTAATAAAAGTCAAATATCTTTACTAATATAAATGCTGTTTCTGAAAAATATCCTTAGAAAAAGAAAGCAAATATGCAATTGGTCCGTAACAGTGTATGTGTGTGTGTGCGTGTGTGTGTGTGTGTGTGTAATGCAAGTGTTATATTGTACAAAAAGACTGACAGGAGCAGGACGCTGAGAGTATGTGTGGAAACAAATCTAAAAGGATAACTAAATCAAAATATATAATGGAAATCAACTTTATCATCTTTAAGTATTAACTACAAGTGAAAACTTGTAAATAAAGAAGCCTTAGAATATTCAAAAGGATATGTTCAAGTGATATACTAAAAATAAATCAAAATGGGGAAATCATCAGTATTTCTATGTTTACTTGACTTACCTGTAAAGTAATCAAAGCCATCTTGCTGAAAAACCTCAAACACTAGAGGTAGCAACTGCCACATTTGCGGAGACACTTGTTGACACGTCAAACTGTGTGCTAAAGAGAAAATCTCTTCATAGAATTCTGAAAGAGCATATGGAGTCATTAGGACAATGCTTGCTGATATGGAAAAGCAGGAAATTCTAAGCATAAGTAAAGATATATACCTAAGACATGCTGCTGTAAAACAGTTCCAATGACCTGTAAGCAGATTCCCTCAAGCTGCTGGGTTATCTATAAGAGAAGAAAAAATTGTATGTTAACTGTAGCACACCAGTGAATTAATTAATAAATAATGTATAATGCAATTCACTGCTTATTAAAATAGAAAGTCAGTATCTTAAATCATTTTAAATCTTTGTTTGAAGTGACTCATTATAAAATTATGGGTCAATGCGGAATTGAAATTTAGTAAAATACCATTATAATGACACACACAAAAAAATCACTTGCACAGTTTACCTAAAAAGTAAAGGAAAAAAACAGTATGTTGGGGAAATGTAAATAATTATGAAAATACAGGAGCCAAATCATTCTGCGGATAGATTACAGACCTTTTTGTGTTTAAATATAGATCAACTTAGCCCTGATGTAATTGAAGTCACTCTCAATAGCTTACAGAAAAATTATTTGAAAGAAGGCATTATTTTTACCACTCTCACTAATTCTTAAGTCACCTCTATTTACACAATTGTTAGCTACAGTGAACCACACCCCAAGACCAAAAACACAAATTCCTCTTTAACTGTCAGTACGATCCTCAATCAGATCCCAAATCTCTGGAAGCCATGAGAATGTTTATAAAAAGTGGGGAGGGGAGACAAAATAAAATTTACTAACTGGATACAGAACCAGGACATCCATTTCAATTACATATACTTAAAACATTTTCAACTCTTCAATATAGTAACATCTGTTTTGTTAACCATAGACAACTATAGAATTCCTCATGGCTTCTTCCTATCTTCAATTATAATGCAGAATATAAAGAGTTTACCAAAAATCTCTGGTTGCAAAAGGCAATTTGCAGATAACATGGAATTATGATTTATGGATATAAATATCTGCATTGGAATTATAAACACTAAATTCAGGACAATGGTTACTTCTAAGGGAAAGAAGCAGGGAAATGAGATTAGGAAGAGGTCCTCCAAGGGCTTCAATTACATCTATCTAAAATTTTTGTTCTTAATGGAAATAAAGTCTAAAGGATATACTATAAAATGTTAAAATCTAATAAATTTAGGTGGTAGCTAAAGGGTACTGGTTATAGTTTTCTGTTCTTTATCCTTTCTGAACATCTTAAATTACTCTATTTTAAAAAATTCATGATTACAATTCTCTTTAAAGACAACTGTAAGATAGGGCACCTGGGTGGCTCAGTGGGTTAAGGCCTCTGCCTTCTGCTCAGGTCATGATCCCAGGGTCCTGGGATCGAGCCCCACATCGGGCTCTCTGCTCCAAGGGGAGCCTGCTTCCTCCTCTCTCTCTGCTTGCCTCTCTGCCTACTTGTGATCCCTGTCTGTCAAATAAAATCTTTAAAAAAAAAAAAAAAATAGACAACTATAAGAGAAAACTAGAAAGATGATAGTAATGGTAGCACAACAATGTATACCTAACGCCACTCAACTGTACTTTGAAAATGGTTAAGATGGTAAATTTTAGGTTATGTGTAGTTTACCATCATTAAGAAAAAAATTTTTTAATTAAAAAATAAAAACTAGAAAGACACGTGGGTGGCTCAATCAGTTAAACATTTGCCTTAGGCTCAGGTCATAATCCTGGAGTCCTGAGACCAAGGCCCGTATACTTCTCCCTCTGCCCCTTCCCTCCACTTGTAATTTCTCTCAAATAAATAAATAAAATCTTAAAAAAAAACTCAGGGTTTTGAGATTGAGCCCTGCAATGGGCTCTGTGCTGGGCATGGAGTCTGCGTAACATTCTCTTCCTCTGACCTCCCCTTTCAAAAAAAATAATAAATAAATAAAACAGGCACCTGGGTGGCTCAGTGGGTTAGGCCTCTGCCTTTGGCTCAGGTAAAAATCCCAGGGTCCTGGGATCGGGCCCTGTGCTCAGTGGGGAGCCTGCTTCCCACCCACCTCCCCCCGCCCCTGCCTGCCTCTCTGCCTACTTGTGATCTCTCTCTGTCAAATAAATAAGTAAAAATCCTAATAAAATAAAATGGGAGAACTAGGAACTAGGAAGGTTTCCCTAGGAATCACCACACTATTGGATCTGGATCTGAGACAGGACATCTAAGAGGCTGCCAAAATCCAAAGCCCTGAAGTAAAGATATGATAATACAAATACCTCCTTCCTATTCCTTCTAATACTAAAGAACCTAAAATATTTGTAAGATACCAATCTTTTCCTTAAAAAGGGAACTAGTTAAAAGATGGAACAATCAGGATGCAGGTCAAAGATAACCAGAGAATTTAGATAAGCCAGAGCCTTCTAAAAATGCATTAGAACTATTGCTGAAAAAGGGCTTTAAATGCCCTAAAACTTGGATCATTACCTGGATCAAAACCTTATAACACTGAATCATTTTACCTCTTTATGATCTTCAACTACACTAAGAAGTGTGTCGATGGTATTCAGAATTCCCATAGCAGTAACTGCTTTGTCATCACTTCCTTCTTCATCTGGCCCAGTCTGGATTACCTGATTAAATGTCATTGCCTAGAGTCAAGAGAATATAATTTAGGCTTGCCATTATAGCAGTATAAACACATTTTGGTCTAAAACTTAATTTTTAAAATGTTCTCACAGAGACAGCAAAACCAATCAATGTTACCACTGATTAATATTAAGAGTCTGGGCTCTACAATCAGAAGGTACTACCATTTCCTAGGTGACCTTAAGTTACTTGACCTGTTTCCTGAAATTTCATTTGAGAACTTTATCATAGAGATACTTTGAGGCTTAAATGAGGCAAGGCATAGAAACTGCCTAATATTACCAATGTTCTTATGAATATTATTGGCTAACATTTGACAATGCCCAAATATAGGTATATTAATCAAGGCTTTTTGTCACAAAATTGTTTTCAAACTTCTGAGAAGTTTGCTTATTATAAATGCAATATACATATTTAATGAATGCTGCTACAGTTATTCAAATATCCTTCCCCATTTCAAAATCAGGTTTTCACCAAACTCTGCTTTTGCTTAAATCCACAGCAGATATCAAGACCCAGATTCCTGAAACCTCAATACTCAGCAAGAATATAAACTGCATCAAATAAATCACTGTACTGGGATTATGAATGGTAGTTGTCAGGGCATGTTCATACTTTCTATTACTCTTAAACAATTTACATTGTTAATTCTCAAAACTTTGGGGCTATGTATAGTAAACAAAGGCCAACTATTGAGTAACTACTGTTTATAAATTTCATTAAAAAACAACAACAAGGGCGCCTGGGTGGCTCCATTGTTAAGCATCTCTCTTCGGCTGGGGTCATGATCCCAGGGTCCTTGGATCGAGGCCCGCATTGGGCTCCCCACTTTGCGGGAGGTCTGCTTCTCCCTCTCCCATTCCCCTGCTTGTGCTGTCAAATAAATAAAATCTTAAAAAAAAAAAAAGAAAAGAAAAACTACCTGGGGTACCTGAATGGCTCTTTTTAGAGCTCACATTTTCTCTCAGTATATGAATATATAAAAATATAAAAATATATTTTATATATAAATATATATTTATTTATATATTTTATTATATATTATATATTATATGTATTATATATATATTTATATATAAATATATAAAAAATATATTTTTTATATAGAATTAAATGAGCTAAATGTAGGAATTAAATACAGATATAAGGCTTAAAACAGTACCTGATATACAGTAAGCTCTATGAAAATACTTATTAAAAGATTAAGTACTGAATAAATGATTGGTTCAAATAACATACCAAATGCTGTGTCATTTCTACTGCAATAGGAGTAACTTCTTCACTATACTCGCAGATCATTTTCTGAATTACATTGGTAAGATCGTCATTTTCTGTTTCTCTTATTATATGAAGAAGAGCTTGCATTACAGGTCTGATGAATGGTGTAATATACTCTTTAGCTGTAAGAGAAAAAAAATTTGGCCAAAACCTCCTAAAACCTGATATAACATATATCAAATAATAAATAGATACTTTCCCATAAAGGGGAAGAAAATGTGTCAAGTTTCTAGGATTATGCCTCTTAAAATTATTTGTAAAAACACTGCACTATTTTTGAGATATAAATCCTTTACCTTTTTCTTGATTGCTGATCAACACCTGAAGTGCAATGGCAGCTTCCACTTTCACGGGCATTTCCCTATCATCAATCAGACATCTTCTTGTCAGTTCTAAGGCCGTTTGCAGGTTCTGGTCACTTTTGAACTTTACTTCACAAAAATAGTGAAGGACCCAGCAAGCCTTTTATTAAAAAATGCAGTGAGTTACTATACATATCCTATCCTTAAATTGCCCCAAGCTACAGTATGTCTATTCCAAAAGTTCTGTGTGGGAATCTGGAGGCTGGCCAGTGGTAGATATGCCCAGAGACACAACACTAGACCAGTACTATGATCCCAAATTATTCTTTGGCTGCATGACTTTTGTGTGGATAGCAAGGTCTGAATGCAAAACACAGACAGACACTGCCATCAGACACAGATGAAAACTATGCACACATTACAGCAGCCATTTAATATTTACATGAAACAGAGGCCTAAAAGGAAATAAGGCTTTTATTAAGGTGAGCATTAAAAAGGCTCCACATAAAAGTCCACATAAGCAGTCATTCATTACAAAACATAAATGTATAAGTGAATAAGGATGAAAACATACCCTCGCTCTCATATAGCCTAGTTCACTGCTGAAGAGAGGGAATACATGATTCTGCAACATGTATTCCATCTGATCTTTGTAGATCTTTTTCTGTAAATATAAACAAAAATTATTTTTCAAAGAATTCCAAATATAATCAACTCAAATGCCAAATAAATACACAAGTATTAAAAATAACTATGTCAAAACACATTTTTCTGATTCTTTGTACCTCAGGATCCATATCTAATTTTCTCATTCTCAAACTTCATCAAAAAACACTGAATACCTTTTCTTTAATCTTTTTACCTCATTTGCTTAGAAAGTTTTTATACTAAATCTCAACAGCAATCATGTTTGAGTAATGGGAGTGTGGTTAATTTTATTTCTTACCTTATAAAACTATTATAATGAAAAAAGCCTGACTGGAAAAGTTCTAAATGAATATAACACAGTTTGAGAAAAGACCCTGCTTACAAGGTTATCTAAAAAGATATTCTCAGGGTACCTCAGTGGCTGACTTGGTTAAACATCTGCCTTCAGCTCAGGTCATGATCCCAGGGTCTGGGGATCATGCCCCATGTTGGGTATCCTGCTGGGGGAGGGAGACATTTGCTTCTCCCTCTCTTATTCCCCTTCCCAACCTGTGCTTATGCACTCTCACTCTCTCTCAAATAAATAAATAAAATATTTGAAAAATAAAAAAAATTTCTGGGGAGCCTGGGTGGCTCAGTAGGTTGAAGTCCCTGCCTTTGGCTCAGGTCATGATTCCGGGGTCCTGGGAATGAACCCCGCATTGGGCTCTCTGCTCAGCAGGGAGCCTGCTTCCCTTCCCCTCTCTCTGCCTGCCTCTCTGCCTACTTGTGATCTGTCAAATTAATAAAATCTTTAAGAAAAAATAAAAAATAAATAAAATCTTAAAATTTTAAAAATGCATGATTAAGGAAAAAAAAAGATATTCTCATGAATCTTTAGAGTCTTTTCTAAGTGGTAACAAGCTTTTTGGGCACCTGGGTGGCCCAGTGGGTGAAGCTCTGCCTTCACTCAGGTCATGATCTCAGGATCCTGGGATCGAACCCCACATCAGGCTCTCTGCTCAGCAAGGAACCTGCTTCCCCCTCTGTTTCTGCCTGCCTCTCTGCCTACTTGTGATCTCTCTCTCTCTGTGTCAAATAAATAAAGAAAATCTTAAATAAAAAAAGAAGAAGAAATCCTGGAACTACATATTACATCAACATTAAAAATATATGCTTGAAAACCTGAAGACTGAGACATAGGAACTAAATACAATGTGGGATCCTGGACTGGATCATGGACCATTAAGAAGGACATTAGTGGGAAATCTTGCACAATGTGAAAGGGGTCTGTAAGATTAGTGACTACTAGTCTATCAATATTAATTTAATATTAATTTGAGAAGTGCAATATGGCTATCATTAAGGGAAGGTGAATGAAGAGTAATGGAAAACTATTTTTGCCATTTTTCTCTAAGTCTAAAATTACTTAAAAATAGAAAGTTAAAACAAAAAAATCTGAACTTGCCGAGAGAACTCACTAAAGAGTCCCAGCCTGCCATGTAACAAATAAACACTGTCTTTGTCTTATAAACTAACAGAAGGATGGATGGACAGGTATAAAAAAACTAAAATATAAACGAAATATACCTACAAACTCATGATGATATGGAACAAGGTTCATGGGAGTTAGATGATTCTGTGACTAAATATTCACTTACACTTTGGTTACTATTTATTAACTTTAAAGCAAAATAAATTTTAGATAGCATTTATGAAGTCAGACACAATATGTACAATTAAGTTGAGGTTCCTAAAAATAAATCTAATCCAGGGTCATTCTTTATAGAAATTTATGTCACAAAAGCATGACGTTCCTAGGCTATGAATGGATTCATTCATATTTATAAATTTCTTTAAAGATAAATTTTTTGAAGGCAAAAACACTATTTCATAATTATCTTACAACATAAATATAAAACAACTCATCCAAAAGGAGTACCTTAAGCACAAGCAGCAAAAGAAAACATAAACTGGACATAATTTCAGAATCTTATCAAAACTTGTACTTCAAAGGACATCATCAAGAAAGTGAAATAACCCACAAAATACTTGCAAATGATATATATGAAAAAGGTCTAATATTTAGAATATACAAAGAACTCTTAACAATTCAACAATGAAAGGACAAATAACCCAACTAAAAAATAGACAAAGGATTTGAATATACATTTCTCCAAAGAAGATATGCAATAGTCAATATGCACATAAAAAGATTCACTGTATCATTATTCATCAGAGAAATGTAAATCAAAACCACAATGAGGTATTGTATGACACCAACTAGGACGGCTACAATAAAAAGGTATTAATTGTTGGTGAGGACAACTGGAACCCTCATACACTGCTGGTAAAAAATATAAAATGATACAGCCACTTTGGAAAACAGTCTGGCAGTTTCTCAAAACGTGACAGCAATCTGACTCCTACGTATGTGACCCAAGGGGGGTGAAAATATTATGTCCACACAAAGACGTGTGCATAAATGATCAGCTTCAGTATTCAAAACAGCCAAAAAATGGAAACACTGCAAGTGTACACCAACTGATGAATGTATAAATAAAATATGGTGTATGATACAATGGAACATTATTTGGCAACAAAAAGGAATGAAGTACTGACATATGCCACAACATGGATGAACTTTGAAAATATTGTGCCAAGTGAAAAAAGCCATTTCTCAAGGAGCATATGTTACATTGCATTCCCTTTACGTGAAATGTCCAAATCCATAAAGACGAAAAGTAGATTGGGGGTAGCCTAGGGCTGAGAAGTTTGGAAGAAAATGGAAATTAACTGCTAATAGTTTCTTTCGGGGTTGATGGTTGTACAACTCTGTGACTATAATAAAAACCACTGAATTACTCACTTTAATGGGCAAACAGTATGGTATGTGAACTGTATCTCAATAACTGTTATTAAACTACCTGCACACAAAAGAAGAAATACCTTCAGAAGTATTTCAGCTAAAGAGCCAATCATATGCAGGGCTCCATCTTTTTTTCGAGGATCAGCATTTGGTTCTGTAAGAATCTGGTAGCAAAATCCCATTGTCTTTTGCAGTACCTAGATTAAAAAAGAGAAGTTAACACTTTATTCGATTTCCTAATAATCCCTAACAATAATAAAAAAAGACAAAATGACTTACATGACTAACGTTAAAAGCTTGTGTATATCTGAACAGATTTTAAATATTAAAGCAAATTTTCTCTGTATTAAATAACCTACCTCTTTCCTCTTGCTACAAGCTGTAAACAAGAGTGTCTGGGCAGCAGTGGTAGGAGAAATGAAATCTTCAAACACATCTGGAGAATAAATTTAAAATTATTACGAAAACCACTAATTTCAATTTCTTTAACATTTTCAAGTAATTTATAAATGATGCTCTGTAAAATTAAGACCTTAAAATTATGCTGAATGTTCATGCTAGGTATAAAGAGGAAACCAGATTCTTATGTAATTTTTTTTTCATCTTTTTTTTTCTGCCTCCTTAGACTGATAGAGGGAAATTTTGCATTGGTTTATATTTCCCGTTATAGAAATGATACACTCTATTTGTTTTCTTCCAGTAATTATCCTTAAACTTATCACATGTATAGCTAACTGGAAATTCTAATTTTTTAAAAGATTTTATTTATTTATTTGACAGACAGAGATCACAAGTAGGCAGAGAGGCAGGCCCAGAGAGAGGAAGGGAAGCAGGCTCCCTGCCGAGCAGAGAGCCCCATGCGGGGCTCAATCCCAGGACCCTGGGATCCTGACCTGAGTTGAAGGCAGAGGCTTTAACCCACTGAGCCACCCAGGCGCCCCTCTTATATAATTGTGCAATAGCCTAATTTCATGTCTTTTCAGTACAAATTAAATTTTTATCCATTAATTTCTCTTAATGATCATTATCTTTCATATAAAACACAACTACCGTGAGAATCTTCACAATATGGTCACAATAGTACAATTTACTACAAATACAAAAGATTTTGGTATGAAGGACTAATATTCAACATTAGTCAAATTATAATCCTTTAGTTCCATGCAGAGATTCCATGTGATTCCAGCTTCCAATATATGTCTTCTCAACTCCCATACATATCATGGCTGACATGGGATCCAAAAGTATAGTTTTAACACTTAATGTTAAGGTGTAATCTTGAATTTCTAAGTTTTAGCATGTGCCAAAAGCACATCCAATAATTGTAACTTAATAACACTACTATCAGTGTCTGTTAAAAATGAAGACTGTCATTAATAAATGCCATAACTAGTGAATACACCCCCAAAAGTCTAAAAAATGGATAAATTACATTAAAACAGCAAAGATCAGGGGCACCTAGGTGGCTCAGTGGGTTAAAGCCTATGCCTTCGGCTCAGGTCATGATCCCAGGGTCCTGGGATCGGCCCCGCATCGGGCTCTCTGCTCAGCAGGGAGCCTGCTTCCTCCTCTCTCTCTCTGCCTGCTTCTCTGCCTACTTGTGATCTCTCTCTGTCTGTCAAATAAATAAATAAAATCTTAAAAAAAAAAAAAAAAAAACAAAAAACCCAGCAAAGATCTTTCAGTACCAAAGGAGAGGCCTTAAGATACCACTACGAAGACTATATACAAACTTAGCTAATGACATATTTTGTTTCTAAGAAGGTGAAAATTTACCAAACTTCATGCGTATATATTCATAAGGGTCTTCTTGCCAAAGTTCTTCATCAGCATCTGTATAGCACATCAATGGAAAAATAACATCTTGGATAATACCCTGAAATTTAAAAGTTAAGAAAGTAACCTTAGGTCAGTCTTTAAATTTAAACCTTCAATTTTGGTTAGGTGCTGAAACAAAAGCAACCCAATAATATATCTATGTATTATATTTTTTATTTTTTCCCCAATAATATACATTTTAAAACTTAATACTAAACTTTAGTAATGATTCTCAGATCAACTATTAAGGTACACAGTATTTTGTGCAACAAATAATTATAAAGTAAGACATATGTGCATATAGGTAGCAATTAAGTATTCTGAGAAAATACATTATGACATTTTAGTCCATCAAATCTTATAGTTCTAAATAAAGCAAATAAATCACTCACAGAAATAATACATAAGCTAATTACCCTCAAAACCAATCTGGTGAAAGTCCTTAGTTTATTCCAAAGTACATGACTAAAATGTTACAATCATAAGCCAGCACTAAGAATTTAAATGCAAATTTTAAGGTAATAGCTTTAGATTAAAAGGAATCTGAATATTTACAAAATACCTCTTATAAGTTTATGTCAAGGTATTTTCTCATTTTCCTACTATACCTTCAAAACAATGAACAGAACTAGAATAACACAAATAAAAAATAAGCATTTTCAACCTTTATAATTAATGTTATTTCAATTATATTTTCCAGAAAAACATCTCAGATAGAAAATTATTACTAAAAAAACCCCCCAAAAAAACAAAACAAAAAAAAACACACACACAAAAAGAAAATTATTACTTGTATATGAGGCTTCAGATTCTTCCAGGTGAGGGCATGAGAAACTCCTTGATTAATATAATTTAATGTCTGTTGTAAAACTCGAGGAGCCATATATTGTTTCTCCTTGTATTGATATAATACCTTCAATAAGACCTTTGAAAAAAATATTTGATCAGAAACCAAAAGTTAAAAAGAAATTTTAACCACTTTATAAGTCAGCAAAAGCATCTGACCCGTATCTTAATACCTAGATCATCATCCTAAAATAACAACCATATTCTCTTAAAAAGAAAGTAATTTTGAAAATTTTGTGTCAGAGAACTGTATTTATTCCCAAGGTAGTCAAATAAACAAATTGAATTAATACTATGTCAAAGGACTAGTTTCTGATTAAGTATAAAAAGAAAACCACAGGTTACTCAATGAACATGCCATAACTTTGAGATAGCCCTGCATTGTTGTTTACCTCCCAGAAAAACCTTATGCAAACCACTTACCAATTTAATGTCTGCCGTCTGGCAGGAGTTCTAATTCTATATATTTGAGAATAGCAATTGTCAAGATTTGGCCCACAGGTCTCCTGAAGGGTCTGTGAGGTCAAAACTATTTTCATAATAAGGCCAAGACATTATGCGCCCTTTTCACTATGTAACATCTGCATCGATGGTACAAAAGCAATGGTGGCAAATCCTCTGGTGCCTAACACGAATCAAGGAGAGGCACCCAAGTGTACCAGCAGTCATCATAATCTTCACAGCCACATTAAATTCAAAACATTCATTCCTTAAGAATACTCTTAATGAATCAGAAATATAAATATTAAATGGGGAGTATACAACATATAGCACTTCTTCCACATACCAAAGTATAATGGTTGGAAGAAAAGCTGAAATAGCTTTCCTATCAAATGCTATCATATGCTTGAAAGAAAAACTGACAGACAAATTATGGTTATTTAGACTTGTGTGTATGGCATATTTTTCCTCAAAAATGAATAAAATGAGCCTGTCACTTCAAGGAAAATAACTGAGAGTATGTTACTGGTGTTAAAATCTGAGCTTTCAAACAAAATTAGAATTCTCAAAAATCTGAGATGCAAAGACTTAGATCTGCTTAATTAGTTTCCAATATTTAAAGATATTTCTGATAACATCAGTGGTAATATTAGCAAAAATATTTTTTTTAAAAGATTTCATTTATTTATTTGACAGAGAGAGAGATCATAAGTAGGCAGAGAGGCAGGCAGGGGGCGGGAAGGGGGGAGCAGGCTCCCTGCTGAGCAGAGAGACCGATGATGGGGGAAGATGATGCCGGGCTCGATCCAAAGACCCTGAGATCATGACCTGAGCTAAAGGCACAGGCTTAACCCACTTGCCACCCAGGCGCCCCGATTTCTTTTTGAAAACTGCATAATGAAGGGCACCTGGGTGGCTCAGTAGGTTAAATCTCCAACTCTTGATTTCCATTCAGGTCATGATCTCAGGATTGTGAGATCAAGCCCCACGGTAAGTAAGCTCAGCGCTCAGTGGGTAGCCTGCTTTTCCTCTCTCTCCCTCTGCTCCTCCCCCTGCTCATGCATGCTCTCCTTCCTCTCTCTCTAAAATAAAAAAAACCTTTTAAAAATAAAATAAAATTGCATAATGAAGTATATTAACATTTGGAAAATGTTCATTAACTCAGTTTTCCAAATGACCAGCTGTTACAGAATCATGTATAGATAAATGATCCATTCAAAGTGCAATATAGATCAACAGGTGATAATGTAAAAGAATATAAAATGCTTGTTGTTGGGGCGCCTAGGTGGCTCAGTGGGTTAAAGCCTCTGCCTTCGGCTCAGGTCGTGATCCCAGGGTTCTGGGATCGAGCCCCACATGGGGCTCTCTGCTCGGCGGGGAGCCTGCTTCCCTTCCTCTCTCTCTGCCTGCCTCTCTGCCTACTTATGATCTCTGTCTGTCAAATAAATAAATAAAAATCTTTAAAAAAAAAAAAAAGCTTGTTGTTAACAAACTTTACACCACAATTAACCTTTAAGTTTTGGGAAACAGTTTTTTAAAAAAATACATATTCTGGGGGCACCTGGGTGGCTTAGTGGGTTAAAGCCTCTGCCTTTGGCTTGGGTGATGATCCCAGAGTCCTGGGATCGAGCCCCACATCCGGCTCTCTCCTCAGTGGGGAACCTGCTTCTTCCTCTCTCTCTCTCTGCCTGCCTCTCTTGCCTACTTGTGATCTCTGTCAAATAAATAAATAACACCTTTTAAAAAATACATATTCTGTGTTAAATATATATTAGGTTTGTTATTATTTTTAAATGAATTAATACTCTTAAATGTTAATTTCTAGTATGATAAGTAGCATAGGTATAAATCACATAAATGGAAGCTTGCTGAGGCTCTCAAAAATTTAGGGAATAAGGAAGACCTAAGACCAAAAAATGAGAACTGGTATAGGGTTCAAAATGTTAAAGACTGCTACACGCAATCTTTGGGTACCAATAAACCAGGAAAAAGGGCAAAATTAACCTAATAATAATGTTTCAATTTAGAAAAATTCTTAGACTTACTTGCTGGACACCAACAGCAAACGCCTTCAGAAATACTTCAGCAAATTCATTATACTCCTTGGAAACATTGCCAGGGCTTCCATACCTAAAAGAACATTAAATGCCCACTGTTTCTTTGTAATGCTTTATATATTGATACTTATAAAACTGAGAGCTTGAAAAAATAAACTTAAGTCATCATATACTGAGAGAAGCTTACCTTTCAAAAAGCCTTGCTAAGATATGTAAAGCCCACTTCTTACATTTCCACCATGGTAACTCTGGTCTGTCATCTTCTTCAACCTGAAGTGTTTCCTTCAAAGAGATTTATTTAATGATAGTAAGAGATGATACAATCTAAGAAGAAGAGCATGAGGTGAGAAGAGACTCACAAAAAACATTTATATTGGCTTTTAGAAATAAAAAAGGCTAGATTTGGAAAATTACTAACTCTTATTTAAATATAAGAAGCACTTTCATGTGCTTCACTACTTGGCTACATAGCAAGCTCAAACACAAACATTTTAGTCAAAATCCAATTAACATGGGCGCCTGGGTGGCTCAGTGCTTTAAGCCGCTGCCTTTGGCTCAGGTCATGATCTCAGGGTCCTGGGATCGAGTCCCACATCGGGCTCTCTGCTCGGCAGGGAGCCTGCCTCCCTCTCACTCTCTCTGCCTGCCTCTCTGCCTACTTTTGATCTCTCTCTGTCAAATAAATAAAATCTTAAAAAAAAAAAAAATCCAATTAACATAAAGCCAAGGCTATGAAAAGTAGTTTAATCAAAACCAGTATAGTTCAGGGCGCCTCGGTGGCTCAGTGGGTTAAGTCTCTGCCTTCAGCTCAGGTCATGGTCTCAGGGTCCTGGGATGGAGACACACATCGGGCTCTCTGCTCAGCAGGGAGCCTGCTTCCCCATCTTTCTCTGCCTGCCTCTCTCCCTACTTGTTATTTCTGTCAAATAAATAAATAAATCTTTAAAAAACCAAAAAAGAAAAAAAAAACAGTATAGTTCAAATCAAAAGGGCATGAGAAACACCATCTCAAAAATCTAATTTCAGAAATATTGGTATAAACACAAAAGGATAAACAGATGAAGACATTAATTTAAAAACAATAGTGAAAAACTACCACGGTAAACATTCGCAAATAAGGGGATGCTTAATTATGGAACACCTATAAAATACTACTATACAACCACTAAAAGAATGGATTGGATCCTGGGGTGCCTGGATAGCTGAGTCATTACAAGTCTGCCTTCTGCCCAAGTCATGATCCCAGAGTCCTGGGATTGAGCCCCTCCTCAGGCTCCCTGTTCAGCCTCTCTGCCTGCTTGTGATCTCTGTCTGTCAAATAAATAAATAAAAATCTTTAAAAAAGGGGTACCTGGGTGGCTCAGTGGATTAAAGTCTCTGCCTTCAGCTCAGGTCATGATCCCAGGGTCCTGGGATCGAGCCCCGCATCGGGCTCTCTCCTCAGCGGGGAGCCTGCTTCCTCCACTCTCTGCCTGCTTCCTCCTCTCTCTTTCTCTGCCTGCCTCTCTGCCTACTGTGATCTCTGTTTGTCAAATAAATAAATAAAATCTTTAAAAAAAAAATCTTAAAAAAAAAATGTGACTAAATTGGGCTCCTCAGTGGCTCAGCTGATTGGGTGTCTTCCTGGGATTGAGTCCTGCATCAGGGTCCTTGCTCAGATAGGGGTCTGCTTCTCCCTCTGCCTCTCACCCCCAACTTGCACACACACTCTCTCTCTCACAAAAATAAATCTTTAAAAAAGTGAGTGAATAAAACAATTCCTATGTACTAAATTCTGTATGTACAATTCTTCATGTACTAAAACCCACTGACTTGTACACTTTGAAAAGGTTAAATTTATGGAATATGTGTTATCTCTCTATAAAACTGTTTTTTAAAAAAACAGGTAATATAACTAACTACGAAGTCTTCTGGTTCATGAGTAGCTGACAAATTGTTAGGCTGAACTCCAGATGCAAGCACTTTTTAAAAAATACATAATACATAAAATTGTATTAGTTTAAGGTATATAACACAACGATGTAATGTATGTATACACTGTGAAATGATTACCACAGTAAATTTAAGAAGGTGGTCAAAACTTTTAGTTGTATGATAAATAAGTTCTGGAGATGTAATGTTCAGCACAGTAACTATATAGTTAACAGCACTGTACTATATACTTGAAGGATGCTAAGAGAGTAGATCTTAAAAATTCTCATCATGGGCTGCCTGGGTGGCTCAGTTTGTTAAGAATCTGCCTTCAGCTCAGGTCATGATCCCAGGGTCCTGAGACTGAGCCCCAGGTCAGGCTCTCTGATCACCAGGGAACCTGCTTCTCACTCTCCCTGCCATTCCCCCTGCTTATGCGTCCTCTCTAATAAATAAATTAAATCTTAAAAAAAAAATTCTCCTCATAGGGCACCTAGGTGATTCAGTGATTAAGCTTCCGACTCTTGGTTTCAGCTCAGGTCATGATCTCAGGATCCTGGATTGAGCACTGCGTGGACCTCCACACTCAGGGAGCAGTCTGAGGATACTCTCTTCCTCTGCCCCTCCCCCTGCTCGCCCAGGTATGCTTTCCCTTTCTCTAAATTAATCTTTAAAAACATTTCTCATAAGAAAAGGGTTTTGTGGGGCTCCTGGGTGGCTCAGTGGGTTAAAGCCTCTGCCTTCAGCTTGGGTCATGGTCCCAGGGTCCTGGGATGGAGCCCTGCATCGGGCTCTCTGCTCAGCAGGGAGCCTGCTTCCTCTTCTTTCTCTGCCTGCCTCTCCACCTACTTGTGGTCTCTGTCAAAAAAATAAATAAAATCTTTAAAAAAAAAGAAAGAAAGAAAAGGATTTTGTAGCTATGTGAGGTGATACATATTATGAACTCTTAATTAAAACCTGAGAAGATAAGATGGGGTGCCTGGCTGGCTCAGTTGCATGTGACTTCTGATCTTGGGGTCGTGAGTATGAGTCCCATGTTAGGTGTAGAGATTACTTAAATAAAACTTAAAAAAAAATTTTTTTTTTAAATGAAGGGGCTCCTGGGTGGCTCTTAGTAGAATGTCTACCTTTCGCTTAGGTCATGATCTCAGGCCCTGCGTTGGGCTCCTTGCTCACTGGGGAGTCTGCCTCTCAGCCCCCACCCCCCTGCCCCCAATCATGTGCTCTCTCTCACATTAAAAAACACATTACATATAGATAAATAAATAAATAAATAAAATTAAAAACTGAGAAGTAACAGAAGCATTAGAATAAATATATATAAGTACCTAAACAACAGTACATGAAATAACACTGCACAATTTTTAATTAGTATTGCACATATGTAAACAAACAAAATGATCTCTTTATCTAGAATAATTTGCATCATGTGTTATATAAACTCATAAAAATGTTACAGAAAGTATCAGTTAAAATTCCCAAAAGATAATTAGATATTTCAGTAATACAAGAACACACGGAGACTTACATTCGGTACATCTCTGTTCACAACAGTCTTTAAAATTTCTATCCATTCTGTCAGGTTCTGTTGGTTTATCAGCTCCAATGGTAGTGTATACTAAATGAAAATCAAGAATCAATACTTTAAAATCATTACAAAAGAAAACCCCACTTCCTTTAACTCTTCACAAAACCTACAAAAAGTATTTCATTCAATCCACATTTCCCATTTTTAGTACACAAGCAAATTTCTTATCTGGCTGATTTGATCAGTTTTCCACAACCGAGAACTGTGGCACTGACAGTGACCATCCTTGTCTTAGTCCCAAATTACTGGGAATATATCTTATTTTTATCCTAAGAGTGATATTGTGGATTTCTAGTGAATGTCTTTTATCAAGTGAAGAAAATTTCTATTCCAGGACTCTTAGCTTGTTTTTTGTTTCTTTAAAGTGGGAATGGTTATTAAATGTTATCAAATGCTTTATCTGGCAATCTTAGAGATGGTTATAGGTCTTTTTCTATGAGTTAATCATAGGGGCACCTGGGTGGTTCAGTAAGGTTGAGTCTCTGCCTTTGACTCAGGTCATGATCTCAGGGTCCTGGGACTGGGCTGTGCATTGGGCTCTCTGCTCAGCAAGGAACCTGCTTCCCCCTGTCTCTCTACCTGCCTCTATGCCCACTTGTGATCTCTCTCTCTGTCAAGTAAATAAATAAAATCTTAAAAAAAAAAAAAAAAAAAAAAAGAGAATCATAGAAACTGATCTCTTAACCACTGATCCACTCTTGCATTCCTTGGATAAATCCTCTCAACAGGCTCATAAAATCAATACCCTATTTGGGACTTTAGAATATCTATTTTCACAAGTGAGAAAGGGCTATACTGAATACCTGGGTATGTTAGCATCAAAAAATTAGTTGGGAAGATGAATATCTTGCCCTATTCTCTAGAACAATTGACAAAAATAACTATTCTTAATCTGAAAGTTATAATCTTACCAACTAAAAAACAAAAACAGTATATTATATACCCAAATCACTTGTAAAAATTCTATAAGAAGCAGCCAATGGAATGGCATTAAAGTGTCCTCTGATTAAGACTGGGAGATAATACACTGTCTTTACTAATCTAGCAAAGACACGCAAAATCCAACCAAGCAATATGGTGAGTCAGTTACAATCTTAGTGAAAGTCACAGGTCTATTTAAATGAGATTCTGAAGTTAAATAAGTGTATAAATGAAGCCAAAGGTTCTAGTAGATAAGATGAATACTTCTATAGCTATATGGCACAAAAAGAACTAAAATTTTAATCTTGATCTAAACCGGTTTCATTTAAGTAATTATATCCCACTGAGAAAATACACACAATCATTTCCTCAGTGGATATCTTTTATTCCAGGAAGATTTAGAATATGTAAAAATGATGAAGCCCATCACTGTGTGCCAGCCAAGCCACAGTACTAGTATTTTTGTTAAACTTAGGAATAGGTTTTGTAATCACTGGGACAATCTACATATATTTGGCACATCAGGTTCATGCTAGAAATAAACTGTAATTTCAGTAATTGATTTTCAGACTTGTGAATTCTTAAGGTGAAAGACATAAAAATTTTTTACTAAAATTTTGTAAATAGTGTCAGATGATTTAAGAGAACTTAAGATTGACTAGTTATAATTTAAGATTTATTGGACTTGTTTATGTACTTAGGGAAGTGTGCTTTGTTAGACTTTTAAGGCATACATGATTTTGGCAATTTATATATGACTAGCAAATCATCCATTTAATCTAGATTTTCAAATGAAATTATTGTAAGACACAGAAATTCTTTATCATCTTTTAATGTAGTAAATGATAGACTTTTATATATAAAAATTACCTGAACAAGAGCATAGAAGATCTTGAAAATCTGTTTCTGGATGAGGACAGATTGATCAGACTGATCAGAAAGAAGCTGGATAAAACGGTCCTTTAGAACTGGCAGGAAATGCTGCATTGCGGCTACCAGTGGACTCCGTTCCTCTGGTTTCTTGTACCTTTGGGTAGGAATACAAACTAATTCTGTAAGAATTTACATCATAATTTCATTTATATGAATGAGATACAAAATTAAACTGCTTGTTTGTCCACACAAATATAAGCAAATACTTCCTAAGCAACTTTAGATTCCTAGAAAGAAAAGGAAAAACCAACAATGGAACCATTTCAGAAGCTAAAGCAACCTAAGAAAGACCCCAAATAATAACAAAGTATCTAAAATTTCCTGAGCATTCATTATGAAGTCAATAATCCTCAAGGCTCCCGGGTGCTTGGGTGGCTCAGTGGGTTAAAGCCTCTGCCTTCCGCTCAGGTCACAATCCCAGGGTCCTGGGATAGGGCCCTGCATCAGGCTCTCTGTTGAGCAGGGAGCCTGCTTCCTCTTCTGTCTCTCTGCCTACTCTCTCTGTCAAATAAATAAAATCTTTAAAAAAAAAAAAAAAAGGGCGCCTGGGTGGCTCAGTGGGTTAAAGCCTCTGCCTTCGGCTCAGGTCATGGTCCCAGGGTCCTGGGATCGAGCCCCACATCGGGCTCTCTGCTCAGCGGGGAGCCTACTTCCTCCTCTCTCTCTCTTTCTGCCTGCCTCTCTGCCTACTTGTGATCTCTATCTCTCAAATAAATAAATTAAAAAAAAAAAAAAAGTATCTTCAAGACTCCATTAGTATCCTCACTTCAATAGTTTGAGGGAACTGAAGCACAGAGTGGTATCTTTCTCAACATACTCCTCTAGGTATGAACTTCAGCAGTCAAGATCCAAAGTCTGCCCTCTTAAATCACTTCACTACAGTCTCTAATTGTGAATACTTACACAACTGAGGAGCTACAATGACTTGGCTTTTAAATATCAGCAGGTAACTGATATAAAATTGATTATCTATTACCCTCCTTAAGTTATTTACATACCAAAAGCATTAAGGCAGAAGCACATCTAGAAAGCAGAAAATAAGCACTTTATAAACAGGAAGTCCTTTTGTAACCTATTTGGCAACAAAACCTGACTTCAACAGGCTATTTATGGTCTTCATTTATCCCATCTGGAGTGGATATTCATGTATTTTATAGCAGATACGATAATATGCATCTGACTATTGGGTACTGGTTCAATTTCAACAGGAGTGTTTAACATGTGTTATTATGTGAACCTTCTTATCTTTCTAAAATCCCAAAACTTCTGAATTCTGAATCACATTTGCTTCAAGGATGTGGGTAAAGAATTGCTGCCCTAAGTGAGAAATTTCCATGTATAGATTTCTTAGCATTTTAACAGTATTATTTAAAAAGGTCTGTTGATTTATTTTTAATTAAACTGTACTTCAGGGGCGCCTGAGTGGCTCAGTGGGTTAAGCCGCTGCCTTCGGCTCAGGTCATGATCTCAGGGTCCTGGGATCGAGTCCCGCATCGGGCTCTCTGCTCAGCGGGGAGCCTGCTTCCCTCTCTCTCTCTCTGCCTGCCTCTCTGTCTGGCTCAGTTGGTTGGGCAACTGCCTTCGGCTCGGGTCGTGATCCCGGAGTCCCGGGATCGAGTCCCGCGTCGGGCTTCCTGCTCCGCGGGAAGTCTGCTTCTCCCTCTAACCTTCTCCCCTCTTGTGCTCTCTCACGCTCTCAAATAAATAAAATCTTAAAAAAAAAAAAAAAAAAAAAAAATCAAATAAATAAATAAATAATGAAATCTTAAAAAAACAAAACTGTACTTCAATTTAAAAAACACTATGTCAACTATGCTTCAATGAAAAAAAAAAAACCTTAAACAAGTAATTTAACAGATTAGAACTATAGGGGGACACCTGGATGGTTCAGTCAGTTAAGCATCTGCCCTTGGGTCAGGTCATGATCTCCAAGTCCTGGGAGAGGCCAGAACCCAGCTTCTTACTCAGCAGGGAGTCTGCTTCTCACTCTCTCTCCCCATTCCCATCACTGATTCTCTAATAAATAACTAAAATCTTAAAGAAAAAGAACTATAGGAATGACACCCCATCTTCTATTATTAAGGAGTGGATAGGCAGAATAGCTTTACAAAATACAGACAAGTGGTTAAGTCATTATTCTAAAAAACTGAATTTATCTTTTTAGATTAAACTGCTTTTTAATTTTTTTTTTTTTCCCCTACCAGATCCCAGTTTTATCTACTGGTAGCCTTCTTAAAGAACAAAATGTATTTAAGAATTGAGTATCTGAGCACGTTTTTAAAAGGTAAAGGTAAGAGTCACCTGGATGGCTCAGTTGGTTAGGCACTTGACTCTTGATTTCAGCTTGGGTCATGATCTCAAGAGTTCTAAGATCAGGCCCCAAGACAGGTTCTGCACTCAGCAGGCGTCCACTCAAGATTCTCTCATTCTCCCTCTGCCCTTACCCCCATTCACTCACACTCTCTCTCCAAAATAAACAAATAAAATCTTTTAAAAAAAGGTAAAGGTAAAAAAGGCTAGATTATTTTCCCCTCCTAGATGAAAATAGAACCGAAATAAATTGCCAAGAATAAAACACACCACAGGGGCACCTAGATGGCTCAGTGGGTTAAAGCCTCTGCCTTCAGCTCAGGTCATGATCTCAGGGTCTTGGGATCCAGCCTCACATCAGGTTCCCTGCTCGGCAGGAGCCTGCTTCCCCACCCCCCCACCCCCTCCTGCCTCTCTGCCTACTTGTGATCTCTGTCAAATAAATAAGTAAAAATCTAAAAACAAAACAAAACAAAACAAAAAACCACCACAACAAATGTTCGAATAATGATTGAGACTACTGAACAGTTAACTGACAGATTATTTAAAATACTGTTTTAACATGCTGAGAAATTATACCTAGCATACATTTTAAAACATCTGTACAGTTCTTTCAGTCAATAAAAACAATTAACGATTTATGAAAGGAAGCCATTTGCAGTCTCCAATCTGATTATACAAACTACAGTGACTATAGACAGTATTTCCTTTTAACTACAAAGGCAGAACTATATTATGTGCTTCTCTCCATTTACCCAATCCAGATGATCACCCACATTAAGAGGGTTTGAGTATCCAGTCCATATTACACATTCTTCTTTCCTACCTCCCTCTCTACATTCAGGAGAGGACTTGAAATTAGGTGGTACTAGCTGCTAATCTACGCTAATTGGTATATGAAAGTAATTATGGTAGGAAACAAATTACTAACCCTTAAGACCTGAAAGTTCCTGAAAGCACGAAAATGTGACACTAATAAAAGCAGACTACCACAAGGCTACAATGTGCCAATCTGGTGAGCTATGCTCACAGGAAATCCTAAGTACTAGCCCATCACTTTACCGTTAAAAAAAAAAACAAAACAAAACCAAAAACCAAAAAAAAATCTTCAATGGTACATTAGTATATAAAAGGTTACATCCAAATTCTCCACCACAGCATTCAAAACTATCTTTAACATGGTCCCAATTACCAGCTCCAAATTTATCCCGCACCTCTAAACAGAAATTATCCATACCACTGGTGGTCTCCTCACTACCCACTAAAGATAATATCTCATTTCCACCTCTATACCTTTTTTTGTTCATACTACTCCATATGGTGTGACATGCCTTCCTCTTCAAATGCTCCTATTGTGCTCCTTCAACTGACAAGCATTTCCTGAGGATCTATGCTCCTGAAGACCACCACAACTTCCAATTTCTCCATGAATTTTCTTAGAACTGCTTCAGTCCACACAGATCCCTTGTGAACACCTTGTGCTCCACAATCGAACACTGGCTGAAAATGAACTGGAATTCCAATATTGTAGCAGCCTCCTATGTTTCCCATTTAAAAAAAATCTCTGTCGTACTCTCTCCTGCTAAGATTATAGAACAGGAGAGACTTAACCTCCTCAATGACAATAACAGCTTATTATTGTTATTCTCTCTCATTTTAGTCACTCACTTACCAGAACTACAACAACTGGCACTCTGATAGAAGTTGGAGCAACAGCTGGAACATTCCTTAGCAGGAAGATGGGTAGCTGGTGGGAACACAAGAAAACACCAGTACCAATGCTGTAAATGGTATACTTCTCTCCTGCTCAGAAGAAAAGCAGCAGTTCATCAGCTACTTTAGTTGGGACCCAAAAAGGGTATCGGAGGCTAACTACAGGCCCCAGAATTAGCGGGCTCACAATGGCATCTGTGCAGCTGTAAGGACTGGAAATAAGGCCACCATCATGGTGTAAGTGTTCCTCATGCCTTCCTCAACATTTTCTGTTATCAAAACTTTCAAGTGCCTACAAATTTCATTACTTCCACTACACGACTGAGATAATTCCTTCAATGTATAGCTTACCACTCTTAATGCTATACCTCAGCTTCCAAGGTTAGATCTTTTTTCTCATCCCTAAACCCAGATCTAAAATGATCCCTTGGCCTAAAATCTTTCTTACTGATACTAATTACTTATATGAACTATAATTTGCTCAAATATGCAAACACTGAAACAGGTAACTGAATCCCTCAAAACACAATGATTAAAAATGATCATGTGAAATTCCAACATATGCTTCTTAAAGAATTACAGGTAGGGTCTTGAAACTTATCAAGACCCCAAATTAAGATAAAAAATACACAGAAAGCCAGAAGTTAAATAAGGAGCGCTAATGCTCAAAGTACTCTGATACCCTTCACATTTTAAAAAAGCTTATGTTTAGGCCTTTTATCAGCACAAACTGAGGAGCCCATATTGAGGAATTAGAGATAACCCAGTTTTTGAATAGGGAAATAGATAATATGAAAAAAAGGGCACAACAAGTTTCTCAGCTGAATCAACAGAAGTGACTGAAGAATTAAAATAAGAGTGCTACTTTAAAAAGAAAATACTGCATTAAAATCAACATATAATTCACTAATTTTTATATACCAAATGTAATTTTAAATGTTCAACCAAAATACCTTAAAATTTCCAAATTTTTCCTACTTCTCAAATCTCTGTAAGAATTGAGAAACACTTACTCATAATTTTTCACAAGCTGATAAAGGCAAAGAAGAATTCCTAGCCAACAAGCACTGTTATCAGACTGAAGATAAAAGCCAATTTTGTCCACAATGGCAGTCCAGCGGCTTGGATAATCATGTTTGATGATATGGTGAATGCATGTAGTAAGTTGTACCCTGAAAGTCAAAAATAAACAATAAGGAGAAAGAAATGGTACCTAGATAAAATTCTGCTCACACAAAGAAAATGGAGTTAGGTAAAAATAAATAAGTCACTGAGAAAAAAACTACCCATTCCTACTGATTTAAAAGAAACCCAACAAATGTTACAAATGTAGATGATTTTATTTTTCCTTATTTTTCATCCCTATCATCAACTGATGAGTTTCATTTAAAACACTGCTATTTTCATTAAAAATTCTGCAAAATCGGGTGTCTGGATGGCTCAGTCAGTTATGCATCTGACCCTCGATTTTGGGTCAGGTCGTCATCTCAGGGTTGTGAGATCAAGTCTTGCATCAGGCTCATGTTTAGTGCAGAGTCTGCTTGTCCCTCTCCTCCCCTCTGCCCCTCTATCTAAAATAAATAAATACAATTCTTAAAAAAAAATTCTTTAAAATCATATAAAAATAAGAACTTTTAGTGATCAAGACCATATAATATATATGTCAGCATTCTACAGTTTTCTTTAACCCCTCTCACCTGATCACACTGTTTCATAAATTTCACATGAAGAAATTTAGAAGTTCTTGGTTTAAAAATAAAAGAAGTTGTTCTTGGTTTTTATAAATACAAAAACTACAGTAAGAAAATAAAAAAGGAATTTGCCTGTTATTAAGTTTACCGCTATAAAAATGACAGGTTTTTATGTTCTGAAAGGACCCACTGTGCTGTCCCCTCCCAAACTCCACAAATTATGTACCTGAAACAATGGGTAAGTTTAAAAATATACATATACCTGATGAGCTCAGGAGAGTGGATAATAGCTTCTACAATATTTTCTCGAATACAATGTCGATCTTCTTCTGGAATAGTATAAGGGGATATATCCCCTGGTGCTGTTTCCCGATCAGGCCAATACTGTGTTATCATATTTTTCAAATAGATAACACCTAAAATGTAGATCAATTTGACAAAAGAGTGTTTACTGTAAGTACTATGAATATCCCTTTTAAGTGTCCACACCTCCATTTAAAATACTGCATATTTTATTATTTTCAAGGTTGATAATCAAAACAGTTTAATCCTTAGCTGCAGTAATCACCCCTGAAGTTATTATTAAACATATAGCCTAAGAAACTCTACAAATAAACACACTATACAAACAAGCCTATTAAGACTTTTTACATCACATTTATACTTTTTATCCTGCTTTCTGTAGGAAAGCTATTTGGATTGATTTAACCATATTAATTTTCCAAATGAAGCCTCTAAAGACAAAACTACATATACATACTATACTGTTCCCACAATTAATAACACTGCTATAGACTGAGTATTTGTAGCCCTCTCAAATTCATACTGAAATCCACCCCCCCCCAGTTTGATGGTATTAGGGGTGGGGTCTTTTGTGATTAATGCCTTTATAGGAGAAGCACCAGAGAGGTTCCTCTCCTCTCAACATGTTGGGCTCTAAGAACCAGAAAGTGGGTCTTCATCAGACACCAAATCTGCTTGCTCCTGGATTTTGGACTTCTCAGCCTCCAGAACTTTGAGGAATATATCTATCATCCAGCCTATGATATTCTGTTATAGGAGCCCAAACTGACTAAGACACACAAAGGCTGTTATTTTTATCATAGGAAAATTACAGCATAAAAATTTTTAGTCTATAAATTTAAGCATTTCATTAATACACCACAATCAACCACTTCATATTATTTTATGGGGAAATGTGCTGTGTTCAAAAATCACAGATTACTTTTTCTGTTAGCTATCACACCACTATCTTGAATACTGCTGGTTAACACAAGATGAACTAGATTGCTAACAATGCTTTTTATCCAGTTCTCTACCCCCAAATGAGAAAAAGAACCCGCAACCGCAAATGTTTATGATGTATAGGAAATGGAAATTATTTAAAATTAATCAATTACTAAATTCTACAAAACACCAGCCCTTCTCTGATTAGTAATTAACTCTTACCTGGAGTATTACACCTATTTGAATAGCATAACTCATATATCTATGACTTATATATTCTACTTGGCTCTACCTTAGGAATTAAAATACTAACCCCCCGCCAAAAATACTACTCCACCTTATAGTATCTCAAAAAAAGATTGACTGCACATTAAAATACCCTTCAACAAAAGTTTTAAGACAAACTACCTCTACAGTAAAGAACACTGACTCAGGATATGTAATGTGTTTTAGGTTAGTACTATTTCCAGAATTTTGATTCTTTAGCTCCAAAACAGAACAGATTAAAATTAAGACGTGACACAGCGTTATATCTTCTGCATAGAGCCTCTGAGTATTTCTTTCTATCATAATACATAAAAGAATGGGTATATAGGAGCGCCTGGGTGGCTCAGTCATTAAGCGTCTGCCTTCAGCTCAGGTCATGATCCCAGGGTCCTGGGATCAAGCCCCACATTCCAGCTCCCTGCTCAGCAGGAAGCCTGCATCTCCCTCTTCCTCTCCCCCTGCTTGTGTTCCCTCTCTCACTGTGTCTCTGTCTGTCAAATAAATAAATAAAATCTGGAAAAAAAAAAAAAAGAATGGGTATATATATTTATTTGTATAATTATGATTTAGTATTTTAAGTTAGTCTCCAAAACACATAAATAAGCGAGAACTGCACTGTAAGTATACCGTGATTCAAAGTCTATTCCATCCAGGATGCTTGGACTCTGTTACAAAGACCAAATGCATCTCTCAAGTCTAGCAGACGGAATCACCATATGCCCTACACTAAAGAGTATCATTCAATTATTAAAAGAATGTAATCTGTAAAGTAATGGTGAGATTTTAAAATTCTTGACTAATTCCACAGTTCGGTTACTTCTGGTTTTGTACATATTAACTACAAAACTTTCTAGTATAATTTAATTTTGCTAATGCACATAATCAAGTCTCAAAATGTTAATTAAGGTCGTCCCTCCTCCTTTCAACATCTTAGCAAAAATCTGAAATTTAAAGGCAATTATTTTATTCATTTCAGAAGTAGAATTTAGTGACTCATCAGGTGTATATAACACCCAGTGCTCATTACATCAAGGGCCCTCCTTAATGCCCATCACCTAATTATCCCTTCCCTCCATGCACCTCCCTCCAACAACCCTAAGTTTATTCCTAGTGTTCAGTGTCTCTTATGGTTTGCCTCCCTCTCAATTTTCACCTTGTTTTTCCTTCCCTTCCTCAAATGTTCACCTGTCTTGTTTTTCAAATTCCACATATGAGTGAAATCATATGGTATTTTTCTGAGGCAAAGATTCTTATCTATAAAATAACCAAATAGGAAAACGCCAACTTCATTAGCATAAGAGAAACGACAGTTAAAATGCATAAAAGCAACTTTTCAGATGTAGTGAAAAGAAGGGCCATATGTACCCCAATGTTCATGGCAGCAACGGCCACAATTGCTAAAACTGTGGAAAGAGCCAAGATGCCCTTCAACAGACGAATGGATAAAGAAGATATGGTCCATATATACAATGGAATATGACGCCTCCATCAGAAAGGATGAATACCCAAATTCTGTATCAATATGGATGGACTGGAGGAGATTATGCTGAGTGAAATAAGTCAAGCTGAGAGAGTCAATTATCATATGGGATCACTTACTTGTAGAGCGTAAGGAATAACATGGAGGACATTAGGAGAAGGAAAGGAAAAGTGAATTGGGGGACCTTGGAGGGAGAAACGAAGCATGAGAGACTGTGGACTCTGAAAAACAAACTGAGGGTTTTTGGGGGGGCAGGGAGTGGCGGGATAGGTGAGCGTGGTGGTTGGTATTAAGGAGGGCACATATTGCATGGAGCACTGGATGTGGTGCATAAACAATGAATCTCGGAACACTGAAAAAATAAAATAAAATATAAAAAAATAAAAGCAACTTTTTTCTATTAATTAGAAATTTTAAAAAAAGACTTACAGCTGACCAGGGCCTAGTGAAATTACTGTATTTCATAGGCCCCCGAAAATGTTCCATTGTTGTGCTACTTATATAATACCAATATTTTAAAAAATAATAAACTTATATACATTCATTTATTTACTGAGTATATTTGGTGTGTCAGGCAATATTTTAGGTACTGTAAATACAACTGTTAATGAAACAAATCTAAAATTAAATGCTAACACTTGAAAAATGGTTCACTTCATACGGCAATTATGGTAAATTATTTAATCTGAAATAAATTTTAAGACTAATACTATGTAAAGAAAGGGGATGAGCTTACTATACATTAAATGAAGCAAAAAAATGTTTTTAACAAAACTGATGTACAGAAAAAGAACAGCAAGAAATAGTACCATAACATAACTGGTTTTTCTAGAATGGTGAAATTATTAGTACTTTATATTTCCTATAACAAAAGTAATACACCTGCAAATAAATTAAGTGACAGAACACTGAAGATGTGATTTCCATTATTTTGCAGACCAACAGATAATATGAGAAGTAACCCACCACATTCTCACAGACCATTTGGTACTGAGAGAACTGCTCAATATCTTACTGAAACTGGAACTAAGAAATACAGTAGTCCCCCCCAAGCACAGATTCACTTTCCGTGGTTTCGTTAACCGTGGTCATCCAGTCAAGAAGCATATGACCTTTTCTGACATATTATCAGAATATATTTTGATCATGTCAAAATGCCAAATCATTAATCTCACCTCATCTCATTACACAGGAATTTGATCTTTACACATCATCACAAGAGTGAGTACAGTAAAATAAGATATTTTAAGAGAGAGACAACATTCACATACCTCTTATTATAGTATCCTGTCACAGCTACTCTAATTTATTATTAATTATTGTAGCTAAACTCTTACTTGCCTAATTTACAAATTAAATTTTATCATAAGTAGGTACATATAGGAAAATATGTAGTACATACAGCATCAGTTCTATACAGTTTCAGGCACCCACTGTGGACCTTAAAATGTATCAGTCATGGATGGGACGGCTAATGTAGTACTTGGTTAAAAACAGTAAATGCACAAGCTCTAAGGAGCAACTGCATAAACAAAGGGGTTTGTATCTTAGAATCATCCACTGGGCTACAAAGAATCTTTTAATAAACCCTATCAATTTCTCTTTTCAGCTTCTCTTTTAATTCAACGGAATACCACATTCCTTTAACTCTGCCACCAATAATAAGGCACTAGCTGTTTATAGTAAACACATGAGGGCAAAAGGATTTTCAGGGAAGAAAATCACTGAAGGGCCACCCCAACATACCTCTGCTATTCAACTATGAACCTTTTAAATAACTGATTTACACAAACCCAAGAAAATAATTCAGTAACTTGCCTGCCTGTCTCACAGGTAAATCCAGTTGTTCCGACATAGTAATCTGAAGCAGTGTTGAAACAAAATTCAGAGACTTGTGTGCCTACAAACAAACAAACAAAATAGGTTTTAAATTTCTGCAAATAAATATTCCCAGTACTCTGTTCTACTGTTTGGCACAAAAGGTTACCCACCCACAAGTTGGTCCAAGCCTTATTTCCCATCACTCACCAACAATGAACTAAAAAAAAAGTTAATAACCTACCTCCTAAAATATTCTGGATATTTGCATTTGCCTTCATTTCATACTGCTCCACTTCCCATTTATCCTAAATAGCACTCTTAACCTATCTACACTTAACTTAAGTGTAAGTTACTTAAGTGTAAGTGTAAGTTAAGTTAACTTAACTTACATGAACAGCTCAAGAACAATATCCTCTTTAATACCTACTTCCCCATTTCAGTAATTTCTCCATAGATATGTTCTACTGAGTGACCAGACAAACTAAATCAGTAAAAATTAATAGTCTGGGAAGTGGTTTCCAAGGTGCTAATAATGTTTTATTTTGGAATGCGGCTATTTTACCAAAGTGTGTTCAGTTTGTAAAAATTAATCAACAGTACCCTTACAATGACTATCCTGTATGCATGTTACATTTAAATAGAAAATTAAAAATCAATAGCTCTGAACATACAATAAAAGTAGGATACAAATTATATGTTGATAATTTAATAAATACGTTTATATGAAATTCCAAAGTAGCATATACAGAAAATAAAGAAATACAATGAAATTGTTAATATAGTTATCTCTTGGGTGGTGGTATTATAAAGGAGCTATTCTTCACATATTTTTTTTTTAAATATTTTATTTATTTGACAGAGAGAAATCACAACTAGGCAGAGAGACAGGCAGAGAGAGAGGAGGAAGCAGGTTCCCTGCAGAGCAGAGAGCCCGATGTGGGGCTCGATCCCAGAACCCTGAGATCATGACCTGAGCTGAAGGCAGAGGCTTTAACCCACTGAGCCACCCAGGCGCCCCTCTTCACATATTTTTTATTTTCCAGTTTATACTACAGACCCTGGACACTTTCATTGACAGTATAAAAAAGTTATTTAATGATTCCTAAACTTGTCATATTTGCTTCACTTGTCATATTTGCTTCTTTTTTTAAAAAAAAAAAACAACTGGGGCGCCTGAGTGGCTCAGTGGTTTAAGCCGCTGCCTTCGGCTCGGGTCATGATCTCAGGGTCCTGGGATTGAGTCCCGCGTCCGGCTCTCTGCTCTGAAGGGAGCCTGCTTCCCTCTAACTCTCTCTGCCTGCCTCTCTGCCTACTTGTGATCTCTCTCTGTCAAATAAATAAATAAAATCTTTAAAAAAAAAAAAAACCATTAAAAAAAAACCAAACACTCAAGTTATATCCCTTCTTGAATGTTTTCACAGTTGCATTCTCTCTCCCCCAATATAACTACCACCTATGTCATCTCTTCCTTTCTGCCCAAATTTTAGTATTTTTTGCACATGTTCACATAAACAATAGTAATTTTTATTTTAGTTTCTTCTTTATAGACTTTCCCCCACAAAAATATTCCATACATTCTTAGAAACAAAAATTTCCCTTTGGATATAAAAAATTTCTTCTACATTAGAAGCTGGAATTCGGTCACTCCAAAAATTGTTTATTTTTGTTCCTGGCGCATGACCCCATGGCAGGAGCTGAGAATACAAGGATGAAACAAAACAATAAGGTTCCATGACCTCATGGAAACTTAAGAGTTTAATGTGAAGGACAGTGAAGATAATCAAACAAGTAATTACAGTAAAGTACAGTAGAAGAGGTAGACACAGTATGGGAGAATCAAAAGGAGAATCTTCTAACCCAGAAATAACGGGTAAAGACCCAAATGGGAGTAGTTAAGTGGATGAATGATAGGTATTTGTCCTTTTTGGTACTCTAAACACCATTAACCACTACAACTTTTTGAAACACCCTTCTAACTATGCAATTCACACACCACTGTTCCTTCTCAGATTGCTTCGCTGGTTTCTTACCCTATTTAAATTAAACTGTAACTGCTCAGTCCCTCTTTTTTATCCCAATTCAATATGTCAGGACCTGTCAATTCTATATCCAAAATACTTCTATAATTAATATACCCACTTTCTCCATTCCCACTAACATCAACCTCATCCAAACGACTATCATCTTCCTTTATGTAAGTACTCCCCACCTCCACCATTCCCCTTTTAACAGCCAAAGGTCTTTAAAATTGTAAACCAACCCCTTTAAAAAAAAAAAAGCCTTTAAAAAAATTTTTTTTTTTTAATTTTATTTGTCAGGGGCTCCTGGGTGGCTCAGTTGTTAAGCGGCTGCCTTTGGCTCAAGTCATGATCCCAGGGACCTGGGATAGAGCCCTTCATCAGGCTCTCTGCTCAGCAGGGGCCTGCTTCTCCCTCTCCCACTCCCCCTGCTTGTGTTTCCTATCTTGCTCTGCCTCTTTGTGTCAAATAAATAAATCCTTTTTAAAAAAAAAATTTATTTGTCAGAGAGAGAGAGTGCACAAAGCAGGGAGAGCAGCCAGCAGAGAGAAAACAGGCTCCCTAGGGGTCATGTTAAAATAACAAAAACCACCACAACCAACACTGTTTTGTTGGCTAGCCACATATACAGGCACATGTGAGTTAAAAATGAGCATATTACACTAACTACATCTTCCTACAAGCACAACAGGTACTCCACAAATGTTACATTAACAAAAGACCTTTATCAATTTCTAACTTAAGTTTTAAATATAAAAAATAAAACCCAAGGGGCATCTGGGTGGCTCAGTCAGTTAACCATCTGCCTTTGGCTCAAGTCAGGATCTCGGGATCCTGGGATCGAGCCCCATATGTCAGGCTTCCTGCTCAGCAGAAACCTGCTTCTCCCACCCCCTCCCCATGCTCTCCCCCTCTCTCAAATAAATAAATAAATAAATAAATAAATAAAAGAAAATCCCAGGAGTACTTGAAGGAAACTACGGTTAAAAACAAAACAAAACAGGGGTACCTGGGTGGCTCAGTGGGTTAAAGCCTCTGCCTTCGGCTCAGGTCATGATCCCAGGGTCCTGGGATCGAGCCCTGCATTGGGCTCTGTGCTCAGCAGGGAGCCTGCTTCCCCCCACCCAACTTGCCTCTCTGCCTACTTGTGATCTCTGTCAAATAAATAAATAAAATCTTAAAAAACAAAAACAAAAAATTCTCTCTCTCTCCCTATATTTATTTATTTTAGTTTCAATGCTAAGTATTTTTATCATCTTGGTGGAAAAAAAAACCTAAGTCTGACACCAAAGCCTGAAGGCCATAAAATAGTTTTTGTCTCAAGTAGATAAAAAAAGTAAGAATTATCGATGCTCCACCCCCCCATCAATACAAACAGTGTTTAAAAAAAAAAAAAAAAGAAAGAAAGAAAGAAAGAAAATATCTGCAACATCTGAGGAAGAGTTAAAATCACTCCAAAACAAAATTTAGCAAATATAGGGGTGCCTGGGTGGCTCAGTGGGTAAAGCCTCTGCCTTGGGCTTGGGTCATGATCTCAGGCTCCTGGGATCAAGCCCCGCATAGGGCTCTCTGCTCAAGCGGGGAGCCTGCTTCCCTCTCTCTCTGCCTTGTCTCTCTGCCTACTTGTGATCCCTCTCTCTCTGTCAAATAAATAAAATCTTAAAAAAAATTTAGCAAACATATACAGGCAAATTATGAAAGAATCAGTACAAGCAGACAGTCTTACCCGAAAACAATGTATGCAATACATGAAAGTACTAGTGAGGATGTGAAAAATATCGAACTCATACACAGTGCTGGTAGATGCATAAAACAGTACAACCATATTGGAAAACTGGCATTTTGAAACATGCACCTACCTTACAACCTAGCAAATCTCACCTTTACATATCCAAGAAAAGTGCTTGTGTCCACAATACCTGTCCACTGACAAGTAAACGCAAAAACAAACTGTAGTAGAAGTCATACAATGAAATACTATAAAATAACTTAAAAAAATAAAGTTTACCTATGGAATCAAGTAATATGGATCTCAAAAAGCATGTTAAGAAGCTAGACTACTTGGGTACATACCCGGTGATCCTATTTATATGAAGTTCAAAGACAGGCAAATCTAATCTTACAGTTAACAGAAGTCAGAACAACAGAAGTCAGAATAATGGCAACCTGAAGGAGGAAAGGTATTAATTGGGAAGTGTCTCAAAGGAACATTCTAAGCCAAGAGATGTTATATAAATTTTGATTTTGGGCGCCTAGGGGGCTCAGTCAGTTAAGCATCTGCCTTTGGCTCAGGTCACGACCCCAGGGTCCTAGGATTGAGTCCCACGTTGGGTTCCCTGTTCATCAGGGACTCTGCTTCTCCCTCTGCCTCTACCCCAGCTTGTGCACCCAGGCTCTCATGCTCTCTCTCAAATAAATACCTGAGATATAAATAATTTATTTATTTGACAGAGAGCAAGAGAGAGAGAACATAAGCAGGAAGTGGCAGGCAGAGGGAGAAGCAGGATCCCTGCTGAGCAAGGACCGGAATTGGGGCTTGAACTTAACGGGTGTCCCAATAAAATCTTAAAGAACAGCAACAACCACCACTACCACCACTGTACTGGATACATTAAGTGGTTGAATTCAGTAAGTTATTAAAGAAAAAAAAATCAACAAAACTGAACTATGAAAATAAGTACTGATTTTACTACTCTTCAAAGTCATTTGCCTTCAAAAATACACAAGTACAGGTGCCTGGGTGGCTCAGTGGGTTAAAGCCTCTGCCTTCGGCTCGGGTCATGATCCCAGGGTCCTGGGATCGAGCCCCACATGGGTCTCTCTGCTCCGCAGGGAGCCTGCTTCCTCCTCTCTCTCTGCCTGCCTCTCTGCCTAGTTGGGATTTCTCTGTCAAATAAACAAAATATATAAAAAAAAAAAAAACAACAAACACAAAACAAAAAATACACAAGTACAAATCTAAAAAGTCCAACTGAGGAAAAGTTACTTTCAGACAGCTGAGCTGGGCCAAGGGGTAAGAAAGAAAGGATGTTTCTGACAGCAGAAATCACAGAAGCAAATTCAACTTGGTGCATCTATCTACTTGACCCATACAAATTTCCATCCAGCTAGAATCCCTAAATCCTTCTATTCTCCCAAAGTAACAAATGGACATAAAGTAATAATATCAGACATGAGATTCTTAAAATTCTGAGGGAAAGCAGATTAGCAATCACCTAGGCCTGGGATATGAGATTAAACTGGAAGGAAGGATTAGTGTGCCTGGGTGCCTCTGTCAGTGAAGTGTCTGCCTTTGGCTCAGGTCAAGATCCCAGGGTCCTAGGATCAAGCCCTGAGTTGGACTTCCTGTTCAGTGGGGAGCCCGTTTCTCCCTTTCCCTCTGTCTGCCCCCACCCACCGTGCTCTCACTCTCACTCTATCTCAAATAAATAAATAAAATCTTAAAAAAAATAAAAATAAAAAAATCAACTGGAAGGAGGGATCTTAATGGGATAATGAAAATATTCCAAAATTAGATCGTGGGGACACATGGGTGGTTCAGTTGGTCTGCCTTCAGCTCAGGTCATGATCCCAGGTTCCTGGGATTGTGTCCTGCACCCAGCTTCTTGCTCAGCAGGGAACCTGCTGCTCTGCATACTGGTAATCTGTCTCTCTGTCAAATAAATAAACAAAAATCTCAAAAAAAAAAAAATTATTAAAAGAATGAAAGACAACAATGAAAGACAAAAATAGGTAAATTGTGACCACATCACAATCTAGTAACCGGTACTTTTTTTTTGAGATTTTTACACAGCCGCACCTGGGTGGCTCAGTCGGTTAAGCGTCTGCCTTCAGCTCGGGTCAAGATCCCAGGGTGCTGGGATCCTATCCCACATCAGACCCCCTGCTGGGTGTGAACTGTGCTTCTCCCTCTCCCTCTGCCACTCCCCACTGCTTCTCTCACTCCAGCTCTCTCAAATAAATAAATAAATAAATAATCTTTAAAAAAATTTTTTTTACATAATCAGATAAGGAAGATAAGGTCTTCTTAAAAAATTTCTATTTATTTGTTTAATTGACAGAGCGACAGCAAGAGAAGGAATACAAGCAGGGGGAGTGGAAGAGGGAGAAGCAGGCTTCCCCCTGAGTAGGGAGCCCGATGTGGGGCCCGATCCCAGGACCCTGGGATCATGACCCAAGCCAAAGGCAGATGCTTAAAGACTGAGCTACAAAGTCATTCTGGAAGATAAGGTCTTAAAGCAGTATCAAGGATGTAATTCTGGGTATATGACTATAAAACATCACAGGTGGAAAGCTATTACCACGTAGTAATAGGCCTGAAAAACTACTCCATGGGCAGCCTTTCCCCACTCCTCAAAATATGTCTAACTTTACAAAAGAAAGAGAAGAAAAATACAAATACATAAACAAATTTCCCCTGACCCAACTATGCCTTTAACCTATAGTCTTATTCCCATTCTCTTTCCAGCATTCTAACACTGTATTCAAAAAATTGCTTTCTCCAAGGTTACCAATATTTTAAAACTTTCCCCCCAAAGTCTTCATTCTGCTCTAACCCCCCTCATTTGGAAATATCAATAATCCTTTCTTTTTCTAATAGCTTTTTACTTATTACATAAGTAATTCATGTTTATTAGCAGAAAATCCATGAAATTCATTTAAGTAAAAAGAAAACTAAATTTCCCATAACCAACCTTCTTACTTAAAATTCCTTTTCTTGTTTCCTACTTTTTAAAAAAATATTTTATTTATTTACTTGACAGAGAGAGCGACAGCACATAAGCAGGGGGAGTGGCAGAGGGAGAGGGAAAAACGGGCTCCCTGCTAAGCAGGGAGTCTTTTGTCGGGCTTGATCCCAGGACCCTGGGATCATGACCTGAGCTGAAGGCAGTTGCTTAACTAATTGAGCCACCTAGGCGCCCTTCTTCCTCCTACTTTTTTTTTTTAATATTTTATTTATTTGACAGAGAGAAATCACAACTAGGCAGAGAGGCAGGCAGAGAGAGAGAGGAGAAGGCAGGCTGGGATCATGACCTGAGCCGAAGGCAGAGGCTTTAACCCACTGAGCCACCCAGGCGCCCCTCTTCCTCCTACTTTTATGCACAATTCTCCTTTTTCCTGCTTCTCAAAGTTCCAAAAATGGGCATGGCCAACAGTGAAACCCTCCAGTCCACCCTACACCTCTAGATCATACTCCCTTCCTCTTAATTTACTGAGAAAAATAACTTTTCCATTGTTGGTTTCCCTCCTAATCTTATTCCACAATCCCTATTGCCTGCTATACATTTTCTATCTGATGTTTACCAGCTCCTTAAACCCAACTTAATACTCAAGTCATGTATTTGTTCAATGTTTCCCCTTTGGACCCACATTTTTCAATGTAATTACCTAATGTCAGTATCTTTTATAGCTACTCTTTAAGAAGTAACTTTTTATTTTTTGTCTCCATTGGAATGCAACCGAAGAGAGCTTCAACTGCTACTGTACTTTACACTATAAGTAAAAACAGAAGCATAAGGGCACTGTGATATCAAAGTACGTCAATGAATATAACCAGGTAATTCAAGAGCAAAGTGATTTCTAACTTTTCTGTTGTACTAAAGAATTTGACAAAGATGGGCGCTTTCATGGGGCAGTTGGTTAAGCACGTGCCTCTTGGTTTCAGCTCAGATGGTGATCTCAGTGTGATATCGAGCTGACACAGTCTGCTTAAGATTCTCCTTCTGTCTCCCCCAACCCCCAGTGTGCTGCCTCTCTCAAATAAATAAATCTTAAAATAATAATAATAATAATAATAATAATAATAATAATATGACAAAGACAATACTATCCCTATTTTATCTACACAAAATATTAGGCGTAGTGAAGTTAAATCATCACAGTGGTAGAATCAGGGCCAGGTTTGAGGCTCTTCATTATGTCTTTCAGCTTTTCATTAAATAGTGGTAATACTTAAATGCTTTTCAACCAAGGAGTTTAAAATAACTTCTTAATTACAAATTACTTTAGTTAAAAACAAAAAAACAGGGATGCCTGGGTGGCTCAGTCAGTTAAGCCACTGCCTTTGGCTTGGGTTCTGGGATCGAGTCCCATCCGGCTCCTTGCTCAGTGGGGAGTCCGCCTCTCTCTCTGCCTCTGCCTGCCATGCCTGCTTGTGCACTCCCTTGCTCTCTCTCTGACAAATAAATAAAATCTTTAAAAAACAAAAACAAAAGCAAATTACTTTAGTAACCAAAAGAAAAAACACACTTTAAATCAAACCCATCACTAATGTGCCACTGACAGAAGCAAACAATAAGTAAAATAATACATACATCTACTGTATCTAAAAAAGAAATTTTCTTATAAATATATTAATATGGTGATATCTTTCTTTCAGATCTTTCACATGGTATGTCACTGAATAACTTCTGTGTAACAGCCAAGTTCCCTCTTCCAAATTCAAACAGTATCTACTTAGGGATATTCCTAATTAAGGAATGTTAAATATACATTATATTCTCATAAATATTTTGCTGAATTTCTAGACATGCCAAATTGTACTATTAATGTGCCATCATTTTGCACTTCTCCAGACCTAACATTTTTATTAACTGAACATTTCATAGGTCCTTTAATAAAAGAAAAATCAAATTTATCACTTATAAGTAAAATGTATCACCTACAGTAGTAATTGTCATCATCTGTGAAAATCCTAGAAGTGACTTAGGTAGTTTATGAATTTAAAAGGTAAACGCAAAGTATCAAGAAACTTAGCAAAGCTAAGACCACTTACTTTGTCACATAAGGCATGTGAGCAGCTTTTCTACCTACATAACCATTTTATAGCACATTAAGCTTAGGAACTAAAGGTTTAAAAGGCTCCTAGGTAAGCCTCCTAATTCTACTTAGAGCATTTTTCTTGCTGCAAGTGTAAGAGGGGAAGGAATACTGATGCTGAGATCATAGCTGCCTTAAGCAAAGTCAAATTTAAGAATCTTCTCATCTACAACTTACAGCTCTATTATAAGTCCCAACCACATGCATTTGTGAAGGCTGTGTTGACTATGAAACTCCAGAAAGGCAGGAAATCATGAATACTTTCTATTAACCACTTAGCTCAGTGCCTATCATAAAGATATTTGCTATTAAATGAACCAAGGGGACCTGGGTGATACAGTCGGTGAAGTGCCCCAACTCTTGGTTTCAGATCAGGTCCGGATCTCACGGTCATTAGATTGAACCCTGTGTCAGGCTCTGCACTGAGCACCAGTTGGCTTAAGATTCTCTCTCCTTCTCCCTCTGCCCTCTCTCTGTCTCTCTATCTGAAATAAAAAAAAAGGGTTGGGGGAGAACGCCTGGGTGGCTTAGTCGTTTAGGGTCTGCCTTTGGCTCAGGTCATGATCCTAAGATTCTGGGATCGAGCCCCACGTAAGGCTCCCTGCGGGAAAACCTGCTTCTCCCTCTCCCATTCCCACTGCTTGTGTTCCTTCTGGCTGTGTCTCTCTCTGTCAAATAAATAAATAAAATCTTTAAAAATAAATTAATTAAACAAATTTAATTAAGTTTTTTAAAAAGAAGAACCACATTGGGAACTGTTATTCAGAATAAACATTTCAAAAAAAATTTTCCTGACATTACACTTTTTAAAAATACCCTATTTATTTGAGAGTAAGAGAGAGCGAGAGCACACACAAATGAGGGTAGAGGGTCTGGAGGAGAGGAAAAGGGAGAAGCCGACTCCCCACTGAGCAGGGAGCGTGATGGATGGCTCCATCCCAGGGTCCTGGGTTCATGACCTGAGTGGTAGATAGACGCTTAACTGACTGAGCCACCCAGACCCCTCTCCTGACATAACATTTAAAACTTCGGTTCAAATGTAAGCTTGTTGGGAAAGAGGACTCTGTCTTGTGTACAGTATCAGATCCCCAGCTTAAAGACAGAATTTGCCACATGATAGGCAAATACTTTTAAAATATTTGAAAATAATCAGAAACAATTAGTTGTTAGTGTCCATTCTCAGTTAAAGAAAAATCTTCATCTACTGATTTTATTCCTATTAGAGATAAGTTCAAAGTCCATGAACTTTTAGAGTAGAAAAGAGAGCAATCATCTAGTTCAAATAAAAATAGTTAAAATTTAAGGAACACATAAAACTAGGTGTTAAAAAGGTATGAACTTTCAGTTTACAAAGTATCACAGAAGGTCAGAGTCGGAAAAGATAGCATTTAAGATGGGATTAATGAGATTTGTGAATAGGAACCCCCCCCCCGTTTTTTTAAGATTTTATTTATTTATTTGACGAGAGAGAGAGAGAGAGAGAGAACACAAGCAGGGGGAATGGGAGAGGGAGAAGCTGGCTTCCCACGGAGCAATGCGGGACTCGATCCAGGGATCCTGACCTGAGCAGAAGGCAGATACTTAACCACTGAGACACCCAGGTCCCCCTGAATAGGAAAACTTAGTTTTAGGTGCTAAGAGCTTAACAGGAGCGGTGGGCAGCAGGAGCAAAGGTTTGTATAGAAGGTTTCCACTGAGAACACAGGTAGTTAAAGCAGGAAGAATGCAGAGACTATGTCTGTTATAATAATCTCCCCAAATCTTCAGAGATGTCTTAACTTTATCTTATAAATGAAGAAACAAGTATTTCTGAGTGATAGTAGGAAGTAGCAAACAGTCTCTGGAAACATAATAAACAATTAATGTTGAATGAATGAATACCAAATGCCATAGATTTTAGATTTCCTTAAAAAAAAAAAACAAAAAACTTTTTTTGAAGATTTATTTATTTAAGAAAGATAGTGACCAAGAGAAAGAGCACAAGCAGGGGCAGGAGCAGAGGGAAAGAGAGAAACAGATTCTCTTGCTGAGCAGAGAGCCAGACGTGGGGTTCAATCCCAGGACCCTGCCCTGAGCAGTCAGGACTCTGGGATCATGACACAAGCTGAAGGCAGACACTTAACTAAGCCACCCAGGTGCCCCAAAAACCAAATTTTTAAAACTGTACTTCAAGATATATAGAAGTCAATTAATCTCAAAGTACACAATTTAAGTGACAAGTGAGATTCCTGTACACAACTCTAAAGACTGAAAGACATTTCTAATATTATACAAGTTCTTACCTCTCTTTGCATACAACAAATATTTACTGAGAGTCCACAGTGTGCCAGGCATTGTGCTTATAATTGTGCCAATTTTCAAGTTACAATAAGCTACTTTCTAATGATCTCACTGTTCAAATGGGCACTTATGTTCTTTCTCCATTAGTGCTGTTTTCCACAGAAATATACAACTACTACAGTTAGACTGAGACAGGAAATAAAATGTATGGCATGGTAGATGGGTTAATCAATGGGCACTTACGCAGCGATTCAAATAATCTGGAGAGAACTTAGTAGGTGCCAAATACTTTGGTGAATTTTTTACATGCCTCTCACTCAACCCACATGACACTATGACATATATACTATTACTATTTTTATTTTGTACATAAGGAAAATGATGCTTAGAAGTTAAATAACTTTCCTAACATCCCCCAGCTAGTACAGAATGCTTCATAGTTTAAAAAAAAAAAAAAAAATCAAATAACTAAGCAGTTTTCAATTTTATTTCAAGAAAGGTTGTACTTTTTATTGTTTTTCTCCAGTCTTTGAGGCAAAGCTTGTTATATGAAGATATTTCAAATGAGAAATGACATGATCAAAAAATGTTAACAGTATTAGGGAAAAAAAGGATCAAAATTCGTGCTATGCTACAGAGTAGTAAGTCAGTGGGGAATATGAAAATTCAGCTTTTTTTTTTTTTTAAAGATTTTATTTATTTTGACAGACAGAGATCACAGGTAGGCGGAGAGGCAGGCAGAGAGAGAGGAAAGGAAGCAGGCTGCCTGCTGAGCAGAGAGCCCGATGTGGGGCTCGATCCCAGGACCCTGGGACCATGACCTGAGCTGAAGGCAGAGGCCTTAACCCACTGAGCCACCCAGGCGCCCCGAAAATTCAGCTTTTTAAAAAAAAAGATTTTATTTCTTGAGAAGAGGCAAAGTAGGTGGAGCAGCAGGCAGCGTGAGAGGGAGAAGCAGGCTCCTCCCTGCTAAGCAGGGAGCCCAATGCAAGGCTTGGTCCAGGACCCTGGGACCATGACTGGAACTGAAGGCAGACACTCAACTAAATGAGCCACCCAGGCACCCTAATACTAAAATTTATCTCAAAAATATCTGCCAAAAACAGAGTCCTTACTGTGGTCTCCAGCAGTCTAATGGAACTTTCTTAATTTTATCTGTTTGTAATATAAAAAAATATATAAATAATCTAAAAATCCTTGATTCGGGGGGTGGTATAACGGCACTAAAGCCTGTATTATTATCTGCTATAATTAAGTAAGGCTTAATACTGACAAATCAAAGAATTACAGTAACAAAAGACAAAAATTCCTCATCTCATAAAACTCTAAAAATTATACTAGTGAGAATAAAATATGTATGATAAACTAGTGCTACAGAGAAAAATAAATGAAGAGAGATTCAGAGTGTCTAGCGTGTTGTAGTCAGGGGAACTCCTCAGTGATATGAAGGAAGTTAAATGATGATAGATCAAGTCTGAGAGATCACTGACTAAAAGCAGATCCAAACAGATGGAACACTTAAGTGCAATCACTGTGAGGCAAGAGCAGAGCACTTTGTTTTTAACTACCTGCACTAGAATACTTTGATAACATTTATAATTTTTACAGCTAGTGATTACTTCACTTAGCTAAAGAGATTTACTCAAATTCAGTAATCTTTTTCTTTTAACTAAGTGAACCAAAATATAATTTCAGTTGAATAAAAACAGTATGGAATGATTGCTTCATCCTGTCTTATCCAAAGCGAGAAGAGCCTGAAGGAAATAAAAATGTTACTTCCTCCTTCTTACTTCAGTCAAGCTTCTTCAATACTTATCTGGGATCTATTTCTTAAATCAAGGTTCTGCCACAAAAAAAGTCAAAGCAAGTTAAGAGTTCAAATGGAAGCACTTCATTAAAACAGAATGAAGACTAGAGCTGAGGATATTCTAATTAAAAGAAAAGTTACCTTAGGAAAATTACTAATAAGTTAAGGTGGAATAATTGAAAGAAATTTGCAAAATGTAAACAGCTAACAATCACAGAAATACAGGCTAGACCACAAATTTTCTTTGACAGAAAAGCAAGTTCACTATTCCAGAGTATTCCAAAACCCTAACAGAAGCTTAAGAGTTAAGCAAAAAAATGAAGCAATGAATACTATTTTGATTATTCATCTTCTAAAGATCAGCTTGTGAAGTATTTATTCCAGGTCTCAATTACAAGATATCAGTGCATACAACTAGACATTCAATACCTGCTTGAGGAATGAATTTCAAATTTTTCTACAAGGGAACCAACTCTTTTTTCACATAATTTTTAAAATCATTACACACAGCACATTCAGTCAGAATAATAAAATCATGGTAGAAATCACTGTAACTAAACTTTTAGGGTGCCTTATCTTACACATCTATAAATACTTCATGAACAAAATAAGGTTCATCTTAACCTGTGTGTATCACAAAACAAATCAAAATAAAAAGTGATCCATAACTCCTTCCATATTTTCATAATGGTTCAAAAGAGGAATTAGTTTCAGCACATTATTTTATATAAAAGAAATCTAAACTCCTCCCAAGGTGACTTTGAGCCTAAAAATTTAAGTACGGGGGGTGAGGCCTGGGGCCTGGATGGCTCAGTGGTTGGAGCATGGGACTCACCAACCTGGAGTTGTGAGTTGGAGCCCCATTTTGGGTGCAGGTTACTTATCATAAAATCTTTAAAAATTTTTTTGAATATCGCTCTTGGTTGAGCTAATGACAGTCACATTTATATATATAAGACAACTTTTTTATTTTTTTTATTTATTTAAAGATTTTATTTATTTATTTGACAGAGAAAGATCACAAGCAGGCAGAGAGGCAGGCAGAGAGAGAGAGAGGGAAGCAGGCTCCCTGCTGAACAGAGAGCCTGATGTGGGACTGGATCCCAGGACCCTGAGATCACGACCTGAGCCGAAGGCAGCGGCTTAACCCACTGAGCCACCCAGGCGCCCCTTAACTTTTTTATTTTAAAACAACTTTACACTTTATTTGTCTAAACTCTGTGGGTAGTCTTAAAATATAAGTTCCTTGAGGGCAGAGATCTCCAAAAAGAGCACTGTACATTTAAGATGTCCAATTAGGAATACTCCTGTGGCTTCTGTACAGTCAATATAAATAATGTTTTTAAGTGAGTTTCTTACTAGATAAGAGGAGCATTAAAATAACTGAATTTCTACCTTAAAGGGGGGCTTATTTTTCCATTTAAAAATAAATGTACACCGAACTTCACTAAAGCTTGCAGGCTCAGTGGGATACCAAAAGACAATTATTAACTGGCATAGGAAATTATAGGGGTCCTTTTAAGGTGCCTTTAAAATACTCACTGAAATATAAAAAGTTGCAGAAATTTAGAAACAAACAATGAAACTGAAGATAGTACAATAATATACCCCACATATTACGGCTGCTTTCCAAAGAGTGGTCCCCCGAAAATAAAGGGGGAAAAGGGAACCAATCCTCCGAAAGCTGATAAGGAGTTTGGCACGTTTCAAGGCACCCTGCTTTACACTGTCTCACGCTGACCGTCACAGCAACCCTGTGGCCTAATTTTATGAATGGGAGAAATTCAGCATCAAGAGGTTAAGTAACTTGTCCAAGGTCAGTCAAGAAAATTAGTGGTTCAGCTCTACTTAGAAGGGTGCACTTCACCTGACACTTTCTACTACATCGCCCTGCCTCCCCGACTGAGGCATTAGCAGAGTAGAACAGTGAATCAGACTAATATAGGTAGTCCGCACTACCCTAGCCCTGCCCAAGAGGCGGGGGCTTGCCTCTGAAAGCTTTCCCTGGCCGCTCAATCGCAGAGAAGTTGTACAGCTCACGGATCAGCCCACTGAAGTGACAAGCTGACAGGCGAAACCCCCAAAGGACCGGCTCTGCATTCCCAGGAGCCCCTCCGACCCCGGCGCCGGCGAGACTGCTCCCGGAAACGTCTGAAAAACCTCTCAGTGAGTCTCGCCCCCTCCTGGGCGCGAGGAACGAGCTGGGAATGAGCCAGAGGGCGGCCGGCCACCCAAGCCAGCCATGTGTCCAGCCCGTCACGCCCGCCTCGCCTCAGCCGGCTCCTCATGCCTTGACCGCAGCCAGAGGCCCAGCTCAGGATCCGACGCAAAAGCTGCCTTGGCCGCCACCACCACCGCAGCAGCCTGAGGAGCCCTGGCGTGGCATTCGCAGTCAGGTCCCCGCCCCACCCCTCCAGTTGGGCCCCTCAGCGACGCCGTCCGCGCCTCTGGCCAGGCCCAGAGGGCTCGGCCTGCCACAGTGAGCCGCCCGCCCGGCGTCCTTACTTCATTGAGCTGGCGCTCCGCGGCCTCACGCAGGGCTGGGTCCATGGTGCCCCTCAGGGCCTCGATAATGGTGTTGGGGTCCATCGCAGCGCGGACTCGGTCAAACCCGGGGCTCGGGTGCTACTGGGCCAGGAATAGCGCCGCTCACTGCGCACATGGACCCGCCGCGCTCCGCAGCGGCAACCGGCGCGAAAGGAAAGAGAAGCGCCAAGGCCCCGGATAGAACCTCTTCGCCTCGGCGTGGAGGCGGGAGATGCTCCAGCCACTTCCTGTCGGCGCGCGCGCGGGGCACCTTGGGAGATGTAGTCCACGAGAGCTTTACGCAGCCCACGTGGCCCTGAACTGTCTCTCCTACAGACCAGTCTTGTTTTTCAAAAAGGAAAAATGTTCAAACTGCAGGAAAAAAATTAAAACAATCAAACGCAAAAAATTTCCCAGAATAATATACCTATAGTTACCGTGAAGTGAATCTGATGCAATGTGTAATGCGATCCATTGCTAGTAGCTTTGTAATAGAAGGTAATCTGGAAAGCAGTTGAGATGTGTTTCTAAATGCCATAAAAGGGGCGCCTGGGTGGCTCAGTGGTTTAGGCTGCTGCCTTCGGCTCAGGTCATGATCTCAGGGTCCTGGGATCGAGTCCCGCATCAGACTCTCTGCTCGGCAGGGAGCCTGCTTCCCTCTCACTCTCTCTGCCTGCCTCTCTGCCTACTTGTATCTCTCTCTGTCAAATAAATAAATAAAATCTTAAAAAAAAAAAAATAAATGCCATAAAAATGTTCATAATCTTTGCCCCAAGAATTACCATTCATGAGACTTTATCCTAAGAAAATAACACAAAAGATTAAATGAGCTTTATGTGTGAAAGGTATTATAACACTACATATTTATGATTACCAAATACTAAGAGGGTTTTTGTTGAGTATCCAGATTTTGGTAGGAGCTTTATATAAATCACCTGTAAATGCAGAATAAGACATAATCCCTATTAGAATCCCACCTTCTTTAAAACAGTTAAACAGTTTCAGAAAGGTTAAATAACTTGCCCAATTTCACTTCCTAAGAAGCTGACCTAGGATTTCAAATCCTAGGATGTTTCTGTTTTCATTCTCTTCACTGAATCACTCTGCCTTCAAGAAAAATGTCAATATGGGGATTGTCAAGCAAATCAAAAGAATTCAATCAATTAAATATTTCACAGCCATTAAAAATTACAAATATTATATACATTATAACAACACAAAAAGTTATGTGATGCTATGGCTTTGTAACATGGACAAAAACTGGGAAGAAAAGCTGGCAAATAAAATCAATTGATTTTCTAGGATAGTGAGATTTTGAGTAATTCCCTTTTATATTTTTCATCATTGTAATGGGTTATATAAACATAGTTTTGTAAAATTAATCATAAATCTTCAAATGCAACTTGTTAAAAGGTCACTTATTGTTTTTGGTTTGCAGAAAGGAGAAAGGGGCGCAAGAAAGCTTTTCCCTGGAATAGTGGACTTGGCGATATTAATATCTCTTATATGCCAACCATTGTGCCTGGAAGTGAGGTTTATATAATTATTCCTAATTACGAATGAAGAATCCAAGGCTCATATAAGCTACTTAAATTGTGAAAGATCATAATGTTTCCATAATATAACCTATTGTTAGCTCTGTCAGTGTACTAATAGAATCTGTTTAAGAATTTCCTCTCCCTGGGACTTCTGACTGGCTCAGTAGGAAGAGCATGCGACTCCTGATCTTGAGGTCATGTTATTGATCTTGAAGTCCTGAATTCGAGCCCCACATTGGGTCTACACCCGAGATTGCTTAAAAATAAATAAACTTTAAAAAAAATAATTTCCTCTCCCTACGCATCCCTTGATTGTGAGAGCCTTAAAAATAAGGATTATGTTTTATTCACTTTTGTATCCTTATCTTCCATCACAAAGCTTAAATGTCTGCTAAGAGTTCAATAAATATTTTAGTGAATAAATCAAGAAAGGAATAAATGAACTAGTGATGACTTGGTGGCTGAGCCAGAATTGAAACCTCAATCTTCATGATTCCAAAGCCAGTCCTCTTTGCACTACTACATATCTATTTTAGATTCCAGAATTGACTTATACATTATGAAATTGTGACAATTACAGCATAGCACAATGTATAAAAGTGCTCCAAAAATGTTATTTCCCTTTCCCTAAAACTGAAAGGGAAAAGAAGTAGTAGTGGAAAATAGGGTTTTTAAGCTATAGTACTGGGAACTGGCAACCAGCAAGTTTTGCAGATCTAAAGCTGAAATGGGGCCTGTGTCTCATGCTTCAGATAGAGTCCATAGGATGCTAGATACCGTCTGGGGAGCCAGAGCTCCTTTATCCACACAAGGAGCTTGGCTCCAGTACCCTTCAAAAGGTTAGCTGCAGGGTGATTAGTATACCCAACTTATTTGTAGGTTTATTATTTTTTTGTCAAGCAAGTGACAGAGAGGATGTTACTTATATGACTGGAAATACCGATGTGAGCTCCTCCAGGGCAGGGAACATGTTTATCTCTTTGTGGCAAACACAGAAATGAACATGTGCTCAACAAATAAATGTGTGAAGATTAAAGAAGAAACTGCCACATTAGGTCAGTATAAACATCAATAGATAAACTTCTTTTTTTTTTTTTAAAGATTTATTTTTTTGACAGATAGAGATTACAAGTAGGTAGAGAGGCAGGCAGAGAGAGAGAGAGGAGGAAGCAGGCTCCCAGCCAAGCAGAGAGCCCGATGCGGGGCTCGATCCCAGGACCCTGGGATCATGACCCGAGCCGAATGCAGAGGCTTTAACCCGCTGAGCCACCCAGGTGTCCCCAATAGATAAACTTCTTATCTCATCGCTCAATCCCAATTCCTAGTACCACAATAGCCAATATAGATAAAATACCTTCTCGGGCAAGATTAGTCTGAGGAATTCAGAAAAGTATAAAATAATTTTGAGCTGGAATGGAATTGGACAAAAACAGAGGTAAGGAACAATGTAGGGGTGATTTGGTTAACTAATCTTATAAATGATGGTTCTGTTGTTCAAACAGAAAAAAGGCATATCTTCTGCAGGTATGAAAGGAAAGGAGGGTTCAGGGAGTGACCATACAGCTATAATATAAGGAAGCAAAAAGAATCAATTTTCTCTTTACAAACTTCCATTGGAGGCTTTTGTAGATGAACACCAGTGATAAGGCCTTGAGGATAAATATCTTACACCCAAAGGTATCTTAAGACCTAGACGGATGTGTCTGAAATGACTGGATTTTGTAAAGACATTCCACAATTACTGAAGCTTCACATCCTATATATCTTTTGTTAGGCGTATTTCAGACATCCCAAATATTTCAGACAAAATTTTTCATGAAATTTAATTTTTTCAATAATGGTTATCATTATACTTGTAACTAAATGAAATTCATTTTACTCTAAACAGTTCAAAATGTAGGAGTTAGGGTGCCCGTCTGGCTCAATTAGTAGAGCTTGGTACTCTTGATCTTGGGGTAGTGAGTTCAAACCTGACCTTGGGGGTAAAGTTTACTTTAAAAATAAACAAATAAAATAAGTTTTCCTGTGCAATATCCTTTCCCAGTGTCTGCTAACTCCTGGGACCACAGTGGAAGAAAAAAAAAGGTGGGGGTTAAAAAAAAAAAGACAAGGAAGCTAAAAAAAAGAGTGATTGATTATGTTCTTAGCCATGTACCAACTGTGTTGCCTTGAGTAAAACTTTTATCCCACTGGTCCTCGTTTTTTTTGTTGTTGTTGTTCCTGTGAAGCGTTAAATAATCCTACCTAGGCTCCCAAAATTATTCTGAGAATCAAATGAGGTTGGGGAGTGCTTTGTAATTAAAAAGCTCAGAACAAAAGTAAATTGTTATTGGTATTTTAAGGCAAGAACTGAGGAGAAAGGAAAGTAAGAGGGCAAGGAAGGAGAGTTATAGAAGGTGACGAAAGGAGGACTTTCTTTAGAGCATCCTTCCTGGCAGCTGTGGTTCTGCACGTTCGGCAGCTTGGTAGGTACGTTTGTAAAGCTTAGTATGTGCAAGAAAAGGTAAAAGACAATGTCGTACAGAAATTGTTGAATGAAGACCATTCTTTATTGCACTTCTTTTAAATACAATGACTTGCACAAAATTGGAATTCATGCCCTAAACCATATAAACAATTTTAAAGATCAACTTCATCAAAGTATTATTTACTTAAAATTCAATGAGGGTTTGCAAAGTTATACACTCGTGTCACTCTACCACAATCAACATATAGATTATCTCCATCAGCCCTTCCTGATTAATCCTTATGTGTTCAGCTCTGTGCCTCATATGCCCACTGATGTGCTTTCTATTACTCTCTAATTAGATTTGCCTCTCCTACTGTTTCATATAAATGGAATCATGCAGTAAGTGCTTTTTGTGTCTGGTTTTTCTTTCCATGATGTTGAGGGTATCAGCAGTTCCCACCTTGCTAAATGGCAGTCCGTTACCTGATAGACAATTGTTCATTCATCTGTTGCTGGACATTCGGGTCATTTATAGATTTTTGCTTTTGTGAATTAAGCCGATATGTACTTTCATGTACAAATCTGAATGTGGATATATGTTTTCATTTCTCTGATAAATAGCAAAGAATGGAATGGTTGATTTGCATTGTAAGTGTATATGTAACTTTACAAGAAACTGCTGAGGGCGCCTGAGTGGCTCAGTCAGTAAAGTATCTGCCTTTGGTTTAGGTCATAATTCCAGGATTTGGGAATTGAGCCCCATATCCAGCTTCCTGGCTTCCTGCTCCTCAGGGAGCCAGCTTCTCCATCTCTTTCTGCCTCTACTCCCCCTGCTCGTGTGTGCGTGTTCTCAAGTGAGAGTTCTCTCTGTCTCTCTCTGTCAAATAAATAAACAAAATCTTAAAAAAAAGAAAGAAAGAAAGAAAGATTTTCTCCTGTATTTTCTTCTAGAAATCTTGTATTTAAGTTTTGATCTACTAAGCATTTAAGTTTTGATTTACGGTCCAGTTTGAGAGAGGGCTGTGTGTGTGTGTGTGTGTGTGTGTGTGTGTGTGTGATGGAGGTAGGGTTGAAATCATTTGTTTCTGCATATGGATATCCAGTTAATTAGTACAGCAGAATTCTTTTAAAAGTTTATCCTTGACCATTGAATTACCTTGGCCCCTTTGTTGAAAATCAATTGACCAAATACGTGTAGTTCTATGTTTGAATTCTCTACTCTGTTCCATTGATCTATTTATCTATGTCAATATCACAATGTCTTGATTAATGTAGCTTTCTAGTAAGTCTTACAGTCAAGTAGTGTAAATTTTCCAACTTTGTTACTCCTTTCAAAATTGTTTAAACTATTCTACGTTATTTGCATTTCAAAATACATTCGGAAAATTCAGCTTGTTAATTTCCAGTTTTAAAAAAGTCTGTTGAGGTGCGCCTGGGTGGCTCAGTCCGTTGAGCAGTTGCCTTCCGCTGGGGTCACGATCCCAGCATCCTGGGATCGAGTCCCGCATCAGGCTTCCTGCTCAGGGAGGAGACTGCTTCTCCCTCTCCTTCAACCTGCCGCTCTGCCTACTTGTACTCTCTCTGTCAAATAAATAAATAAAATCTTTTAAAAAATAAATTAAATTAAATTAAATTTTTTAAAAAGTCTGTTGAGGGGCGCCTGGGTGGCTCAGTTTAAGTGTCTGCCTTAGGCTCAGTTCATGATCCCACGGTCCTGGGATAGAACCCTCCCTTCCCTGTTTGCCAGAGAGTCTGCCTCTCCCTCTCCCTCTGCCCTTCCCGTCCCCCAACCCCACTGTTCGTGTGCACCCGCACACTCTCTCCCTCAAATTAATAAGTAAAATCTTTTTTAAAAAGTCTGTTGAGATTTGACAGATATTGCATTTAATCTGCATTTAATCTACACAGCAGGGGTGTGACTGGCTCTGTTGGTGGAGTGTTCAACTCTTGATCTTGGGGTTGTGGATTTGAGCCCCACGTTGGATATGTAGATTACTTAAAAATAAGGTCTTAAAAAGAATCTGCACATCAACTTGGGTAAAATTAACATCTTAACAATATTGAGTGTTTTGATCCTTGAACATAGTGTATCTCTCCATTTATTTGGATATTTAAAATATTTCTCCCAGCAATATTTTTAGTTTGCAATGCATAGATTTCACACATATTTTCTTAAAGGTATCCTTCAATATTTCATGTTGTATATAATATATGTATCATTTCAAATTGTTTTTTAAATATATTACTTCATCACTTTATTTTTAACTGTTTTTGTTTTTATCTAGAAAGACAATTGATTTTTTTGTATTTTGACCTCATATCCTAAGTCTTGCTAAGTTAACTTACTGATTTTAGTATTTTTTTCTAAATTATTTAGAATTTCCTGTGCATATAATTAGATCTTCTGCATTTCAAAATGGCTTTAGTTTCTCCCCGTACTTTAGCCACAGTTTTCATAGATTCTCTCTACCAGGGAGAAAAGTTTCCCTTTCATTTCTAATTTTCTTAGAATTTTTGACATGAACAGGATGTTGAATTCTTTTTTTTTTTTTTAAGATTTTTACTTATTTACTGAGAGAGAGCATGAGCGAGGAGAAGGTCAGAGGGAGAAGAAGACGCCCCATGGAGCTGGGAGCCTGATGTGGGACTCGATCCTGGGACTCCGGGATCATGACCTGAGCCGAAGGCAGTTGTCCAACCAACTGAGCCACCCAGGCGTCCCAGGATGTTGAATTCTGTCAGATGTTTTTTCTAGAGCTATTGATACCATCATATGCATTTTCTTCTTTATTCTGTTAATGTGGTGAATTATATTAATTGATTTTTTACATGTTGCTTTCCTAAAATAAACCTCACTTGGTCATAATATATTAACATTAAAAAACATTTTTATATATTGCTGGATTCAATTAGCTAATTTTTTGGAGGCCATTTGTACCCATCTTCATGAGGGGTATTTGTCAGTAGTTTTCTTTTCCTAAATGGCTTTACCTAGTTTTAATATTAAGGTAAAGCTAGTCTCATAAAATACACTTCTTCCATCTTTGTTTTCTGAAAGAATTTGTGTAGAACTGGCATTTAATTTCTTCTTTAAATATTTGGTAGAAATCAGCAGTGAAACTATCTGAGCCCTAGAGTTTTCTTTCTGGAAAAAATTTTAAATTATTAATATAAATTTTAATAGAATAGGACTATTTAGACCTTGGGGGGATGTACACTAAATTTTTACTTTGTTATTATTATTTTTAGTTCTCTCCTTAATGTTTTCTCCTTTTCGGATAGAATCTTTTCAGATAGAATTCTAAGAATTTAAGTACAGTTGACATACAATATTGTATTAGTTTCAGTTGTACAACACAGTGATTTGATAATTATATACATTACAAAATGCTCACCATGATAAAGTGTGGCTACCATCCGTAACCAAAGTTTTTACAATATTATCAACTATTTCCCCTATGCTGTACTTTTTATCCCCATGTCTTATTTATTTTATAACTGAAAGTTTGTGTCTCTTAATCCTCTTCACTTATTTAACTCATTCCCCCACTCCTACCCCTCTGGTAACCACTAGCTTGTTCTCAGTATTTATGAGAATGTTTCTACTTTGTTTGCTTGCTTTGTTTTTAGATTCCATATATAAGTAAAATCATGTGGTATTTGTCTTTCTTTTTCTGACTTACTTTACTTAGCCTAGTCCCCTAGGTCCATCCATGTTATCAGAAATGGCAAGATTTCATTCTTTTTAATGGGTGAGTTATACTCTATTATATACATTGACAGAGAGAGAGAGACTCTTTAACTCTTAGCTTTGACATGACTGAAGTCCTCAATTTTCTATTCTGTAAAATAGAACAATAGTATTTCTATCATTAGATTGTTGTAAGATCATATATACCAAGCAGTTAGCACAAGCCATGAACACAGAGTACAGGAGTACAGCATCTTTTCATATACTTATTTGCCATCTGCATATCTTCTTTGGTGAGATGTCTGTTCAAATTACCACTTGAACAGACATCTCACCAAAGAAGATATGCAGATGGCAAATAAGTATATGAGCATCTTTTCCTTGTTCTTGAACCACTTGAACCACTGTTCAAGTGGTAATTTGAACAGACATCTCACCAAAGAAGATATGCAGATGGCAAATAAGTATATGAAAAGATGCTCAACATCATATGCCATTAGAGAACTGCAAATGAAAACAATGAGATATCACAATACACCTATCAGAATAACTAAAATAAAAAACACCGACAGCACCCAAACCTGGTGAGACCGTGAAGCAACTGAAAATCTCTTTTATTGCTAGTGGAAATGCAAAATGGTACAGCCACATTGGAAGTTTGGCAGTTTCTTACAAAACTAAACATATTATTTTTTAAGATTTTGTTTAGGGGCACCTGGGTGGCTCGGTGGGTTAAAGCCTCTGCCTTCAGCTCAGGTCATTGATCTCAGGGTCCTGGAATTGAGCCCCGCATCCGGCTCTCTGCTAGACGGGGAGCCTGCCTCCTCCTCTCTCTCTCTGCCTGCCTCTCCACCTACTTTTTAAAAAAAGATTTTATTTGTTTATTTGAGAGAGAACAAGAGCAAGAGAGAGCACAAATCGGGGGAGGGAGCAGCAGAGGGAGAGAAAGTAAGATCCTCGCTGAGCAGGGCACCCAAAGAAAGGCTCCATCTCAGGACCCTGGGATCGTGACCTGAGCCAAAGGCAAATACTTAAGTGACTGAGCCACTTAGGTGCCCCAAAACTAAACATGTTCTTACCACACAATCCAGCAATTGTTTTCCTCAGTACTTACCCAAATGAGTTGAAAACATATTTCCAAACAAAAATCTGTACATGAATGTTTACAGTAGCTTTATTCATAATTGCCAGATTTGGAAGCAACCAGGATATTGTTCAATAGGTGAATGGATAAATAAACCACGATGTTCATGCAATGGTATATTACTCAGCAATGGAAAGAAATGAGCTATCAAACCACAAAAAAATAGAGGAAACTTAAGTGTATGTTGCTAAGTGAAAGAAGCCAACATGAAAAGATTACATACTTTATGATTCTTTTTTTAAAAAATATTTTTTTTATTTATTTGACAGACAGAGATCACATGTAGGCAGAGAGGCAGGCAGAGAGAGAGGAAGAAGCAGGCTCCCCGCTGAGCAGAGAGCCCGCTGTGGGGCTCTATCCCAGGAGCCTGAGATCATGACCTGAGCCAAAGGCAGAGGCTTAATCCACTGAGCCACCCAGGCGCCCATACTTTATGATTCTAACTAAATGACATTTTGGAAAAGGCAAAACCATGGAAAAAGTGAAAATATTAGTGTTTGGCAGGGACTCAAGGGATGGAGAGAGAGATGAACAGGAGGAGCACAGAGGATTTCTAGGTAGTAAAACTACTCTGCATGATACTATAATAGTGGATACTATATGGTCTTATGTATTTATCAAAACCCATAGAATGTACAACACAAAGAGTGAATCCTATAGATGATAGACTTTTGTTACTAATATATCAATATCAGTTCATGGATTATAGTAGAAGTACCACATCAACGAAAGATACTAATAATAGGGGAAACTGTATAGGGAGAGGTGAAGGGACAAGTGGAACTCACTGTATGTTCTGTTCACTTATTCTAAAGTACTCTAAAAACACAAAGTCAATTCAAAAATCAATAGTGGCAAAATGATAAAATTATGTAAGTGGAGAACAAATTGGTGGTTATCAAGGGTTAGAGATGGTAATGGAGAAGGGGGAAAAAGAAGTTGTGTATGAAGGTAGTGGCACAATGGCGATGTGTTGATAACATTATCTTGATTGCAGCAGTAGCTACACAAATCTCTGTGTGTTATAGTATGATATAGAACTATGTACATTCATTGCACCAATGTTACTTTCCTGGTTTTAATATTGTGCTACTTAAGATATAATGGGGAAACTGGGTGAAGTGTACACAGGGTTTCTCTGTACTATTTTTTTAAATTAATGTACAGTGTTATATTAGTTTCAGGTGTACCCTACAGCGATGTAACTGTTCTGTACGTTATTAAGTGCTCATCACAATAAGTGTACTCTTAATCCCCTTCGCCTATTTCACCCATTCCTCCTGCCCACCTCCCATCTGGTAACCAACAGCTTGTTCTCTAAATTTAAGAGTCTGGTTTTTTTTCTTTCCTTTTTCCTTTGTTCATTTGTTTTGGTTCTTAAATTCCACATATGAGTGAAATCCTGTTATTTCTCTTTCTCTGGCTGACTTATTTCACTTAGCATTATACCCTTTAAATCCATCCAAGTTGTTGCAAATGGCAATAGTACTCACCTCTTTTTCATGGCTAAGTACTATTCTTCTGAGATATCTTCTATCTATCTATCTATCTATCATCTTTATCCACTCATCTATCAGTGGACACTTGTGTTGCTTCCATATTTTGGCTATTGTAAATGATGCTGCAATAAACACAGGGGTGCAGGGACACCTGGGTGGCTTAGTTGGTTAAGCATCTGACTTCAGCTCAGGTTATGATCCCAGGGTCCTGGTCAAGTCCTGCATTGGGCTTCCTGCTCAAGCAGGAGTCTGCTTCTCCCTCTCCTCCTCCCTCTGCTTGTGCTTACTTGCTCTCTCTCTGACAAATAAATAAATAAAACTTTCAAAAACAAAACAAAACACATAGGGGTGCATATATCTTTTAAAATTACTGTTCTCAAGATGCCTGGGTGGCTCAGTCGGTTATGTGTCTGCTTTTGGCTCAGGTCATGATCCCAGGGTCCTGGGATCCAGCCCTGCTTTGGGCTCTGTGCTCAGTGGGGAGTCAGCTTAAGGATTCTCTCCTTCTCCCTTTGCCCCTCCCCCAGGTTTATGCATGCTCTTTCTCTCTCTCTCTCTCTCTCTCTCTTAATCTCTCTCTTTTTTTCAAATAAACAAATCTTTTAAAAAAAATAAGGCAAACTAGGTATGAGGTATAGGAGAATTTTCTGTACTATCTTTGCAGTAATCCTGCAAATCTAAAGCTATTTAAAAATAAAAGTGTTATTTAAAAATAACAAATAGGGATGCCTGGGTGGCTCACTCAGTTAAAGCGTCTGCCTTTGGCTCAGGTCATGATCCCAGGGTTTTGGGATCGAGTCCCAAATCTGGCTCCCTGCTCAGTGGGCAGCCGCTTCCTCCCTCTGTCTGCCGCTCCCCCTGCTTGTGTATGCATGTTCTCTCTCTCTGACAAATAAATAAATAAAATCTTAAAAAAACAACAAATAACAAATAAATTGGAGCACCTGGCTGGCTCAGTTGGTGGAGTATGTGACTCTTGATCTCCAGGTTGTGAGTTCGAGCCCCATGTTGGGTATAGAGATTACTTGAAAAAAAAATTTTTTTTAAACACAAATAAATAAATAAATAGTGGCAAGCTAATAAGATACACAAAACTAGATAAGGGCTTACATCCGGAATATATAAAGAATTCCTACAAATCAGTTTTTTAAAATATTTTATTTATTTATTTGACAGAGATCTCAAGTAGGCAGAGAGGCAGGCAGAGAGAGAGGAGAAAGCAGGCTCCTGGCTGAGCAGGGAGCTTGATGTGGGGTTCGATCCCAGGACCCTGGGATCATGACCCGAACCGAACGCAGAGGCTTTAAACCAGTGAGCCACCCAGGTGCCCCCAAATCAGTTTTTTTTCAATAAAGAATTTATTTACTTATTTGACAGAGAGAGAGATCACAAGGAGGCAGAGAGGCAGGTGGAGAGAGAGGAGGAAGCAGGCTCCCTGTTGAGCACAGAGTCCTATTCGGGGGTTCCATCCCAGGAACCTGAGACCATGACCTGAGCCCAAGGCAGAGGCTTAACCCACTAAGCCACCCAAGCGCCCCTCGTTTTGTTTTGTTTTGTTTTGTTTTGTTTTGTTTTAAAAGACAGACAACTCAATTTAAAAATGTACAAAAGACTGGTGCCTGGCTGGTTCAGTCAGTGGAACATTTGACTCTCGATCTTAGGGTTGCAAGTTGAAGTTGCATGTTGTGTGTAGAAATTACTTAAAAATAAAATCTTAGGGGCACCTGGGTGGTTCAGTTGGTTGAGCATGTGCCTTTGGCTCAGGTCATGATCCCAGGGTCCTGGGATCGAGTCCCACATCCAGCTCCCTGCTCAGTGGGGAGCCTGTTTCTCCCTCCCTCTCCCCACCCACTGCTCATGCTCTCTCTCTCTCTCTCTCTAAAAAATAAAATAGAATAATATCTTAAAAAATGTACAAAAGACTTAAATAGACATCTCACTAAAGAGAAAAACAAAATGCACAATAAACATATAAAAAGGTGTTCAACATCATTACCCATCAAAGAAATGCAAATTAAAACCACCATTAGGTAGCATTACTCACCAAAGAACATCTAAAATTTAATGATTCATGGGGCGCCTGGGTGGCTCAGTCGGTTAAGCATCTGTCTTCGGCTCAGGTCGTGATTCTGGGGTCCCAGAATCGAGCCCTGCATCAGATGCTCTGCTCAGCGGGGAGTCTGCTTCTCCCTCTGACCCTCCCCCTGCTTATGCTCACTCTGTCTCTCTCCAAAAAATAAATAAATCTAAAATAAAAATTAAAAAGATTTAAATATTTAAAAATTTAATTTTAAAATTCTTTAAAAAGAATTTAAGAAAAATAAAAATAAAATGTAATGATCACAATATAAAGGTTGGTTAAGATGTGGAACAACTAGAATTCGTTGCAGGTGGAGTGCTTTGCAGGTGGAGTGTAATTTAATTTGGTGCATCACTTTGGAAAAATGTTTGGCAGTGCCGACTAAAACTAAGCATACATATGACCCTGGATATATTCCATAAAGAAATTAGTGCTTATGTCCATCGAAAGACAGATATGACAATGTTTTTGGTAGTTTTCTTTGTAATTGTGCAGAACTGGAAATGACCCAAATATCCGCTAAAAGTATGAACAAATTAATTCATACAATGGAATGCTACATTGCAATGAAAAAGGACAGACCACTGATATGCACGCAACATGGATGAGCCTCCCTGACAATGCTGAATGAAAGAAGTCACACACAAAACAGTATGTATTATATGACTCCACTTACATTAAATTCAAAAACATGCAAATCTAATCATTGGTGTCAGAATGGCATCTACCTTTGGAGGAGACACCAACAGAAATAGGGCACAAGGAACATTCTGGGATAATGGAGGTGTTTTCTATTTGTCTGGATAGCGGTTATAAGTGTTAAATAGACACATACAAAAATTACCTAGCTCTTCACTTGAGATTTGTGTACTCTATTATACATGTTACACCTCAATAAAATTTTTTAAAAGAAACAATCTTGCCTACATCAACCATAACCAACTAGAAAAGATAATAGGAAATAAGATATGATTCACTATAACATATACTGATATACCATAAAATCATAGTAATTTAAAACATGCAACAATCTCTTGCTCAGAAATAGGCAAATGGGAACAGAACAGAACCAAAAGCTATAAACTGGATCCTTTATATATATGGGGATTTCATATATGAAATGTGGAGACTACAGGTTGTGTAGTGGGTAGTTTCGGAAAAATTGGCCCTTTATAAGGAAAGAAATTAAACTGGTTCCCTACCTCACACCATATACATAAGTGGATCCCAGAAAGATCAAAGACATCATTTTGAAAAGCATAATTCTGGGGCACCTGGGTGGCTCAGTCGTTAAGCAGCTACCTTTGGCTCAGGTCATGATCCCAGGGTCCTGGGATGGAGACCCGCACCGGGCTCCCTGCTCAGCGGGAAGCCTGCTTCTCCTTCTCCCACTCACCCTGCTTGTGTTCCCTCTCTTGCTGTGTCCCTCTGTCAAATAAACAAATAAAATCTCAAAAAAAAAAAAAAGGCACTCTTGTGCACTGCCTATGAGAGTATAAACTGGTTTAACTATTTTGGAAAATAATCTGTTGGTACTTAACAAAATTAAATAATGCTTACATACTATAAGGCTATACTCCCAGTCCAAAAGTTTATATTTCAGAGTTTATTCTTCATGGCTTTTTGTTGTTGTAGGTGGAAGCAGGCAGTAACCTAGATATCTATCACTAGAGCACGAGAAAAGATAAAAGTAGTAAATTCACACCGTGGAACACTATGCTGCAGGTAAAAGCAACAGTCTCTATGTACCTACCCACAGCAATATGAACAGATCTTTGAAAACACACGGTTGTGTGAAGAAGGAAGCAACTCAATGAAATTTATAGCATAATGACATTGATGTAAATTACAAGTCCATACACATTCCACTTTTTAAAAAATATTTTATTTATTTATTTGATGGAGAGAGAGAGATCACAAGTAGGCAGAGAAGCAGGCAGAGGGGACCAGGGAAAAAGGTTCCCCGCTGAGCAGAGAGCCCTATATGGGATCAAGCCTCGGTTCTGGCAGACCCCAAGGATCCTGACCATCTGAGGAGGCAGAGATCAGGATTCAAGACAGGTGAAATTACTAGGATCTTTGGAGTAAAATTTTGTGGAAGAGGGATCTTTATAGAGATGATCCCTGGAAGTTTGGGTAGTGGTCTCCCATTAGCATAGGGCTGCTGGTTGTACTGTACACACACACCATGAGACCACTGAAGTTTTGCCATATAGAAGCTCCTAGGAGCTTGAGAATGGGAACAGAGATACTACAGACTAAGCAATCTGGGGTCACTGGAGTTTTTGTCCTGATAAAGGGGAGAAATCTCGTGAGTATCCCTGGACTTCAGCAGAAGCACTAAAAAGACTATAGCTTAGGTGTAAGGACCATGTCTTTTTTTTTTTTTAAGATTTTATTTATTTATTTGTCAGAGAGAGAGAGAGCATAAGAAGGGAGACTGGCAGGCAGAGAGAGAAGCAGGCTCTCTGCTGAGCAAGGAACCCAATGCAGGACTGGATCCTAGGACCCCAGGATCATGACCTGAGCTGAAGGCAGGAGATTAACTGACTAAGCCACCCAGGTGTCCCAAGGATCATGTCTTAAAGAAAAACCGACACTAGGTTCACCTTAAAATTTAAAAACAAACCCTCAAAAAAAAAAAAAAAAGAAATAAAACCAAACCCTCAAAGATGTCTAATGTGCTTTCAGGAAATATACATGGAAGAACTTAGCAGTAAAGGTGTATCATGTCTGCCAACTTAATCTCAAACTTTTTTGAAAAATATATGCAAAGAGAATGATAAAGGAAATGTGGTAAAATGTTAACATTTGGAAAATTGGGGTAAAAGGGTATATGAGAATTCTTGGACTCTTCCTGTAAAGTTTGCCATTCTTTCAAAGTAAAAAGTTAAAAAATAATAATAATAATGAGGGGCGCTTGGGTGGCTCACTGGCTTGAGCGTCTGACTCTTGATCTCAGTTCACATTTGATCTCAGGGTCATGGGTTCAAGCTTTGCATTGGGCTCCACACCTGAGGAGCCTACTTAAAAAATATATATAATATATATATAATAATATAATATATACCACATATTATATTAATATATAATTATTTTAAAGTATACATTAACATATAAAATAAAATATATTTATATATACCATAAATAACATTATTTTATATATTATTTAATTTTTAATAAATTTAAAATAATATAATAAACAATAATAAAAATATACCACACTGTCACTCTTTTTTTAAAAATACTAGAAATGTATTCTCTCACAGTTCTGGAGTCTAGAAGTTCAAGATCAAGATGTCAGCAGGGTGGGCTCCTGGCTCGCTGTGTCAGGAGGAACACACAACTCTTGATCTCTAGTTGAGTGTGGAGGTTATTTAAAGAAAAAAAAAGATGTCTTAGGGTTAGTTTGTCCCAAGGATTCTCTCCTTGGCTTGCAGATGGCTGTCTCCTCACTGTGTCCCCACATACTATTTCCTCTGTGTATGTGCTTCCCTGGCATCTCTTTGTAGAGTTAATCTCCTCTTCTAATAAGGACACCAGTCAAATTGGATGAAGGCCCACTCTAATGGTTTCATTTTAACTTTGCCTCTTTTAAGGCCTTATCTCCAAATACAGTAACATTCTGAGGTACCCATACAGCTTCAACATAGGAATATTGGGGGGACACAATATAACATCTCTTTTTCTTCTCCTCTTTTTTTTTTTTTTTAAAGATTTTACTTATTTATTTGAGAGACAGAGTTCACAAGTAGTCAGAGAAGCAGGCAGAGAGAGAGGAGGAAGCAGGCTCCCTGCTGAGCAGAGAGCCTGATGTGGGGCTCTATCCCAGGACTCTGGGATCATGGCCTGAGCTGAAGGCAGAGGCTTTAACCCACTGAGCCACCCAGGCACCCCTCTTCTCCTCTTTCTAAGTCCTCTTTGTTTCTTGAAAAAATTTTTAAAATAAAAATCAGCTATGATTGTGGATTTCTAAATTTATTCTTATACTTTTGTCAATAGGTTTTTTTACCTTCCATATTTGAGGCTATGTTTTTTCCTGGTGAATGAAACTTTGTCATTATGAAATAGTTCTGTTTATCTCAATAATTTTTTTCATTAAAGTCTGTTGTACTTAACATTTAAAGACACGGGGCGCCTGGATGGCTCAGTCCATTAATATCTACCTTTGGCTCCAGTCATGATCCTGGACCCAGGATCGAGCCCCACGTTGGGCTCAGTGGGGAATCTGTTCCTCCCTTTGCTCCTCACCGCACTCATGCTCTCTTTTGCTGTCTCTCAAACAAATAAACCAATAAATAAATCTCTTTTGTAAAGATTTTATTTATTTGTTTCACAGAGAAAGACACAGTGAGAGAGATCCCAGAACCCTGGGATCATGACCTGAGCCAAAGGCAGACACTTAACGACTGAGTCACCCAGGTGCCCCAACAAATAAATCTTTAAAAAAAAATGTTTAGGGGCGCCTGGGTGGCTCAGTGGGTTAAGGCCTCTGCCTTCGGCTCAGGTCATGATCCCAGGGTCCTGGGATCGAGCCCCATATTGGGCTCTCTGCTCAGCGGGGAGCCTGCTTCCTTCTCTCTCTCTCTGCCTGCCTCTCTGCCTACTTGTGATCTCTGTCTGTCAAATAAATAAATAAAATTTAAAAAAAAATGTTTAAATGCATCCTCACACAGAATAATATTATATATTCTACAAAGATTATAATTATTCAGGGATACATATCTAACATATTAAAGTGTTGCCTGTGGAAGGGAAGGAGATGCTAATGAGAGTCTCAGATGAAAGGAGGAAGAGTAAAGGAGTCTCACATAGGCTGATGATGATAATGTGCTAAGAACTGAGATTATATATAATTAACTCAACTTTTCACATCTGCCACCCAGAAAGTAAAGTATGAAAGAGAGAAAGACAGAGAGGTAGGAAGAATAGAAGGAAAAATGTAAGGTTAAAAAGATGGAAGAACTGACTATAGTTCACAAATTTTAAGGTGTCCTGAAAGATTTTCAGATGACTATTTTGAACTCAAAGGATGAGAAAGAGACACTTCTGCAAATGGAGTTAAGATGAGCATTTCGGGAAGAAGACATAGTAGGTGTACGGACATAGAGTAATGAGAGCGCAGAGTGTGTTGGAGAGGAACAGGGAGGACAATTAGGAGAGATGAGTCCAGAAAGTTTGTTAGTGCTGAAACATTAAAGTGTTATATTAAACTTTCTGCTATAGGTAAAAGTATTTAAGACATACTGTGGTGTGTTTGAAAAGCTCAGATTTAAATAAAAAAGAGTTGGACTTGAATTTGAACTGTCCCACATGGCAGGTAAATGACCTTGGGCAAGTTATTTAATCTCAGTGAGACTCAGTTTCTCATGAACATTTAAGTAATAATAATATTTATCTCAGTGAATTGTGAGAAATGCATAAATGCATGTAAAGCTCTAAACACTGTACCTGGGGACACTTGGGTGGCTCAGTTAAAGGTCTGCCTTCAGCTCAGGTCATGATCCCAGGGTCCTGGGATGGAGTCCCGCAACAGTATCCTAGCTCAGCGGGGAACCTGCTTCTCTCTCTGCCTCCCGCTCCCCCTGCTTGTGCTTGCTCTCTCTGACAAATAAAATCTCTCTCTCTTTTTTTAAAAACCCAAGCTGATTTTTTTAATATACTGATTTGACAGAGAGAGGGCTAGAGAGCACAAGCAAGGGGAGCAGCAGGCAGATGGAGAGGGAGAAGCAGACTCCCCCGCTGAGCAGGGAGCCCGATGTGGGGCTCAATCCCAGAACCCTGAGATCATGGCAGACACCTACCATGAAGAACTCAGAGCTAAAGGCAGACACCTAACTGACTGAGCCACCCAGGCACCCCCAAATAAATAAAATCTTTGAAAAAAATAAACACTGTAACTGGCACATAGTAAATATTCAGGACTTGAATTATTATTAGTACTTGTATTATTATTATTTTTATTATCTTTGTCATCATCATCATCATTGTCCTCATCATGCCCATTATTTGAATCAGAGAGTTACCTGTGTTTTAGAAAGATTGCTCTGGTAATAATATGAAGGTTGACTTGGAAGGACTGAGACTAAGAATAGATAACAGATAAAAGTGAGCTACAGACGTCTATTTAAGGGACAATAAGGATCTAAGTGTTGCTAGAGAGTAATATTTCAGGAAGTAAAGTTCAAGGGTCTTTTTATATACTCCTTATACACCACTTCAAATCCTCATAACTACAGCAACAGTGACCAGTTCTGTGTAGGTTTCATCTACCCTCACGTCAAGGTACAACATGACAGCACTTCATTTTTTTTTTTTTTAGATTTTATTTATTCATTTGACAGACAGAGATCACAAGTAGGCAGAGAGGCAGGCAGAGAGAGGAGGAAGCAGGCTCTCCGCTGAGCAGAGATCCCGATGCGGGACTCGATCCCAGGACCCTGGGATCATGGCCTGAGCTGAAAGCAGAGGACATAACCCACTGAGCCACCCAGGTGCCCCTTCATTTTTTTTTAAAGATTTATTTACTTATTTTAGAGAGAGAAAGTGTGCAGGTGGGAAGGGAGAGTCTTAAGCAGTTGCCACACTGAGCACAGAGCCCAAACTGAGGCTCAACCTGAGATCATGACCTGATCTGAAACCAAGAGCGGGACACTTCATCTTAACCAACTGTGCCACTCAGTCTCCCAGCCACATTTCATTTCAAGCCTGCAATTTACCTCTCACTTCCTGCCCTAGGACTTCTCTAATTCCCATCTTGGGATCTGAGGGCACCTGCTTGGCTATTTGCACATGAGTAACCCTGAAGTGCCCAGGCAGGTTTCAGCCTTGTGGGGCAATGCTTAACCAGTGCAAACAGGAATGGACAGATGGTCCCCCTTCTCTCCCCTTAGGTGGACAGTCCCTTGATACATTTCAAATAATTCCTCAGATGGCCTCCCAGGACCTAGCATTCTGTAGTCCAGAACAGTGGCTAATTCTATAGCCCGTCTCTGTCTTGATTTCTGCCTCTTTCCTTGTTATAACTCATGCTGTCCCTCACTTCTGTCCTCTGGAATCACTCTCTAAAATGAATACATAAGCCTTTGTCTCAGGGTCTGGTACCAGGGCAACCCAGGCTAAGAGCACTGATACAGAAAATGGTCTTAGAAAGCAGACCCTCAGGGGGGAATTGTATCACCCAATGAGGGCATCATTGCTATTGGTAACAGGCTTAGTTAGATGGGTTAGAAGACCTTTGATCTGCCCTGGAATTCCATTTACTAAGAATCTTACCTGTGGTTGATTGGGATGAAGTGCAGGTGAAAGGAACTATTGGCTACATATACAGTGGTTATGGCACTTGAACAGCATAGGGCAATGATAACTCTGAAATTATGGGTGGAGTTCACTTTTGTTAGCATTGGTAGACTGGAATTAAAAAGGAAAAGGACAAACTTCTGTAAACCAATTAACCACTCTAAGCTATGAAAGAGAGGGCCTCTACAACAGCATTTCAGGAGACCCCCAAGGCCAGTAAAAAACTGTAGCCTGTGTTGAAAACCAGGCGTAGGTTCTAATTGTAAGGACAGTATTGCTTCAAAGTCTCAATGGATCTCTTATGTCAAAGTCAGTCCCTGATAAAAAGTGGAACTCTGAGATCTAGGATAAAGATAATTAGATGGATAAGCATGAGAATTTTGAACCGCTGGGTTCTCTTAAATCCTTCAAGCTCGCAGAAGCCAGAAAAAAAGAAGTTCAACTAGAAGTGGTCCTTCCCTTCACTTGAGGACCTGTCATCTGAAGATGTAATCTGAAGCAGATCTCTCATAAGATGACACTTGCCCTTCTTAAGATCTACTCCTGCCACCCGTCATTGTTCCAAGCTAATACTAGTACCTAGGATTTGGTCTCGGTACAGCCCTGGAAGGGAAAGATCATTGCTGCTCCAAGAGAAAATCAATTATATACCGAAAGAATTCTAGAAATTGGCTAATATGCCCCAACAGAAACCAAAGGAGTCTATCTTGAGCGTGTTAAAGAGGCAGGGTAAGATAGAAAGCTAAGTAGGTAAGAATTTATTAGCATGGAGGCATTCGCCCAAAACTCAAATTCAGTGTTCTGGCAAGAGCAACCCTGGAGCTAGTTCTAGCACCCTGCCAGGAATGGCTCTTTTGAAGCCTGAACATAAGGAATGTATATCAACACATGAACACAGCTTCTAGTAATTAGTAAGTGGCTATGGCTCTGTAGAAAGTAAAGACCAAAACCAGTTTGACTATAGTGGAAAAGACATTCATACCTATTTACTGCCTTGCCCCATGACTGTTTTATTTAAGTCTCCTGCTCTGTCCTTATATAGTCTGTAGTGATCTTGATCTCTTAAGAATATTCTACAGAGCATAACACTGGTCCAATATACATCATACTAATTGGACTTGGTGAGCAGAAGTGTTAAATACCCCTCAAATACCCTAGTCTTACAAACGCAGACCAGAGAGTGAGAGATAAAACACATGAAGACTTAAAGGACTACCACATTGGTGAAGTGTTTAGGGAACCAATGGCCTGTGACATCCTTTAAAATTTAAAGGACAAATTGCTTCCCCTTACCCAAAGAAAGACAGCATTCTTTTGTTCTTGGTGGACTTCTTTCAGTTACGAAAGCAGTCTATCCCACATTTGGGGATATTGCTTTATCCATTTACCAGCTATGTACGAAAGCTCCCAATTTTGAGACAGACCAAGAACAAGAGGGAGACCCTGTTGCAGAGAAGGTCCAAGCAACAGAGAAAAGCTGTCCTGTCACCTGGGTCATATGACTCAGTAGAAGGGATACATCAGAGGGATCCATGCTGGGTAAAACCACCCTTGCAAGCTCTAAAGGAGAGTTGCCACATATTTTTAGGGTTTTAGACCAGAGGTTGGAAAACTATGGCCTGGGGGGTCAATTCATCCTGTCACATTGTTTGGTTTTTATTTCAGTTTGTTTGGGTTTGTTTTTTACAACTCACACGCTAAAAGCGGTTTTCACATTTTTTTAACAGGATATTCTAAAACAGAATATGCAACAGAAATTATACGTTGTCTACAAAGTATAAAATATTGGGGCACCTGGGTGGCTCAGTGGGTTAAGCTTCTGCCTTTGTCTCAGGTCATGATCTCAGGATCCTGGGATCGAGCCCCACATGGGGCTTTCTGCCCGACAGGGAGCTTGCTTCCCCCTCCCCCTCTGCCTGCCTCTCTGCCTACTTGTGATCTCTCTCTCTGTGTCAAATAAATAAATAAAATCTTTAAAAAAAATAAAACAAAGTATACATATTTACTATTTGATCCTTTAAATAATTGTTTGAGAAACAATTTCTCGTGTCTAACTGGGATCCAGTGGAGCCCAAGTGCTATTCCACGGGACACTGATGACCATGCAATCAGAGGTCCCAATGATGTGCCAGGTGTTACAAGATCAACCATGTCCTAAGGTCAAGTATTCCGAGGGCACCTGGCTGGCTCAGTCAGGAGAACATGTGACTCTTGATCTTGGGGTTGTGAGTTTGAGCTTCACTTGGATATGGAGATTACTTTAAAATAAAATCTTTAAAAAAGAGAGAAAGGTCTAGCATTCTGTAGTCCGTAGAAATGCTGGATTTGGGATTGGTTCTAGGCAGGGTGGGAAAGCACAAGTGAATTACAGTAACATGTGACCCCAACTCCTGGGTCACTTACCTCTGTAGCACTGAAGCCTCTCTTTCAATTCACTTCAATAATGGGGACAGGAAAGGTAGGCCTGGTTCACAGAAAATCAGCTAATATGCTGGTCCTAATGAAAAATGGACTATGCTGAACCACAGCTCTGCTCAGGGGGTGGCTCTAAAGAGCGCATTGGTGGTGAAGGAAAATTCCCCCAGCAGGTGGAGGTGATAACGGTACACTTGCTCATCACTTTATATGGCAGGGTAAGTGGCTTGAGATATGGATATATTTGGACTCTAGGGTGAATGTTTCTCTGGTTAATCAGGGTGCTAGAAAAAGAAACACTGGAAGATGGGGACAAAGAGAACTGGGGAACGTAAACAGCTGGACTTAAAGAAATAGGCACAAAGTGTGTAGATCTCTGTGCCTCCTTATAATGTCCACCAGAGACTAAACATCACCAAAAAATGCACTCAGAAACTAGGCAGGCAGGATGACTTGTCCTGTGGATGGCAGCCAGACTCTCTCCGTGGCCATCCCAGTGCTTAAACAATGGGCCTACAAATGGAGCAGCCATAATAGCAGGGATGGAGGCTCCGCATGGGTGCAACATTATGGGTTCCTCCTAATCAGAGTTGATCTGGTTGTTGTTACCTAATGTGTGCCCAACCTGCCAGCAGAAGAGATGAATGCTGAGCCCACAATTTCACTCTATTCCTTGAGGAAACGAGTTGGACAGTTGGTAGCAGACTGATTACATCAGATCCCTTCGTCCCTGGAGGAACAGCAGTTGGCTCTTACTGAGACTGACCATGACTCCAGAAATAGAGTACTGATGTGAACATAAAACTGCTGCTGCCTGCTGTGTAGTGAGTAATAAAGTCCTTTGCCTTTGACCTAGGAGTCTTTTAACTTCTGTCAGCATCCCTATAACTGTGGCTTGCAAATTACTTTTTTTTTTTAAAGAAGTATTTGTTTATTTATTTATTTATTTTTGCAAGAGAGAGAGAGACTGTGAGCACAAGCAGGGGGGCGGGGCAGAGGGAGAAGCAAACTCTCCGCTGAGCAGGGAGCCCCATTCGCGACTTGATCCCAGGACCCTGGGATCATGACCTGAGTCAAAGGCAGACGCTTAACCGACTGAGCCACCCCAGAGCCCGCAAATACAGTTCTTGACGTATATGTATACAACCTGTCTGGGTGACTGGGCCTTGCCTCGTGCCCGAACCTCAGGCTTCTCACTTCCTACCCCAGGGCTTCTGTGATGCTATCTTACAGTATGTCCACAGAAACATGCTTGGATCTTCTGCATGTGCAACCTAGAAGTACTGGAAAGTTAATAGTCTGTGAGGCAAATCCTATACCAATGAGACTATAAGCTGATTCTTCTCTCTTTTTTCTCTTGGTCAGATGGTCCCAAGATACATTTCATAAATCTCACAATCCCACAGGCCATCTCCCTTAGTAGCAGGCAACTGAAACCTTGTGTTGGCTCTTTCTCTTTGTGTTGGCTCTTTCTCCTTCCTAGTTTTATTCCTCTCTCCTGTTGTCTGGAATTATACATCCGAATAAACTACTGGCATTATGGCCCAGGCTCTACTTCGGGGGAAACCCAGACTATGGCAATGCAACTTTAGATGAACTGGGAAGACAACATAAATTTTTTAAGTCTGAGTGATTGGAGGGTGGTGACACTATTAGAATAAACATACAGGGGCCCCTGGGTGGCTCAGTAGGTTTAGCGTCTGTCTTCAGCTCAGGTCATGATCCTGAGGTCCTGGGATCGGGCCCCACGTCAGGCTCCCAGGGAACCTGCCTCTCTCACTCCCTCTGCTGCTCCCCTTTGTATTCTCTCTCTGTCAAGTAAATAAATAAAATCTTTAAAAAAAAAAATAGAATAAATGTGCAATGCAGTAAGAGGAACACGTTTGTTACTCAAAACATTAATTTCAGGGGCGCCTGGGTGGCTCAGTCAGTTAAGTGGCTGCCTTCGGCTCAGGTCACGGTCCCAGGGTCCTGGGATCGAGCCCCGCATCAGGCTCCGTGCTCAGTGAAGAGCCTGCTTCTCCCTCTCCCTCTGCCTGCTGCTCTGCCTACTTGTGCTCTCTCTCTGTGTCAAATAAATAAAATCTTTAAAAAAAATTTAAAAATCCATTAATTTCAAATATTGGGTATATCCTTTTGATGCCTGGTACACAGGATGTGACGCTGAGCTAGTCTCAAGTAACACAGAGCTTCCATTCAGCTAATACATATTGAAAATCTACTATATGCCCATTAGTTTTGGTTCAATGCCATGTTCCTAAGGATAGTGACACCATGAAAGGATTTGAGATCTGAGAAATGCGGAGAAGATAAGCAACATATCAGTTGAAGGAAGAGTGAATAATTAAGCACCCATTCTGTGCATGTGTAGTCCTGCTAAAAAGGAAATGTATGTGCCAGTCTTTGTATTTACTTCAAGGGGCTCCTAAAATCTAATAAAGATGATGTTTTTATATATAATATAGAGTTGGGAGGGGAAAATGTTCTTAAAAGCAGTAGAAAGGGGAGCTCTGCAGAGAGAGGGAAACATCCCTTGCTGCTGAGACTTTGGGTTGGGTAGATGAAGGAGGTCGCATCTGAGCGGGGCTCCACATGCATGGCACAGTAACAAGACCGAGGGCAGAACAATGCAAGCAGAGGACATGATGAAGGCCCAGCAATGGGAGAGCGTGGTTTGTGAGAATGTGGTAGTCAGGATCTTTGGTTGCAAAGATCGTATTACTTTAAGTGATGTGATATTACTTTAAGTGATAAAGATTACTTTCAAGGGATGCCTGGGAGGCTCAGTGAGTTAAGTAAGCCTCTGCCTTCCGCTCAAGTCATGATCTCAGGGTCCTGGGACTGAGCCCTGCATCGGGCTCTCTGCTCAGTGGGGAGCCTGCTTCCTCCTCTCTCTGCCTGTTTCTCTGCCTACTTGTGATCTCTCTCTCTCGTCAAATAAATTTTAAAAAATAAAAAAAAAAGATTACTTTGAAGGCTATGTACGGAAATAAAGAACACAGGAATCTCAATCACATGGGACTGAGGCCTCATGGGGGATTAAATTCTATCTGGGAACTGGGAGGTTATACTGGATCCAAGGCAGTTGAAAGGATCAGGTGTTTTGCCTGGATCCCTTTCTGTGGTCTGTCACTACATAGGGATGCTCTCCCAGCATCTACTACCACTTAATGTCTTGTTTTGTTTCTGCACACTCAAGATTCTGTCTGCTCCTGGCTTCTGCTATGTCCGAACTTCCAGTTACACTTTTTCCTCTGTATGTCTTTCATCTTATGATCCTGCTATTAACCACTTTACTATCTAGGTCTCAAATTCAATCTTTGCAAGAGAAAACTTAATTGATCTGGTTAATTATTATCATTCTCATTGAGCAACTCCCTTGGGCATTTGAACAGGCTATGAATAGAATGGTCAATTAGAAGTGTCAAAGGTGAGAGAGTCCTGTGGTATAGAACAAGGTGACCTCACAGCTGTGGGGGTGAAGGCACTGCGCCAATGCTAGACATGTAAAGTAGAGCAACTTGCCTGATCTTAGGTATAACAAAGAGGAATAAACCTTGGATAAGACAATGACAACCATAAGTGCCAGGATAAGTCATCTAGATTTAATTAGCTACGCCAGAGTTCTCAACCCTATCAGACCCCTTTTTGTAATGTTCTATTATTCTTTCTTTTTTCCTTTTTTGTTTTTGTTTCAAACTCTCTACTCTTCTTGAATGGGGTACATAGATACTATAGTCTAACTACACAAACACATATATATTTTTAAAATCAACAAAGTGCTCTAACTGTATTACCAAAAAAAAAAAAACAACAAAAAACCCAAAAGAAAGTTACTTATAATAAAATAATGTGTACTTCAGTATGTAATTGCTCATGCATAGCTATACCAGAAGTCATAAAGCAGTAGTCAGATGCTTGCAACTATACATAGCAAAACTATAAATGTTACAGTTGCAATTTGGCCTGATACAAGCTTGTTGTGTTGGTGACTCAGATGTCATCAGCAACACTGCAATCAGCAATGTAACTTTTTGAAATGGTATCATCAGCCCCAACCATAGTATCTAGTTAAATTTAGTATTTTTTGAGATTAAAAAAAAATCTGAAAGCAAAAGATACCCATTAAAGATTTTAAAAAGACAAGTGTCTGGATCAGAACAAATTTCAGGAAGATTTAAGACTCTTAAATGATCATGAGCTTCAAGGTCTGCGTTGTTTTCATCTTTGGCTGATCCTACCCCAGCGCTTCTAAGTAGTAGGCACTCAATATATGATTTTGAATTGAATTGATTTGAATAAAATAATATCTCCAGCAAAGTACCCACAGGGCCCTTTGGTATAACATTATCTTAGGGCAGCGTTCCAGAAAGGCAGTAATAGTGGAAGCAACTCCCTCACCATAGGACCCAAAGTCAGTCGTATCTGCATTTCTCATGCGCAGGACCCTGGAGTCTGAAGCAGAATTTCTAGATCCAGCTCTGTTGGGGGAAAAAAAGGCGAAGTAAAAGAAAAAGAAAAAGCTACATTCTATTAGATCATCTCAAGATTTTCTAGCAACAAACCCAAGGAACCATGATAACAGAAGTCTTTTTTTTTTTTTTTTAAGATTTTATTTATTTATTTGACAGGGAGAGAGAGAGAGAGATCGATCAATCTAGAGAACAAGCAAGGGGAGCAGCAGCAGAGGGAGAGGGAGAAGCAGTCTCCCCGCTGAGCAAGGAGCCTGATGTGGGGCTCATCCCAGGACCCCAGATCATGATCCAAGCCAAAGGCTGATGCTTAATCGTCTGAGCCCCCCAGGCGCCCCTACAATAACATAAGTCTTGAATAAAAATCCATTATAGGGGGCGCCTGGGTGGCTCAGTGGGTTAAAGCCTCTGCCTTCGGCTCAGGTCATGATCTCAGGGTCCTGGGATCGAGCCCCACATCAGGCTCTCTTCTCCGCGGGGAACCTGCTTCTTCCTCTCTCTGCCTGCCTCTCTGCCTAGTTGTGATTTCTCTCTGTCAAATAAATAAAATATTTTTAAAAATCCATTATAGGTAGCTGGCACACATGTTCCAAATTTTGGTTGATTATTTAAAGAAATATCTTCAGCACATAGTGTGGTGCCTGGCCCATTATAGCCGCTTACTAAATACGTGTTGAATGGAGGAATAAATAACAGCAGTTGAAAAAGTACCTAAAACAGAAAAATGAAAAAAGAGAATTCCAGTGTGTGTTACACCAGAACCAGATCTAGGACTCAGGTGGAAGTAATGAGCTCCTGGCTCGCTCAGTCGGTTAAGCCTTCAGCTCAGGTCGTGATTCCAGAGTCTTGGGATTGAGTCCTGCATCTGGCTCCCTGCTCTGCCGGGAATCTGCTTCTCCCTCTGCCCCTCCTCCCACTAGATCTCTTAATCTCTCTCCCTCAGATAAATAAATAATCTTAAAAAAAAAAAAGAAGTAATATATTTGCATAGTTACAATGTAGTACTGGAGAGTTTAAGATAAAAAGTAACAGCTTCTTGATCTCCCTCTTCCGCCATCTTCAGTCCCACTGCCTCCAAATAGGTACAAGTTTCTATACACAAATTTTATTCCAAAGATCTTGTGACCTTATACCTCTTTCCAGCTTTATCCATTTTCTCTAACTATGAAATTACTGATCTGATGGCGAAGACTTACACATTGAGTTGATTTTCAAATGTTGCAGAAACTTTGCAAGGAACTACTTCTACAATTTCAGCCTTGGTAGCCATGATAGATATGCCTGTCATTGCTCAATACATAGCTATTGTTGTCTTTAGTAGCAAAAAGACAATATTTATAAGAAAACATCTATGGAGCACTCTGTGCAGGCATCATTCTAAGCACTGTACAAATAGGATCTCATCCAGTGCTCACAACAGTTTTCAAGGTATATACTATTATTAATTCCATTTTTCAGATGAAGAAACGAGAGACCGACACAGGTTAAATAATTTGTTCCAAGTCACACAGAAGACTGTAAACAGTGGCAGCTGAACATAAACTGCTTGATGGAAATCCGAAAATGTCTCAGACACAACTCTGAATCCCATTTGCGTCAGACTCCTGGAAAGGTCTAGTCTTTTTACATGTATACCTCATAGGGGCACCTGGGTGGCTCAGTCTCTTAAGCATCTCACTTCAGCTCAGGTCCTATTCTCAGGGTCCTGGGATGGAGCTCCTCACAGAGCATCCAGTGACCCCCCCACTCCAGCTCAGCAGGAAGTGTGCTTTTCCCCCTCCCTCTGCCTCTCCCCGAACTTGTGCTCTCTCTCATATAAATAAATAGATAGATACATAAACTTTTAAAAGTAAATAAATAGATGTGACAAAGGCTATGAATATCCAAGTGGGATAAAATATCAAAAGAATAATTGGAGAAATTATGCCGGGTCTTAAAAAAAAAAAAAAAAAAAAAGGAGCTTTCCTGTAGTGCAAGGGTTGGCAGCCACTTTTCCACATGAGGTTCTACCATTTTGCCCAGTGAGGTTTCCTTATGAGAGACAAACCTGGAAAATCAGAAACAAGAAAAGAGCGATTCCTGTCAACAATCTACAAGTACACCCTAGGAGGATAATTTAGTAGTTTATGTGGTGAGCTTAAGGCAGTTATTTAAAATAATGATCTTGAAGATCTGTGAGACATGGGCAAATGTTTATATAACATTACCTGAAGACAGTAAAATAGAAAATGATAGCTCTAATGCAGCTATGGAAAAACCTCTTATTGTGAACAGAAATGTAAGGGGAGAAGCAAAAGTAATTGTGGTTTCCACTTTTAGGGACTGTAATTAGGTATGATTTTTTTCCCCTCAGAAATTTCTGTAGTACAGTTTTGACCAAAAAAAGGAACTTGACTAAAAACAATAAAAAATACAAAAATGGGTTTCTGGCCTCAGTAGTATAGCAGTGGGGAGAAACTGGAGAAAAAGCTACCGATCCAGTTTATCCGGGACCTCTAGAAAGTTTCCTGTGCAGTGCTCTCGTCCAGGCAGAACTCTATTTTAGGTAAACCTTCATTCCAAGGTTTATTTTCTCTTGGAATTCTGGAAGTTTTGCTTTTGCAATAAAAAAATAATAATAATTGAGTGTGGTGGGTTTTTTTTTTTTTTTTTCATTATTATTCACGGCATTTTGGAACTAAGACAAATCATTTTTGGTCCTGGGCAAGTCGCTTGCATCTTCAAAATCTGTCCTGTCTTCGACACAAAGCTTGTCGCTTTTCCAAGGTCAGTAGCTTCACTGAAACCTGCGTACAAGAGCTGCCGCTTCGGGCCACCTGAAGATTCGGTCTCCGCTTCCAGTCCCCACCCGGCACCACTGCCGGAGCCTGCGCCGAATCGCGTCCAAGCGGAGCAGTGCAGACGGACGGCTCGGATCCGCGCGCAGCCCCCGCGCCCCCGAGCTGCGGCGCGCGGCCCCCACGGGCGTGCCCGCGCTGACTCAGCTCTTCCGGCGGCGGTCTGCGGTCCGAAGCCCTGAGTGTGCCGACGCCGGGCGTCAGGTCTCCCCTGGCACCGGAGCTGCCGGGCGCCTGGCCCTCGCCTCGCGCGCTGCGGTCCTGCGCCGCGGTGACTCAGCCGCTTCCGCCTCGAGGCGCGCTGACCTGCAGCCGCCGCCACGCGCCTTCTTCCGCCCTTAGGTGCGGGCCTCGAAGGTCCTGAAAGGGACCGACAGCTACTTAAGGCGTCCCTGAACTGCAGGGTCTGGGCCCTGCAAGGCCCTTCCCGGTGGGGGAGTTGAGATGTCAGCTCAGGAAAATATTCCTCATCCCGCAGTGCAGAGTGAATAATCTTGATCTGGGCTATTGAGGTCTAGGGCAGCCGAAGGTCTTTGAGGCCGACGACAGACATACGTTGCCAGCTCAGCTCCGCCACTGGGCAGAAGTGGAACCCCCCAGAGAGTTACTTAATCTAGCCAAATCTCACTTTGCATATGGGCAAAATGTGGGGGGAGGCCGTACCCACCTTGCTGGTGTTGTCACAGCCTTGGCAAATCTCAGTTTTTTAAATTATTTCCTTTGAAATACCTAGTAGATGTAGTTGTTCCTCACACCATGGCACCCCAACCATCTGGCACTTCTTACAACCCAGTGCAGGGCCACTGCAGTGACTTCCTAACTGGTTTTGCTGCATTCCCATCCAGCTCTCACACAATTACTTGGTACATTCAAGACATTGCCGTGCTCAAGAAAATGTAACACTTCCCTCTCGTCTTTTGGTTTGGGTAGAAAGTCCTTTTCCTAGTATTTAAAGCACTGAAGCCTGGCTTGTCCACACCCCCAGTCCGTCCCATAAATATTTTATGCTCACTTTTCATCCTGCATTGTGACACCCCTGCAGGAGCTGGGGGTTGGGGAGATAAACACATAAGCACATACTTACAAAACCGTATATTAAGTGCTTTGATGTAAGTATGAACAGGATAGGGAGAAAGTAAGTAAATAGAGGCGAAAGGGGAAAGGTTGGAAAGGTGTGCGTGCTCGCATGCTGTCTCTCTCTAAAATAAATAATCTTAAAAAAAAAAAAAAAGGCCAAAATTTATGATTTCACTACTGTGAGAGGATGGGGAAGAACAAGTGGGATTGTGTAGCTGGTGTATTTGTAAGGGTGCTATATCCTTCCCTACCACGGCAGCGAGGCCATAAAGCATGTTCAACACAGATCAGGAAATAGCAACATAAACACAGTATTTCAAATATGGAGGTAAATAGCCAAAACAACAGGGAAGGTGGAAAATGGTTGTCATTGGGCTCTGAAGAAGACCAAGCAAAGCAGAAGACAACTGTTTTTCCACTATACATTTTTAAAATTTTTTATTTTTATTTTTTAAAGATTTTATTTATTTGACACAGAGGGAGTACAAGCAGGCAGAGCAGCAAGCAGGGAGAAGCAGGCTCCCCGCCAAGAAGGGAGCCCAATTCGGGACTTCATTCTAGAACTCTGGGATCATGACCTAGACTGAAGGCAGACACTTAACCCACTGAGGCACCCAGGCACCCCTATACATTTTTTTTAAAAGATTTTATTTATTTATTTGAGAGAGAAAAAGAGCATGTGAGAGAAAGAGAGAGAGAACAGAAAGGAGGAGGAACAGAGGAGAAGCAGATTCCCTGTTGTGTAGGGAGCTCAAGGCTGGGCTCCCATGGCCCTGGGTTCATGATCTGAAACAAAGGCAGATGCTTAATGGACTGAGCCACCCAGGTACCCCTCACTATACATTTTTTAGTAGTATTGTAGTATTGAAATATTTTTTGGTATTTTAGTAAACATTTTCAATGAAAAAAATTTTAAATTAATTTTTTCATGAATAAAAATAAAAGCATGCAAACTCATTCTTCTATAATTTCATTTCTTTAAAAAAAAAAGATATTTGTTTATTTTAGAGAGGGAGAGAGAGAGAGAGCAAGAGGAGGGGCAGAGGGAGACAGAGAGAGAGAGAGACTCCTCAAGCAGGTTCCATACTGAGCATAGAGCCCTATGTGGGACTCGATCTCCCCACCCCGAGATTGTTACTTGAGTTGAAGCTAAGAGTCAGCCACTCAACCCACTGAGACACACAGGAGCCCCTCCCATACTTTCATTTCTCTGTATATACCGAGATGATAATTACAGATAAGGGCAATGAGTTATATACAATAGTCATTGTAGGATAATTTAGTTAGGAGCCAAAAAATGGCAGCAATGTAAATGTCTAACAGTGCAATAATGTATAAAATCATGATGCTTCTTGAGAATTATTTAATTTCAGAGTAAAATGCTAATTTAAAAATGAGGGGGAAAAAGCAATGCAAAAGTACATAAATTCTTAGTAAACAGACTTGCTGGTAGTCCTTTAGAATGCTTATGCTGTGTGTCTCTGAGAATTAGGATTATGGAGTTAAGATCGTGTCAGCTGGGTTCTATAGGAAGCAAATGCCGAGTTGGAATTAGTGAAAAAGTTTGTCGGGGAGTTAAATCAATAAAAAAAAGGGGGAGGAAGTAGAATTGGGCTGATGTGATATAAAATCTTTCCCAGCACAGCAGGGAACTTTGGAGGAGAGATGGCCTATTGGAGGTGTTCTGTGATGGCTAGAAATAAACAGGCCTTTGTACCACTACCTTCCATCCTCATTAGTTGGACCACTCTGAGAACAGATTGACCTTGGCTGGACAGCTGAGGATGACCAAGAGGTTAATAGCTGAATGCTGTCACTCCCTGCAATTGGGAAGTAAGTCCTTCCTTGAGGGGAACTCTGACCAGTACATCTCTCTATGTGCAACAAAGTCAGATTTTTTAAAAACCTATTTTTATACATTTTCTTGTGATCTCCTAATTTTGGCACCAAATGTGCCATTTTTAAAAAATAATACAAATATTAAATTAGTAAGTAGGCTCCAAATAAATAAATGTTCGAAGGGATTCTCTTATGGTAAAGTACATGTGCTTTTAGAGCATTGGTTTTTTTTTTTTCCTTTTTTTGGTCAGAGGTCATTGCTGTCCCTTTCTGGCTTGCAGGGTATGCTCCAAATATGTAAGATTGCCAGAGCTGAGTGCTGAGTTCCAGGATCTCACCTGTGTGAGATGTTTATCTCACTAAAATTCCACTAAAACTGTGAAATAATATTAGTTCTTTCACTCACTCAACAAATACTTGCTATGTATTTACCTATTAAATTACTGTACTAGGCTCTTTGATATAAAATTAATAAGATGTTAATCATGCACTGATAAAGCTTGCAGTTTAGTAGGTGAAATAAGTCATAAGTCATGTACTTAATGTGTTAAAAAGGTACATACCCTTAGAGTTTCAGTTTTGCAAGAAGAGAAGGGTTCTGGAGATTAGTTGCACAGCAGTGTGAATATATGTAAAGCTACTGAACTGTATACTTAAAAATAGTTAAGATAGTAAATTTTATGTTATGTGTATTTAACCACAATTTTTTTTTTAGCAGAAAGAGAGAGAGAGAAAGGAGGGAAACTGTTAAAAATTGGTAGTTCTGGATGGTGAGAGTATGTACAATTTTTATTTTATTACATTGTTTTGCATTTTAAATTTTGATTTCTTAAAAATAAATGACCGGGGTGCCTGGGTGGCTCAGTCGGTTAAGTATCTGTCTTCAATTCAGGTCAGGATCCCAGAGTCCTGAGATCAAGGCCTGCATTGGGCTCCCTGCTCATGCAGAGAATGCTTCTCCCTCTGCCTCTGCTGCTCCCCATGCTTGTGCTCTCTCTCACGTGCCCTCTCTCTCTAATAAATAAATAAAATCAATTAAAAAGAAATAAATTACTACAAGTGTATGTTTTGTTTTGTTTTGGTTTTGGTTTAAAGCAAAAGGTCTGTGAATTGAGCCTTCAGGGATGGAGAAGATGAAGATAGATGAGAAGGGGACTGTGGAGTGGTATTCCAGTCAGGAGGAATGGCACAAAAGAAGCATGGAGACAGGAAATCAAGGGACTCTTGATAGTCAGGTTGGCTGGACCAGAAGATACCTTACAATAAATAGCAGGAAGTTGGGGGTGCCTGGGTGGCTCAGTCGGTTAAGTGTCTACTCTTGATTTAGGCTCAGGTCATGGTCTCAAGGTCGTGAGATAGAGCCCCACATAGAGGCCCCGATGGAGCCCCTCCGTAAGGCTCCGCACTCAGCGGGGAGTCTACCTCTCTCCCTCTCTCTCCCTCTGCCCCTTCCCCTGTTCCTACTCTCTCTCTCTCCATCGGATACATAAATAAATCTTTAAACAAACAAACAAATAGTAGGAAGTGAGGTCTGTAAAATGGTTTCTGCCTCATCCAAAAGGACCCTTCTATGGGAAACCAAAGAATTTCAGTCTGTTCTGTAGATCTTTAAGGGTTTGGAGTTGGGATGACAGGATCAGAACAGGAAGATTAATCTGATAGTGAAATATAAAATACTTAGAAATAGAGAAGGACCAGAGGCAGAAAGAGCAGCTAGGAGGAAATGCTTGTAGGAGTCCAAGGGCCAGACGAATACAGGTCCTCTCCTATATGCTCTCAACTTTTTTTTCTACAGCTTACTGATCCCTTTTGAGCGTACACAACAGTCTCTGAAATAATATGTCTGCTTCTGGGTGGATGTTTCCCAGTCATTTTTCATGTGCCTGCACATGGCTGAGGGTTATAACATGCTTTCTCCTTTGGGGGCCCTGGGTGGCTCAGTGGGTTAAGCCTCTGCCTTTGGCTCAGGTCATGATTTCAGGATCCTGGGATCAAGCCCCACATTGGTCTTTCTGCTCAGCAGGGAACCTGCTTCCCCCACTCTCTCTCTTCCTGCCTCTCTGCCTACTTGTGACCTCTGTCAAATAAATAAATAAAATCTTTTTTAAAAATGCTCTCCTTAGTTACAGTGGTTCACTGAGGCAGGGTTTCTAGTGACAACTGGTAGAAATGTGCAGTTTGAAAGAGGATCCAAGTGATTTTTCTAATCAATCAGAACTTTCATCCTGTACAAAGGCTGTCCAAAAATGTTTAAAGTTTCCCATCACCTGATTCTATTCAAAGACTCTAATCCCTGAGAAGAGGACAGAAACTGCATTCCTCAGCACACCTCACCCCTGGATGGGCAGTAGCTTACTCCTCCAGCTTCAGCAACCTCTCCTATACAGATTCTACAATGCAGCCGTGTTGACATGTCCTGTAATCCTGCAGATAGAGCCACTTTCTCACTGCTGTCTTTTATTTAACTGGAATTCTCTTTCTCCCAATCTCTACTGATCAAAAATTCTGTTCATTCTAGGGGTGCCTAGGTGGCTCAGTCAGTTAAATGTCTGACTTTGGCTCAGGTCATGATCTCAGGGTACTGGGATCAAACTCCTAATCGGGCTCTGCAATCAGTGGGGAGTCTGCTTAGTTCTCTACTCCTCCCCCTCCCTTCTCCTCCCCATCCCTTCTCTTACTCCTCCTCTTCCCCCTGCTCATGCCCTCCCCCAAATAAATAAATTAAAAATCTTTAAAAAATTCTGTTCATTCTAGGGCCCAGATTTGACTTCTTCCATGAAGCCTTTATTTCATCACACTGGAGGGAAGTATCTTTCTTCCTTCCTTCAAGTTATTGAGTCTTCTGCCAGCCACAAGACAGCTTATACTGCCTGTCTCTCTTTAACATTGTGTTTCTTCCCTTACTTAGATTTTTTTCTTATTTATTTATTTTTATTATTTTTTAAATATTTTATTTACTCGAGAGAAAGTGAGCAAAAGAAAGAGACCACAGCAGGGGGGAGGGGCAAAGGGAGGAGAAACTGGCTCTCCACTGAGCAGGGAGCCTGACATGGGGCTCCATCCCAGGACCCTGACATCATGACCTGAGCCAAAGGCAGAGGCTTAACCAACTGAGCCACTCAAGTGCCCCCCGCCTTATGTAGATTTTGAATCTCTGGTGGTAGTGACCAAGTTTTTTTGCCTTACTTTTTTTCTTAAGATATTATTTATTTATTTGAGAGAGAGAGAGTGAGAGAGAGAAAGAAGCTGACTCTTGGCTGAACAGAGAGCCCAATGCCTGGCTCGATCCCAGGACCCTGAGATCATGACCTGAGCCGAAGGTAGACTCTTAACCATCTGAGCCACCCAGGTGCTCCTGCTTTTTTTTTTAATATCTTTTTTTTTTTTTTAAGTAGGCATCACACCTAATTTGGATTTGAACTCATGACCCTGAGATCAAGAGTCACATACTCTACCAACAAGCAGCTAGGTACCCTTTGTTTTTGTTTTTTAAATGCCCTAGCCCAAAGTCCTTGCAGCTCAAGATATTTGATGATTAAAATAAGCATCATCTATTGAAAGCCTTTTAGTGCCAGGCACCACATACATTATTTCTATTCCTCATAATAACTCTATGACATAGGTAATATTATTTCCATTTTACAGAAGAAGAAACAAAGCCTCAGAAGTATTAATTAACATGCCCCATATATACAGCTAGACTATAGGAGCTTTAGGATTTGAACAGGGCTCTGATAGGCTCTGAAGCTTGTGTTGTTTTCATTGCATGATGCTGCTGTTCTCATGCAATAGTTAAATGAATGAAAGAATATCTTTTTGAGCACATTTTTCTTCAACTTGCTTTTCTTTGCTGTATTTCCAACCTGGAGGTTTAACCAGCTGGTAAAGCAGGAGGAAATAAGTTAGTCTTGTCAGTTAACCTTGTCAGCTGTATTAATTTAATTTACTTATTTGTTTGTTTGTTTTAAAGGTTTTATTTATTTATTTGAGTGGGAGAATGAGAGAGAGAGAGAGCATGAGAGTGGGGAAGACCAGAGGAAGAAGCAGACTCCCTGCTGAGCAGGGAGCCCGATGTGGGACTCCATCCCGGTACTCCAGGATCATGACCTGAGCCAAAGGCAGTGGCTTAACCAACTGTGCCACCCAGGTGCCCCTGTTTGTTTGTTTTAAAAAGACTCCACATCCACGGTGGGGCTTGAACTCATGACCTGAGATCCAGAGTTGCGTGTTCTACCAACTGAGTCAGCCGGGCGCCCCAGCTATATTAATTTCAAAGTAATAGAAACACAACTCCTACTGACTTACACAATAAAAGTAAATATGTCAGTTAATAAACTAAGGAGTCCGTTGGTGGATTGTCGGCTTTAGGATTGGATCAGTGTTGTAAGAAACTTGTTCTCTCTTTAAGTTTTGCTTTCCTTTGAGCTGACTTCATTCCCTGGGAGGCTTTCCCTATGTGGGAACAAAGATGGCCACCAGCAGCTCCAGGTTACATTCTACCAACTTAGTAACCCTGGCAGAAAGCATCTCTATCCTCCTCAGGTAAGACTGTCACTGGTCCAGCTTGGGTCACGTGCACATCCCTGCACAGATCACTGATTCTGGGTGTGTTGTGTTGCTCTGGTTGACCAGGGCTAATGCTGGAGTAAGTATGGGTCAACTCTGCCAGAACTTTATGGCTTGAGAATGGGGAAGGGAAAATCATGGTATCAGACCAGAAGGGGTGATGGACAGGCAAAGTGGATGTCCACCAAATTGGGACTCAGCAATCTCTGATCCAGGTTGACTGTGCCTGAATAGAGACAACAGGAGATTCTATGATCTGTCCTCAAAGGTCTCATTGACATAGGGCTGTGCTTTTCCTGGTTTGGTCCCAAGGGTTATATTGCTCTTCAGACCAGCTGTATAAGAAAACATCCTGCTCAAGGGAAATGGTTCATGTCTGGCTTGAGGTCTGTGGTGGTCTAGGACCAGCTGAGAGGGGACACAGTGTCAGCTGCAGAAGCACTGGGCAGGCCAAATCTGCCACTGGGAGGGCACACTTGCCAATAGCAAGCAGTGTCATAGGCAAGCCAGTGGTATCTGAAGCCAAATAGAAAATGGCATGTTGTCTTACTGAGAGACAGAGCATTCTATGATAATAGATAATACTCCATTTCAGACAAACAGATAAGTCTGGTCAGCAGGTAGTAGGACTCCCCTCACTTAGCTAAAGTTCAGGGACATTCCAATCCCAAGGATTGGGTGATCGAAAGGAGCTGGACTCCCCCAGGGACAGGGCTATCAGGATAGGATATGAGGCCCAGGGCTAGAATCCATGGACTGGGTCTGGAGTCCAAGGCAGACCTGAGTCTTAAGAATGAGACTGAAGGTCAGCTATCTGATAGAACTTGGGCATAAGTTCAGCCTAGCAAAAGCCTCCATAGGAAACCCTAGAGTGAGTGCCATAAATTCCTCCTGCCTCCATGTAGGATCCAGTGACTGATCAAGACTGAGGCTGCAGGTGTTTGATGGTCTCAGCTAAAGGAAAGGAGGGAGAGAGAGGTTGGTCCCATCATAGGGGCTAACGAATTATAAAATGTAAGAGGCATGCGTTCCCTCATTGGAATGCATAACATAATATAAAATTAAATTGAAAAATTTCAGCTGGAATGTATTAAGAAACAAAGAGACCTGCATGATCTCAGGGTCCTGGGATCGAGTCCTACATCGGGCTCTCTGCTCAGCAGGGAGCCTGCTTCCCTCTCTCTCTCTCTCTCTGCTTGCCTCTCCATCTACTTGTGATCTCTCTCTGTCAAATAAATAAATAAAATCTTAAAAAAAAAAAAAAGAAACAAAGAGACCTGGGAAAGAACTTGATGCCCTTGTAGCAGGATGTTAAATGAGATTTCCCTATTTCCTCCATTTCAGAGCTTAGAATAATAGGTGACAAGTGTCCCAATATTACAAGGAGATGTGTCAGATCATTTATGCGTGACTTGCTCAGGGAGAAGCACCCTAATTGGTTCTGAAACCTGTCACTTGTCACCCAATTTGGGCCTGAGAAAAGACAAAGAGAAGAGGCTTAAAAAGTGAGGATTTCTCTGAAGAGAACTATCAGAGTGCTGTGTTTCTCTCACTCTCCAGTCAAGGGATGGTAAAGAGTGGGGATCTACCAGGAGGGGGGACTGACTGATATTTCATGGCCATGTGTGCTGAATGGAAGCAATACCCTGAGGTGACTGGGAGAGAGTGCTTGGGACAGTCTGACCTGAGCCCCGGGAGTTGGGGAGTTGCGGGCTATAGAGATTGATGTCTTATCCCACCTGAGGGCGGGTCAGAGGCTGCAGGACTAAAGATGGTAAGTTAAGGGGATGGGAAGGGAGAGTTAACAGAGTTTGAAAGGCAGTAGTAAGAAAGAATAAAATTGTTCTTTCCTTTGGATAAAAGAGAAGAAGCCTGAGTTGTCTTTTCACGTTTTCCACTTATTAGCTGGGCTAGTGTGGAAAGAAGCCACTTGCTCTGTCTGGGTCTCAGCTTTCTTTTCTAGGAAAAGCAAGAACTGGACTAGACTGTCCTTAAGTCAACTTCTGTGACTTTCTAATACCATGGGTATATTCGGCTGAACTCTACAGTGACTCCTGGAGTAGAATGGGTTATTACGGTGTAACACATTCCATAACTCTGGACGCTAGAAATTCAGGTCACAAAGGTGCAATAGTATTCCCTTCCCCACTCCCTCTTCTCTTAGTAAGTATTTAAAAGGCGAACTGTTTTAAACATTTTAAAAGAAAAAGTCACCCATTATACCACTAACCTGACACAGTACTAATTATATTTTTGGCATATTCCTTTCCAGATCTTGACCACTTATATGCCTATTTGCCCTGGATGCAATCACTAGCACCTACTTCCTGTGTTCTTACAGCACACCAGTTCAGTAATAAATTGTGCTTGACAAAGAGGAAAGCTTGGGGTGCTTCCAATTATTGCACAATAAGAGCAGGCAAGAAGCAAGCTGGTCTTTGATAACACAGTCTTTTGGGGCACAGGACTATTCTGGTGTGGCCTCTCTTCCTCCTTAAGGCCCCTTCCCCTGCTCCCCACTTCCTGATCCTTTAACAACAACAGGAACACAAGAGGCCCAGTAGAGGTAAGCCACAGCAGCTTGTGATCTACATGACATTCACTTTGAGGTTATTTCTGGATTAGAAACATCTGGTGATCCCTTTAGCAGACATTGCAACAGCCCCCTGAGAGTTATGTCAAGACCCTAAAATCACAGAGAAAATCATTACTAAGGGGACATAGAGATGCACTAGTGATTCTGCTGTTGTTAAGGTAGGAATAAGGAGATGTTTGCAGATGGTCACCAACGTGATGACACTCCACACATTTCAGTGCCAACTCAGTCTCCATCCCTATAACTTGAGTCCTACTCACAGGAGCACACCTGAGTCCAACCCCAACAAAGTCAAGTGTTTGGAGAAGTCTTTGTCCTTCCTTACCTAGGCAGAGAAGGAGATGGTTCAGTTTGGACCTTGAGATGCTGTGTCGTATAAATTAGTCTGGTACTTTAAGGAGCAAGGTGAGAGGTAGAGGGCAATGGGGCTAGAGTGTGGAGGCCGAGAAAAACAAGGCTGTACCCACCTCGAGTCTAGCCCTGACATAAGTACAGCCATCTTGACAAAGCAAAAGCTGGCACCTTGCACCTTCTTTCCACCCACTCCCCTCCCCTCAATAGTATGTGTGAACAAATAGTTAACTTGCAGAAATCCACAATCTTGCAAGACAGGAGTCTCCCTCTGTTTACAAATGTCCCAATGCTAAATCTCACTAACAAGGATGCTTGAAAGGAGGAATGTGACATTCCACCAGGAAATTCCCAACTGTCTTCATTTTAGTGCTTCACTAGGGGGGAAAACGGCCTTGGCTTGATAATAACCAGGCCTCCAATATCCTGACAGTCTTCTTTACCCCGATAGCCCTTCTGAACAATCCCCTTTGTCCTCACCCACCGCCGAGTCCACCCCTACTCTGCCTTTAAAACTCTGACTGTAATCAGGCTCAGGGTCCAAGTCCCTGCTCCACTGCGTCGGGTATACTTGGGCCCAAGCTTAAGCTTGTCAAATAAACCCTCATGCGATTGCATCAGTGTTGGCTCCTTGGTAGTCTCTCAGACGTGAAAACTCGGGCACAAGAAGAGAAGCAGGTGGGTAACTAGTTCATAGAGTCTCTGGGGCTTGCAGGGGGAAGAGGACTCTCAGATAATTTGAAGCAGGGATGAGGCATGCTCAGATCTATGTTTTTAAAAGATCACTCTGGTAACAGTGTGGGTAATGATTTGAAAAGGGCAAGGCTGGAGGCCGAGACCTGAGGTTATTATAATTCTGTTAAGACATTAACATTTCTAGAAAAGCACAGGATTTCATCATTACAAGAGTAAAAGGACAGCATATGCAAGACACTAGACAAAATACTACTCTCCTTGGAGAGCTCCACAGCTAAAAGTTATTTTCTGTGGGTTGCCTTTTATTTGGCATTGAACATGTTAAAGAAATATATGTTCACATTATTTTCTGATTACAAAAGCAATCCATGATCATTGCAAAAATTTCAAACAAGTCAGAAATATTTAATTTAGGATGTAAGGCCTGCACACCCTCCCCCACCCCCCAACTTCAAGGTAACAGCTGTTACTAACAAAATACTTTTCTCACAGTGGGAAATCCTACTCTTACCAAAGGACTTGAAATGCCTCACGGCCAGATTTCAAAAGGCAATGCAATGCTCAGATTCCCTGAAGAGTAAATGATGAAAGATTATTCAGAGGAGGAAAACTGTGCAGAAATAACTGGGTGAAAAAGATTAAATGCTAAAGGAGCTAATTCCCAATCGTATCTTCTGCTCAAGGGTTCACTTGCCTGACTCTACCTAGGGTGTTTGACTAAGGGAGGGGCCAGTATTTACTTAGGTGGAATAAATGAGCTCAAGAAGTTTACCTTCCTTCTTGTTAACTGCTGATCTGTTGCAGTTTACTCTTGAAAAGGAAAAAAAAATGTAGTCCTGAGGCTAAAAAGAGGCTCTCCATTCTTAGCAGGCCTATTGACAGGTGGATGAAAAGAAAATAATTCAGTATCTTTGGGTCAGATTGCGATTTTAATACCTCTTGCCTCCCCAGGGAGATGATGAAGCAATTGAGTGATTTGTCACTTGGTCACTTGCTTTTGAAATGATAGGGAAAAAAATCTGGACTTAAGGCGTTTTTAAAAAAGAATTTTCTATTGTAGACAATTCTTAGAGAGTTTCTTTAGAAAGAAAGCTTTTCTCTGAAACCATCCTGGGGTTTAACAACTTTTACCATCAGAAATTCTGAACTCTTTCAATTACATATAACAGAAACTCAATTTAAAACATTTTCAGTGAGGGCTGCCTGGATGTCTCATTCGGCTAAGCTTCCGACGCTTGATCTCAGCTCATGTCTTGATCTCAGAGTGGTGAGTTCAAGCCCAGCATGGAGTCCCTTAAAAAACAAACAAACAAACAAAGGAAACTGGGTGGCTCAGTCAGTTAAGTGTCTGCCTTCTGCTTGGGTCATGATCCCAGAGTCCTGGGATCAAGCCCCGAGTCAGGCTCCCTGTTCAGGGGAAAGCCTGCTTCAGCTTCTCCCGCTCCCCCTGCTGTGTTCCCTCTCTCTGTGTGTCTGTCAAATAAATAAATAAATACCTTAAAAAAAAAAAGTCACTCTACCAAATGCACCAGCCAGGTGCCCCTCAATTTCCCTTCTTTGCCATGTTGATTGTCTTTGCCTTCTTGAATTTCTTCTCCCTCAGTCTCTATGATTCCCCCATGCATGGATTCTCCTTTTACTTTTCTGACAGCTCTTTCTCTGTATCCTTCACTGTTTTCTTTTCTCCACTTGCCCTATAGAGACCTCTGAGATTCTGTTCTTAGACGTCTTGCCCTCTTGCTCTACTCTCTTTGCTGAATAATTTTATCCACTTCTACAGTTTTCTGTCTCACTCATAAGCTAATTCCTATGAATCATTTCCTCATTTATTATTCATAGCCTTGAAGTCTGCTGATCTTTAGGTCCTAATTTTTACTTTCCTGATGAATATCTTCACCTACATAATAAGTAAACACTGTAAACATGTCCCAAACTGAATTTCTCCTTTTCCTAATCTAGTGCCAAATTACTTTTCTAGCCAGCAGTACCTCTCATACAGAACCTCTCTGGCAAGCCACACTCTCTTCCAGGTTCCCGCCCAGTCTCATAGGCTTCCTTTCTCAACACCTCTCCTCTCCCCTAAGTTCCCTTTCTCAGTACCCATTTCAATTCTCACTTTCTTGTCTAAATGCCGCCTTGTCCCAACATTAATCCTCCTTCTTTTGCTTTGTTGGGTACCACTTTCCCAGAACATGTCACGCATTTTATGCCTCCGTACCTCCTTTCCTTCTTCGTGGAATGCTGTTTCCCCACCTTTTCCTACCTAAATCCCACTCATCTTTGCTGTGAGATCAGCTCCATGTTGGGCTCAGCCCTCGGTGTGGGGCCTGCTTGAGGTTCTCTCTCTTCCTCTCCAAAAAGTAAAAAAAAAAAAAAAAAAAAAAAAAAAGACAGTGCACTATACAATCCAGACACCCAACAGTATTTGTCAAATTGAATCATACAAGAAACTAACTTAAAAAACTGAAGAGAGGGCACCTGGGTGGCTCAGTGGGTTAAAGCCTCTGCCTTCGGCTCAGGTCATGATCCCAGGGTCCTGGAATTGAGTCCCGCATTGGGCTCTCTGCTCGGAGGGGAGCCTGCTTCTCTCTCTCTCTCTCTCTCTCTCTCTGCCTGCTTCTCTGCCTACTTGTGATCTCTGTCAAATAAATAAATAGATCTTTAAAAAAAAACTGAAGAGATCTTTGACAAGAGGCAATGTAGCTTAAGAAAGACATTAATCCTTTGGGGAGATTTTCTCTTATATAAATTCTTTGCTGTTAAAAATGGAATGAGAGGGACACCAGGCTGGCTCAGTCGGGTAGATAAAGCATGCAACTCTTGATCTTGGGGTGGTGAGTTCAAGCTCCACATTGGGTGTAGGACTTACTTAAAAAAAAAAAAATGGAGTGAGAGATGACAATAGCAGAAAGGGCAGACACCCTCTTAACTCTTCTTGGTGGGTGACAGCATTTGGCCTTGGTCCTACAACCCAGGTCGGCCTTACCTTTAAAACCTCTGCTTTGTATAAGCTGAAATTTCTTGAAATTCATATCATGAGAGATTTTATTCTTTAAGGAAGTGGAAGAGAGAACTCTGAACTCACACATTATATGGTTTGGATATGGGGTGAGCAGCACATACATGAGTAATTGGCTTATGAGGAAATCTAAACCTATCAGGGGCATAAGAAGCAGTAGAGCATATTAGGTGGAAGGTTGGCTGTGGAGCAGGACTGTTGGGGCTGCAATTAGGCAAATTAACTTCTCCGTGCCTCAGTTCCTTCTTGTGTCTGGTGGAGATTATCATGGACCTAACTCACAAGGTTATTATGAAGGTTAAACAGGTTAATATATGTAAAGTTCTTGAACAGGTTAGGCACCTGGTAAGCATTCAGTAATTATTAAGTGTTATTATTATTTTCAATCACCACTTTCTTTTTTTAAGATTTTATTTATCTGAGAGAGTGAGCTAGAGAGAGCAAGCATGAGCAGGGAGAAGGGTAGAGGGAGAGGGAGAAGCAGACTCCTCACTGAAGAAAGAGCCCCATGTGGGCCTTGATCTCAGGACTCCAGGATCATGACCTGAGCCAAAGGCAGACACTTAATCCACTGAGCCACCCAGTACCCTTCAATCACCACTTTCAACTGAGATGTCAAATCCCCCTCTCTTGTACCTTAATGACACCCTTGGCAGATTCTATGGCTTGACTACTACAGTGCAGTTCAATCCGGCTTAAAACATCAGCTTCCTGTTTGGTTCAAAACTTTTTGCTTGCCCAATACAAGCTAGACTTTTTCAATCATTTCCCCACTCTAGAGCCCTGGAGGGCGGGTACATCTAGGTCATGGGCTTGGGCCAGTTCTTGGGAAGGGGTTAGGAAGAGGGATGAGTGGGTCAGAGCTCTCCTCACACAGTTAGCTGCCACTTGTTAGGGAGGTATCCCTGAAATTCACTGCTGGGGTTCAGTTTTGTTCTGCTCCTGATGTGGTCTCTGATGAAGTCTGAATGGGTGCATAGGCTCCTAATGCACACTGTTCAATTGTATCCCAGATACATTGTTAGCGTTACATTCCTTTTTTTTTTTTTTTAATTTTATTTATTTGACAAACAGAGATCACAAGTAGGCAGAGAGGCAGGCAGAGGGCTCTCCCTGCCCAGCAGAGCGCCCGACATGGGGCTCCATCCCAGGACCCCGGGATAATGACTTGAGCCAAAGGCAGAGACTTTAACCCACTGAGCCACCCAGGCGCCCCTAGTGTTACATTCCATCATAGGGCTCAGTGTGGCTGAAGCAGATCACAGACCAGAAGGCCAGATGCTACTCAAAGGGCTTCTGGACCTCAAGTACTTTAGAGAGAGAGACAATCCAAAATAACATTTACTGAATATCTTTTAAAGCAAGGTGATTACACCTAAAGCTAGGTATACGTCATCTATTCTATGCGATAAGGATTATTAGTTCCATTTAACAGATGAGGAAAGTGAAGGTAAAAGGAACGAAATCAGTTGTCATTTTTTCTGAGGGCCTGCTTCTTACAGTCAAATTTCTACACCGACCCAGAAATCTAGTTAAGATTTCAGAGAGGCAATATTACCAAAGTTATATTTTGGACATTTAGAATAAATCTGTGTTTGGTAATACGAATTATTTGTGGTGCAAACATAGAGCTTTACTTGGTATCAATTCACCACAAGTACAAAGACCACACAATATCCTTTTTTTTTTTTTAAAGATTTATTTATTTGACACAGAAAGCGAGCAGGGGGAGGGGGAGAGGCAGAAGGAGCGACAGAATCTCAAGCAGATTCCCCACTGAGTGTGGAGCCTGACGTGAGATCATGACCTGAGCTGAAACCAACAATCTGATACTCAACTGAGTGGTCCCCCAAGTGCCCCAAGGCCATAAAATATCTTAATTTTTTACTATCCTGGTAGTCTTTTTCTTCCCAGCTTTTATTTCTTTCTTTTAAATTCTGGTATAATGAACATGCAGTATTGTATTAGTTTCAGGTGTGCAATATAGTGATCCAGGAATCCTATACATTGCTCTGTGCTCTTCACAATAGGTATACTCTTAATCCCCTTCATCTATATTACCTAACTGCACCCACCTCGGTAACCACTAGTTTGTTCTCTAAATTTGAGAGTCTGGGTTTTTTTGCTTGTCTCTTCCTTCCTTTGTTCATTTGTTTTGTTTCTTAAATTCCACATATGAGTGAAATTATATGATATTTGTCTTTCTCTGACTTTTCTTATTTCACTTAGCATTATACCACCTAGGTCTATCCATGCTGTTGCAAATGTCAAGATTTCATTCCTTTTTAATGGCTGAATAGTAGTCTATTATATACATCTTTTTTAAAAATTTTTTTATTTATTTCTTATTTTTTTATAAACATATAATGTATTTTTATCCCCAGGGGTACAGGTCTGTGAATCACCAGGTTTACACACTTCACAGCACATACCTTCCCCAATGTCCATAACCCCCCTCCCGCTCTCCCAACCCCCCCTCCCCCCAGCAACCCTCAGTTTGTTTTGTGAGATTAAGAGTCACTTATGGTTTGTCTCCCTCCCAATCCCATCTTGTTTCATTTATTTTTCTCCTATCCCCCAACCGTCCATGTTGCATCTCCATGTCCTCATATCAGGGAGATCATACGATAGTTGTCTTTCTCCGATTGACTTATTTCACTAAGCATGATACCCTCTAGTTCCATCCACGTCATCGCAAATGGCAAGATTTCATTTCTTTTGATGGCTGCCTGGTATTCCATTGTGTATATATACCACCTCTTCTTTATCCATTCATCTGTTAATGGACACCTAGGTTCTTTCCGTAGTTTGGCTATTGTAGACATTGCTGCTATAAACATTCGGGTGCACGTGCCCCTTCGGATCACTACGTTTGTATCTTTAGGGTAAATACCCAGAAGTGCAATTGCTGGGTCATAGGGTAGTTCTATTTTCAACATTTTGAGGAACCTCCATGCTGTTTTCCAGAGTGGTTGCACCAGTTTGCATTCCCACCAACAGTGTAGGAGGGTTCCCCTTTCTCGGCATCCTTGCCAGCATCTGTCATTTCCTGATTTGTTAATTTTAACCATTCTGACTGGTGTGAGATAATATCTCATTGTGGTTTTGATTTGTATTTCCCTGATGCCGAGTGATGTGGAGCACTTTTTCATGTGTCTGTTGGCCATCTGGATGTCTTCTTTGCAGAAATGTCTGTTCATGTCCTCTGCCCATTTCTTGATTGGATTGTTTGTTCTTTGGGTGTTGAGTTTGCTAAGTTCCTTATAGATTTTGGACACTAGCCCTTTATCTGATATGTCATTTGCAAATATATACATCTTTATATATTTTTACTTCTATATATTTTTATATTTTATATTTATATATAATACACAATATGATATATTATATATAATATTAAAATATATTATATTTTTTATATGATATGTTACATATCATATAAAAATATATCATATTTTTATATATTTTATATTATATAACATCTGTATCACTTCTTTACCCATTCATTTATGGGCAGACACTTGAGTTGCTTCCATGTCTTGACTATTATATAATGTTGCTATAAACAAAGGGGTGCATATACTTTTTTAAATTAGTGTTTGGATAAATACCCAGAAGTGCAATTGTTGGATCATAGGATAATTCTATTTTTAACTTCTTGAGGAACCTCCATACTGTTTTCCACAGTGGTTGCACCAGCTTGCATTCCCACCAACTCTGCACAAGTTTTCCCTTTTCTCCACATTCTCACCAATACTTGTTGTTTCTTATCTATCTGTATAGTTTTTTCACTGCAGAGAACTAAAGAAAACGATGATCTCATTGATACTAAGTTCTGTGGGTGCTTTTTCTATCCTTTTAAAATGTGTCTTTTCTATACACATGCATTAATTGAGATTCATTGAGCAAACTTTTTCATTACTAATTTGCATGTTCCATTGAATAACAATATGTTTTTGGGCAATTCTTGCAAGAGCTATTGAGGGAAGCATGTGTTGATGGTTTCCCTAAGATTTGCTAATTTTTTTTTTTTAATTTCGATTGATCTCAGATCCAATTGGTGAAACTAGCATTGTGTGTTTTATACACTCATCCCATGTAGAGAAACGAGGGCCAAGGGCACAATTAGAAGTTTGCAATGGACACAATAATCCCACTTCATTTTTCTTTTCCTTTTTTGGCAAGAAGATAATTCACTGAAAATTAACATTTTCTTTTAAAATCCTTAAATAAATCACCTTTCCAAAGCTCTTGCCCTTAGTCACTTGCCTGCCATCTATCAGCCACCATGTATTCAATTATAAATAAATACGTATAAAAAAACCTCTGTACCAAGCAGTGCTAGGATACTGTGGTCACCAAGGCAGACAGGATGTTTGCTTTCATGGTGCATAGGTCTTGCCTAGGGAAACAGACAATAAGCAGATCAATAATATAATTTCAGATGATGTGGTGTGAGGACAGTAAGACTAAGTGACATGAAACAGAGTGATGGGAAGAGGGCATTTGTTATTAAATAGGACAGTCAGGGAGGACTGACATTTGACTGAAACCTGAATGATGAGGAGGGAGCCACTCGAAGGTTTGGGAAAAGAATCTCTCAAACCAAGGGACTAGCAGGTGCAAGTGCCTGGGAATTACTTGGCAATTTTAATGTTTTGGATACTGAGAATATGAGTCCTCTCTCCATTCCTCCCAACCCTCACTGACTAGAACCCAGTGACAAGTACAGTGGAAGATGGGAAGATTTTGTTTAACTTCTGGAAGTTAAAAAACCTGATATGAAGATAAGCAGGAGTCAGGAAGAAAGTAAAAGTGAATTGAAGCCCATCGTATAGTCCATCCCACTGAGAAGCTTTTCTGTAATGAAGGTGAATTCTAGGATTTGATTCAGTTTTGTCGATTCAATGATGTTATTAACTAGCAAGGAATCCACCCTAAGTCACTCTTCTGTGCTTAGTGCATTATTTTATTTCATTTTATTTATAACTAAATGTTTCCTGAAGTAGAAAACAGCCACTTTCCTCTCTGTATTTATGCTCAACAGAGATCTTATAGTATATGACTTTCTTACATTTGTGGTAAACTGCTTCTAACCATGCATCAAGGCAATAAAAATAGTTTTCATGTGATTATGTCTTTGGAAATCTGGCACAAAATGTGATTTCACTTAGTGAGTGTGGTGTGACAGCTGTAAATTACCACATTCCAGCATAATGCTTCAATATTGTATTTTCAGTGTGGCTGAGTTGCTGTTTTTTTCTGGCTTTGACTGCATTTTCCACAGAGAAGCTGGCACTCAGACAAATCCCCTGAGACAACCTCACAAAGAGATGCTGACAGATCTCTATCTGAGGATCTAACTGGGCAGCGTTCCATCTAGACAGGCTGGGCAGGAGGATGGGTGTCTGTGTTTGCTGGCCTGTGGGAGGGGCCTCTCCTTTTGTCTTGCCAATAGTCAAGGGACATAGAGAGCCCTTGGGATGGGAGTTCTGCCCTGGGGCCAACATGCTCTGATATGAAGGCACTGGACCAATTTAATGGGGCAAAGAGTCATATGCAAGAAAGCCCAAAGTAGTGTTGCAGGCCAGAGAATCAAATTTCTTTCCACAGTATATGGGTGGGTCATTGAGTAAGTGCTTAATAAATAACTGGAAGAGTGTTCAAGCACACCCCTCGATGCTTGTGCTGTATGAAGGAACTCACTCTAACTTGGTTGGGGAAACCCTATAGCTGCCAACACTTTATTTCCCTCCACCCTGAATCTAAGACTGCTTGTAACTCATTCAGTGGATTTTCAGCTAGTTTTTGTCAAGTACTTCAGTGCCAGGCACTGTGTTCTGCCTAAAAGGTGCAGAAATGAACAAGACAGATTTTTCTAGGATTAGTATCATACACACAGAAGTGTTATAAAGGTTATCTTTGGGTGCTAGAATTAGATTGAGATATGGACAAGGTCCCTTAATTTTTTCCTTTTGAACTGTATTATTTGAACTTTCTGTGACAAACTTTCGGCCATGATACTTTTTTGCATCTCAACAAAAATCTTCTGAGCCACTGTTTTTGCCACCCTCCTGAGCTTTGAGAACACAGCAATGAATGAGGCAGAGTAAGTCCCCGTCCTCGTGAAACTTTCATTCCAACTGGGGAAGCCACACAAAACAGAACAAAGCAAAATCCATACAGGCATGCCATACAATATAGTAATGATTTGATGACATGTCCTACAGGAAAAAATACTTTTTAAAAATAAAAAAATTAGGGGTGCCTGGGTGGCTCAGTGGGTTAAAGCCTCTGCCTTCGGCTCAGGTCATGATCCCAGGGTCCTGGGTCGAGCCCGCATCGATGTCTCTGCTGGGCAGGGAGCCTGTCTACGGCCCCCCCCCCCCCACCCCCCGGCCTGCCTCTCTGCCTACTTGTGATCTCTGTCAAATAAATAAATAAAATCTTTTTTAAAAAAATTATTCTGATCTGTTCGGATAATCTTGACTCCTTAGAGGCCTGGATTCTTTACCGGGGTAAGCAGATGTCATTGAGGGAAATGGGCCAGAGGGCCAAGCAAGCCTTGAAGCCTAGAACCATTTGAACTCACTCTGCACTCTCTCCACCCAGTACAAATGAAAAGGCAGTCTGAGCTGCCTACATTCTTTGGGCAGAAGAGTGATGTCAGTCCAGAGAGTCTGACCCGGCTGGCTGCTCTTGACCAGAGCCCAGGCCTTTCTCTACCCAGTCTGGGGACAGAACTCACTGCTGTGCCAGTATCTGAAGGTGCTGACCCTCCCTACCCCACATTCATTGCCTGCTTCTTCTTTCCAGCTTCACCAACTGGTTTCCAGGGACCTGATCCTGCTGGCTTCTGGCCTGCCCTGTCTGACAGCTGCTTGAACACTGGAACTTAAAAATTAGTTCTAAATGCCTGAGTCCAGTCACCACATTCCAGTCTATTTTTAGGACAATCCTCCTTCTTTTCCCTGAGAAACTACTCTTCTTTTTGTTTCTAAACTGCTTCCATGCCCAGTTCAGACTGAGGTCTCCTCACCTGGGAATGCAAAGCTTGGGGGTTCCATTTCCTACTCACAGCTAAGCAGAAGATGCTGTTTTCACTAAATTCCTCCACTCAAAGAAGTGGTAAGAATTGATATGATAGTAAATTAAAGAAACACAGCCAAAATTGTATGCACACTGACATTACAAATATTTAAAAATTGTTTTCATTTGAATCATGAAGGTAACACAAGCTTATTGCAAAAATGCTAGAAAAATACAGTACAAGTAATTTATGCTTTTTAAAAAAATTTTTTTTAAGATTTTATTTATTTATTTGACAGAGACACAGCAAGAGGGGAACACAAGCAGAGGGAGTGGGAGAGGGAGAAGCAGGTTTTCCGCCGAGCAGGGATCCCCATGCGAGGCTCGATCCCAGGACCCTGGGATCATGACCTGAGCCGAAGGCAGACGCTCAATGACTGAGCCACTCAGGCGCCCATAATTTACGCTTTAATATATTATTTTATTTTTGATCTGTTCTCGTGCTCAGAAGTTTGTTGTTATTAGTTAAATATGTTATTCATGCACATAGGACAAATTTCAAATAGTAAAATTTCACTTTTCCCTGCCATCCAGTTCTTTTCCCTGAAGGAAACTGTTCATAATATTCTTTTATAATCCTTTTTATTTCTGTAAAATCTGTAGTAATGTTCTACTTTCTTTACTGATTTTAGTAATTTGATTTTTCTCACTTTACACTTCAGTCGACCTAGGTAAAGTTGGTCAATTTTGTTGGTCTCTTTAAAGAACCAGCTTTTGTTTTTGTGGATTTTCCTTTTATTGTTTTTCTGTTCTCTATTGTTTCTGTCCCCACTCCATTATTCTCTTCCTAATGCTCGCTGTGGATTCAGTTTGCTCCTCTTTTTCTAGTTCCTTAAGGTGTATAATTAGGTTATTAATTTACTCTGCCACTCTTTCTAATATATATGTGTATATACATATTTTTAAAAAAGATTTTATTTATTTATTTGACAGAGAGACAGTGAGAGAGGGAACACAAGCAACGGCAGAGGGAGAGGGAGAAGCAGGCTTCCCACAGAGCAGGGAGCCTGATGCAGGGCTTGATCCCAGGACCCCAGGATCATGACATGAGCTGAAGGCAGATGCTTAACAACTTAGCCACCCAGGTGCCCGTGAATATATTATTTTTATTTTATCTAAAAAATTATCCTACAATGGGGTGCCTGGCTGTCTCCGTCAGTAGAGTGTATGACTCTTGATTTCTGGGTTGTGAGTTTGAGCCCCCACATTGAACATGGAGCCTACTTAAAATTCAAAAAAAAATTATCCTAAAGTTTAATTGAGTTTTTGCGGTGTTGTTCTATGAATTTTAGCAAAGATACAGACTCACATAACCAATGTCACAATCAGGATCTACTTGTTTTGTTAACTACTGAGAGACGAGTGATGAAATCTTCAACTATAACTGTAATTTGTGTATTTATTTCTTTCAAAATTTTTACCAGCAGTTGTTGATATGATAGGTGAAGTTACTTTTTCCTTTTGTAGTTAATCATATTTTATTATTTTTTGAAATTATGTATTCTATTTTCATCAAAATTTTAGTTTATTCATTGATTTTATTGATATAAATTCATAATTTCATGTTTTATCTAAAGAGCTACAGTCTGTTAATATTTAATATTATTATTTATTTTGCAGCTCACATTATACTTGATTTCATCATCGGAACCTCTTCAAGCTTGCTCTTGAATCCTTTTGATATGTCCTTGTCATTCTTTGGCCATTAGTTCTTTTTTTTTTTTTTTTAAGATTTTATTTATTTATTTGACAGAGAGAGAGATCACAAGTAGGCAGAGAGGCAGGCAGAGAGAGAGGAGGAAGCAGGCTCCCTGCGGAGCAGAGAGCCCGATGCAGGGCTCGATCCCAGGACCCTGAGATCATGACCCGAGTCAAAGGCAGCGGCCTAATCCACTGAGCCACCCAGGTGCCCCTGGCCATTAGTTCTTAAAGTACTTCAGGTACCTTATTTTTTTCTTCTTTCTGAAGTTCTGATTAGGCTTATGTTAGGCTCAGCCTTTTTCTTTCTGTGCTACAGACTGAAGAGATTCTTTTGCCCTGTCTTCAAGGTCACTGTTTTTTTCTTATATGGTGTCTAATCAATCTAATGAATTTTTCATATCAGATATTACATTTTTTAGTTCCAGAATTTTTATTTTGTTCTGTTTTATGGGTTACATTTCTTAATTGACATTTCTCATTTGTTCCCTTATTATGCTCATGGTTTCCTTTAAGTCCTTGAACATTTAATGACAGATTTTTTAAAAAGTCATTTTTGGGTCTTTATTTTTGGGGGAGGGGTCTCTCTCTATTGATTAATTTTTCTTCTGATTATGGATCACCTTTTCCTGCTTCTTTGAGAATGTCTAGTAATTTTATTTATTAAACAATTTTTAAAATATATATATATATATTTATTTGCAAGAGAAACAGTATGAATAAGGGAAGGGACAGAAGAGAGGGAGAATCGCAAGCATATGGTGATTCTCCCTGCTGAGTGTGAGACCCAATGTGGGGCTCTATCTCATGACTCTGAGATCATGACCTGAGCTGAAATTAAGAGGTGGAAACTTAACTGAGTGAGCCACGCAGGCACCTGAATTTTAGATTACAGGCTGAACATGATGGATTCCACGCTATAGAATTTGATTTTCTTTTTATTTAGTAAATATATTTTTTCAAGATTGATTTATCTTAGAGAGGGAGAGAGAGATTGGAGGGAGGGGCAATGGAAGAGAGAGAGAGAGAATCTTCAAGCAGATTCCATGTTGAATGTGGAACCAGACTTGGGGCTCTATCCCAGGACACTGAGATCATGACATGAGCTGAAATTAAGAGTCAGTGGCTTAATGGATTGAGCCAGCCAGGCACTCCTATTTTCTTTTTAAATTATTTTATTTATTTATTTGTCATAGTGAGAGCAAGCAAGCACAAGCAGGGGGAGCAGCAGGCAGAGGAAGAAGTAGGGAGAGGGAGAAGGAGATTCCCTGATGAACAAGGACCCCCATGTGGGACTTGATCCCAGAACCCTGGGATCACGACCTGCGTTGAAGATATATTCTTTTTTTTTTTTTTTTTTTTAAAGATTTTATTTATTTATTTGAAAGACAGAAATCACAAGCAGGCAGAGAGGCAAGCAGAGAGAGAGAGAGGAGGAAGCAGGCTCCCCGCCGAGCAGAGAGCCCGATGCGGGGCTCGATCCCAGGACCCTGGGATCATGACCCGAGCCGAAGGCAGAGGCTTTAACCCACTGAGCCACCCAGACTGACTGAACTACCCAGGTGTCTCCCTGTTTTCTCTTTAAAAATTTTTTAAAAATTTTTAAATTTAATTACTTTGAGCAATGCTGAGGTTTTTTCTGGTAGGCAGTTAATTTACTCGTGCAGCTGGGGTGCCTGGTGGCTCAGTTGTTAAGTGTCTGCCTTGGGCTCAGGTCATGATCCCAGGGTCCTGAGATTGAGCCCTGTACTGGGCTCCCTGGTCAGTGAGAGGCTGCTTCTCTCTCCCACTTCCCGTTTGTGTTCTTTCTCTCTCTCTCTGTCAGATAAATACATAAAATCTTCAAAAAAAATTTTCCTGTGCATCAAATTAATCCTTTGATTCTTGTTTTTAAAATTTATTAGGGTGTGTCTGAAACAATCCTTTCTCTAGGGTTAGATTATTCCTAATCTAGGGTTAGATTATCCCTAATGCCTAGGCTTTGACTCCTTTGGGGTCTTTTCTGAATGCCCAATATGGTTTACAAATTTTCTCCACTTTGGTGTTTTTTGTTTTTATGGGGGTTTTTGTTTGTTTTTGGTGGGCAGCAAAGCAAGTTTTGTTGAATGATAGCAAAATGATAGTACAAAGCTCTTGAGGAGGGAGGGACCCCAAAGGGTTGCCCTTCTCCACTTTGGTTGGTTGATTGGAACTTTAATATCTTGGAGCCCCATGAAAGCTCTGGTATCTCCATTCAGCTCATAGTTCAGCACTTGTAATTTCAGCACTTGTAATTTCCCCAGCATTTGTTCTTTGCTCTACCTCATATAGTCTTACCCTGGCTTGTGTAGATTTTTAACAAAAGATTCAAACAGAGGGTGCCTGTGTGGCTCAGTTGGTTAAGCGGCTGCCTTCAGTTCAGGTCATGATCCCAGTGTGGGATGAAGTCCTGCACTGGGTTCCCTGCTCAGTGGGGAGTCTGCTCCTCCCTCTGCCCCTCCTTCCCTCCCCCCAACTCCTGTGCACAGTGGGCTCTCTCTCTTTCCCTCTCATAAAAATAAATAAATAAAATCTTTAAAAAAAAATACCCAGACTCCTATGCATCTATCTAAAGCTTCTTCTTTACTCCTGTCTGGTATCCGGCCCTGCAAATTCCAGCCATACTGATAGCCTTGAACTCCAATCCTTTTCTCCTTGGTTCAGTAACACCACTGTGCCTTCTTTGGATTACCTCTCCTTGTATAGTGGTCCAGAAAGTTCTTCTAGGCAGAAAGCCATGGTGATCATGAGACTTGTCTTATTTGTTTCCATTATCCCAAAGAGTTCATATTCCAGTTGCCTGCAGTGGGAAGACTGGTCTGGTACAATTACTTTGTCATAGCTAGACATGGAAATCTCAAATTGGCTTTACATTACAAATTGGTTTTACATTATATTTTAAGAGGCCTTTCTAATTTTTTTTATCATGGGGAGCATGCATAGTGACTTGGAAGGAAATATGGGGTCTTCTGTTATCGGTAATGTTCTATTTATTGACATAAGCTGTAAACTTATGTCAATTTTTCTTTATGTATAATACACTTAAATGTTTTTCCTAGTCCAATATTAGTTATAGATTCTCAAAAGGAAATTTCAACTTTATTAAAGACTTTTCTAAACTTGCCATAAAGCTAGGCCTTCCAGGGTCTGTGAGTCAAGATTAAAAGCAGAAAAAGACTGTTTGTTCTAGAGATTACGAGGGAAGAAAAAAGAGGGAGGAGCTGATAGTTGGAGGAGCTGAAAGAGAAGAAGAAGAGAAATGTCTAAAGGAATCATTAACTGTTTCTCTGTCTTTCTTCAAGCAATTCCATAAACTCTTCGGGTGCCTGCCTGGCTTAGTCGGTAGAACATGCAACACTTTTTTTTTTTTAAGATTTTATTTATTTATTTGTCAGAAAGAGAGAGAGAGCACAAGCAGGGAAAGCAGCAGTCAGAGGGAGAAGCGAACTCCCCACAAAGCAAGGAGCCTGATGTGGGACTAGATCCGAGGACCCTGAGACCATGCCCTGAGCCAAAAGCACATGCTTAATGACTGAGCCACCCATGTGTCCAAGAGCATGTGACTCTTGACCTCAAGGTCATGATTTCAAGCCCCACTTTGGGCATTGAGCCTACTTAATTAAATTAAATTAATTAAAATTAAAATTAAATTAATTAAAAAACCAAAACCAAACAACTCAGTAAACTCTATGCTGCTTATTATTGTTTATATAGAGTAGATTTTCTTTTGGGTATGTGACGAAGTGTTATATTCTGTTTTTAAGGGTTGCGAGAGGGTAAAATCAGAGGCTTCCCTATTGGATTTACTAAATAAGGTCTTTTTGCTCAAGGTAACAAACGCATTCTTTCTTTTTTCCCAGTAATTTCATAATTTTGTTTCTTAAATTCAAAGCTTTAAAATCATTTGATGGGGCACCTGTGTGGCTCAGTCTGTTGATTGTCAGACTCTTGGTTTTTGTTCAGGTCATGATCTCAGGGTCATGAGATCTAGCTCTCTGTAGGGTTCTGCACTCACTGAGGAGTCTGCTTGGGATTCTCTCCCTCTGCGGCTTCCCCACCCTGTTCGTGCACACACACACACACACTCTCTCTAAAATAAATAAATAAATCTTAGAAAAATAAAACTTTTTGATAATTAATTTTGTATATAGTATGACAGGCATCTGACTTTTAAAAAATTAGTTAAATATCCCAGTAGCACTTATCCATTTATTGAATAATCTCTTTTTTAAGATTTTATTTTTAAGTAATCCCCACACCCAGTGCAAGGATCAAACTCACAACCCTAAGATCAAGAGTCTTATGCTCCACTGAGTGAGCCAGCCAGGTGCCCCTGAGTAATTTTTTCCCCTGATTTAAAATGCCTCCTTTATCATATACTAATCCGTGTAATTATGTAAGCTTATTTGATCTCATTTATTTACTTTTTTTCCTGCCCCAGTATACCCTTGTTCTAATTACTGTAGCTTTATAGTTATTTTTTATACCTGCTGATGCAGGTCTACCATCCTCGGTCTTCCTTTTTACAAAAAGTATCAATATTTGACTTTGTTTTAAACTTGTACATTTAATTATCTAGTGATAACTGGAGAGTTTTCATGCATCTCAAAAGCATTCATTGTGTAAAAACATAATGAAAAAGGTACTGTGGTGATTACCAAAGGATGCTCATAGTTTGGTGGCAGATAAGTAAACAATTAGAAAATAATTAGATAATTGCTAAAATACAGGAAATACAAGAGAGAAAATACCTCTCAGGACTGGTATCCTAAGACAAACTCTTCAAAGATAAGCAGTAATTGATCATACAGAAAAACTGGGGAGAAGACATTTAAGGTAGAGAGATAACTTATGCAGAGGCACAGTAGCACAAACGATTAAGGTATGTTCAGGGTACATGTGGTTCAGAATGGCTTTTTATTCACTGATATGTTTATTCATGTTGGATTCAGAGTCAGCTAGAACCATTGAGTTTATTTCAGGTCATGAATGGCTTCAAGATTATCTCTTAGAGACCACTCTACTGGTAATATGGAAGATGGCTTAGAGGCAAATGAGAAGAGGTATCATAGGATTTGAATGAAGTGAGTAAGGAAATGGAGATCTGACTAGACCCAAGATTTGACTGGATGTGAGTGTGAAAGGAGGAATTCATTCATTCATTCATTCATTCAACAAGTTGAGGGGTGCCTGGGTGGCTCAATCAGTTAAGTGTCTGACTCTTGATTTCGGCTTATGTCATGATCTCAGAGTTGAGAGATTGCACCTCTTGTTAGGCTGGGTTTGGAGTATGCTTAAGATTCTTTCTTCCCCTCCCTCTGCCCCTGCCCTGCTCCCTTCCCTCCTCTCTCTCTCAAAAACAAAACAAAACAAAAACCAAAAACCAAGTTGAATTTAATGAATGTGAAATGAGAATTCTTGGGTTTCTGGCTTGAGCAAAAGGGGAATGGATGGCATCACCTCCCAAGGTTGTGAATATAGGGAGTGGGAAAAGTTTGGGAGGTAAGATATTGATTTCAGATTTGGATGTTCTGAGTTTGCAGTGTTTGTGTGTAGTACACCCTGGTATAGGTAAACTTTATATGTCTCATTCTGGTTTTAGAGATAAACATTTATTTGTCTTCTATGTATGTATTAGCAGTTGCAGAAGTCATGGCCAAGATTGCCTAGAAAATATTTGTAGACTGTGAAGAGAGTGACTATCTTGGGGGAAATAACCAGAATTTAACAGGTGGGGAAAAGAATGACCTTCAAGAGTCTACTAAGGAGTTAGAGTTGTCATGGAAACCATGAGGAAGGGAGCAGTTAATGTGTTAAGCAACGCAGAAAGGTGGCAAGTGACTAAAAACTGACCACTGAATCCAGTGAAAAGAAGCCTATTGGTGACCATTAATGAGAGCAGTTTTCACTGAGAAAAGGTGGAAAAAGTCAGGAAGTGAGGATATTTAGATTGAGGGTATCCAAAACAAAATTCAGCACCTTTCCTTCCAATCTGACTCCTCTTCTTATGTCTTAGGCACAAATATTTCCCCCAACCTCCTAAATCAGAAACTCTCTAGTCTCTTCCCTTTCACTTAGTAGGCTTGTCTAATTAGGGCATTAGTACCCTAGGTTCTACTTCCTTAACATTTCTAATATTCCAGAAGGATAAATTCCAAATATCATGATTATCTATGGATGAGAGTATATGATTTTTGTTTTCCTGATAGCTTGCTTTTTTGATTTTTCTGGAATGACTATGTATTTACTCATGTAATTAAAATAATAAAAGGTTAAATGTAGGTTTTCTCATACATCATCTTATATCTGATGTCAGATCTTTGTTTCCAGTCCATTACCCTGGGTTAGGCCAGGATTATAATTTCTTACCTTCTTTCTGCTACAGGAGCACTCCTCAAATCTATCACTGAGAAGTCAGAATAAGTTTTGTAAATACAAATCCTAGTCTGTTCCTCTCGTTAATGACCAGATATCTTTGAGGATTAAGTTTAAACTTCTAGCATTTCGTGACAAGTGCTGTCTTATCTCCCTCATTTCTTTCCATTCTCGTACTCTGCTTCTACTTATTTTTCAAAGATTAGCAGTAGCTTCTAGCCTTTGCAAATGTTTCCTTCCCTCTTGTTAATTCCTATTCATCCTTTAAATCACTTTAAGAATCACTCTATGTAGGAAGCCTTCACTGCAACCCGCTCGAATTTAGATACCCCTCTCTATTGCTATTGGATTCTATGTACCTCTCAGTCAGTGTTATCATACTGTATTAATGAGTTGTTCATCTTTTCCTAATTTGTTGGCTATTTAATTTTTTAAAAAAGATTTTATTTATTTATTTGACAGAGGGAGAGAGATCACAAGTAGGCAGAGCAGCAGGCAGAGAGAGGAGGGTAAGCAGGCTCCCTGATGAGCAGAGAGCCTGATGTGGGGCTTGATCCCAGGACCCTGAGATCATGACCTGAGCTAAAGGCAGAGGCTTAACCCACTGAGCCACGCAGGCGCCCCGGGGTATTTAATTTTTTTTCAGTGAACTGACTATTCATATCCTTTGTTCGTTTTTCTGTTGAGTTGTGCTTTTCTTAATGATTTGTAATAATTCTTTTAAAAAATTTTTTTAATTAGTTAATCTCTGCGCCCAATGTGGGGCTCAAACTCATGATCCCAATATCAAGAGTCACATACTCCACAGAGCCAGCCAGAAACCCCAGTTTGCAGTAATTCTTATTTATGTGGCAATATCTTTTCAGTCTGTTCTTAGGTTTTCTTATTTATGTGGCAATATCTTTTCAGTCTCTTCTTAGGTTTGGAAGGATTTCTTAGGGTTTGGTTTTTTTTTTGGTGTTTTTGTTACAATTACTTTTAATTTTTTAATGTAGTAAAATATGTCAACTGTTTAACAATAGTTGTATTTTTTAAAAATAAATAATATAAAATTAAAATAGTTTTGTTTTACTGAAGGCTTTATCCTGGGGTGCCTGACTGGCTCAGTTGGTGGAGCATGTGACTTTTTCATCTTGTGGTTGTGAGTATGAGCCCAAGTTGGGTACAGAGATTACATTAAAAAAAAAAAAAAAAGACTTTAGGGGCGCCTGGGTTAAGACCTCATGATCCCAGGGTCCGGGGATCGAGCTCTGTATCCGGCTCTCTGCTCAGCGGGGAGCCTGCTTCTCCTCCTTCTCTCTCTGCCTGCCTCTCTGCCTGCTTGTGATCTCTGTCCATCAAATAAATAAATAAAAATCTTAAAAAAAAAAAGACTTTATCCTAAAAATATAAATTTACTTTCTTATGTATTTAATATTTGTTTTTTATGCTCTTTGATTTTAATTTTGAATAAGCATTGCCCACATCATTAGTCTCTTCAGAAATATAATTATCTATGGTTGAAAATTTAGTCAGTGAATTTATTGAATGCCCACTTAAGGTGTTGGCATTCTGGGTGCTGGGGATTACAATGGTGAACAAAAAGATCCTTAGTTGAGGGGAGCCTGGGTGGCTCAGTGAGTTAAAGCCTCTGCCTTCAGCTCAGGTCATGATCCCAGGGTCCTGGGATCCAGCCCCCGCCCCCCCACTGGGCTCTTTGCCCAGCAGGGAGTCTGCTTACCCCCACACCCTGCCTGCCACTCTGCCTACTTGTGATCTCTCTGTCAAATAAATAAATAAATAAAATCTTTAACAAATTAAAGAAAAAATCCTTAGTTGAGATCACATTGTAGAGGTGGCAGACAATGAACAAGTAAACAAAGAATCCAAATAATTACTGCTTTTAATGGCGACAATGAAGGAAATAAAATGGGGGGCTACTTCTTAGAGCGGTCACTGAAGGTCTTAATATAAGTAAGCATGGTTGTGTACATAAAACAGTTCTGTTGAATAATCTCATAATTTACTCAACTATTCTTTAGTGTTGGGTTTTTAGACTTCTTCCACATTTACCATTATGCTAATAAATAATGCTGTTAGGAATAACTCCCTCTGTATTCTCATTTATTTCCATGGAATAGTTTCCTAGAAATGTAATTACTGGATAGGAACAGAGTATTTTTATACAGACTGCCAAGTTGCTTTCATGAGGGAATTCCAATACACTCGCCAATGAGTAAGCTAAATACTGCTCTGAGATTTCAGAGTGGAAAAGTTAAGTCAAAAACGGCACGTTTGGGCTGAGCAAAAGGTAAAGCTACGTAAGCTGACCTGGCTTTACTAGTGAGGAGCGGCAGGGTGAGGAATAGGGAAAGCTTCTAAACCCATTTCTGCCATCCTGTGACCTTCACAGGTTATAGCTCCTCTCTAAGCCTTCACTGTCCTTTAACTCGGTAGGTTCGGCTCAGGCTGTATATTTTCCAGCGTCTTCAGATCAAACATCACCTACATCATCCAAAGCGAAGACAGCTGCTTGGGGAATCGTTTTAGTCAGTAAGCTGAATCAGCATTCGCCAGGAAACGCCAACTAATCACTCGAGAGCACTTCCGGCGGCCGGGACAAAGGGTTTGAAGTCTCAGGGACGGCACTTCCGGATAATTAAGGCTGCGCATTAGATGCCTGCGTCCTCCAGCCACACCAAGGGACTCCGGCACCGCGGCTGCGCATGCTCCCTGCAGTCGCGAGGCGGGGCGGGGCAGTGACTGGGGAGGGCCGGGACTCTGACTTGTCTCGCGGTTACTGGGCGAGCGTGAGCGCGCGAGGCTCGGGGGGTGGTGCGGGGCGGAGCCTAGTCCGAGTGGGCGCTGTAGATTTCAGCAGAACGTCGCTGTGCTGGCGGGGCTGAGGTCGTCTCAGGTGAGGTGGTCGCCCCGGAAGTGGCTGTGGCCGTGGCCCCTGGGTGTTGTAAGGACCCTGTGGCAGAGTTGTTGTTAAGGGGTGGGCGGCATCACCCCTCTTCCTCCACCTTCCCTGCAGCAGCCATGGCGAAAGGCAGAGTCTCTGAACGATCGCAGACGGGGGCACTCCACACGACCCCCGTGGGGGACAGGCCAGAGGGGACACGGGGTGTCACGGCGCAGAGCGGCGGAGACCACCTGAAGGGTGAGTAAAACCGGAACCAGAGCTGGGGCTAGCCCAGAGGCGAGAGTGTGCCGAGGGGGTTTGGGGTGGAAAGGACCTCAGTTGGCTCCGGGGATTTGCGAGGGGAAGGGGGCCTGCTGGCACCCAGGGACGCTGGAGCAGAGAGGGTGGGGGACCTGGGCTTGGGCCGTTGCCCACAGCAAGGCCGGACACCTAGGAGGTGCGTCGTAAATGCTGCTGTAGTTGAATTCAATAAAAGAACTAATGACACTGGCTTGTTTGAAGCTCAGGGAGGACGTAAGGTTGACAATATATTGAAGCTAGACAGAACGGAAAGGAACTTCAGCACTCCTGCTTTATTTTTACCGATGAAGAAACTGAGGCCCCCAGTGGATGTGGCACTTGCATAAAGTCACAAAGCCAGATGAGTCAAGTAGTTAAGAGCAAGGTTTTAACTATATACAGGTGCCACTTCCAGGTGACAGGAACACTTGGGTGTGAGTCCCTGCCCTACCACTTATGACTTTGGACTTGTTATCTTTCAAAAACTCAGTGTCTAAACTGTAGAGTGAGGATGACAAAGATTATAGTAATAGTAGTCTCTGCTTAGCTTGCAATGTGCATTACACAAAATAATTGATGTAAAGCCTTAGTTGTAATGGCATATGTGAAGTGGAGGCTAAACAAATATTAGCGATTACTGTTGTAACTGAGATCTCTCATTCTCAAGCTTTTTTGCATTACACCATTCTGCCATTTTTCAGGACTTTAAATATTATTTTGAAAGGAAGTATACTTAGAAACTAAACACTTTTATTCCATCTTGGCATAGAGTTTTTCATTGCTTTTCAACAGTTGAAATGACTAAACTTTTAAAATGCTTTTTATTTTATTTTTTTAAGATTTTATTTATTTGACAGAGATCACATGTAGGCAGAGAGGCAGGCGGGGTTGGGGGGTGCAGGCTCCCTGCTGAGCGGAGAGCCCAATGCAGGGCTCTATCCTAGGACCCTGAGATCATGACCTGAGCCCGAAGACAGAGGCTTAACCCACTGAGCCACCCAGGCACCCCGTATTTTATTTTTTAAAGAATTTATTTAATTGACAGAGAGAGAGGCAGCAAGAGAAGGAATACAAGCAGGGGGCATAGGAGAGGGAGAAGCAGGCTTCCCGCTGAGGAGGGAGTCCAATGCGGGGCTCAATACCAGGAATCTGGGATCACAAACCTAGCCAAAGGCAGATGCCTAACTACTGAGCCACCCAAGAGCCCCTTAAATGCTTTTTAAAAATCCCATAAACTTGAAGAAATCCTAACAAATGTCCATTCAGTTGTTTTCAGCTTACACTGATATGTTCCACCACCAGTGATGGGTAAGGAGAGGGTCTTTTAAGATTGTCTGGCACCTTTATAAGTATAGTCAATAATAAAATATTGCACACTTAAAAATATATATTTATATATATGAAGATCATATGTTTAACATACAGCTGAAATTTAAAATAGAATAAATTTTTAAAAAAGTATTCTGCAGAAAATGGTATTTTCTTTTCAAATAATTGAAAATGTCCCCAGTGTAATTTGACTTTTTAAGCTTTATGTATTTTGATATTTCTCCATCTTATAGACATAGGGCCACATAACTTCAAAAACTGAGAAATGAATTGTCTAAGTATAAATCCACTCTAAATTAAAGGAACATTGTTTTGAAGATGCTGCTGTGGAGAATAATCCAAGGGTTTTCAGAAAAGTATTTTCCAGATGGGGCATCCCTTAAGATTGTATTTGGTTTGTGGTAGTAGTCAGTTGTGTATTACTGATTTTTGTTGTTGTTTTAACCTAAAGCTATTTAGAAAATAAAACCTTGAAAACTTCCGAAGTGCTTTTATAATTGTTTATCTTATTTTATCATTAAGATGACACATTCAGCACAATTTTTTTTTAAAGATTATTTACTTTAGAGAGAGAGGGAGCATGGCAGGAAGGGGCGGAGGGAGATAGAGAGAGCCTGACATGGGGCTTCATTGCATGACCTGAGATCAGAGCCGGATGCTTAACCGACGATGCCATTTTTTTTTTTTAATTAAAAAAATTTTTTTAAAGATTTTTATTTATTTCACAGAGAGAGGGACGGTGGTATTCAAGCATACAGTGGCAGGGGGAGAGGGAGAAGCATGCTTCCCGCTGAGCAGGGAGCCAAATGTGGAACTTGATCCTAGGACCCTGGAATCATGACCTGAGCTGAAGGCAGACGCTTAACTGACTGAGCCACTCAGGTGCTCCCATTTTTTTTTTTTTAAAGAAAATTATTTATGAGAGAGAGAGCGAGAAATAGAGTGCCTGGGAGCGGGGGTGGGAGGGCAGAGGGAGAGAGAGAATCCCAAGCAGATTGATTGCTGAGGATGGAGCCCCACATGAGGCTCAGTCCCACCAACCTGAGACCATGACCTGAGCTGAAACCAAGAGTCAGATGCTCAATGGACTGAGCCACCCAGTTGCCCCTATCATATCACTTCTGTGGACTAGAAATCTATAGGAAGGTAGAGGGAGATGTGAAGGCGTGCCTTCACAGTAGGGTTTGAATTGTTAGATAGTAAGGGGATTCTGGCTGGGGGAAACATTAAGCTGGGAGGTTAGTGTGAATCTTTATGTCAGTATAGAGATTAATTTGTTGGGAGTGGAAGATTTCTGTTTCTGTAGGAGATAAGATTGGCCATGATCAAAATGGTGTTGGTACAGAAGGATTTAAGTGCTATGCAGAGGAACTATTTTGATCCATCTTGTTAATTAGTGATTCCCAGTGTTTTCTTTTTCTTCTCTGCCTCTCTGTTTCTGTCTCTGTCTTTAATTAGTGTTAGGAATTCATTTTCTGGGCAAAAGATTTTGTATATCCCTTATGTGATAGGGTTATGTGATAGGCTTACTTGTGATGTGATGCCATTAGTAACTACTTAGCAACCAATATTCCAGATTATGATAAACAGTTTTTGTTAATTGCAGGTGTTATTTAGTTTGGCATTCAGAAAATTACATGTTTTGGAGTAGAGATAAAAATTTAGTAACTCCAGGGACACCTGGGTGGCTCAGTTGGTTAAACGTCTACCTTTGGCTCAGGTTATTATCCCAGGGTTCTGGGATCTTGCTCAGTGGGGAGCCTGCTTCTCTTCCTGCCTGCTGCTCCCCCTGCTTGTGTGAGCATGCTCTCTCTTTGACAAATAAATAAAATCTTTAAAAAAAGTAATAACTCTTGATTGAGAAATACATAGTAACAGAACATTCCTATAAATTCCATGACACTTTAAATGGATTTGTATTTTTTTAACTGACATACCTACCTAACTTTGACTAATAGTTGTCATTGTGTGTATGTTTGAAATATTTTACATGCTATATGCAGTGTTTGGTACATTTAGTGGGTCCCTTGTGACTGTGGTCTCTATTCTCACATCTTAGCCTTATAGACTGTGAAAACTTGAGCAAAGACACTGAAAATCTAATTTTTTTAAAAATTTTATTTATTTATTTGACAGACAGAGATCATAAGTAGGCAGAGAGGCAGGCAGAGAGAGAGGAAGGGAAGCAGGCTCCCTGCTGAGCAGAGAGCCCCATGTGGGGCTCCATCCCAGGAAGCTGGGATCATGACCTGAGCCAAAGGCAGAGGCTTTAACCCACTGAGCCACCCAGGCGCCCCTGAAAGTCTAATTCTTGAATAATGAGGAAGGACAAGAAACAAGACAAGAGGTAGAAGTACTTAAGAGGCTCTTGATCTAATCTATCTGCAAGAGTGCCTGGACCAGGGTATTTATTTTCTTCTGTGTTATTTGTCCTGGCTTATCTATTTACTAACAAGTCAAAGAAGTTTCCCATTTTGATTTAAGAAAACTCTGGGATGCCTTGCTGGCTCATTCAGGAGAGCATGCGACCCTTGATGCTCTTGGGGTCGTGAGTTCAAACCCTACATTGGGCATAGAGATTACTGAAAAAGAATAAATAAACTTAAAAAAAGAAAAGAGCTCATAGGGCTGTGTTTTTTCAGTATATAGAGGTCATCATCCTTGTGAGCAGTGTGAAATCAATTTGATGGGTAATGATGAGACATTTTTAAAAATGGAAGAGAAAATAGAGTACTTTGCATGTGGTAAGGCAAAGTGTTCTTTGAATTTTATTTTTTAATTTTGTTGATTTTCTGTGTACCAAATCATGACATAAAGTTGCTTATTGTGATTGCAGCCAAAAATGTTTGAGAAACATTGTCTCAAAGTTGATCTTACTGCTTTTAGAAGACAATATTGTTCAAACTTGGTTAACAAACCCCTCTCAGATGTCTGTTCTAGATTCTGCCTTGCTCATTTGGTTCAGTAAATATTCTTTGAGCATCTGCTATGGGCAAGGTACTAGCTTAGAGGAAGAAGGAAGCTCTTACTGTTAACTGGGAAGTAAGACTAAAATGGACAACTAGGCATCAGCCAAGGTATTAGTATAATTTGTTGATGCCAGTCCCAGCCCAGATATTATGTATCAGGCTTCTTGTGGTTATCATCAATAGAAAATATAATTGAAACTCTTGCTGAGGGGTGCCTGGGTGGCTCAGTGGGTTAAAGCCTCTGCCTTCAGCCCAGTTCATGGTCTTAGAGTCCTGGGATTGAGCCCCGCATCGGGCTCTCTGCTCATTGGGGAGCCTGCTTCCCCCTCTCTCTGCCTGCCTTTCTGCCTACTTGTGATCTCTCTCTCTGTCAAAATAAATAAATAAAATCTTAAAAAAAGAAAGAAACTTGCTGAAAGGAAGTCGATTGATTTATATAACTAAAAAATTGAGAGATTCAGTGGGATTCACTGGCTTCAGTCTGGAACAGTGGCCTAATGATATCATCAGGATCTGATTTCTTTCATATCTTTAATGTCAGCTTTTTAAAAAAAATTAACATATAATGTATTGTTTGACCTAGGGTACAGGTTTGTGAATCATCAGGCTTACACATCCCAGTTTAATGTTAGTTTTACCTTAAGGTTGATTTCTCTCGATTGTCCAGGTAAATTAAATTGTCCCATAACTTTAAGAATCTTTTTCCTAGCATTACCAATAGAAGTCTAGATATTCATTCTGATTAGACCGTCTCAGATAATGCTTGTCCCTGAATCTATCACTATTACCAAATTAGCTCAACCTGATTCATGTATGACACCTAAAAAAATGGGAGTAGGAATGAGGCCAAGTCAGTTTTCCCAAAGACATAGATCTCTGTGATCATCACTCATGATTTTTCTCTATTTGTGCTCAACCGTCTTAGTGAAGAAGGTGAACTTGTGGCACTCATTTTGGGTTTGATTATATTAAAAAAAAAAGTTAAGGATTCCAATCAAAGGTGCTGCTTCAGATACACAGTGGAATTGAGGCTGGGCGTGGAAGGAAGAAAAGTGAGGGGCCCAATGGAAGGGAGAAAATGGAGGGAGTAAGCTCAGGAAAGAATAAAGATGATCAAAGAATGGCATATTGGGATTTAAAATGTTCAAGGTAGAGCAGTCTCGGGATGTGAGAACTTAGTTTATCATTGGAAGTAGGTAGTTAAAGTTGAATAGAAATGAAGGTCTAGGGGTGCCTGGGTGGCTCAGTGGGTTAAGGCTTCTGCCTTCGGCTCGGGTCACAATCTGAGGGTTCTGGGATCGAGCCCCACATCAGGCGCTCTGCTCAGCAGGGAGCCTGCTTCTTCCTCTCTGCCTGCTTCTCTGCCTACTTATGATCTCTGTCAAATAAATAAATAAAATCTTAAAAAAAAAAAAAAAAGAAATGAAGGTCTAAGAATTTTGAGGCTGGGTGGATCATCTAAATGGATGATGCATCTTTTAGGATTATGAAGTTTACTATAAGCCTGATCTCAGTCTTTAGTGAATGGGGGGGAAACATGTGAAAGTAGTTAGATGAGAGTGAGAGTGTGTGGATTGAGTGGCAGCACAGTTGTAGGGCATAAGTCTTAGAGAATGAGCCTTTATACAAAATTGGCAGTCTTGTTTCTTCTACCTACAAACATGCTTTCTCTCCGTGTCTGTTCTTAATAGTTAATTATTTGTATTTATTTTAGTTGTTTGAATTTATGCTTGATGATACTGCTACCATTGTTAAATTTTTTTTTTTTTAAGATTTTATTTATTTGACAGACAGATCACAAGTAGGCAGAGAGACAGGCAGAGAAAAAGGAGGTAGCAGGCTCCCTGCTGAGCAGAAAGCCCGATGTGGGGCTCGATCCCAGGACCCTGGGATCATGACCTGAGTTGAAGGCAGAGGCTTTAACCCACTGAGCCACCCAGGCGCCCCACCATTTTTAAATTTTTAATAATAAAATTCTAAAGCCCTTGAAATAAATTTACTTCCAAAAATACTGTAGTGGATTCTTGTGACCACGAAAACTTGTTAGAGTCCCGGTAATGAGATGGGTCTTTTGCGTCTTCATGTAGGATCAAGTAGGTTTAGAAAACTGAATGTTCAGAACTAGTAGACCTGATCACCAGTGAGAGTCATTCCTAAGATCTTGTGGATTTAGGAAGATTTTGCTTTTCCTGTTTGTTTGTTTGTTTAAGATTTTATTTATTTATTTGACAGAGACACAGTGAGAGAGGGAACACAAGCAGGGGGAGTGGGAGAGTGAGAAGCAGGCTTCCCGACGAGCAGGGCTCAGTCCCAGGATCCTGGGATAATGACCTGAGCCGAAGGCAGATGCTTAACAACTGAGCCACCCAGGCACCCCCCGCCTTTTTTTTTTTTTTTTGAGATTTTATTTGTTTGTCAGAGAGAGTGAGCACAAGCAGGAGAGTGGCAGGCCGAGGGAGAAGTGGGCTCCTCCATGGTCTTCTCACTCAGCGAGGAGCCCAATGTGGGACTTGATCCCTGGACCCTGGGATCATGATCTGAGCCGAAGGCAGATGGTTAACTGACTGAGAGCCACCCAGTCGCCCCAGATTTTGCTTTTCAAAAGGTTTTGATATGAAAATAATAAGAAATAGGGAGGTATTATAGGGCCATTAAGGTTATGATTTTTCAGAAAAGATAAATGCATATTAGGAGTTAGAGAAAAGGTGCTCTTAAGAGGACGAATTGAAGATACAGGGTGAATGGAGAAGAGACAGTTCTTGGAGCAAAATCTGAAAGGAAATGTGTTAGCATTTAATGCAAAGATAAGGGGCAAGGGAAGATAATTTGGGGAACAGATCTTGAGGTAGAGATTGGGGAGCTTACTGAACTGTGGAAGCAGTGTCATTGTTTGAGAAAAGACGAAGATAGAATTCAAGGCTTGAGGAGACTTGAAATAGCCTTTTTAGAGAATGCTGTGAAAGAATTATTGTCTGCCAGTGATAACTGTAATTGAAGATAGAAAAGCATGTGGCCTTGGAGGCCAAGAGAAAATAATCTTCACTCTTTCTAACAGTATCTTTGGCCTGGAGGAGGTTGGAAAGCAGATAATGGGATAATTCAGATTGGGAATTACTATGATGGAAGATTTGAAGGTTAATGAATATATAAAGTACTACTGTGGGTAACTTCAAATGCTAAATGACATACATCTAATGCAACCAAGAGGAGATGCATTATAAATTATGCATGCTATACATTTCAATGGAGAATTATCATTAAAGCAAGATTTTCAATTTTTTTTTTAAGATTTTTTTAATGTATTTGACAGACAGAGATCACAAGCAGGCAGAGAGAGAGGAGGAAGCAGGCTCCCGGAAGAGCAGAGAGCCTGATGCAGGGCTCCATCCCAGGATCCTGGAGTCATGACCTAAGCTGAAGGCAGAGGCTTTAACCCAGCCTCTGAGTTGAGCCAGCCAGGCGCCCCAAGATTTTCAACTTTTATCTGTTTAGAACTCTAAATCAATTACATGCTAGTCTCTGGACTTGATAGAATTCTACTCAAGAAGAATTGTTGAGTCATAGTAACTAACAAACCCCTAGTTACCAGTTAGTGTGAAAGAAAGGAGAGCTTCAATTTTGAATGTCACTTTGTTGTTTTCTGTGTTACTGTTGAACACAGTGCTTGAAAAAGTTTGCCTTATTTTAAAGAGTGGAGAAAATTGGTATCAGGTTAAACGTGGCAGTTAATTTTATTCAGTTGTCTATATATTTCATCATCCAACCGTAAGACAGCAAGCAGGAGTCAGAGAAATGTGTACTCGGGAACATTCAGGTGGTGTTCTGTAGTTCAGCTAAATGTTGCCTGACACCTTTCTTCCCTGTGACCCCTTACTTAGGACTGGTAGTTTAATAATGGGAAGAAAAATGTTATAGTTTAATTTTAGAGCTGACACGCTAAAGGACTTTTTAAAATTTTTTTCAAAGACTTTATTTTTAAGTAATCTCTATGCCCACTATGGGTCTCAAACTCACAACCCTGAGATCAAGAGTTGCACTTTGTACGAACTGAGCCAGCCAGGCGCCCCTAATTTTTAATTTAAGAGAATGATATAACCTGCTGAAATCTTTAAAAATGTATTTAGCTACAGGTTATGGTTTAGAAGGCCGGAAACTCTTATCATCTTTCAGTCTTCAACCAAATTTCTACCTGCTCTGTGAATCTTGTCTCCATTACTCTAGCCCAGTAATCTTGCTTTTCTTATACTCAAAATCTCTTTCTGCCATTCTTTGGGGAACTAGCTAATGGTGGTATCTACTTCTTAAAAGCAGAGGCTGAGCCGAACATTTTGTACATAATAGATGTTCAGCAGATAGTCCTGAGTAACTCTGCATTTGTGTGCATACTTTGCAGAGTAGAAGGAAAAGTACAAAGAAAGGGGTGGGGTGATGGTGATGGGGAATGATCCGTTTATTCTTAGGAGTAATTCTGGGTCCATAAATATCTTCTGGATGAAAAACAAAAAAGCAGTGGTTTTGAAGAGTTTAAAAGATGCCCATGATATTAAACTATTTGTATCAGTCCTTTTTGTACTCTGGACTTCAAGCAGGGAAGTAAGTGAAAAATGAAGACTGAGCAAGGTAATTCCAGGTAGATTTAAAAGGAACATGCCTTTAAGAAGTAGCAGACTTTTGGGGCGCCTGGGTGGCTCAGTGGGTTAAGCTGCTGCCTTCGGCTCAGGTCATGGTCTCGGGGTCCTGGGATCGAGTCCCGCGTCGGGCTCTCTGCTCGGTGGCGAGCCTGCTTCCCTCTCTCTCTCTCTGCCTGCCTCTCTGTCTACTTGTGATCTCTCTCTGTCAAATAAATAAAATCTTTAAAAAAAAAAAAAAGAAGTAGCAGACTTTTGAAAAAGTTGTACAGACTTTATATATGTTAATATGTCTTTGCTTTCTTATCAGCGCATAGAAAACTATGCCCCAAACCTCAATGTTTATATATTACTCAATTCCTTTCTAGTAGATTACTTCTTTATTTAATAAAGTAGGAAAATAACATTATAGCCTTATGAGAAGTTTGTGTTTCAATGGATTTTCTATTTAAAACTACATTTTTGGTTAAATTAGTCTTAGTGAACACTGATATTTTTGTAACTTTTGGCTGATTCCTCTTTTCTTTTTAGGGTGAATAGATATGATATCTTAAATTCTCAAGACATGCATTGAGTTAGATATCATAACCAGGGCGAAGATATGAACAATTAGGCATTTGTTATTATAAGATTCTGCAGAAACCTTTTCACATTTGACCCACCTCAGATATTTAAAGTCTCTGTTTAATTTTCTGTGCTGCAAAGAAGCATGTATATAAATACATTAGTGGATTAATGAACTGGAGTATTCAGTGGCAGGCATGCCTGGTTCATTACTGCATTGAAGGCATCTTTTATATTATTTTATGATCCTATTCCTTCCTGCGGTAAATTTTAGAAGTATGGAATGAAAAAGTAAGTTTCTATTTGTGACTTGGTTTTTGAAGTAAAGTCCCTTTTTTAGAGTCAGATGATGATAAAGTAAATTAATGTTTAGATTACAGAAAATTGGAAAAGATAAAATTTTTTGTCTTTAGTGTTCACAAAATACTAGAACTTGATAAACCTAGTATTGTCTTTTAGAAAATCTGCTTTAATGATCTGCTAAGAATAATTTATATCTAGTATATCAAAGCACTAACCTAAGCAACTTATATTTACACAGAGATTATGAGTTGATTATAAATGGATATTAAAAGGCTTTAGAGATATACTTTATGCTATTTGGTTGCTTATGATTTATTTTTTTATTTATTAATATTTTATTTATTTACTTGACAGAGATCACAAGTAGGCAGAGGAGCAGGCAGAGAGAGGGGGCAGGAAGCAGGCTCCCCGCTGAGCAGAGAGCCTGATGCAGGGCTCGATCCCGGGACCCTGGGATCATGACCTGAGTCATTTTATTTTTTTAATTTTTTAAGGATTTAGGTTTTTTTAATAGTACAACCTCCTTAGGGCTTCTGTTTACTTACCTATGATAAATACTTACCATATTGTTTCCTCTTAAGCTTTAATGTACATGCAGATCACCTGGGTATCTTATTAAAATGCAGATTCTGGGGATGCCTGGGTGGCTCAGTTGATTAGGCGTCTGCCTTCGGCTCAGGTCATGATCCCAGCGTCCTGTGATCAAGTCCCGCATCAGGCTCCTTGCTTAGCAGGGAGCCTGCTTCTCCCTCTGCCTCTGCTGCCACTCTGCTTGCCTGTTCTCTCTCTCCCTCTCTCTCTCTCTCTCTGACAAATAAATAAATAAATAAAATCTTTTTTAAAAATGCAGATTCTGGTTTAGTAATTCTGGGGTGTTGACCTAAGAATCTGCATTTCCAGCAAACTGCCTGGTGATGCTGATTCATGTGGCCCACACAGTACACCTTGGGTTGCACGGAGCTAGATGGTTTCTATTGCTCCATGTTCAACATAGAATTGAGCAAAATCTTACTAATTCAGTTGTAAAATATGTAAAGCTGCCATAATGAGACAGGGGATAATATGAAGTTTATTTTTTAATTAATTAAGGCTTTTTGGTTGAAAGGAGAAGAAATAAGTTTAAACCAGCACCAATAAAAAGGAGAATATAGGAAAAAGAATATAAGAGACAATCTCACTGGCATTTATGAGCAAGAAATGAAATATAGCGGCGCCTGGGTGGCTCAGTGGGTTAAAGCCTATGCCTTCTGCTCAGGTCATGATCCCAGAGTCCTGGGATCAAGCCCCACATTGGGCTCTCTGCTCAGCGGGGAGCCTGCTTCCTCCTCTCTCTCTGCTGCCTCTCTGCCTGCTTGTGATCGCTCTGTCAAATAAATAAAATCTTAAAAAAAAAAAAAAAAAGAAATGAAATATAGCCAGGCTTCAAGGAGAGTGAGAAAGAAATCAATGAGTTTCTCTGGATATATGTTTCAGTCTCCCCTCTTATATTTTCTGGTACATGTTTTTGGCTTGCCACAGTTGTTATCTGTGGCTTTTACTGCTTGACCTTTCAGCCTCAAGACCTAGTACCTCTTGGGGTACCTGACTTGTGGCTCAGATGGTTAAACATCTGCCTTCAGGTCATGATCTCCAGGTCCTGTGATCAAGCCCCATGTCAGGCTTCCAGCTCAGTGGGGAGTCTGCTTCTCCCTCTCCCTCTACTACTCTCCCTGTTCTTGCTCGCTCGCTCTCTCTCTCTCTCTCTCTCCCGCTGTATCTCTCTCAAATGAATAAATAAAATCTAAAAAAAAAACAAAAACAAAGACCTACCACTTCTTGACAAGAGCATCTCTTTGTTTTAGTCCAGCTTTTCATCAGCCAATAATGAAGTGTTTCTACTTGACTCAGGTGTCCAATCTTGGGCAACTTAGCCTTCTGTGTTTGGGCGGGTAGAGGGTTGGAATCACACTGTAATAGGGCCAGTGAGATTAGTCTCTTTGGAGGGAAGGGGAACATGGGAAAGTTTCCTAAAGGAAGAGGGTGTTATTGCCTGTTCTACTACACATGTTTGTGAAGAAGGATTTGTGAAATTAATGAATAGAGTACAGGCATTTGATTAGGATACTTCATAAAAGTGTGTGTAAAAGTTACATAGACTGTAGTTACGGAACGGGCATTGTAGATCCATCCATTTAGTTCTCAGAGAACTAAAAATAATCCTTATTATAGCATACATATATTTTTTAAAATCTGAGTATTATCAGTATATACACGGGATAATGGCAAATGTAGGCAGTAAAACTTGAGGCCCCCCCCCCACTTCTGCCTTTTCCCAGTAAGCACTACTAAGGTACCTTAGCCTCCCCACTATTGATCATTTCCTGGTAGAAACAGCCTTGTCCATTCTTCTGCTTGCTGTCTCCTGGATCTCGTTCCATACTTTTATCTTGCATATAATTTTCTAGATAACACTAAGATTACGTTGTGAGGGAATGTAAACAAATTCTGCCATTCTTTGGTCTTAGAGAGCCACTGAAAACATGCGAGACTCAACTATATTCCGAAACCCTCAGTGTGAAAAAGGAAGTATAACATTTACCAGATGTATTAGTCAATCTCTGGGTTCTTATGACAGTTGAAGTAATTGCCAAATTACTTCATTTTTCCTAAGAGGCCATTCTGTCTGTGCTGTCAGCTCCCAATATAGATAAATAAATTTGAAAGTCAGTGGTAGTATTTAGAGCGATGCCCCCTTTCCCCTTTGGCTATCAACAAATCAGTGCTACAAATTCTGGTGTTCTGTTTTTCATGCTTCTGAAATGGATATATCCCCCCAAAAGTAGTATGCCTGATTAATAAATGTGAAATACAATAGTAGTAAAAATTTTATGTTAAAACAGTGTTTTGGACAAAAGTGTGAACAGTTTTTGGGGGGAGGAAATTCTTCACGGAAATTATTTGCTGACTTGGAATACTTATCCTTTTAAAATATTTATCTTAATTACAGCCTCTTTTTTTCCCCCCTTTCAGAAAAAGCCTGCGCAGAAGCTGGGTCAGCAAGAATGTCACTTCTTATATTGGTGTCCATTTTCTTATCTGCAGCTTTTGTTATGTTTCTGGTATATAAAAATTTTCCTCAGCTTAGTGAGTAAGTATACAGAAAGAAACTGAAAATGCTAGACATTAATAGATGGATTAAAAGTTAAATTAATCTTAAGCAACAGAATGTCATGGTGATTGTATATCAACTCTCATGGTTTGTAGCAAGTCCATATTGACACTGTTATTCAAACACTCCTTTCCAAATTTGCCTCTTGGTTTTCTGTGCAGGGGTTTCTTAGCACTGCTCCTCTAGTTAAAGTCTCATTTTTCTAATGGCTTTCAAATGTTTTTAAAAAATATAACTACATTAAGAAATATGTTTTTATATCACAATCCTGCATGCATGTGCCTGTCCATTTTCTCTTGCTCACTTGCATACATGTGTACATATAAAATTAACTTAAAGTTTCACGAAACAGATCATGTTCTCTTATATTTTCTAAATTATTCGATTTATTTTTTAATGAGATAAGTGAGGAAGCAAACTTATTTTAAAATCCATGAAAGATATTGACCTGCAGTTTGAAAAACATTGATGCTCTTCTTCTCTGCCTCCTCCCTCCCCTGACCCGTCCATCCATGTCTTCTCCCTTCCTTCTTGTGATCAATTTCTGTCTGCTTCTATTCATCCATTTCCAATCCCACCACATCTCTCTCTCCTCGCTCTTTTTCTTTTCTGCATTTTATGAAAATGATATGGTCTGAAAAGGTAGTTTTCACAGTGAAATGGACTTTGCATAAACCTTGTATACCTTATCTAGTATACGTCCAAAATTTCTTAGGCAAAACCTTGGGGGTGAAATGTGTTTCAGAATTTAGAATTTTTCCATTTTGGGAAGACTGCATGGAATAAATACTGTATATTATGTAGGTCCTCTAGTGGGATCTGGGGCAGCATCCCATAATCAAATACATTAACATTTTTGCCCAGAAAACGGCATCATAAAAGACTATATGAATAATTACGTAAGTGTGGATCAACTTTTGCTGACAAGGTATGAAGAACTTTTGGTTTTTAGAGGTTTTTGAATTTTAGGGAAGAGATTATGGACCTGAAACACACTTTAAGAAGGCAAAATACCCCAGGGCTCTGTGTGGTTTTTTTTGTACCCCCCCCCCCCAGGGCTGTTTAAACAGTAATACCACCCTTGTATAATCATAGATTACATAAAGGACTATTAAAATGTTGTTAGACTTTCAGCCAGGGTCAGACTGGTGTAGTAATGGATAACTATGAAATATTTCAAGGTGTTCGGAAGTTCCTGTTTTGCCCTAAATTCCTTTCATTAACAATTCCTTATGCTTGAAATTTTATAGTTAAACTTATCTTTATTTTAGTACTTTGATTTCTTACATCAGTATAAATGCCTTTGGGAGGCTAACATTCCTATTGATGGTTAACATTAGTGTGATTGAATTTTAGATCCTTTCTGGTTTTGATCAAGGAGGAGAAAGTAAAGAACTGACTGAAGAGGGCAAGAATATAGAGTATAGATTGAGGTTGTCTTTGCTCTCAGTCTGCTTGTAAGAATGATAATGAGACTTGTATATAAGTATGCTATTATAAACCTGTTATGTTCTGCTTATTTCTGTGTGTGTGTGCACGCAGATACAGATGTATGTGCACACCCCTATAATGAGTTTTTAAGTTTTTAAATTTATAAATGAGAAAACACAGTTTACCTGCTATTTTTATAGAATTTAAGCAGCAGTCTGTCATTGTTATGCAAGATCAGTTAAATTTTATCATGTAAAAAAATGGGCACAATATGCATTAAACACAAAGGTAGTTATTTGAGGCTTTTATAAGCCAGAAATCATTCGACACCAAATAGAAAGTAAAATGAATAAAAAAGAAAAATGTTGCCGTTTTTATCTCAACTTTGGGCTGGGATATTCCAGAAAAAAATGTGAACTGTAATTTCACCAAAAATTTTACTTAATTTTAGTTGTAATTAATTATTGACCTTAGTTTATCATGAGGATTACCCAAAATGATGCTGAATATGTTTTAAATATGTTGATATCAGTAGTTCACTAATTAATTCAAAATTTGTACTGGTGTTGGAACAAATGCTTTTAACCTAATTGAGTTTGGATCATCCTTATTTTCATATATAGATTACAGGTCTCATGAAATCATAATAAAGCATGAAAAACAAATAATTTATAGGCTTTTGAACTTAAAACCTACAAATTTATGGTTACTATATTACAGATCAAGGTATCAAATCATTTTGGATAAAATTTCATGTTTTGAACTTTGACAAAGTTATCTTGGCAAATTTTTCTGCTTTAAAAATTTCACTTTAATTTTATTTCTTTAGAGAAGAAAGAGTGAATATGAAGGTTCCCAGAGATATGGATGATGCCAAGGCTCTAGGAAAAGTTTTATCCAAATATAAGGACACCTTTTATGTACAAGTACTTGTAGCTTATTTTGCTACATATATTTTGTATCCTTTTTACTGAAAAAAAGTTTTCTAGTTTTATTCAAGAAAGAAGTTTTAAAAGTTCTGTTTAGTTATGCATAACTCTTTCTTTTAAAAATTGTTAATTCAGTGTAATTTAATAAAATATATATTAAAAATATATATTAAGTTAAAATGGAAAAAATTCTCACTTTAAAACTATCGCAACTCAGTTATTTCTGAATATTTATTACGAGTTCTTTTGTATTCTGCTTATTTCACTTATCATAAACATCTTCCTTTCCTCTGTATTATTCAAGATAATTATTTTATTTATCTAATTTATGATTATATTAGTTAATTATTTTAATTTAGTTTAGTTATGTTGAATTAATAATCACCACAGCATAATTTAAAAAATATTCCCTTAGGTTTGAAGATATAATTTGTATTTAATTTTTTATTTTTCTACTTGTCCACTTAGGAATCTTTTTGTTCATGATTTTTCCCTTCCATATAATGATTTCTTTGTAAAAAGATCTTAAGAGATTAATTAGTCAATTCAAAGAATATGAATTTTTAAAATAATTACTGGTATATATTTCATTTTATAGAAACATGTATTGTATTAACTAGTCAGGAAAATATCTTTATTCTTCCTACGTATTTTCAAATGGCTTATGCTACTGGTCAATAATCTTCTAATTTATGGGCTTTAATGTCAATCTGATTTTTTGTATTTTTTATTTTAATCCAACCTGTTTTCAGATCTTCTCCATTAATGAAAGACATTATTGGGGTGCCTGGGTGGTTCAGTCAGTTAAGTATCTGCTTTCAGCTCAGGTCATGATCCTAGGGTTCTGGGGTTGAGCCCCATGTCAGGTTCCCTGCTCAGCAGGGAGCCTGCTTCTCCCACTCCCTCTGCCACTCCCCCCTGCTTGTGCTCCCTTGCTCTCTCTCTCTGCCAAATAAATAAATGAAATCTTAAAAAAAAATAAATTATCTCTTGATTTTGGAAAGGTAATCATTATCCACTGCTCATGGTGGAGCGGGGCAGGGGGGTAGGGATGGGGGTGGGGGAGGCAGGCAGAGGGAGAGGGGTAGACAACCTCTGAGACAGAGGAGCAAACAACCTGCTGAGCACGGAGCTAGGTGCAGGGCTTGATCTCATGACTCCAAGATCATGCCCTGAGCTGAAATCAAGAGTCAGAGGCTTAACTGAGCTACCTAGGCATCCTCCCAACCAGCATTTATTTTTAAAAGTTAAATTAGTTACTTTGTTAATTCTCTCAAACTTTTTTTTCCTTTCAAACTATTTCTGTTTTGGCTTCTTCTATTTCCTGAATTTTTGGTTATTGGACTCGTCAATGTAAACTTTTTCTCCTAAAATTCAGTAGCATTTTCTTTTCTTGGATTTATATTAGATTAGATGCTATATGTTTAACATATATGTATGTTTCTATACTTGCCTCCTTATACAAATTTGGGTATATACTTAAGTGCACTGCACCAGTTATTCCTAGTAGACACATTTGTTACAGGTACATTTACAAAATCTTCTGCTGATGTTATAAACATTACTCTTTTATCCATCTAGTGAGAATACATTTTTATTTAGGTAGTGTGCTGTATGTAGGAACTTTGTCATTATTAATTTATTGTGAGAAAAAAATCAAAGTTAGGGAAAATTTAGAGAATTACTATTATGCACTTGTCTTTCAACAAGTTATTTGGCAGCTATTTGTAAAGTAACTTAATAGTATATAAACTGTTTTAAGAAACCCATAACTGCTGTCTTTGCCTACTAATTCTATTTTAGAGCCTATCTGGGAAAACCATAGTGTTAGACTTAAGGGTTATTTTGCCTTTATACACTTCAACCATAGATTAAAATATTTTCCCTGGGTAAGATAAAAACTTGGTTCATTTTTTTCATTTGACTTTTATAAAGTTTTTGGGAATAAGTCCTGTATTTTCTGTTTACTTTGGAAAGTCATCTTGTTTTGCCCTATTTTGCCTCTCAGCTTTTGGGTTATTAATTATATGGTGTTTACAAATCTAGTGTTTTGGGCGTTCAAAAGTAGAACAACTCCTGGAGCAATGAGGAATCATGGTTAGAGGCATGGCACAGTCTCATTTTAGTTGGAGCAATTCTAGAGCAGAGTTTGCAAGCCCAGGGCATTTGTAAGAAGTGATAGGCCATCCAGTTTAGTTGGAGTTTAGGGTATGAAAAAGGAAGGATAGAGAAATAAGCTTAGTAAGAGAGGCTAGATATTGCTACTCAGTCTGTAGAGGACTAAGGAATTTAGAATATTCAGTTGGAATTGGGTACTCATTGAGGATTTTGAGCTGTGGATGACATTAAAAGTGTCGCCATCATCCCTTTTTTGTTTATTTCCCTAAGGCTAAAATCTTTGAGTAACTTAAAAAGTTTATTTCATTATGGAAAATTTGAAATTACACAAAAGTAGAGAAAATCATAGAACGAACTCCTACGGACCCATCACCTAGCTTTAACAGTTACCATCAATATTATGCCAGTTTTGTTCTTGCTGTTTACCTTTCTTTGGCTTTTTGAGAAGAGAATAGGTTGGGAAAGGAAGGTAATATTTACTTTAGGTGATTTAGGTAATGCAGACTTTTAAATATTCAAATAGAAGTATCCATACCCAGTGTTAGTCCATAGGGGACTGGTTGAATAAGCTGTAGTAAATGTAAACCCTGGAGTGGACTCTGTATTAAAAGAATGAGAAATATCTCTCTGTGCTGTTACTGCGTTACTTCCAGGCTATCTTGTTAAATGACAAGAGCAAGGGGCAGAATAGTAAGTCAGTATGCTGTGTTTTATCTATATGAGTGCACACATACAGATGCAGATATTTTGTTACCTTTTTTTGAAAAGAAAAGATATCTTTAAAAGCCAACAACAGTGTTTACCTATGGGGAGAGAATGTGATACAGGGATGGAGGTGAAACCTCTAGATGTACTTCATTGCATAGATTTGACTTTAGAACGAGGTAAATATTTTACATAATTTTAAAACCAATTAAGTCAGAATGAAAAAAGACACAGGAAAAAAATCATTATTTTTTTTAAAGATTTTATTTATTTATTTGACAGAGATCACAAGTAGGCAGAGAGGCAGGCAGAGAGAGAGGGGGAAGCAGGCTCCCCGCTGGAGCCCAGGACCCTGAGACCATGACCCGAGTGAAAGGCAGATGCTTAACCGACTGAGACACCCAGGTGCCCTTGAAGATAGAAATTTTATTTTATTTTTTTTAAGATTTTATTTATTTATTTGACACAGAGAGGTCACAAGTAGATAGAGAGGCAGGCAGAGAGAGAGAGGGAAGCAGGCTCCCCGCTGAGCAGAGAGCCCGATGCGAGACTCGATCCCAGGACCCCGAGATCATGACCTGAGCCGAAGTTAGTGGCTTAACCCACTGAGCCACCCAGGCGCCCCGAAGATAGAAATTTTAAAGGAAGGATAGATGTTGAGGGAATCCACTAAACTCTGACCGACTTATAAGTAAACCATGTTAGGGATTTTTTAAAAGGTGCTGGGGTGGGGGGGTGTGCCTCCACACCAAAACTGGGAACAAGAGGGAAATAGTAAAAAGGCATAATTCTGTTTTTAAAATAAGGTTTGTGATTTTTACGATATTTTCTAACCCCTATCCTTTTTTAAATGAGTAGTGAATTGAAGTAAATGTTTGTAAGTTAGGTTAGAAACAAGTAATTATTATACCCTATATGTACCTAGATTTCCATGGAAATCCTGTTTCCTGTATATATTTTAGGAGTATACGCTGTGCATTAGAGAAACATACTGCAGGCTTTCTTTGTTCTTTTTTTTTCTTTTGTTCTTTTCTTTTGCCAAAGTGTTCTTTCCAAAGTTCAAAGTTCTTTTCTTTTGCCAAAGTTCTTTATCTGGTATATGTTGGATATTTGTCCTGATTTTTCTTTTAGTAACACACTTTTATTAGCATTGTATTTATGATAATGCTAGCAAATGGTCAGTTTAGAGTTAAAGGCATTATAACTGAATTGTAGGTTTTTTAAACTTCTAGATATAATTTTACTTTATTAATACTGAGATATGGATATAATCTTAAAATATAACTTCTATATTGATACTTTTTCCTAAGATGTTTGCTTTGTCTTTTAAAAATTCCATTTTATTATGTTTTAGTCCTTAACTTAGAAGTTAACAGCTTGCAAACATTTGCTATCCCGGGCTCTATATTTCTCAGTATACTCTCAGGGTTTCTTTATCCTTTTCCGCTAGCCTTATTTCTTGTTTGTTTGGTAAGTATATAAAATGAATTTGGGAGACTAGGAAAAAAAAGTAGCTTTTGATAGAATGATGAGGGAGAAGGATGGCATCTAGTCCCACCAGTCTATGTAAGCATAAACTCATTAGTTTTAAGAGGTGATTAATGTTAAAGTAATATCTTTTAAGTCTTCCCATAAGCAGATGTTTTAGTTTTTTTTTTTTTTCCTGGAACAGGGACATCACAGACTTAATTACATAGGCTCTGTTTTAGCCTTTCCTTCTTACTGTGTTTTGTAATTCAAACAGTCCAAGAGTGTTGGTGTGCACAGTGAGTTAAGTTCAGGACTACAGAGGGAGGGGGTAGTATTTTCAAGCATAGCAACTAAAAAAAGAATTGGCTCTTTAAGTCTTATTCTTAGGCTAGATGCTATCCTTAACTATTTGGATATAGTCACTAAGTTCAATCACAAGTGCCAGTTAGTTTCAGCTGGTCTCATTTTAGTCCTGATTTGGTCTGAGAAAGGACTAGATCAAATGGGTTCTTGTCCTCTGCACAAAGAGGAGTCATGCAGAGTATCCTCCCCTAACCCCGAAAGAAGTATGCTAGTTGAACTTTTCCTTAAGTGAGTTTATCTATGTGACTAAGATGGAAAGGTATACAATGCTTATGGCTTCTTGTTATTTCCTAGTGTTCGGGACTCGGTGCCTCATTCTGCTATATGCTCTCCTATTTAGTTGGGAGGCCAGTTGTATACAAATACCTAACAGAGAAAGCAGTAAAATGGTCACAGCAGGTAAGCATGTATTTTTAAGTTATTTAATGTAATTCTTTGGCTAATTGGGAGGTCATTGTATCAGTGTATGGTCTCTCTAGGAATTAAGCCAGACTCTGGGCTTTAATAGAAATGATCTTTCCACCTAAGTAAATTAAAGTGGTGGGCAAATAATGAATGTTAATCCTTTCAAATATGAAGTTTCTGTGCTGTAACAATAGTTTTATTTTGTTTTTGTTTTTTTTTAATATTTTATTTATTTGACAGAGAGAGAAATCACAAGTAAGCAGAGAGGAGGCAGGCAGAGAGAGAGGGGGAAGCAGGCTCCCTGCTGAACTGAGAGCCCAGTGCGGCGCTCGATCCCAGGATCCTGAGATCATGACCTGAGCCGAAGGCAGAGGCTTAACCCACTGAGCCACCCAGGCGCCCCTGTAGCAGTTTTATTTGATAGAGACAGCGAGAGAGGAACACAAGCAGGAGGAGTGGGAGAAGGAGAAGCAGGCTTCCTGCTGAGCAAGGAGCCTGATGTAGGGCTGGATCCCAAGACCCTGGGATCATGACCCAAGCCTAAGCAGACACTTAATGACTGAGCCACCCAGGTGTCCCTGTAACAGGAATTTTAGTTCCTCATTCCTAGTAAGTTCAGTCAGAGCAGAGAAGTCAACGTGTGAAGGCATTCACGATTTTGGGCACCTCACCTGTTTTGGGTTGATGCAGACCACTGTAGTGGGTCACTGAAAAACTTTTTCATCAGCCAACTCCTTGAATGCATTTCATCAGTAGAAATAACTGTTCTCTTAGTCAGGATCTCTACAAAGACAAGTGATGATAAATAATAGCAGCATTACACAGGAAGGTCTAATACAGTGTTTCTAAGAGAATCTTATTTTTATAAAGAATTAGAAGAAACAACCTGTTAAATCCCAGCGGAATTGTAGAAATCATTCTGCCTTACCCTTTTGCTTTACAGACTAAGAAATGACAAAGTAGGGTGCCTGGGTGGCTCAGTGGGTTAAAGCCTCTGCCTTTGGCTCAGGTCATGATCCCAGGGTCCTGGGATTGAGCCCCACATCGGGCTCTCTGTTCTGCGGGGAGTCTGCTTCCTACTCTCTCTCTGCCTGCCTCTCTGCCTAGTTGTGATTTCTCTCTGTCAAATAAATAAAAATATAAAAAAAAAAAAGAAAAGAAATGACAAAGTAAGCGTTTTGCTGCAAATCACCATCATTATTTGTAAAGCAAGATCTAGAAGTATAAACTAATCAGTGCTTTTATTTAACTGGCTAAATATCTCCATATACTTATGCAATCTCATTTATCTAATGAATGAATCACTCATGTAATATGTATAAAAATAACAGAAAAATGAAGATTAAATTGGAGGCTAGGTTTAGTGACGTGCTGTACTAGCCCTTTACATTGTAGGAAGTTAAAGGCATTAAAATATTAGCCACATGATGTGTATCTTGTATATAGTTTTAAGTTCAGTTTTGCTTTTTGAGGTGTAAAGTGTCATTGTTGAGCCATATTAGCTGGGCTCATACAGAACCATCTTTAGTAGTGTAACATTAAGCTATAAGTACGATTAAAAAAAAAATCTCATTTAGCTCTGGTAAAGAGCATGTGTTAAGTAGTTCATTGTCATTTTCAAGCTCCTTTTTTGATCAGTTCTGTTGGATAGATTCTGAACTATCGGGGAATGAGAATTCAAAATAAATATTTTATATTAAGCAACTTATTTTCAATATTGGCCTTATCTTGATCCTAACTGGTTTCTTTCTTATGACAGGTTGAACGTCATAGAGAACATCTCATTAACTACATTATATTTTTGAGAATAACACCATTTCTGCCTAATTGGTTTATTAATATTACATCCCCTGTGATAAACGTGCCACTGAAAGTTTTTTTTATTGGCACTTTTCTAGGTAAGGCCTCTGGTTCACGGTGTGTTAGAACTCATTGTGTATATACCTAACAGTGTCCGGCTGGGCTAGGTTCTGTGTTCTTTGCACACATGCCAGCACCATATATAACTCTTGGGCACAGAGCCTATCATACATAAATAGAAATGTTTGTTGAATTGTGTTTAAGTATTTCTGTGTTACTTCTTTTAAAGAAGAGCACTTTCTGTTGGATATTTTTATAATCACACAGGTTTGAGCAGGACTTTAACTAACTCCGTTCTCTCCCTTGGTGGAGAGAAAAGAAAATCAAGGTGCCCTTTTTGAATAATTTACTCCCTTGTCTTTTAATCACACATTGAAATATTGAACTTTAATGTTCAGTAGAAAGTTGATCTATTTTTCTTTTTTATTGACATAAGTATTTATTATGGGCATTACCAGAAGTATGGGGGAGGCAGTATTAATAAAATGTTCCTGCTTTCAAGGAGCTGGCACTTAATTTTGAAATTAATTAGTGGACATAAAAATTCATTTATACATTTTGTGAATTCTGATGGTTCTTTAGTTAGAGTATTCTGCTTTTCTTTCTAATTTAATTTGAATTGTGTAGATACCAATGAAATGAACAGATTTCTCTTGTACTATGTGTTGAAGTTTAAATTAGTATTTATAGATCTTGAAAAGAATAATCAATTTTTTGTTGCTGCTTTAAAAAAACTCATGACAAACTTGAAAATCTTAGCAGGGATAATTTTGGACTTTGTAAAACAATGTTACGTTCATGGAATCAGAAAAGAGAATTTATCCCTATCTTCTTATTTTACATGTGGAATGCCTAGAGATTTAGTTAACTCAACTTGGTCTAAAGTTATTTTTCCATTTTGTTCTGGTTTTTAATAAAACATTGTTCTATCTATGCTGTTGAATAAACTGCTCTTACTCATGTTTTGAGTATCTTTCTATTTCTGAGCATCTCCTACCACTTCATTTTTAAGTATGTTCTGTCAAGAATGAATGACAATCCACTCAATCTTATTTTTGAACATTTAGATTATTTCCAGATTTTTGTTACTTATAATGCATTGATGAACATCCTTGAGACTAGATCTTTGCTTGTATAAATTAGTATTTCCTCCCCCCGCCCCCCGCCAAGATTTTATTTATTTATTTATTTGACAGAGAGAAACAGTGAGAGAAGGAACACAAGCAGGGGGGAATGGGAGTGGGAGAGGGGTAAGGAGGCTTCCCACCAAGCAGAGACCCTGATGCGGGACTCCATCCCAGGACCTTGGGATCATGACCTGAGCCGAAGGCAGATGCTTAACAACTGAACCACCCAGGCACCACCCCTACATTAGTATTTCCTAAAGCTGAAATTGCTGAATCAAAGTACATTCTCTTTTTTAAAGCTATTGATAAATGTTGTCAATTATTTTATGGAAATTTTTCTTGAGTTTTTAAGTTCATTATCCTTCAGAGGTAGGAAAGATTTAGTTCTTTATATGGAAATAAATGTGAGGGGCTTTAAATTAAGTTACATTTTTCCAAAATGGAGATCAGTATATTCTTACAAGAAATTTTATACAGAGAAAATTTTAATTTTTAAAAATTTGAATATGGATTTATTTGAATCCATTTAAAATATTACATAACAAAGTGTTAGAATAATGTTAGTGCTGTTATGAGTTATGAATAATTTTATGAATGTAAAGTATATTACAAAATCTTATTTTTAAAAAATTACTGCTTATGTTTTTATTTTTTATTTTAGGTGTTGCACCTCCCTCTTTTGTCGCGATTAAAGCTGGAACAACACTTTACCAGCTTACAACAGCTGGGGAGGCTGTTTCCTGGAACTCAGTATTCGTTCTAATGATTTTGGCTTTTCTATCCATTCTGCCAGCCATCTTCCAAAAGAAACTAAAGCAGAAATTTGAGTGAGAAATCATCTGGGTTTTAGTTTTCCTATTATCATCATCATTGTCATCATCGTCATCATCATCATCATCTCAGGATTGGCAGGTTTATGTGTTAAAATCACCTCTTCAGTAATTTGAAATGAGTTTGTAAAATATAATTTCCTATCACACAGTTAAAGTAATGCATGTAAGTGGCAAGGGAGAGAAGAAAGTAAAAATAGAAATTGATGTACGATGAAAAGTACTGTCAGTAGTTACGATAGACACTTTCTAAATCACTACTCCAGGGTAGCTATAGATAATTAGTAGCAGCACAGTAGGAAATTCTTGATCCAACTGATTGAACTTAATATATTTCATGAACTGGCTCCACATACTTACCCTTGACTGGATAATTTAGTGTTTTTCCCTCTTAATCCCTTAATAATAACTAAAATAGGGAAAGCAAACACAAAATAAAAAAACAAAGATTCTAGATTTTTAAAAAGTAGTATTACAGTTCTTACTAATATTATTAGTCTTTGTTAAGAACATAAACTTGAAAACTAAAGCTCAAAAAGAGATTTACAATTTCTTTTTTTAACTTTGAGGTAATAGATATGTTTAGAAGCTGCATGTTGGTGGATTATTGAATCTGGAAAGGATATCAAGTTATATCTGTTTTCTAAATTTATTTTGTTTTTCCTGTTCTAGATTATCATGGGTTAGTCTGAAATTTATAATTCTGGCCAGTCTATTTTCACCTTTTTTCTAGCTTTCACAGTATTTCCACTGTGCATATGAAAATGGCAATTACATGATAATTGTATTATATTGGTGTTGATCATTTATATTCGGATAATATTTTGTTACACAATTCCCTTTACTGTCTCAGAGGGGGATCAAAAAAAGTAAACATTCAAAGTATGCAGTTTTTAGATGATAGATTAATTATATTACTTTATATTTTGAAACGGAAGCAATGGCAGCATAACACTTAAGTGGTTAAATACAGTTTATTTCAATAACTGAAAAATTTACCTCGTTTATTTATTAGTCTGGTCATTAAAGTATATATTATGTAATTATCCTTTTTATGCATGATACACTTATAAGAATGCCTTGTTTCATTTTTATTGATGGGTTTTTTGTTGGGGATTGCTTTTGATTAATGTAGTTAACCAACTTAGTGTTTTTACTTTTTATAACTCAAAGTAAAATTAAATTCTCACGTAGTAACTACTATATTTAAATGGTCCTAGAAAAACTAAACAGCTTTTTGCTGCTTAATGGTAATACCCTTGAAGTCTTGATTCTAGGACATAGCTGATCTATAAGGTAAAGTACTCTTGTCAGTTTTACCTTCACCCAAGACTGTCATATTGAAAAGTACTTTAGCTGTGGGAGAAATCCTTCTATGTTTTTATTGTGAGAGGAATGGTCATCCTCAAAGCTTGTTTCTACTACATAATGTGGACTGATTATTTTTTCTATCACAGTATTAACAAATGGATTTATTGTAAATACAAAGAAAATATATTAATTAATATACTATTCTTATGTCACCTGGCCTTTTGTGTGTAATTATTTATTGTAATTTCTAGCAAGGTTTTTCTTCCTTCCTTATTGACCAGAGATTGAGTGATACAGCTTTTGTTATTTTTACAAATGATCTTAAAACATAAGTCTTTTTGGACAAAGTTCGCTAAATATTACTGTATAAAATGTAGTTGAGTAGATTTTTATCAGACTTTTAAAAATAAAAGTAAGAGCTTGGACTCAGGAGAAGCCTACTTACTTCAGTGTGTATATATTGTATTTACTCTATTTTCAGAGTATTATCTCTATCCTTATCATTGATTCTTTCCCTTTGCTGATGATTCTTTTCAGAGTTTCTTAGAAAACTGAGCTGCCACTTAGGTGGGGTGTATTTTCTTCTTCCAAGAGAATAGCCAGTCTTTTTCAGATTCATCATCATTGACTCTACCCTAAATGCAGTCAGTGACCTGTATTCATGGATTTACAGACATGGCCTGATCCCAGATGTAGATTCAAGCTTCAGCCGCATCTTGAAGACAATTACATAGTAATAACCACCAGAGAGCAAGTATGTATAATGGAGAGGCAAGCACGCTAACTAGGAAGCTGACACGCTGAGACTGTTCACCTTGGTTAGTGGCCTTTCTCTGGAGTTCTGTTACTTTGAATATAATATTTCTAAGCTACTTAATAAATGCAAATTAAAGTGTAATAAGAATAAATTATACTGAAAAAACTTTAATGTAGTACTTGGGATTTATTTCCTGGAAGTATTTATGTTAAAAAAACATTTTATTCATTGAATAAAAATATATTCTAAAATTCTGATGTACATTTTCCCCTCTAAGAACAAAAAAAATTTTTTTTAAGATTGTATTTATTTGATAGAAAATAAGTGAGCGGAAGCAGGGAGAGTGGCAGAGGGAGAAGGAGAAGCAGGCTCCCAGCAGATCAGGGGGCCTGATCTCAGGACCCTGGGATTGTGACCTGAGCCTAAGGGAGACGCTTAACCAACTGAGCCACCCAGGCACCCCCAAAGAAATTTTTAAAGACCTTTAATTTTTATACTTGGCTTTTGATAATCTTAAATCAATTTTTAAAGTTGTAGAGGTAAAAAAAAAATTATAGAGGTAAGTAATACAAGTAAAAATCTAAGTTTCTGGGGCCCCTGGGTGGCTCAGTCATTAAGCATCTGCCTTTGGCTCAGGTCATGATTCCAGGATCCTGGGATCTAGCCCCACATCAGGCTCCCTGGAGCCAGCTTCTCCCTCTTCCACTCCCTCTGCTTGTGTTCCCTCTCTCACTGTTTCTCTCTCTGTATCAAATAATTAAATAAAATCTTAAAAAAAAAAAAACAAGCTAAGTTCTAGTTCATATGATTTCCCTATAAAAAGTCTCTTTAATTTTTAAGATTATGAGAGAGAGCATGAGCGGGGAGAGAGAGGGGAGTAGAGAAAGGGAGAAGCAGACTCCCCACTGAGCAGGGAGTACAACCCAGGGCTGTTCCCAGGATCCTGGGATCATGACCTGAGCCGGAAGCAGATGCTTAACCAACTGAGCCACCCAGGACCCCTCTTCGGTTTTTTTGAAAATGGGTAGAATAAATCAAAAGGGCTGAAGCTTTCCTGGTGTGTAAATGATAATTCAGGGCTTGTAGTTTAGATGTTTAGAAAGTGAATCATAGTGCAATTTCATTTCTTTTCTTTTTTTCCTTATGTAGGAAAACTTTCTAGGCTGGGTGACTTTAGGAGCAATTTGTTTAAGCTCCGCCTCATTTTTCTCATCTGGTACAAGTGAGTTCTAAAGTCCAGGTTCCTTATAGCTCAGATATGATAGAATTCTCTGAAATTGTTAAAAAAAAGATTAATAAGTCCTTCTTTGTTTATGGTTTATTTATTTATTAGAGAAGGCATGCACAAGTTGGGGGTAGGGAGAGGGAAAAGCAGACTCCTCACTGAACCAGGAGCCTGACTTGGCACTCATCTTGGGACTCATCATGGGGCTGGATCCCAGGACTCTGGAATCATGGTCTGAGCTAAAGGTAGATGCATAACCGAGTGAGCCATTCAGTTGCTCCAATTAATAAGCCCTTGTAATTATGTATCAATCTCAACTGGGCTCTGGGACATCCAAACAGCTGGTTAAACATTATTTTTAGGTGCGTTTGTGATGGTGTTTTTCAGAAGAGATTAGCGCCTGAATTGGTGGTTGCAATAAAGCAGATAGCTTTATCCACTGAAGGCCAAAACAAAATGGTTGAATTCACTCCTCCTGACTGGTAAGCTGAGACCTTGATTATCTGCCCCTTGCATTTCTGTTTCTCAGGCCTTTAGACCTGGACTAGAATTGACATTGTTGTCTCTCAAACTTTCCAACTATGCCACTGGCTTTCCTGGGTCTCTAGCTTGCAGACACCAGATGGCAGGCACTCTCAACCTCCACAATCATGAACCACTACCTTCTAACAAATCTCATACACACACACATGCACCTTGGTTCTGTTTCTCTGGAGAAACCTAATTTAAGGTTATAGGCAACTGTTGCATGGAGACGTGACATAGCAATAGATACAGCAGAGGAAAATTGGAACTTCTGGTTAGAACATATGCCAAAACATTACAGAAGGAGAAGCTTAGGAAATAATGAAGGAATAGTGATGGGTACAGAACATTAGAATTTGTCATCAAGAATTATATCATGTGGTGTCAAAGGTGCCAGTGCTCATGTAACTAGTGGTATGCGTGACTCCTCATAAAACATATTTGGGAACATGTAGAATTGTCAGAATTTATATATATAGCTAGCCTCTGGCTACACAAAAGTAGTGAGGAAGAATAATCTTTACATGTAAGGCTTGGGAGATTTTTCATGAAGTCATGTGATAAGGGCGCTAGGGGATGCACCTTGGAACAGCAGTCTTAGCTAGATTTAAACGCTTATAGGAGTGATTTTTAGTCAAGTATAGAAACTAAAACCCCCAAAGACCTGAGAGGCTCTCTAATCTTTCTTAGGGGTCTAATTTGGGTGGAGGAGATGCAGGATGAGACACTGGTCATCTTCAGATAACAATTCTAACCAGCCTTGTTGGGAAGGGAGGCCTCAGTTCAGACTTGAGCTGGAATAGAGTTCAGAGGCATAATGAGTAAGATTCTGGGCAATGGAAATAAACACATTCCCTTTTGGTCAAAATGCTGTCTGAAAGCTACCCTGGACATAAATTACTTCAGCTGTGAATGTACGGGAAGTCTTGATTACAAACAAAACAGAAGCCTAGCAGGCCTCAGTATATGGGGACAGTTATGAGAAAACAAAGGGATGTTTGGGAGTGGGAGGGTGAGGATGTGTTAGGGTTAACACTAACCCATTTTTACTGTTATGGTGAAGCTGGGCATTGGGGCTAGGCTGCACTCATGTCCTGGAACTTAATAAAGTATGTTTATTATTAAGGTTTGTTGATTGCAAGCAACAAGAACTGGCTCTGGCTTGAACAAAAGGACATTTATTAGCACCTCTGGAGGCCCAGACCCAGAAACACTGGAATGCCTCAGCAGGATGGAAGGCAGGCTACTGCTAATGGAATGAATAAAGTATAGTTGTCTTCACCTTGTCGCTTGCTCAGCATTTACATTCCAGGGGTCATATGCCCCCCGACTCAGCCAGGAGAGCTGGCTGGGAACTGATTACAGTTCCACCAGGCTAAGGCAGAAAGAAATTGGGATGCTAACAGGAAGGGGAAATGGATTCAAGTTAACTAAAAAGCAACAAGTGGGAAATTGGAAACGAGATGCTGCAGTGATTGATCCCAGTGAGTAGAAAGCTTTGAGGTTATACATGCCATGTCCTTTCCCCTACACATGACAGAGACTCTGAAATGAGACCATGAGACCATCAGGAAGCTTATCTATGACAGGCCTTGGCATGGGACAGAGATAAAAAGGAGATGTGGTTCTGAGAGGGGAGAGTGGCAGAAGACCCTGCCTGGGAACTCACCCAATTTAGGGGTTCTGCTGTTTGTTTATCCAACAAGAATATACAATATAGAACTCTGAAATCAAAAGTCCCCGAATTTTGCCTGTCAGTCTATCCTAAAAATGGCTCCATTCATACGTCCAGTTTTATGCCAAGTGGCAGCCATTATTTATTCTTTCTTCACCTGCAAACAGTTAGTTCACGAGCAAGACTGTACCTCCAGAACTCTTGAATGTAATTTCTTTTATCTTTACTGCTAACATCCTGGTTCATCCAAGTCCATCATTATCTTTGACTTGAAGTACCTCAGTAGCCTAATTTGTCTGCCTTGTTCCAAGGTCACCCTCCTAAAATCCATTTTCTCCACAGCAGCCAGCACTATCTCTTAAAAACTCATCTCCTATTAAAATGGTGAACCAGCATAACCTACTAGCTTCCTCCCCAAAATCAACCCTAGGGAAACAATGGAAGCAAGAGAGGAGCACAGATCTGAGAAGTCAGCAACAAACACCATGAGAAACCCCCGGAGAGAAAACAAGCTTTAGTTAGCTTTGCCTGTGTGTGTGTGTGTATGTGTGTGCATGTGTTAACTAGTATTAGCAGCTATAGCCATGGTAGAAGACTAGAAGACAATGAGACAATGGGGCTTTAAAGTTCTGTTTACCCCTTCCTGTGTTAAATGATAGCCCAGAATCACTGTGTCACCAGAATGACAACATAGTGCAAAAGTCCTGCTGAGGTGAAGAATTGGTGAGTATCACTTCTCTCTCCCTGCTCCATCTAGGACTGAGTAATCATAAACTAAGGAGACTACCTCTTAACACTGGAGTTTCTTCCCAAGAGAAGACTTCCCAGGTGAAGTTCCTGGCCAGAGGAGTGGCCTAGTACTGTGGCAGTAAAAAAGAATCTTGTCTTTAAATTCACGAAGAAAGACACTATAGCTTTGCCTTCAGCCCCTCCTCAACACGTATAAACAGAGTAACAAGGGATGGCTGGGTAGCTCAGCTATTAAGCATCTGCCTTTGACTGGGGTCATGATCCTGGGTTCCTGACCCACATCAGGCTCTCTGCTCAGCAGGAAGCCTGCTTCTCCTTCTCCCTCTCCCACTCCCCCTGCTTGTGTCCCTCTCTCTGTGTGTCTCTGTCAAATAAATAAAATCTTTCTTAAAGATTTTATTTATTTATTTGACAGACAGAGATCACAAGTAGGCAGAGAGGCTGGTAGAGAGAGAGGGGAAAGCAGGCTCCCTGCTGAGCAGAGAGCCTGATGTGGGGCTCAATCCCAGGACCCTGAGATCATAACCCGAGCTGAAGGCAGAGGCTTAACACCCTGAGCCCCCCAGGTGCCCCCAAATAAACAAAATCTTAAAATAGAGTAACTAGTCTAGAACATGAAGTCATAAAGCAAGATAACACTTAAGAACAATCACTATGAAAGAAAGACAATAGAGGCAACTGGGTGGCTCAGTGGATTAAGCCGCTGCCTTCCGCTCAGGTCATGATCTCAGGGTCCTGGGATCGAAACCCCGCGTCCGGCTCTCTGCTCTGCAGGGAGTCTGCTTCCTCCTCTCTCTCTCTGCCTACCTCTCTGCCTACTTGTGATCTCTCTCTCTGTCAAATAAATTAAAAAAAAAAAAAAGAAAGACAATAAATTGAACAATGTATAATCCTTAAAGCAGAATTATTGGATCAGATACATTTAAAAATAACATATTCAAGATGATAAAGATATTAATATGCAAGAACAAGAAATCATAAAGAACTAGGTAAAAACACTAAGTATGATATATGTAATAATTGAAATAAACGATACAGGGGGTGTGCCTGGGTGGCTCAGTCAGTTAAGTGTCTGCCTTCAGCTCAGGTCACGATTCCAGGGTTCTGGGCTCCAGCCCCATGTCTGGGCTCCCTGCTCAGTGGGGAGCGTGCTTCTCCCTCTCCCTGTGCCCCTACCTCCTCCCTGCCCAACCTTGTGCTCTCTCTCTCTCTCTCTCTCTCAAATAAATGAAATCTTCAAAAGAAAAAAAAAAAAAAAATACAGGTGTACCCGGCTGGCTCATCAGAGGAGCATGCAACTCTCAATCTCGGGGTTGTGAGTTTGAGCCCCACGTTGGGTGTAGAGATTACTTAAATAATTTTAAAACGGAATACAATAAATGCATGCTTAAACAAAAATTTAAAATGAAAGGATTGGAAAATATACCAGGTAATCTTTTTTTTTTTTTTTTAAAGATTTTATTTATTTATTTGACAGAGAGAGATCACAAGTAGGCAGAGAGGCAAGCAGAGAGAGTGAGAGGGAAGCAGGCTCCCTGCCGAGCAGAGAGCCCGATGCGGGACTCGATCCCAGGACCCTGAGATCATGACCTGAGCCAAAGGCAGTGGCCTAAACCACTGAGCCACCCAGGCGCCCCCAGGTAATCTTTTTAAAAGAATTTTATGTTGCTTCTTAGATCCTGGAAGAAAGAGCCTGCTGCTTTTGCCACTAAAAATCTTTCATATCGGGGCGCCTGGGTGGCTCAGTGGATTAAGCTGCTGCCTTCGGCTCAGGTCATGATCTCAGTGTCCTGGGGTCGAGCCCCGCATCGGGCTCTCTGCTCCGCAGGGAGCCTGCTTCCTCCTCTCTCTCTACCTGCCTCTCTGCCTACTTGTGATCTCTCTCTCTGACAAATAAATAAATAAAATCTTAAAAAAAAATCTGTCATATCACCTGCAAGGCTGGAGATGGACCATGGGCATCTCTGCAATCCTTCCTGCCCATGGAACACTGCCAAAAGTAGCAGGAAGATAACATCCGTTTCTCTTTTCCATTCAAATTTTTGCAAGGGCAAGTTTGTGGAAACTATTTTGCATGCAGAATTCCAGTATTGAGAGTTTGTAGTTTTCCAGTCCCTGCAATTCAGAGAATAATAATCAGGGTCAGCTACATAATTTGTAGGGGTCAGTGCAAAATGCAGAGCCCTTTATTCAAAAGGCAGGGGGAGAAAAGGTGCCATTAAAGGCAGCAAAATAAAGAGATTTTTTTCCTTTCTTCAAGAGTCCCCTTCTTGACTTGTTATGGTATTTTTATTTTCTGTTTAACATTGTTCTAAGTAAAAAAGTTAAAATTGTACATTATTAGTTTACATTTATATTGTGCTATGCCGGTTTTAAATGCAAATACAAGAGTATTTACCCACATGTGGACTCTCTGAAATAATACAGTTCTACTCTGAAGCTCATACATGCATATATATTCAATTCTTACGTGAATAGCAGAAATGCTGCCAAAAGTAACTCAACTGTTTTTATTTCACTTCTTGATACAGGCACATTCTACCAACAGTCTCTGCCTTCTTCTGACTGATGAGTAAGGAAGGACTGAAAGGAGAAGGGACTATAGGTTGCCCTAATTTTCCCTTTTCCTTCTATTTCATCACTTTTAGCCGGTGATTGCTACAAGGAAGTCACATATGTAAGAATGTGATAGGGTTCCCTGGTCACTTGTGTTTCTTAGAATTCCAATGCCTTCTTTCTGTGTCGGAAGCAAGTTCTGGTTTGAAAGGAAAGCATACTCCATCAGGACAGTCAGCACCCCTGCTGAAGCAGTTGTAGACAGAACATGCTAGCTTTGCTGAGGTCCCAGGCATCACGGGCCCACCAGAATTGTCTGTTCATGGAGTATGCAAACGTTCCCTGGGAATGAGGCAGCAAGGAACTCCAGATGTGCAGATTGCTCAAACAGTGTCTGCTCGTGTGCACGCACCTTTGTCCCATAAGACTTCACTTACAAAATACAAGTATCCAGCATAAAATTATGAAGGATTTTAAAATGGCAAGAGCAGAGAATTAAACTGACTTCTTAGCCTTTCTGAATACCGAGCCCGGGGCATAGGTGAAATACCAGGAAGCTGGCCCTGGGTGTAACAGGAGGAGGTAGGGATGGGTGTTGACTGTCAACTACTTTTTAGTTTTGTGAGACTGAGTCCTACTTCCTGTGTCCTGCTATTTCCTGGCACCACTTTGGGCAACGCAGAGAAAATGCAGCCCTGTGGTTAGCTCATACCATGATTTTGAGTGAACTAGAAAAAGTGCCCCTTTCTTAAGATGCTTTACTGCCATCTGTTGGAAAACATCATAATCACTTTATAAATTAATGGTGACTACAGTGAATGGTGTCTCTTGGGCAATGGTGAGTCTATAAAAATGTGAGTGGCAGCCCTGCCTGTTCCCTTCAGGGCCCCTGGGGGCCAGAGGCACACACACAGAGACTCACAACCTGAGCTTGGCAATCTTAGTGGGCAACAGGCAGGGGGCCAGGTGGCAGGCCTATGGGTGGCCCAGGCAACCTCCGAATCCTAGCCTCAGAGGCATTCGTTTGAGAATCAAAACCGTTTGTTCCTCTTTTTTACATTGCCTTGTCCTGTGGCAGCCCATGAAGATTGTCATGGTGGGGATTTTTGGCCAGTTCCAACATCTGACAAAGCTGAGTGGATGGAAATAGTATTTTTATCTAGAGGAAACCTCTACAGGCAAAAATAAAATACAAAATACAAACCCCCAGCTTTTTTTTTTTTTTTTTTTTTTTTGCTTTTGGCTGGAGTTACATTAACTCTTTGTGATCCACATATTTTGTACCAATTAAAAAATCTTGGGGCACCTGGGTAGCTCAGTTGGTTGGGCATCTGTCTTTGGCTTGGGTCATGATTCCAGGGCCCTGGGGTCAAGCCCCGTGTCAGGTACCCAGCTCAGTGGGAAGCCTGCTTCTCCCTCTCCCTCTGACCAACCTGCCCCCCCAACCTGCCGTGCTCTTGTTCATGCACACACACACACACACACACTTTCTCTCTCAAATGAATAAATAAAAAAAACTTAAAAAAAAGGATTATTTATTTATTTGACAGAGAGAGACACAGCGGAAGAGGGAACACAAGCAGGGGGAGTGGGAGAGGGAAAAGCAGACTTCCCACAATAACAGGGAGCCAGATGCAGGTCTCAGTCGCAGGACCTTGGGATCATGACCTGAGCCAAAGGCAGATGCTTAATGACTGAACCACCCAGGTGCCCCTAAATAAAACATTTTTTAAAAAAAGTTCTTGGGGCGCCTGGGTGGCTCAGTGGGTTAAAGCCTCTGCCTTCAGCTCAGGTCATGATCCCAGGGTCCTGGGATCGAGCCCGGCATTGGGCTCTCTGCTCAGCAGGGAGCCTGCTTCTCCCTCTCTCTCTCTGCCTATCTCTCTGCCTACTTGTGATCTCTGTCTGTCAAATAAATAAACAAAATCTTAAAAAAAAAAAAAAAAGCTCTTAACATCAGGGGCGCCTGGGTGGCTCAGTCCCTTGATCATCCAACTCTTGGTTTCTGCTCCGGTCACCACCTCCTGGGTGGTGGGACTGAGCCCAGCAAATAGCTCCCACTCATCGGGGATTCTGCTTGAAGATTCTTTCCTCCTGCTCTTCCCCCACTTGTCTCCTCTGTCTCTCTCACTCTCTGTCTCAAAAACAAATAAATAAACCTTTTTTAAAAATCTTAACATCAGATGAATGTATCTTTTATTCATAAAAAATGGGAAAACTGACTACAGATGCAATTTGTTTCAGAGATATCTTTTTTATTTTTTTAGAGATTTTACTTATCTATTTGTCAGAGAAAGAGAGAGAGAGCACAAGCAGGGGTGGAGGACAGCCGGCAGAGGGAGAAGCAGGCTCCCTACTGAGCAGGGAGTCCAATGTGGTACTCAATTTCAGGATTCTGGGATCATGACCTGAGCCGAAGGCAGACGCTTCATCGACTGAGCCACCCAGGCGTCCCAGAGACATTTTTCTGATTATAGGGTCCCTGGGGTGTGAAAACAATAAAAGGATTCTCAAAGATGCAGCTACTGGAAACCCTGCTCATGGTCAGGAGTGGGTAAGCCAAAGACTTGAGAGAGCTAGGGGTCTGCCTGAGGTCACATGATCTGGGTAAATTGCAGAATTAGGATTCTAGCTTGGGTTTCCTGGTTCCTCGGTCAAGCGGCCTCTCAATCCCCATGAATGAGCATCTGCTTCTCTCTTCATCCTCTACTTCTTCTTCCTGAAATTTTATGAACCTTTGGTCAGACTCAGAAAGGGCCCAAACCACTTCATTAACATTTGCCAAAAGATTATTGGATACTGGGAATACATTGTATTTAATAACAATGGCTAATAAATCTTTTGTGAGCCCCACACTGACTAGTGACCCAGTTATATCTCTTCTTTGTTCACAGAATACATTAAACTGTCCTCTTGAAAGTGGAGCATCCCTTTATGCATGAATATAGACAAAGTGTTCTCCAAATATGTCCTAGGACATAATGCTCTGAACTTTAGAAATTCAGTTTATTTTGATTACAGTTAATTCTTGATGTGCTATTTGAATTCTGTCAGTAACATTATTATAAATTTAATCATCTAATAATTAAACACCATTCATTTTTCTCTATAATAATTCTGGTATGATTTTTCTGTCTGTCACACTAAAGGCAGATTGATAGAACTTGGAAAATTGATAGTATGACTCTATGTTTTTGTTTACAATCAGTAGGATAAAATGCTAAAATATTCAATTCTATAGATGTTTTCTCATTTTTTTTTATTATGGTATCATCTACAGATAGTAAAATTCACTCTTTTTAGTGTGTGGTTTTGTGAGATATGAATTACAAACAATTGTGTAACCACCACCACAATCAAGATACATTACAGTTCCATCACCCCGAAGAAATTTTTGAGAGTTAAGCCACAGTTAAATATATCTTCCTTTTGGGATCTTGTCCAAGGGCCTTTCAGGTCCCTCATTGGGTCATCTGGCCTTTCCCAGGAAGTTCTTGGCCCTCAAGTTGATGGGAATAGTGAGGCCACTACGTTCACAGTCTAAGAGAGAGGGCTGGCAGCAGCACAAATAAGGCCATCCACCCAAACTCTCAAAAGTCTCCTCAACCTAGGAGGATAGAGAGGAAGAGCAGACCATCAGTGAGACACTCCTGGGTTTGTCAAGAGGCAAATGTATCTCTCTGCTTATTTGGTCTTGGCAGTCTGCCCTGTCTCGGCCTCCTCAGGTACGCATAACACACACACACACACACACACACACCCCATGCAGTTATTTGCAAGTGCAATTACACACACATCTAATATACATGAATGCACACATACACATGATCAACCCTATACACAAATGCTCCCTCACATATAAACGCCAACACACGGGTACACAGATACTCACACGCATGTGCTCATGAACCACTTCTGGGAAAGTTGCATCACTTATGGACCTTATCTGCAATTTGCTTCTCTTGTTGCTCAACTTCATATTTCCCCATGCCATGAGCCATCAGATGCTACTTGATACTGACTCTTCTTTGGGGCTTCTTTGTTACTCTGGGGTGGTGTCTGATTTTATTTATTTATTTATTTACTTACTTACTTATATTAACGTATAATGTATTATTTGCCCCAGGGGCACAGGTCTGTGAATCATCAGGCTTACACATTTCACAGCACTGACGATAGAACATATGCTCCCCAGTGTCCATAACCCAGCTGCCCTATCCCTCCCTGCCCACCCGCCAGAAACCCTCAGTTTGTTTCATGAGATTAAGAGTCTCTAATGGTTTGTCTGGGTGGTATCTAATTTTTAACCAGTTTTTAACCTCCCTTGTGTCATTGAGGGACATGAGGAGCCTGATGCCTGTTATGAATGAGGTACTGGGGGCTAGTAGGACAGTTGGGCATGGGAAAGTGAAGCCTGTGTGACTTTTGTGGAGATGGATTGCTGTCCGGAAGGAGCTGGCTGCCAGAGATGGCTGTGGGTAGATTAGTCTATATCCAGCTGAATTTGTGTTTCTAGTCTTAAGAAAGCCCATATTGTAAAGCATCCGTTTCTCTGTGTCATCAGTGAGATTCATTTAGTTTTGCACATGGTGAACTCGTCACTGAGCATTGGAGAGTAAGGGTTTTGAGCACCTGCAGGGGTTCATCAGCTTTTTCTCGAATGCTGTGCTGTGAACTAGGGACTGGGTGGGTTCTGCCTGGGTGGAGTCAAGTTGATTCGGGTCTTGCTGGAGGAGATACCCCTGTTAGTATAGGGCAGAGACTATCTCTGAAATGATAAACAAGGCATTGCTAACTTTGATTGCTTTGGGGGAAGGAAACTGAGCCACTGGTATCAAAGTCCTTCGTGATAAGATGAAGAAGGCTCTAGGAGTTTTCAGCAGAGGACCCTTAGAAGAGGAGGGGCATGAGCTCAGCCCTGAATGGGGTCAACAGGTGAAGGAGGACAATTAATCTGATATTAGCTTGGAATCCAGCCTTCGCTTGGCCCTATCCTCTCTTCAGAGGCTCTATATGGAGCCAAGGTAAGAATGTACAGATGGGAAGGTTAGTGGGAGGGGTATTCTAGCCTCCTTGCAAATATAGTATGCCAGGTCAGGTGAGGGTCCTCATAGTTGCCTAATAGTGTCTCACCCCTTGCTTGTCCCTCTGGGTCCAAGGCAGGCCTCGCTTGGAAGGACAAGGTGGGACTGCTGATGCTTCCCGAGTTTTTTAGTGGACACAGGCCATTGTCCCAGGGATTTTTGGACCCACATAGCTCTTCCTTTTGGAATCACAAGTTTGAGTTGGGGCAGCTAGGCCCTATTCTAAGGCACAAGTGAGGTGAGGGGCAGAGGGAAAAGACTCGGGCTGGGAGCCGGATGGACATGGGGCTGAATTCCAGGACTCTGGGATCATGACCCAAGCCAAAAGAAAATGCCAACTGACTGAACCACCCAGATGCTCCTAAAAAGTTTGAATATTATTTATTTATTTTAAAAAATTTATTTATTTTGCACTTAAATTCAATTAATTAACAAATAATCTACTATTGGCTTTAGAGGTAGAGGTCAGTAATTCAGCATCTTATAGAACACCCAGTGCTCATTACATCATGTACCTTCCTTAATGTCCATCACTCAGTTACCCCATCCCCCTACCTCTCTCCCCGCCCATAACCCTCAGTTTGTTATTATTTATTTTTGAAGAGATAATACATCATTATGGTTCAATACTCAAAAAGTACAAGACAACATACAATGAAACATTTCCTTTCTATTTCTTAGCCCAGACATTCAGTTTCCTTCCCTAGACTTAATCAGTTTCAACAATGTCTTATTTTTTCCAAAAATAGTATATACAATTTTATACTTTTGTATATGTTTTATAATTTTGTATATATACTACACAAAAATAGTATATACACTTTACATCCAATAAAGAAAGTACATAGTTCAGGGGCCTGGGTGGCTCAGTTGGTTAAGTGACTATCTTGGCTCCAGTCATGATCCCAGGATCCTGGGAGCAAGTCCCACATCGGGCTTCCCCTGCTCTGTGGTGAGCCTGCTTCTCCCTCTCCCTCTGCCTACCCCTCCCCCTGCTTTTGCTCTCTCTTTCTCTGTCAAGTAAATAAATAAAATCTTTTTTACAAAAGTACATAGTTCTTTTATTTTCTCTTATTTTTACACAGATAATAACATATTTCATACCCTTGTTTTTTTTCTTACATGTATCATCTCATTTAACTCATACAGCAAACATGTGAGACAAGTAATATTATCTCCATTTAGAGAGGTTAAGAAATTTATCTAACATTACAGGTTTTGTAAATGGTAAATTTGAGATTTGAACCTGGGGAATCTGATTTCAGAGACCCATATTATTACGGGAATGTCATAACGCCAATCTTTTATTCCACTAAAAATCCCAACAGTAAAATTTATAAATCAGGAAACTGATTCGTTTCACATTAAGTAAGAAGGGCTATCTTTTTTTTTTTTAAAGATTTTATTTATTTATTTGACAGAGAGAGAGAGAGAGAGAGAGATCACAAGTAGGCAGAGAGGCAGGCAGAGGGAGAGGGGAAAGCAGACTCCCTGTTGAGCAGAGAGCCTGATGTGGGGCTCAATCCTAGGACCCTGGGACCATGATCTGAGCCAAAGGCAGACACATTATCAACTGAGCCACCCAGGAACCTCTACCCTTTCCTTTTTAAAAGCTATTATCCAGGGGCACCTAGGTTGCTCAGTTGGTTAATTGTCCAACTCTTGATTTTGGCTCAAGTCATGATCTCAGGGTCCTAAGATCGAGCCCTGCATTGAGCCCTGTGTGGGGCTTCACCCTCGGTGGGGCCCCATGCTGGGCTTAGAGACTGCTTAAGATTCTTTCTCTCCCTCTGCCCCTCCTTCTCTCTCTCTGATTTAAAAAAAAAAAAAAGCTGGTGTCCAAGAAGTAAGTTCAGAACAACTAAAGATTGATGAGTTACCTTGAAATTCAATTATTTTCCTGACTGTGGGTTTTCCCCTCAATTTAAAAATTTGTGGTAAAATAAATGTATATAACATAAAATTTGCCATATTAATCTTATTTAAGTGTGCAGTTCAGTGCTATTAAGTACATTGATAATGTTATGCAACTCTTTTCATATTGCAAAATGGAAAGTTTATACCCATCAAATAATCACTCCTCAGGGGCGCCTGGGTGGCTCAGTGGATTAAGCCGCTGCCTTCGGCTCAGGTCATGATCTCAGGGTCCTGGGATCGAGCCCCGCATTGGGCTCTCTGCTCCGCGGGGAGCCTGCTTCCTCCTCTCTCTCTGCCTGCCTCTCTGCCTATTTGAGATCTCTCTCTCTGTCAAATAAATAAATAAAATATTTAAAAAAAAAATCACTCCTCATTCTTCTCTCCCCAACAACCCCTGACAACCACCATTCTACTTTCAGTCACTAGGATTTTGACTAGTCTAGGCAACTCGTGCAGGTGGAATCATATACTATTTGTCTTTTTGTGACTGGTTTATTTCATTTAGCATAATGTCCTCAAGTTTCTTCCATGTTGTAGCATGTCTGACTGTCCTTCCTTTTTTTTTTTTTTTAAGATTTAATTTATTTATTTGACAGAGACAGTAAGAGAGGCAACATAAGTGAGGGGAGAAGGAAAGGGAGAAGCAGGCTTCTGGATGAGCAGGGAGCCTGATGCCGGGCTGGATCCCAGGACCCTGGAATTATGACCTGAGCCGAAGGCAGACACTTAACGACTGAGCCACACAGGCACCCCTGATTGTCCTTCCAAGGCTAAATAATATTCCAAGATTCCATTCTATATTACATTTTGCTTATTCATTCATTCATGGATGGACACTTGGGTCGCTTCCACATTTTAACTCTTACACACACTCTCTTGCCCCTTGTTTTTTTTGTTTGGTTGGTTTTTTTTTTCCCCCTTGTTTTTTACATTAACAATATATCTTGGGTATTTTCCCATGTCAGTACACAATGATTCTCCTTTTTGTCTTACAATCTTTCTCTTGCTTGTTTTGTTTTACAAATGCATATTATTTCAAGTCTTGCACAAAATGTAGTTTCTTTGACTTGTCTCCTATAGCTGGATATTTGAATTGTTACCACTTAGCTTTTCTGTTCGTCTTTGCTGTTACATACTACAAAGGATATATATCTATATATATCTATATACACACACACACTTTTCGAGTTAGTTTTGATCCAAGATACGCCAATGACCTTTTTCCATCTTTCAAAGCAGGGTTTGGCTCTGCTCTTGGGCAATCTTTTATGATCATATCCTCCCTCCCCTTTACTTTGGTGTTGCTTTTCCAGGGTAGAGACTTGCAAGGTATAGATAGTCCTGCTATTCCTATATTCCTCCAGGGCAGCACCGACATTCCAGAGAGAAATAAAAGGGCAAATAATCTGGTGTCCCTTCAAACCGGTTTTTAAAAAGTACTTGTTAAGGGGTGGCTGGCTGGCTCAGTCAGTAGAGCAGGTGACTCTTGATTTTGGGTTATGAGTTCAAGCCCCACACTGGGCATAGAGCTTACTTTAAAAAAAAAAAAGCTTATTGAATATATATCAAGCAAAAGGAAGGTGATTTTTTAATAAAAATTATATATTTATATTAAAATGAGGGGTTTATTATATGCATTGTATATATCATTATGTTTTACACACTATGAAATTGTTTTTATTTCCCAGTATTTCCATTATTGATATCATTATCCAGCAACCCTCACTAAAAGTAGAGGAAACTTACGAAGTTCCAAAATATTTTTCAAACTATGCTTAATGATTTTCTGGGTTTCATACAACCAAAATGTTTCATGCTTTCAGTAGCTTGTTCTTTTTTCAGTTTTCTTATAACTTTAGAGCCAGATGATTTTAAAGGGATTAAAAGCTGGACGATACTGTGCTATGCTTTGTTCACTGTTTTTCAGAACTAATAGAATTTTTTTTAAAGATTTAATTTATTTATTTGAGACAGAAAGTGAGTAAGAACAGAGGAGAGAGGGAGAAGGAAGAAGCAGAGGGAGAAGGAGAAGCAGGCTTTCTGCTGAGCAGGGAGTCAGTCCTACATAGGCTTGATCCTAGGACCCCTGGATCCCAATCTGAACTGAAGGCAAACACTTAACTGACTGAGCCACCCAGGTGACCCACTAATAGAATTTTAAAAAAATATATTTTTATTTATTCATTTGACAGACAGAGATCACAAGTAGGCAGAGAGGCAGGCAGAGAGAGGAAGGGAAGCAGGCTCCCTGCTGAGCAGAGAGCCCAATGCAGCTAGATCCCAGGACCCTGGGATCATGACCTGAGCTGAAGGCAGAGGCTTTAACCCACTGAGCCAGCCAGGTGCCCCACTAATAGAATTTTCTAATGTGTGTGTGTTTGCTAAAGGGAGAGAGAGAGATGGAGAGGAGAGAAATCAAGAATGAATGCAAGGTTTTTGTATGAGTTGAAAGAATGGGGTTGCCATTTATAGAGATGGGGAAGAATGTGGAAGGGCAGCATTATGGGGGCAAATTAGAAATCTGATTTGGAATATGTTAACCTGGAGATGCCTTTAGACCTCTAAACTGAGATGATAAGAAGTCAGTTAGATACACAAATCTTGAGGTCAGGGACAGGTTTTAGGCAGAGTTAATATATAAAGAGTACTTAAAACAGTGCCTTGGATGTCCTTTTAACCTAAGTCATGACTCTCTTTTATTCAAAACTCTCCAGTGACCCTTCAATTTATTCAGAGACAAAGGCCAAATCTTTACAGTGTGCCTACAGAGCTCCATGTAATCGGTTTTGTCTCAATCCCAACATCTTCTACTTTGGTGATAGTAACACTAGCTGCTGTAACAAATAAACTCCACAGCACTGGGGGCTTAACATAATTGAAGTTTACTTCTTGGTCACAAAACAGTGCAGTGTTGGTATTTTTGGTCAGCTGGAGTCTTTCCTTTATGTGCTTGATTCAGAGATCCAGGCTCCTTCTACCACTCTTTAGAACCTCAGAATCCTCTACTGCTAGCTGGTGGACAGTATGAAAGAGAGAGAAAAGCCTCATTTGCTTCTTAAATACCCTGACCAGCAGTGGCACACATAAATTCCTACACACAATTCTTTGGTGAGAACTAGTCACATGGCCACATCTAGATGCAGGTGGGACTGGGAAAAGTTGCCATGACCAGACAGCTGCTTCCAAGGGACAACGCCACACACTGTGGAAGGAGAACATTTTTTGGTGAACTACAAGCCAAATCCACCACACCTTCTACCGTCTTCTACCAGTCCTCCCATCTCAACACTTTCTAGCTACCTTAACCTTCTTATAACTCCTTGAACCCTCTAGGCACACTTTGTTCTCATGCCCTTTCCTGAAATTACCTTCCCTCAGATGTCCACTTGCTTTCTCTCATGTCTTTCATTGTGAAAATGGGTGCCCCAATATGCTACTTATTGAGAGCCTATAATGCCCCAGATATTTGAAAGTCCTTTTTTCATTGATTTTTAAAAATTAATTAACAGGGATGCCTGGGTGGCTTAGCTGGTTAAGCATCTGCCTTTGGCTCAGTTCATGATCCCACGGTCCTGGGATCGAGTCCAGAATTGGGCTCCCTGCTTAGTGGGGAGCCTGCTTCTCCCTCTGCCTGCCACTCCACCCTGCTTGTGCTTGTTCTAAGAAATAAATACATAAAATTAAAAAAAATTTTTCAAAGCAATCTTGGGAAAGGTAGAATGATTATTCTTATATTCCAGAGAGGTTAACTGATGTGCCTCAGCTCACACAGCTAGTAAAGGCAGGAGTGGGGATTTAAACACTAAATCTAAAGAGCATCCAGTTCAGTTTTCTCTCTGACTCTCAAAAGAAGCAATCATGCTGCCAAACATATTTCCTACTGAGAAGGAGATCACTTTACAGTTGAGTATTCTGGGCCTCTGAGCAGTTACATTTCCCAGGACAAATTAATACAGTTGGGCTTTTGTTTTGAACTTGTGTTTTATGAGTTGAGTTAGTTTGAGAGATCTCCCAGCACCTGCTTGCCCTGGATGCATGGGATAAAAAGTCTCTGGACTTTCAAACTGAGGAGATTTAAGTCTTTTTCAAGTCTCTTCTTCCATATCACCCCCAAGCGATCATTTTAAGATGTCAGTCAGATCTTATCATTCCCCAGCTCAAATTCCTCTACGTTACCACCCCTGACACACTCTACGGGATACAGTCTCTGGCATATGAAGTCTTTCCTGCTCTGTCCCTCTCCTCTTTCCCTGGTTTCATCCCCTTTTAATTCTTCATTTCGCATAGAAATGAATTATTTGCTGTTGCCTGAATGTACCATTTTATTTTAAAGATTTTATTTATTTATTTGACAGAGAGATCACAAGCACGCAGAGAGGCAGGCAGAGAGAGAGGAGGAAGCTGGCTGCCTGTTGAGCAGAGAGCCTGATGTGGGGCTCGATCCCAGGACCCTGTGATCATGAACTGAGCTGAAGGCAGAGGCTTAACCCACTGAGCCACCCAGGTGCCCCTGAATGTACCATTTAAATCTGTAACTCCTGGTGATTGCCCATGCTTGCTGAAACCTCTTTTTTTCTCTCTTTTTACTTGAGAAATTTCTTTTGATCCTTGGAACTCGGGTCAGAGTATACTGTCTTCTGGAAGCATTCCCTGATCATCTCCCTACCTGGGGAGATGCCCCAGATGCTGTGTAATGATTTAGCTTTCTGAGTCCTCTCTACTGTCTCTGTGTCCCCAACATACAGGATGGGGTGGGGCATCGCTCTGAATAGGCTCTCTGAAGCTACCTTCTCTTCCCCATTTTATTTTTTTCTTTGAGCCCAATACAGGGCTTAAACTTATGACCCCGAGATCAAGACTTGAACTGATATCAAGAACTGAGCTGAGATCAATAGTCGGATACTTAACCATCTGAACCACCCAGGCGCCCCTACTCCTCCCTGTTTTGTCCCATCAGTTCAGGCAGGTTACATACAGGGAAGGGCAGGTGCTATGGTTCCCAGTGATGTTGGCTGTGACCTCCAGGCCACCCTCCCCAAGGGAACCAATGCTTGAGAGAAGTACCCAGGAGAGAACCCATGGTTGGTCCTTGGGGAAACCAGCTACTTTCTGGAGTCCTTAGTTAGCAGCCTGCCAAAGCAAACCTCTTGCTGGAATAATAATAATAATTTATAATAATAATTTATAATAATATGGTATGTCATCTATGTTCCAGGCACTATTATGACCATTTAACCAGTCTGCAAATTTATCTTATGTAACTTTTACAAAAACATGACTGCTGGCACCTGGAGAGTGCCCAAGGTCACATAGTAAATGACAAAGTCAGGATTCAAATCTGGGCATTCTGTTTCTAGAGCTCATGGTAGTCACCTCCATACTATATTATCTCCCTGGCTTCTGATCTCCAGGTTCCTGCCTACCTTCTGTGGGAAACCAAATCAGAGGGTCCCAAGGCAAGGGCTAGGAGGCAAGTTTCTCTCCTCCTTATTCCCTACTTTCTCTCAGGAGGACGGGCGTAGAGATGGATTTGAGAATTCTCATAAGTGGAAGGGGAGCTCCTAAGTGGCCTGAGCTCTGGAGGCTCCAGGAGAGAAAAGGGGACAGTCTGGAGCATGGGAAAAGGCCTGCCCTGCGGTGGTGGGTGAGGGAGCTGGGAGCTAACCAGGAACCCAGTATTCTAGACCGGGTTTTGTCTCTTAGACTCTGTATAGCCTTGGAGGAAGTCCTTGCTTCTTTCTAAGCCTTAGTTTCCCCATTTGTAAAAAAGGGTAAATATGGGACTGGCTTATCCACTCCACCAAAAGAGAGGGCATCTTCAGCTCTCCTGAGGAAAGAGCAGGGCACGGAAGCCAAGGTGCAGGGCTAGTGGATAGAGCTATCTGAGGTCTAGGTCTAGCCTGGAGATGGGACGAGGTGGGCTGCCGAGCTCAGTCCCGCGACCCCATCCCTGAGACAGGGCCGGGTTAGGGAGACGTCGGGATCTCCCCGGTGAGGAGTAGGTAGGAGGACAGAACATGGACCAAGATCTCAGCTCTGCGGAATGCGCCCGCTCATCCCTCACCTCCTTATCCTCTCAAAAGGAGTCGCAGCCTCGAGGGGGTGGAGGTTGCGGGCGACCGGGCAGTGGATGGCCGCGTTGCGGCGGCCGCCTGGGAAACTGCGGCCCTCTGGGCCCGAAGAGCATCACGTCATCCTTTCCGCCAGGCGCCCGCCCCCTCCCCGACGGCGCCTGCGCAGGCGCGGTGGGAGGGGGTCGCGGTGGGGGCTCTCCTCAGCGCATTCCGCCCTTCTCCAAGCTCGCTCGGGTCGCGGCGCTCTCGGCTGGCGGCGGCGGCGCGGAGAGGAAGGCGTCCAGGATGCGGCGCGGGGCGGCCCGGTGCCCCCCTGCCCCGTCACGGCAGCCGCGGCGGCCGCGGGGACCGGGCCAGGGCCGGGGGCGGCGGCCCGAGCCGCGGTAGCGGCGGCGGCGGCGGCGGGAGGGGCGGCCTGAGGGCGGGCGGGCGCCCTGGTGCGGGGACTCCGCGCTCCGCACGGCCCGGCCCGGCCCGGCCCGACCCCGGCGCCATGAGCGGCGGCGGCGGAGGGGGCTCGGCGCCCAGTCGTTTCGCCGACTACTTTGTCATCTGCGGGCTGGACACCGAGACCGGGCTGGAGCCGGACGAGCTGTCGGGTGAGTGTTCGCGGAGCCCAGGGCTGCTTCCCCGCGCCCGCTGCGGCGGGGAATCCTCGAGGAAACCTTCCCGCTTTGTCCCGGGAGCTGGACGAGGGCCGGTCCGCGGGACCCACGGCTGGCGCGGGGGAAGGGGGCGTCGGGCTGGAGGTGGGGTAGCGGGCTGAGGGGGCTCTGAGTCGGCAGGAGTCCGAATAACCCCTCCGCCCCTCTGCGCTATGGTCCTGTAGTAGGCGACGAGGAGGAGGGGGAAGCGTTGTGTGTTCTGTCTGGTGAAGGTAAAGTGACTTGGTACAAGATGAAGGTAAGCCTGTTGTCGAACACCCGCTAGGGAGCGAAGAAGGTATCCCACATCTCAGTTGAAAGTAAGTTCCACCCAGACCGAAAAACAAAACAAAACAAAAAACAAGGAGAGCAAAACAGAAACTTGTGAGTTTTTCTGGCCCCTTCCCAAGAAGCCAGTTCCTCAAAACTGTTCTAACTCAGCCCTGGGCTGGGCTCCCTGGTTTGGTAGGACATGAAGTAATAAAGTGAACTTGAGGCACAAGAAGGGTGAGAACTCTCTTAGTTCTAGAAAGGGCTTGTACCAAGCCATGCCTCTTTTTATGAGAAGTAATGGGTGGCCGTTATGAGACCAGCTTCATTTGTGAGTAAAAGGGCGGTGACCTAGTGGGAGAGTCTGGGTTGGGTGGTGATGCTTCTCAAGTCATCTTTCAAAGGGGAAGTAGTAGGAAAGTGAAGAGGGGGCCCGGATCAAATTGACAAGAATTGCAGAAGAATGTCATAATCGTAAAATCCCCATGAATTCCACTGCACTGTCATTGGAACCTTTGAATTGCAACAGTTTTGAAAAAGTTTTTGGAGTGTCCAGTTTGCAGGTTTCATGTGAGTTTGTTGTATCATCCTGATTTGATGAGGGATTTCCTTTTCATTGTTTTGTCATGATGTATTCACCAAAGTTTCCTGGACGTTATTATGCTATTGACTAATTTTACCTTGCTTCAGAGATAATAGGACAAGATTTTTGTTTTGTTTCATTTTGTCACCAGAAAAATTCCAATGTTTCTTGTGGAAAAAAAAAAATTAGGTGTATACTTCAAATGACAAAATAGACCATCTTTTAAATTGATGACCTTTAACAAGGTCAGAACAGATATACAGTTTTCTCAAATTAATACCAGATGGAGAAAAAAAATCATGAAACAATAATGCTATTAATACTAGGCCTTTTGTTGGGGCAACTTTATTGTTTCAAGATCACTTCTTTAGATCTTCAAATTCTAATACAGATGTTGGTTTTTCATGTATGTTTCATATTTATTAAATTTGTGACTTTGTGATGCAGTTGTTGGAATTCAGTCCATGATGTTGGAGCTGGGAGAGACCTCAGAGAGGAATATGAACCCCAGGAAGAACAGGAGGGCCAACATCCTGTTAATTAATTGCCTGACTTTTGGTTCAGTGCTCTCTCTTACAGTAAACTGCATTTCATTGCGTGGTTGGGTTTTTAGAAGACACTAACATGTTGAGAAAGACTAAAAATATCACAGTTCTCCCCCATAAAAGAAACTTTGTAAAGTGGTGGAATACGCAAGTGTGTTTTTGTTTTTTTTTTAATGCTGTGCTTTGAGTATCTATTAAATTATATAGAAATTTGATTTTAGGGACGCCTGAGTGGCTCAGTCAGTTAAGGATCTGCCTTCCGTCCAGGTCAAGATCCCAGGGTCCTGGGATTCAGCCCTGCATTGGGCTCCTTGCTCAATGGGGAACCTGCTTCTCCCTCTGCCTGCCCATCCCCCTGCCTGTGCCCTCTCTCTAACAAATAAATAAAATCTTAAAAAAAAAAAAAAGAAATTTGATTTTAGAAAATGAAGAGAATGGTTCACAAATGGTAAAAGCATTAGAATGAAGCTGGGAAATGATGTTGTAGTGAGAGCATGGGTTTTGCACTTAAACATTACTCCTTTGCAATATGTTGGCTATCTCTGTGACTCCGGGGCAAGTTAGATAACTGCTGGGATCGTCATCTATAAAAAAGAGAATGTACGTAAAAAGCATTTCATCAAGTAGACTCTCAAAAATGTTACTTTTCTGCAAAAATTATCTGCAAGCGAAAATTATATCCCTGTGAAAATTTATTGGGAGAATAAAGAAAGGGGGAATCAATTGTATAAAATGTGTGAAGAAAGAGTATTTTTTCTGTCTTTTTAAATGTGGTGGCAGTAGTGGAATGCCAAGACCATTTATTCAGTAGGTGGCCTTTGTTCGAATGGGCACTGATTGAAGGATTTCTTTTTTTACTTCATTTCATTTCTGGTGAGTTGGTGGGGGAATCTGGACTACCCAGAAGGAATCTGAAAAAAATAAAAACAGAATACAAATAGCTTTATGCAGGTCAGTCTTGAGACTCTCCAGGGTGCGTTTTCTCTCCATAGCTGGCCTTGTAGTTCTCAAACTGATGATGTCATAATAAGTGAAACTATAGCAAATTGTGAATTGCACCCAGGTCTTTAGGGAGGTACTGAAGAGTCTAAGTTCTCTCTATGCAAATTAAGTTCTGTACTTCAGGTTGCTTCTGTACTCTTAAAAGCGAATCCAGAACAGGCAAATCAAAGACACTTATTTGTTCCTCCTAGTTTTGTGGAGAAGGATTAAGATTCATTTTCATGTTGCGACAATAAGCATAGAGCTTGCCGAGTTGAATATAAACTCAAATCACTGGATTTTATAGGAGTCCCTCCCTCTCACTTCCCCTTTCTTTCACACTTAAGCATTTAGGCAAGTCATATGCTTATTTGTTGTGCAAGGAACTGAGGAAGGTATGAAAATTGTTTTCTGGTTAGTTGAGAAATTATTTTGGGTTTGGGGGAGGTGATCAATGAATGAATTGTAAGTCTAACCAACTTTGGGAATAGTGTCTGCTTGTTAGCTTCTTGAGCTTGTCAGAGAGATTAGCAAATCTGTAAGAATTGCATTTGAGGGGCACCTGGGTGGCTCAGTGGGTTAAAGCCTCTGCCTTCAGCTCAGGTCATGATCCCAGGGTCCTGGGATCAAGCCCCGTATTGGGCTCTCTGCTCAGCAGGGAGCCTGCTTCCCCCTCTCTCTGCCTGCTTGTGATCTCTGTCTGTTAAATAAATAAATAAATAAGGTATTAAAAAAAAAGAATTGCATTTGATACATGTTTTCCATTCCTGTTGGTTCATCCTAAGTGGGGTGGCAGATGGTAGTAGAGTCCAGTCCTTATTTACCCCTTTGATGGATGGATATCCCAGGTATATTTGTTTCTCCTTTTTCTTCTTGTGATCACCGCTGGTGACTGCAGGAGAAGGCTTACTGTGAGATGGGATTCCTGAATTTAACTTTCCCTGTCTGCCTGAGAATTAAGATTCCAGAATACTTGTGATCTGTTTCTTACTTTGGAATTTTTAAGTTCCTCTGAACTGACTTTCACCTAGCTTTGAGATGTAAGTATTCTTGGTTCATGCATCCAGTACTGCAGTTTTTCTCTCTGAGCAGAGAGCCTTGGCAAGAATTGAAGAGAAAGGCTTGGGAACATATATAGGAGACTCGTCAGTGTCCTGTATGAGCCTGTTTAGAATACTGAGAATATACTGAAATCATCCCTTAATATCACTGTTAGAAGAGAGAAAAAAATGCTTACTGACTAGGAAAGTCAGAGGACTGGTGAGATCATATTCCTCCTTCACCATATTGAGCAGTGAATTTAGAACCTAAAATTCATGGCATGTCACATGTGGAAGAACTCTCCAAGAGATTATATAACCTTCTGATTTTACAAATGAAGAAACTGAGGCCATGAGAAAGTTGGAGAATATTTTTCTCCCTTGCCACGTTTCATTTTTCTTTTCTGCTATTTGATGATGCTTTGCAGTAATCTGTTGAGAAGAGGGGACAAGTGAAATATTTGTTTGGCAGAAGCAGGAGCAGACATTATGGCAGTTTTTCTAGTGCAGGTTTCTGTTTCATGTTAAGGAAGAATACTATGTGTGATTCTCATGAAGGATGTCTTATTTTTTTTAGATTTTTCTTTTCATATAATTTCACACTGAGCATTAATATGAATAGTACAAAGAACCTCAGTGTATCCTTTTTACAGATTCACTCATAAACATTCTGATCTATTTGTTTTATCACTTGTATGTATATATTTTCTTATATATACTTACATATAAATAACTTCATTGTGATCTAACTCATATACCATATAATTCACATATTTAAAGTGTACAGTTCAGTGGTTTTTAGTATATTCACAGAATTGTGCAGTCATCAGTATAGTCAGTTTTAGAATATATTCATTACCCTTCTTCCCCCCTCCCACCCAAGACCCATACCCACCCATTAACGGTCACTCCCCATTTCCTTCCAACTCTGTAACCGTCCTTAGCCCTAGGCAACCACCAGTCTATTTTTGATCTCTATAGATTTGCCTTTTCTGGACGTTTCATAAAATCAAGTTCTATATGGTCCTTGTGACTGGCTTTTTTCATTTAGCAAGGTTCATCCATATTACAGCATTTATCAGTATGGGTTTGTTTTTTTTTTTAAGATTTTATTTATTTGTCAGAGAGAGAGATCACAAGTAGGTAGAGAGGCAGGTAGAGAGACAGGAAGAAGTAGGCTCCCTGCTGAGCAGAGAGCCCCATGCGGGGCTCCATCCCAGGACCCTGAGATCATGACCTGAGCTGAAGGCAGAGGCTTAACCCACTGAGCCACTGAGGCGCCCCAGTATGGGTTTTTTTTAATGGCTGAATAATACTCTGTGGTAAGAATATACCACATTTTATTTATCCATCAAATGATAGAATTGGGTTGTTTATACTTTTTGATTACTATGAATAATGCTGCTGTGAACATTTGTGTACCTTTTTTTTTTTAAGATTTTTATTATTTATTCAACAGAGAGATAAAGAGCACAAGTAGGCAGAGTGGCAGGCAGAGGGAGAGGAAGAAGCAGGCTCTCCACTGAGCAGGGAGCCCAATGCGGGGCTCGATCCCATGACTCCGGGATCATGACCTAAGTGGAAGGCAGCTGCTTAACCTACTGAGCCACCCAGGCGCCCTGTGTACATGTTTTTTAAAAAGATTTTATTATTTGAAAGAGAGAGTGAGAGAGCACAAGCAGAGGAGTAGCAGAGGGAGAGGGAGAAGCAGGCTCTCACTTAGTAGGGAGCCCATTGTGGAGAAAATAATGTGGGCCTTGATCCCAGGACCCTAGGATCATGACCAGAGCTGAAGGCAGACGCTTAACTGACTGAGCCACCCTGGTGTCCCTGTACATTTTTTTTTTTTTTTTAAAGATTTTATTTATTTATTTGACAGAGAGAGAGAGATCACAAGTAGGCAGAGAGGCAGGCAGAGAGAGGAGGAAGCAGGCTCCCCGCGGAGCAGAGAGCCCGATGCGGGGCTCAATCCCAGGACCCCGAGATCATGACCCGAGCTTTCTGCATTCCTCTTGGGTATATACCTACAAGTGAAAATGCTGGTCATATGGCAACTGTGTTTAACTTTTTGAGAAATTGACAGACTGTTTTCCAGTACAACTATACTAGTTTACATTCCCACTAGGGGTATATGAAGGTTCTACTTTCTCCGTGTCCTTGCCAATACTTACAACTTTATTTTTGATTTTAGGCATCCTAGTGGGTATCAATATATATTTCATCATAGTTTTGATTTTCATATCCCTGATAGCTAAGAAGTATACCTTATATGAAAGAGAAAAAAAGGCTATCTTTTTCCAGAGATGAATTGACTATAAAAAGCTTGATGAGCCAGTTTCAGAGAGTCAGTATGAGCTAATTTTTATTTTATTTTTATTTTCCTCTGCTAGTCTTTCAATTTTATGCAGATTCTCTCATGGTCATTGTATAAAGGCATCCCTGCTCTGAATCCTAGACTCCTAGCTGAAGCAAAACTTAAATCCTGGTAGCTTACCTCAAGGGTCTGTGATAACTTCAGAGGTCAAGGTTGCTGTGGCAGGAGGACGACTTCCTATGTTAGGTCACATATTTCCTTTTTGAAAGTTGAGCAAAGGAGAAATCAAGAGAAGAGATCAACACACAGAAAACAGAGTAGTCCAAGGCAGTTTAAAAGTACATGCTGGGGCACCTGGTTGGTTCAGTGGATACAACATGCAGCTCTTGATCTTGGGGTCATGAGTTCAACCCCCACATTGGGATGGAGTCTACTTAAAAAAAATTTTTTTTTTCAGTTACATGCTAAATTTAGTTGGCGAGACTGTATATTCTTTAACTTTATTCTTTATTTTATGTATATATTTTCCTGTCTAACCCATTCTTATCAGTTCTGGAAATGTCTTTCTTAGATCAAATAGTTACAAGGGCTTTGTTTCTAAGAAGCTCCCTTTTTGGTGTGGCTGTTTTAGGATGTTTAATGCTTTTTTGTCTGAGCCACCCAGGTGCCCCAAGACTGTATATTCTTAAACATGAGAGAACCCTACTTTGCATTTCCTCAGGTGGGGAGGATCAGATTGAAAGTAAGTGGATTTTATTTGAATGGCCCTGGAGCCTTGCTCTTCTCTGCTTACAACTCTGCACACGACTCTGCTCTGTGCAGCCCTTCCTTCCCTCCTAGATTAGAAACTGTTTTCTTTGCCTAAGATGTCTTTGGCAACGCCCATTTCCAGTTCTATATCCTTTTATAAGCTTGTTTTTGGGCTAACTCTGGTGGATAGCCTTCTTGGACTTGGCTTGGCTCCTCAGTTCCTCTGCTGTCCCTGGATATGAATTACTGTCAGGTGGTCTTAGAGGTCTCTCAGGAACCTAGGTACACAGGAGAGAACCTGCTGGATATGGCATAGGATCCAGTGAAGGAGAGAAAGACAGTCTTTTGGAAGTTGGTGACTTAGGGAATTCAGTGATTACACATAGGCAATCATTGCCAGATTTTTAGATTTAGTTCTCAAAAGTTACTAAGTGAGGCAGATAACGGACAAATGTCTGTGTTTCAGATGTCCTGTGGTGACTGATTTTAGTTTGGAGTATATGGAACCCTGCACTGGATTTATGAGTGACATAGTCCTGTCGTGGTGGAAAATGAGAGCATGTGCCAGCTCTCAAGCTATTTTCAGTGTGCTGCTAGAGGATCAGATATGACTCCAGGAAGTAATATGGGAACAGGTATAGTTTTGATCATCAGGTTTCTCTGATACACTAAGGTGGTCTGATATCTGAGACCTTAAGTATAGTATCTTACACTAGGATCTGTCATAGTTTCCTGTTAAAGGTAGCCAGGTTAGTAGTATTTTTTGTTCATTGGTGTGGTGGGTAAGTCAAGTCAGAATTTTGCTAGGCCATCTGTGATCCACTATACAGGTGGAACTAACTGGGTTAGTCTAGAATATTCATGGGGTGCTGAGAGTTCTAATCAGGGAGAACGTGGTTTATGGTGGTTCCTCTTATTAAGCTTCATTCCTCTGTGAGTGTGGGATTCCTTGGCTTCTAAACTATTCCTAGTTGGCAAAACATAATATGAGTGTGCATTTATTAATGTTGGTCACAGAATTTAAAAAGTCAGAGCTAGAAATGAGAGAGTCTATCCATCACTTTTTACAGAGGGTAATGATTAATATTTGTAAGTGACTTTATACTTTGTAGTGTACTTTTAAAAAGTTTTAAAGTTTTTTCAGTCCTACTCAAAATAAAATTTTTGTCCGTTGTCATCCAGCAAATTAGAAAGAACTGTTAGAATCCATATCTTTTTTCTGGTGTCACACCACTGATGTGATTATTGTTTTCAGTTTTATATTTGGGAAAATTGAAGCAATGGCTTAATCATTGAATAGCAGAGCTATGGTGTGGCCTCTTTAGCTCAGTCCCCAACCCACATTGCAGTAGAAGAGCTCTGTTGGGAGAAGAACCAGGTCACTCATGGTCTGAACTGTAGTTAAGGTTGGTTGTTATTTTATATATATATCTTCCTGTCTAACCCACTCTTACCAGTTCTGGAAATGTCTTTCCTAGGCCAAATAGTTACGAGGGCTTTGTTTCTAAGAAGCTCCCTTTTTGGTGTGGCTGTTTTAGGATGTTTAATACTTTTTTGTCTGAGGTTTGTTTTCTTTGAAAAAAAAAGGGGGGGTTGTGTCTTAACCTCAGAAATTCCTCAGTGTAGGCTGTAGTTCACATATTTTGTGGTTGTAGTTTGGGGGCTGGCTCTGACTTCTGGTTTACCATATTCTGTATAATGAAAGAATATTATGGGAAGCAACAAAGAAACTTCCGGGATTTTTAAAAGCAGGAAGACAGAGGAGGAAATGATTTAGAAATGGTATTCATGAGCCACAATTTGTGAGTGGATAAAACCAATTTATAACAAATTACATGCACTTCTGTTATACATTAGAATTACTTTCCACAGGAATGTCAAAGGACTTGGTTCTTCTCTCAGTTGTGTTATCAACTGATGTCCTTTTTTTCCCTTTGGTTTTGCAGTTTTATTTATTTATTTTATTTTTATTTAAAAATTTTAAAAAGATTGTATTTATTTATTTGAAACAGAGCGCAAGCAAGGGGAGCAGCAGAGGGAGAGGAAGAAGCAGGCTCTTCTCTGAGTTAGGAGCCTCATGTGGGGCTCAATCCCAGAACCCTGGCTGGGATTATGACCCAAGCTGAAGGCAGATGTTTAACCAACTGAGCCACCCAGGTGCCCCTGTAGTTTTATAGTAATAGCCCTCTGACACTGTTTTAGCCTAGTCGTGAATATAGGTATTGATTATTGTTACATTGTTGAAGAAAACTAGAGATTTTATTTTATGTAAATTAGGCGTCCCTTTTCTTGTTTTTCCCAGAGTCTTTATTTGACAATGACTGTTAAAATTTTTAATTATTTTTACTGATAATAAAAATCATAGGTCATTATAAAAATTAATAGGGGCACCTGGCTGGCTCAGTTGTTAAGCGTCTGCCTTTGGCTCAGGTCATGATTGCAGGGTCATGGGATCAAGCCCCACATCAGGAAGCCTGCTACTACTCCCTCTACCGCTCCCTCTTGTATTCCTCTCTCGCTGTCTCTCTTTCTCTGTCAAATAAATAAATAAAAGTCTTCTAAAAAAATGTTTCAAGATCATGGAATTTTTCTCTAAAAATAAAACTTTGAGTTATAACATACACATTTCTTATAGAGAATTTAGAAATTATAGAAAAGTATAGAAATAAGTGACTCATAATTCTCCTATCCAGAATTAAGCTTAGTATTTTGATCTTTATGTAGTTCCTTTTATTTTTTATTTTTTTTAAAAGATTTTATTTATTTATTTATTTGAGAGAGAGACAATGAGAGAGAGCATGAGCAAGGAGAAGGTCAGAGGGAGAAGCAGACTCCCCGCAGAGCTGGGAGCCCAATGTGGGACTCAATCCTGGGACTCCGGGATCATGACCTGAGCCGAAGGCAGTCGTCCAACCAACTGAGCCACCCAGGCATCCCTAGTTTTTAAACATTTTTATTGCAGCATAGCTTAAACACATATCCTAAGTATATAGCTTGATGTATTTTTATATAGCTTTGCATGTGTGTAACCATCACCAAAATAAATTCTTTCCAGGTTTTACTATGTGTGGTTGTATGTATGTATACTTCTACATATTGTGATGAAGTGAAATGTAAAATTTTGTGTTTTGATTTTTTTTCACTTAATGTTCTATCATGAATATTTCTCAATATTATCGAGTATTCTCCTGAAATTTTGTTGATCCCAGTGAAGAGTTAATTACAGGGAGCAGAAACTCATTCAGACAAGCAAAACTAAAATGGGGATTTCTTTCAAATTCTAACATGTGATATATTTATAAATAACATCTTAAAAGAATATCCAACATAAATATAAAGATCTATGGAATATTTCAAATTTTTCCTTTTTCAGATATCCTCATACCTATATTTTTATACTTAATGGGAGTCATTCTATAAGGTTATCTCTAAAACAAGTCTTTGTTGAGTCTGAGGAGTGTACATCTTAAGTTTTAATAATATTGTCAAATTTCCTTAACAGTTTAGACTCTCACCTCAATGTTTAAGATTCCAGTTTCTCTACATCTGTAACAAAATGTTAGGACTTTTCTGACATGTTTCCAATCTGCTAGGAAGAAAATATCTTGTTTTAATCTGAATTTAATGATTTGTGAGTCTGAGCATCTTTTCATATATTTCATGTACATTTGTATATTTCTTCTGTTCAGGTCCTTTCTTCATATTTCCATTGTGTTTATTATCTTTTTTTCATTGATTTGTGGAAATTGTGTATTAAGAATATGTTTGTTTTTTTTTTTAAAAGATTTTATTTATTTATTTGACAGAGATCACAAGCAGGCAGAGAGGCAGGCAGAGAGAGGAAGGGAAGCAGGCTCCCTGCTGAGCAGAGAGCCCGATGCGGGGCTCGATCCCAGGACCCTGGGATCATGACCTGAGCCAAAGGCAGAGGCTTTAACCCACTGAGCCACCCAGGTGCCCCTATTAAGAATATTTTGATTGTCAGGAAATATATCAAAACTTCAAAAATACTTGCAGTGAGTGGGACGCCTGGGTGGCTCAGTTGGTTAAGCTGCAGTCTTTGGCTTAGGTCATGATCCCGGGGTCCTGGGATTGAGTTCTGCATCGGGCTTCTTGCTCAGTGGGGAGTCTGCATCTCTCACTGCCTCTGCCTGCCGTTCTGCCTGCTTGTGTGTACTCTCTCTCTTTCTGACAAATAAATAAACAAAATCTTAAAAAAATACTTGCAGTGAAAATATATATGTGCACTAGTATATATTTATAAATTGGGATCATAAGAGAAGTGTATTGTGTATATACTGCTTTTTGTATATATTATTATATGTCAGTAATTTTCCCATGGTATTAAAAATGTCTTGAATATGGGGCACCTGGGTGGTTCAGTCATTGGGCGTCTACCTTCAGTTCAGATCATGATCCCAGGGTCCTGGCATTGGGCTCTGCGTCGGGCTCCCTAATCAGCGGGAAGCCCACTTCTCCTTCTCCCACTCTCCCTGCTTGTGTTCCCTCTGTTGCTGTCTCTCTCTCTGTCAAATAAGTAAAACCCTAAAAAAAAAAGTCTTGAATAGTCTCATATCATTAAATAATCTTCATATATGTGATTTTAATTATTTAATTCCACAATGTGAATGAACTATAAAAATTTTTTTTTGAACTGTAAAATTTTTAGTGATTGTTTGGCATTTGGGTGGTTATACTTTTTATTACAAATAATTTTACATAGTAGTACTTTATACAGATCTTGACTGTCTTATTTTTGCTTTAATGTAAATATCGATAAGACGTTATTAAGCCAAATTAGATGAATCTTTAAACACATTTCACGCGTAGTGATAAACGTTTTCTCAAAAATGCTGTACCAGAGGCGCCTGGGTGGCTCAGCGGGTTAAAGCCTCTGCCTTCAGCTCAGGTCATGATCCCAGGGTCCTGGGATCGAGCCCCGCATCAGGCTCTCTGCTTGGCTGGGAGCCTGCTTCCTCCTCTCTCTCTCTCTGCCTGCCTCTCTGCCTACTTGTAATCTCTATCTGTCAAGTAAATAAATCTTTAAAAAAAAAAATGCTGTACCAATTTATGTTCACCCCTAGTTTGCCATTATTTAATCCTACATACACACACACACACACACACACACACACACACACACACACGTATTGTTCAGTGGGATTGTATATTACCATAACGTAAAATTTAGCATTTAACAATTTAAAAATGTATAGTTCAGTGTCAATTTAGTATATTTCATAATGTTGTGCAGCCATCACCAGTGTGTAGTTCGATAATATTTCCATCACTCTGAGAGCAAACCCTGTACTCATTAAACAGTCACTCCTTATTGCCATTTTCTCCCCCGTTCCAGGCAACCACCAACCTGCTTTCTGTCTCCATAGATTTGCTTATTCTGGATAGTTCGTACAAATGGAATCATGTAGTATGTGACTTTTTGTGTCTGGGTTCTTTTGCTTAATGTTTTCAAGGTTTATCCTAGTTGTTGCATATATCAGTACTTCATTCTTTTATTTATTCTTTATTGAAGTATATGGTAGACACACATTGTTTCATTAGTTTGGGTGTAAAACATACTGATTGAATACAATATGTGATGCTCACAAGTACAAGTGTAGCTACCCTCTGTCTCCATAAACCCTTACAATACGATGAAGTCTAGTAACTTCATTCCTTTTTATGGCTGAATAATATTCCATTGTGTGGATGTACTACATCTTGCTTATCCATTCGTCTGTTATAGACATTTGAGTTGTTTCTATTCTTTGGCTACTGTGAATAATGCTGCTTTGAATATTCATGTGCAAGGTTTTGTTTGAACACCTATTTGGTAATCTACCCAGGAGTGGAATTGCTGGGTCATTTGGTAACTTTATGTTTAACCTTTCCAAGAACTGCCAAACTGTTTTCCACAGTGGTTGCACATTTTACGTTCTATCAACACATGAGGGTTACACTTTGCCTACATCTTTGACAGTATTAGTTTTTTTGATGTCATTATGTTTTAATCTGTATTTCCTTACTACTAAGATATTTTAGAAAGAGCTATTTGCTATCCTTTATATTTATATTGTGAATTGTCTCTTTATAATTTCTCTTCTTGCTCTTTTTTTTTTTTTGTGTGGGGAGGAGCAGGAGGGACTGAGGTTGGGGTGCTTTGGAAGGTGATCTGTTTTTGCTTAGGGAAAGCTGATAAGTTTGCTATAGAAATAGGGTGGCTAAAGAAATGTGATTTGTGGCATTTATTTGTTTCCTGTGGCTGCTGCAACAAATTACCACAAACTGGGTGGCTTAAAACAACAATAATTTGTTTTCTCACTGTCCTGGAAGCCAGAGGTTCAAAATCAACGTATAAATAGGCTGCCCTCCCTCAGAAGCTCTAGGGGAGAATGATTAATTGCCTCTTCTAGCATCTGGTGGCTGTTGGCATTCCTTGGCTTTTGGCCACGTTGCTCCTATCTTCTACATCCCTTCTTCTCTGTGTCTTGCCTATGTGTCTGTCTTACAAGGATACTTAGCATTGGATTTAGGGACCACTCAGCTAATCCAGGATGATTTTCTCATCACAAGATCTTTGATTACATCTGTAAAGACCCTTTTCAAATAAGATAATATTCACAGGTTCTGGGGATTAGGATGTAAACATGTTGTTTTGGTTTTGGGGGGCCACCATTCAGCCTACTACGAGGGTCTATAAAGTAGATCTTGAATTTCCTCAGGGGCGAGCAAGGAGCAGACAAGAGTAAAAAGGAGAGCCCAAGAAGAATGGTTAAGGAGAAGAGAGACCAATATCATCAGTGCTCTGTACTGTTACTATACTTGATATTCAGAGATTAGGATTCAGAGATAGGATTTTAGGATAAAAATGACTAAGAGTTTGAATTATTTGACAAAAGCCATTAACTCAAAAAAATCAAGCTTCTGCTGTGGTAGAACATTCTTATCTATAATAAAAGTCTTTACTAGCACTGTGATACTGGAACCAGTATCTACTGAACCAGTCAGATTCATTGTCATGTCATCAGTAATCATCACTATCATCTCTAATACTTTTATTTATGCTGTATTTATTCTTTATTATTATTATAAAAATTAAAGTATAATTTGCACTGTATTTTTTTTTTTTTTAAGTTTTATTTATTTATTTGACGGACAGAGATCTCAAGTACGTGGAGAGGCAGGCAGAGAGAGAGAGAGAGAGAGAGAGAAGGAAGCAGGCTTCCTGCTGAGCAGAGAGCCCGATGCGGGGCTCGATCCCAGGAGAGAGAGAGAGAGAGAGAGAGAGAGAGAGAGAAGGAAGCAGGCTTCCTGCTGAGCAGAGAGCCCGATGCGGGGCTCGATCCCAGGACCCTGGGACCATGACCTGAGCTAAAGGCAGAGGCTTTAACCCACTGAGCCACCCAGGTGCCCCACATTGTATTCTTTCTTTTTTTAATTTGAGTATAGTTGACATATAGCGTTACATCAATTTCAGGTGTACAACATAGTGATTTGACAAGTTTATACATACGCTATGCTCACCACAAGCTTAGCTACCATCTGTCACCATACATCACTATTAGAATATCACTGACTTTATTCCTTATGCTGTGCCTTTTATCCCATGACTTAATCTTATATAACCTGAAGGCAGTATCTCCCATTCCCTTTTACCCATTTTTCCCATCCCCTTATCCTCCTCCCTTTGGCAATTGTCAGTTGTTTGTATTTATAGGTATGATTCTGCTTTTTTTTTTTTTTTAAAGATTTTATTTGACAGAGAGAAATCACAACTAGGCAGAGAGGCAGGCAAAGAGAGGAGGAAGCAGGCTCCCTGCGGAGCAGAGAGCCCGATGCGGGGCTCAATCTCAGGACTCTGAGATCATGACCTGAGCCGAAGGCAGAGGCTTTAACCCACTGAGCCACGCAAGCGCCCCATCTGCTTTTTGTTTTTTTATTCATGTTTTTAAAGATTCTGCATATCAGTAAAGTCATATATTTGTCTTTCTTAGTCTGACTTATTTTACTTAGCATACTATCCTCTAGACCCATCCATTTTTTCTCAAATGGCAGACTCTCATTCTTTTTCATGGCTGTGTAGTATTTTATTTTATTTTTTTTAAAGATTTTGTTTATTCATTTGACAGAGATCACAAGTAGGCAGAGAGGCAGGCAGAGAGGGTGGGGTGTGGGAGGGGAAGCAGGCTCGTTGCCGAGCAGAGAGCCTGACTCGCGGCTAGATCCCAGGACCCTGAGATCGTGACCCGAGCCGAAGGCAAGAGGCTTAACCCACTGAGCCACCCATGTGCCCCTGTGTAATATTTTAGTGTGTGTGTGTGTGTCCAGACACACGCACACACACACCCCACATCTTCCTTACCATTTGTCTACTGATGGACACTTAGGTTGCTTCCATATTTTGGCTATTGTAAATAATGCTGCAGTGAACATGAAGGTATAGGATTTATTCTTTTAAAATAGGCAACATAGATCTCTTAGAAAAGACCCAAGAGTTGATTAGAATTTCCAAACCTTTCATTTTGCAAAGGAAGGAAGTGTGCTGGAAGGGTTCTGAGTAACTTACTTGAATTCTCACAGCTGGTTAGTGTCAGAGCTGAGACTTCAATTTGGGTTCCTTAACTCTTGGTTGAGTGTTTCTTCTCTTTTTTTTTTTAATTTTTAAAGATTTTATTTATTTATTTGACAGAGCGCATGCACGAGAGGGAACACAAGAAGGGGGAGTAGGAGAGAGAGAGGGAGAAGCAGGCTTCCCACTGAGCAGGAAGCCCAACGTGGAGCATGATTCCATGACCCCAGTATCATAACCCGAGCTGGAGGCAGACGCTTAACGACTGAGCCACCCAGGCGCCCCTGAGTGTTTTGTCCATGATACTTATAGTATACAAGCTGCGCAAATGGATAAAGAAAGAATAGATTTGTGGTTACTTATTTTTCTTCCTTAGAGCTGGGATTCCCTACTGGGATAGTAAAGGAGATAGTATAGCCTAAAAGCTGTATCTGTCACGTGGATTTGAAACCCAGATCCTCCATTTACTGTTTGATTAATGGTGGACAATTTACTTCTCTGTGTTGAAGTTTCTTCATCTTTAAAGTGGACTTAAAATCTATCTCATAGGGTTGTTGTAGGAATAAAGGAGTTAATACATTAAATGGCTTGGGATAGTGCCTGACACATGATGAATAAGCATTAAGTGTTTTCACTATTACTAACATTTTTCCTTGCATCACTTAACTCTATAACTTTGACATTAGTGCAAAGTGAAGAAAGGGTAATAGTACTACATACATTTTCATTTGGGCCTGTTAGCAACCACATGAGGTATGTTCTGTTGTTATTTGCACTTTCTATGTGAGGACAGTGATGTACAATATGGTTAAATAACTTGCCTGAGATCATTCCGCTGATAGGTGGGAAGATTGGGATTCATCAGATCTGTCAGAATCTAGAGTTTACTTTTTTTAAGGAATTAAACTTCAGTGATATCGATATAGTATACAGTAAAGTGCACATACTCAGGTTCACACTGTTATGTTTTTACATATTGAAGTGTTGCCAGCACCCCAGAACCCTTTCTTGTGCTCCTTCTAGTCTGGCTCTCTTGTCTGCCAGAAGTGACGACTGTTCTGACTTCTAACAACATTGATTAGTTTTGCTTTTCTGTACTTTTATATAAATGGAATCAAATGCTGTGTTCTTTTTTTTTTTTTTTTTTTAAAGATTTTATTTATTTATTTGACACAGAGAGATCACAAGTAGGCAGAGAGGCAGGCAGAGAGAGAGAGGAGGAAGCAGGGTCCCTGCGGAGCAGAGAGCCTGATGCGGGGCTCGATCCCAGGACCCTGAGATCATGACCTGAGCCGAAGGCAGCGGCTTAATCCACTGAGCCACCCAGGCGCCCCTCAAATGCTGTGTTCTTTTGTCTGGATTCTTTTGTACAACATCATGTTTGAGAGATTCATCCATATTGTTAAAAGTAGTTTTCAGTTGTTCATTCTCACTGCTGTATAGTTTTCCATTGTGTACCTCTACCACAGTTTATCTCTCAAGTCTACTGTTGATGACACTGTGGGTAGTTTCTAGATTTTGAATATTAACAATAGTGATATATTATGAACATTACTGTATGTGCCTTTTTTGTGAACATGCCCTTTGGTCTTTGGGGTGGGTGTTTACCTAGAAGTGGAATTGCTGGGTCATAGGTATTTATTCACTTTTAGTAAATACTGCCATACTGTTTTCCACTGTGGTTGTACCACTTTACATTCTCACCTGTAGTGCATAAGAGTGTAGGTTGCTCCCTGTCCTCATCAGTACTTGACATTTTCCTTCCTTTTTATTTTAGCCATCCTGGTGTTTAGTGGCATTGCATTACCTAAATTTGCATTTTTCTGGATGACTAATGAAGTTGAGCACTTGCCAAAGGTTTATCAGACTTTTATAAACCTTTTTTTTCTTAAGATTTTATTTATTTATTTGACACAGAGAGAGAGAGAGCACAGGCAGGGGGAGCAGCAGGCAGAGCACAGAGGGAGAAGCAGGCTCCCATGACCTGAGCTGAAGGCAGACGCCTAACTGACTGAGCCACCCAGGTGTCCCTATAACCCCCTTTTCAGAAGTAACCAAGTCTTTTGCCATTTTTTGTTCAGTTGGTCTTTTTTTTTCCTATCGATTTAATGGAATTCTTTATATGTTCTGCATATGAATCTTTTGTCAGTTACATATATTGAAAATATCTCCTAATTTGTTTCCTTCTCATTCTCTTAATGCTGACTTTTGAAGAACAAAAGTCTTTATAATATCCAATTTGTCACTTTTCTCTCTTTATATTTAGTGCATTTGATATTCTGTTTAAGATATGTTTGCTGTTGCGCAGTCACAAAGATGTTCTGTTTCCTACTAAAGGCTTTATTGTTCTATCTTTCATATTTAGATTTGCAATCTCAGAGCTAACCCTCTTAATCACTATACTGTGACATTACTCCATACTGCCTGAAAAAACCTCTTCTACCGTGCACGAGGGCATGCGCATGGGTGCCACTTTTCAACATTCTACAGAGTGGAAGAGAAACATTTCCATTGCTGTCACAGCTGGGCCTGTAGTACAACAACGCTTTGATACAACCAAATACAGTCCTTTTGATAGACGTTTAGTAAAACAAATGCTTGTCTTTGTGCTTTGATTTAGTACCAGCTGGTAAAACTTTAGTGTTTAGGAAACTGTAAAAAAAAAAAAAAGAAAAGAAAAGAATATTACTCTAAGATGTCTTAAGGTGAAGAGAATTCACCTCTGATATTGAGGGTGACCTGATAGGAGGCTCCCAAATTCTTTTTTTATTTTAAAGATTTTATTTATTTGTCAGAGAAAGAGCCAGCAAGCACAAGCAGGGGAAGCAGCAGATAGAGGGAGAAGCAGGCTCCCCACTGAGCAGGGAGCCTGACATGGGTCTCGATCCCAGGACCCCAGGATCATGACTTGAGCCAAAGGCAGATGCTTAACCGACTGAGCCACTGAGGCACCCCTTCAATGATAAATTTTTATGTCTCTAAAACACTTAGTACAGAGCTGTGTAAACAATAGAAACTCAGTCAAGACTGATAAATTGCTTGAGCATGGAATAATGTAGTAATGTAGTAGAGTGGCTGAGGGTGTGGTAGACAAGTATCCTATGGTGGCTGAGTGGAGAAAACATCACTGTACTTATATTTATAGCTTGGATTTGGTGGGAGGGTGTGAGTAAGATGTGAGGTTTTGGGTGAATTGTTTTAAGTGTCTTGCACATTCAGTAAATATTTGTGGGTTGATATGTTGATGAATTATGGGGATATTTTCACCTCGAGGGAGAATTTAAATTTTTGGCTTGCACATTTCTTCTGTTTCTCTGTGGTTGCAGAGGTGTATTTATTTTTAGAATTCTTCTTTAGCCTTATTTTATAATAGATTGGCTAGTTCAGTTTTTGCTGCTATGGTAAAAAGAACTGTGTTAAAATTAGCATCTCTGCTTCCTCTAACAGTTTTATGGATTTGTTTTGAAGAACCAAAAAATAAACAAACTAAAAGAAATGTTCTTTGTGCTAAATATTTCTTCAAGAAGAGCATTTTATGCTAGATAGTATTCTAAATGTGAAATTCCAAATATCGACACTGGAAAAAAAATATCTCCCAAGACTGAAATGCCCCCAGAAACTCCTCCCCACATTGTCATGGTAAATTATCTATAGACTGGAAAGGGTAGAACTGAATTAGTGAGAGGAGACCCAAACCTGAGACCATTAAGCATTTATATAGGAGCATTTAATTCCTCTGAATTAATTCCAGTCTCTCTCTTTTTTAAATTAAATTTATTTATTTGTCAGAAATGGGAGGGAGCACAGGAGTGGCAGGCAGAGGGAGAAGCAGGCTCCTTATTGAGTAAGGAGCCTGATTCAGGACTCTGATCTCAGGGCCCTGGGATCATGACCTGAACAGGAGGCAGTTGCATAACTGACTGAGTCACCCAGGTGCCCCTGAATTCAAGTCTCTTGACCCAAACAAATTGTACCCTAGAGTTCGGTAAGAGTATTGGGGTGAGATCATTTAGTTGCTGTCTGTCACGTCTAAGGTTATGGAATTACCACAAAAAGACATATTTTCAAGACTGAGAAGGTTAAGAGCTTGACATTTCTAGTCAAAATCTAGAATGGCTTATTAAGGATATGGTATGAGGATTTAGAAAAGGAAACTGATTATTAAGAGCCGACACAGGCCCACTAGGAACATGTTAGGTCAGACTAGCTACATTTTCTTTATTAAGGGGGAGTAGACTGGTAGAAGAGGTTAATGACTGTCACCACTGTTTTTGGATTCAGGAATGGTTTGATGGGAAGGATTAAGATATACGTGGGGATAAGAAACAGATTTGAGCTGTATGATGAAGGTGGTGATGCGAAAGTAGCAGGGTAGAAAGATGTCCCCCCTTCCCCAAAAAAAGGATGTGACTTAATAGCAACACTAAAATGTGAGGCTTTTAGTTGGCTGAAACTTTGATTTATGTCAAAAAGTTGTGATTTTTAGCTTGTATTAATAGGTATTGTCAGAGAAGTGGATAGTCCTATTTTAAATGTTGTTAGACCACACTTAAATAGAGTACTGATTCTAGTTCTAGGAGCTAGGGAGGTGAGGGAACTGAAAACCATATGGTAGGAATTAAATTCAAAGGAGCAGACTTGTTTTATGACCAGTAAATGGCTCTGACAATAGGTCCCACAGAAGAGTTTCAGAAGAAATTGGAGTTGCAGAATTGGCAACATTGTTGGAATACCATAGATTTTGATAGCACTCACTTGAATAAATGTAGATTGGCTAATCAGGCAAAGAAGCCAATGAAGGTCATTCTAAGCAGAGAATAGCATCTAAAAAAGAATGAAGGCATGATAAAGCATGCCATATTTTAGCAACTACAAGTGAGTTGGTGTGGATAATGTCTAAAGAAGGAGAGAGGGGTTGGGTAGGAGGTAAGACTGGCAAGTGCTTCATTGAAGGTTGAGGAACTGGAGCCCAGGAAGATAAGAGTGATTTGCATGAAATTTGATTGTGTTAAATCAGGAGGAATTCAGGCTTTCTTACTTCCTTCAAGAGCTCTTTCTTTCTCTTCCTTTTGATATGTTGTTTTAGGTTTACCTTAAAATGGTCAGGATAGGGGCGCCTGGGTGGCTCAGTGGGTTAAAGCCTCTGCCTTCAGCTCAGGTCATGATCTCAGGGTCCTGGGATTGAGCCCCACATTGGGCTCTCTGCTCAGCAGGGAGCCTGCTTCTCCTCTGCCTGCTTCTGCCTACTCTCTGTCAAATAAATAAATACAATCTTAAAAAAAAAAAATGGTAAGGATAGGGACGCCTGGGTGGTTCAGTTGGTTAAGTGTTTGCCTTCTGCTTAGGTCATGATCCCAGAGTCCTGGGATCGAGTCCCACATTGGGCTCCCTGCTAAGTGGGGAGCCTGCTTCTTCCTCTCCCTCAGCCCCTCTCCCTGCTCGTGCTCTCTCTCTCTCTCTGACAAATAAATAAAATCTTAAAAAAAAAAAATGGTCAGGATATGCCTGCCCTCTGTTTATAAAAGGATTCTAAATAATCACATGGGACTATCTTTTACATTCTTTAGCAAGCTAAAGAAACTCCCATCCAAGTACTAACCAGGCCCGACCCTGCTTAGCTTCCGAGATCAGACGAGATTGGGCGCGTTCAGGGTGGAATGGCGACGCAAGCTAAAGAAACTTATCTGAAAAACTATGACCTATAAGCAGTAGGTTGAAGGGTATAAACAATCCCAGTTATTATGGCTTTTTTTTTTTTTTAAGATTTTATTTGTATATTTGAGAGAAACCAGGACCTTGGGATCATGACCTGAACTGAAGGCAGATGCTTCACCAACTGAGCCACCATCAGTTGTTATGGTTTTAACTTTTATAGACAGGCAGGCTATAGTATAGGTTATGCTGACATGAAGAACTTTTCCCACTTTACCATGCTATTTGCTTAGAAGAGGATTTTTTTCTTTGCCTAGTTCAGATGATAGATGGTAGGATGAACAACTGCAGCTATAGTGATCCAGCAGTTAACAGCTGTGCCAGCATGTGTTTATCAAGACCTTGTGTTAATTTTGGTTGTGAGTGATGTGGTTGTAGCTTATTGTTCCACTGCAGGCAGGGTTGAATTTCATGAAAAGCAGGTTCTTGAGGTCTCTCTGCTTGTTTCTTAGGGCTCTATCCAAGTTTGGTATCTAGCCTGTATATCATATGTGTATGAGTAGTGTTTGTTCTCAGTGGTTGGTGTCCACACTGCAGTGATAGTTAAATATTTTGAAAATCATGTCTACCTCTAACCATCCTTCTTCGCCTATCATAAGCCAGCTTGAAGTTTCTCTAATTTGTTTGTGGTTTGTTTAAACAGAGAAATTGTCTTTTCTCCTCATGCTCTTAACTTTATAAAAAAAAAATTCCTAGAAATAATTTTCCTTTACATCCACTTAGTGATTTAAAAGCTGGTTTCAAGGGTGCCTGGCTAGCTCAAGTCGGTTAAGTGTCCCACTCTTGATCTCAGCTCAGGTCTTGATCTCAGGATTTTGAGTTTAAGCCCGTGTTGGGCTTCCTACACAGCATGGAGCCTACTTAAAAAACAAAAACAAAAACTGGTTTCAAACATTTATGAGTCAACAAGGAAATTTGAACACTGACCAGATATTTGTCATTAAGATTTTTTTGGTCAAAATTTTCTAGGTGAGGGGTGCCTGGGTGGCTCAGTTGGTTAAGCCTCTAACTCTTGATTTTGCCTCGGGTTGTGATCTCAGGGCTGTGAGGTCAAGCCTCCCATAGGGCTCCATGGTCAGCATGGAGTCTGCTGCTTAAGATTCCCTCCCTCGGGGCGCCTGGGTGGCTCAGTTGTTAAGTGTCTACCTTCGACTCAGGTCGTGAACCCAGGGTCCTGGGGTCGAGCCTTGCATTGGGCTCCCTGTTCAGCAGAGAGCCTGCTTCTCCCTCTCCCACAACCCCCTGCTTGTGTTCCCTTTCTTGCTGTGTCAGTCTCTGTCAAATGAAAAAAAAAAAAAAAAAAAAAAAAAAGATTCTCTCCCTCTGCACTCCCCTCACACCTCTCTCTCTCTCTCTGTCTCTGTCTCTCTCTTTTTTTTTTTTTCTTCAAGATTTTGTTTGTTTATTTGTCAAAGAGATCACAAGCAAGGGGAGTGGCAAGCAGAGCAGGCAGAGGGAGAAGCAGGCCCCCAGCCGAGCAGGGAGTTGGATGTGGGGCTCTATCCCAGGACCCTGGGCTCATGACATGAGCTGAAGGCAGTTGCTTAACCAGCTGAGCCACCCAGGCGTCCTGAGAGCCATTGTCGCTAAACAATTTTATTAACCTTATTTATATCTAGATTTCTTTTTTTTTAGATTTTATTTATTTGAGAGAGAGTGTGCTTGTGCATGCATGCACAAAGGAGGGGGAGGGGCAGAGGGAGAGAGAGAATCCTCAAGCCAGGCTCTGTGCTGAGTTGGAAGCCCAGCCTGGGGCTCCATCTCAGAACCCTAAGATCATGACTCCAGCTGAATCAAGAGTCAGGTGCTCAGTTGACTGAGCCACACAGGTGCCTGGGTATCTAGATTTCTTACCTCAACTGTAATTAATAAATGTTCTTGATTTTCTTTTCCTATGTGTGTTGCTTTTTTTTTTTAAAGATTTTTTTAAATTTATTTGACAGAGAGAGAGATCACAAGTAGGCAGAGAGGCAGGCAGAGAGAGAGGAGGAATCAGGCTCCCTGCGGAGCAGAGAGCCCGACGTGGGGCTCGATCCCAGGACCCTGAGATCATGACCTGAGCCGAAGGCAGCGGCTTAATCCACTGAGCCACCTCGGCGCCCCACCAATGTGTGTTGCTTTAATGGCTAAATTATATTCTGTTGTGTTGATGTACCAAACTATTATCCTGTTATGTGTTTGCTTTTCTTTTTCTTTTCTTTTTTTCCCCATTTTATTTTATTTTTTTTCAGTGTTCCAGAATTCATTGTTTATGTACGACATCCAGTGGTACGTGCCTTCCATAATACCCACCACCAGGCTCACCTAACCGCCACCCTCCTCCCCTCCAAAACCCTCAGTTTGTTTCTCAGAGTCCACCGTCTCTCAAGGTTCGTCTCCCCCTCCAATTTCCCCTAATTCACTTGTCCTCTCCTTCACCCAATGTCCTCTGTGTTATTCCTTATGCTCCACAAGTAAGTGAAACCATATGATACTTGACTCTCTCTGCTTGACTTACTTCACTCAGCATATTTTCTTTTTCTTGTAGTTGTAAATAGCTCTACCATGAGAAAGTGCTTTATTTATTTATTTTAAAAGATTGTATTTATTTATTTTTTTGTCACAGAGGGAGCACAAAGAGGGGGAGTAGCAGGCAGAGGGAGAAACAGGCTCCCTGCTGAGCCAGGAGCCTGTTGGGAGACAGACGCTTAACCAACTGAGCCAACCAGGCATTCTGAAATTGCCTTTTTTTTTTTTTTTTTTTTAAATGCTATTGGGGAGCTATTTTAGTGGTTGCTATTTTTTTTCTGGTGCCTTTTGGGTGGAATTTTAGTAGATTTAGCAGCAGATTAAAGGGTATGGATTTTTTTTTTAATTTTTTTTTTTTTTTCAAAAAAAGATTTTATTTCTACTTTTCTCCTCACAATGCAAGATTATGGTGTGCATTTATACCTACATAAATAGAAAGACTGATAAATACATATATGTACATACACATATATTTCTCAAAAATGCATGTTTTTCAAGAAATACAGTGTTTGAAATGTGACCGTCATATAGTGCAAAAGCAATAAACATTGTTTTTAGTGAGTTATATTTGTCATTCTAAAACTAATTATGGATTTTTTAAAATGATGGTCAAAAATATGATAAATGAATTTCCAGAATCTTTTTTTTTTTTAATATTTTAAAAATTTTTTATAGCTTCTGTGATGTTAATGCTAGTCCGGTTGAGCTTGTGTCAAAGGTGTCAGTTTGTGGGTTAGAACCTTTTTAATGTGTAATTCTCTGACTCCCATATGAAGGTTTTAAGGCATATTAACAGTCTGGATAAAAAGAATAATTTTCGTTCTCCTCAAAAGAATTGGGCTTTCATTGAAAACAGGTGGAAGGATGGAAATGAATTAACTGTAAATCTTGCCTTTAGTGAGGTCACAGTTTAGTACAGTAACTGGCATTTAGTTCTGTCAGAGAGTACAGGATACTGGATAGGGAGAACAGTCACATATGTTGGTAGTGACTAGAGAAAGCTGCCTAATAAAGGTGACATTTCAGCAGTCTTAAAGGATAGAAAGGACTTAGATCTAGAGGATGTGAATGGGGACGGGTAAAGTGTGGATCAACAGGGAACTCTTGGGCATGTTTAGGGACTATTGAGTCATCCTGTTTGACTAGAAATATGCTCTTCAGAGAGGATAGTAATGGAGGCTAGGGGAAACAAATAAAAAAAAACCAAGGATGTGTCAGATAGATTGTATGACAAAAGAATAGTGGGGGAATGAAAAGATGATGGTATTTGACTATAATAGCTTGAAGACTGTTAGCTGCCTCTGTTGCCTCATAAATGACTCATTTGCAGAAAGATTCCTACCCTGTTAGTCATTCTGCTAGGGTCCTCATTTTAGCACTTAGCAGACCTAAAGATTTTCCAGGAAAAGGAGGATCAGTGTTTTTGTAGTGTAGTTGATCTTAATGGAACTGATTCATTTTCAGAGTGTGTCCAGACAAGAGAGCATGAGAGATACAGATGCTGGAGGAGAGCAAGAATTGAGGTGGAGAAAGGTAGAAAGAACTGACATAGCATTTGTTCCTCTGGCTCTTTCTAAGAAGCTGTGGGTTTTCACCTAAAGCTTTGGCAACAGTGGTGGCTTTAAGTCTTGGCTTTCTTCCAAGAACTGATAGAAGGCCTTAGCCTCCTGTCTGTTCTTACTAATAAACTCACTTACTGGCAGGTTGTCTCCTCACCCCTTCTCCACCCTCTACCATTCACCATTTTAGCTTCATTTGTTACTTGTCCTAGATCTCTCTACTCCAGCTGCAAGAGGCTCTGAGGAACCATCTGTTAGAGGGTCCTAACTGCTAGAGATTAGGGCAGCTTGGAGATTGGTGTTGCTTGGTGCAGTGAAAGGATGCAGGAGATTTTGGGTTGTCTTTAGTTAGGGTGGAACCCTCTTTATTACAGTAGAGAATTTGTGGTTTTATGGCTTTTTAGACTTTTTGATGAAGATTACTTACCCATAGAATGTTCCTTTCTTTACACCAAAGCTGTACTTCTTTTTTTTTTTAAAGATTTTATTTATTTATTTGACACACAGAACGAGAGATCACAAGTAGGCAGAGAGGCAGGCAGAGAGAGAGGGGGAAACAGCCTCCCTGTTGAGCAGAGAGCCTGATGCGGGGCTCGATCCCAGGACCCTGAGATCATGACCTGAGCCGGAGGCAGAGGCTTAACCCCCTGAGCCATCCAGGTGCCCCAAAGCTGTACTTCTTGACTGCTCTAAATTCTAATGTTCTAAGAGACATCCACTCTAGTGTAGTAGGTTAAAAGAGTATTAGACAAGGGTGTCTGGAGGGATTTCTAATCCCATTTTGTGTCCTACTCCTTGAATGATTATCTCTGAGCCAGTTTCCTTATCTGTAAAATTTCTCTTAGGGCTGTGATGAAGTTTAATGAAATAATATATGTGAAAGTGGTTCAATGGATTCCAAGTGGTACATATATACTTTCCTTTCTCTTTTGCATTAAAAGTTTCTCATTCCATATAATACAGAGAGGAGGAAATGTACAGAGTAGTTGCAGTACGGAAATTAGGAATTAGGTTAATATTCTAAATCTGAGTTAAAAAGTATCTTCATCAACTGGGAGAAATGCACTATTAAATTATTTACATTCTTCAGTGAAATCACTTTATCATAGGGATTATATATGGTCATAGTACGTAGGGAATTCAGAAAATATAGAAAAGTATAAAGAAAAAGTAGCTATCACCCATACTTTCACTTTCCAGAAGTCATATAGCCATATCTAATATTTTGTGTATTCATTTTTATAACTTCTTCTGAGTTAAAGTATTTAAAATATCATATATGTCAAGCAAGGTATCATTCTTTGTAATTTATTAGAACGTTATATCCATAGGTGCATAAGAACATCTTTTCTATTCTTTTCTTTCTTTTTTTTTAAAAAAGATGTTATTTATTTATTTATTTGACAGACAGAGATCACAAATAGGCAGAGAGGCAGGCAGAGAGAGAGAGGAGGAAGCAGGCTTCCCGCTGAGCAGAGAGCCCGATGCGGGGCTTGATCCTAGGGCCCTGGAATCATGACCTGAGCTGAAGGCAGAGGCTTTAACCTACTGAGCCACCCAGGTGCCCCAGTAAATAAAATCATAAAAAAAAAAGAAAAATTCATCAAGAAGCTGATTGGAAATTTGATGTTCATGGGGGAGGGATTGATTTCTGAGAGTTTCACTGGCTGTAGTTTCTTCCCTGTAGTATGAAGGTCTCTAGGTCTTTTTTCTTGGGCAGGTCAGAGTCATAGAAAACATTTCTCTAAATCTCTGCCTCAAGGACATAATCCCAGCTGCCAACTTTGTGAGAGCCAGGTAGTAGAAGGGGAATCTCAAATTCAGTATGTAAAATTTTTGTTTTTCTGTTTTTAGAGTGATACCATTGCTCTCAGCTATGCCTTTGGTTTCTCAGTTTTTGAGGCCCGATACCTCAACTGTAATCCCAAGTTATAGATATGCCCACTCTTTAATTTTTTTTTTTTAAATTTTTCAATTGAGATAGAATTGACATATAATATGGTATTAGTTTTAGGAATACAACATAATGATTTGATACATGTCTATATATTGCAAATGATGATCACAGTAATTTTGTTTAACATTCATCACCACATAGTTACAATTTTCTTTTCTTGTAATGAGAACTTTTAAGATCTACTTTCTTAGCAACTTCTTCCCTTTTTTTTTGTGAGCCTTTTCTGTCTTTCTTTTTTTTTTAAATACTTGTTTATTTGAGAGGGAATGAGAGAGAGCATGAGAAGGGAGGGTCAGAGGGAGAAGCAGGCTCGGTGATGAGTAGGGAGCCTGATGTGGGACTCAATCCTGGGACTCTGGGATCATGATCTGAGCCGAAGACAGTTGCTTAAACAACTAGCCACCCAGGCATCCCAGCAACTTTAATATATACAATACAGTATTGTTAACTGTAGTCACCATGCTGTACATGACATCCCCAGGTCTGACTTATTTTATAACTGGAAGTTTGTACCTTTTGACCACTGACACCTATTTCACCCAGCTCACTTTCTTTTATTTATACCTTGTAAAGAATAAACTTCCAGTTTTCTTCTGGCATGCTGGAGGCGGCAGAGTGGGGAGAGTGTGTGGTGGGGTCAAGCTGGTTCTTTTATTTAAAAAAATTGAGATATAATTCATGTAACATAAATTAACCATTTTAAAGTGTATATTTCAGTCATTTTTAGTTTATTCACTATTGTGTAGCCATCACCATTACCTAGTTCCAGAACATTTCCGTCATCCGAAACAGAAACTGCATACCTGTTAGCAGTTAGTTCCCTGGCAACCACTTTCTGTTTCTATGAATATGCCTCTTCTAGATATTTCATGTAAATGGAGTAATACAATATGTAGTCTTTGTAGAAGGAAGTCTGTGGCTTCTTTCACTTAGCATAATGTTTTCAAGGTTCATTTGTATTGCAGCATGTAACAGTACTCCATTCCTTTTTATGGCTGAATAATGTTCCATTGTATAGTTCTACAACAATTTATCTCTTCTTAAGCTGATGCCAGCTGGTTCTTCAATAGACTTTCAATCAGTCCTTCTGTTTTTAGTCCCATCTTTAACCCCACTTCCGGAAGTGCCTGATGCTACAAATTCCTGAGCTTTTTGGAGGTTATATTATATCCTAGCTTTCTTTTATCTGCTGTCAGGAACCACTCATCCATCTGCTTTCCAGCTTCTAAAATTCTGTTGCTGTCACCTTCACTTCCATTCTGTGTCTATGCTCCCCCGACCCCCACCCCTCTAACTGTTGTTTTGTGGGGTTTTGGGAAGAGAGGCCCCAGTGGGAGAACTAATGTATGCCTTCTGCTCACAATTTATTTTATTTTTTATTTTTTAAAAATATTTATTTATGAGAGAGTGAAAGCGAGAGTACAAGCGGGGGTGGGGGGCGCAAGCAGAGGGAGAGGGAAGCAGGCTCCCTGCTGAACAGGGACCCTGACTCGGAGCTCCATCCCAGGATGCTGGGATCATGACCTGAGTCAAAGGCAGATACTTAACCGACTGAGCCACCCAGGCGCCCCTTCTGCTCACAGTTTCAGGGCACCTGGGTGGCTCAGTGGGTTAAAGCCTCAGCTCAGGTCATGATCCCAGAGCCCTGGGATCAAGCCCCGCATCAGGCTCTCTGCTCAGCAGGGAGCCTGCTTCCCCCCTCTCTCTCTGCCTGCCTCTCTGACTACTTGTGATCTCTGTCTGTCAAATAAATAAATAAAATCTTAAAAAAAAAAAAAAGGTACAGTTTCCATGCTGGGTCAGACTGGAGGCCCAACAGTTATTAAGTCATGAAATGATCAAGCTGGGAAAATCCTTTCTAGATTAGCAACTTGACCTCTACTTCTTAATCTTTCATGTGAGGAAAGTGAGACCCATAAGACTCAAATTGTTTAGGTCACACAACTAGTTAGTAGCCAAGGTAAGACCTTAGCTCCTTCTCCTGCCATCTAGGCTAGTTGCTTACTGTTAATTTAGGCTGATTATTTTAAAATTTCGTATTGAGGAGAGGATGCCAGTTGCTTACATTTGTCCTCTGCTGTTTCTTACTTAGAGATCCCAGTCCACTGGGTTTGCCTAAGTCCATTTTTCTGGAGGGGGCTAGCTTTTAGACAAAAGTGCCTATGTACACATATAACCACTGGGAGTCCTTTCTCAGTAATTCAGTACAGTAGGTACTGTATGTAATTCAGTACAGTATGTGTATATCCAACACACAAAACAGTGTTCATTAGACTGATCTGAAAGTCCATTAATTTAATAGCTTGTTGCTTCCCATACTAAATAGAACAAATTACGTAAGTTCAAGATGTTAGCTTAACAGATGTGTGTCCTGCCAAGGTTTTTGGCTGGGCTAAAAGGAAAGCAGTGTCTACACTTGATATCTTGCTACCAAAGTTTTGTCCTAGCTGTTGTTTGGAGCAGTTCTGTCTGGATAGGTTCTCAAATCCTAGACTCTTGTTAAAACTGGGTATATAAGAGGTTCAGTCATTTTAGAAATACTAGGTGCAGGAGTTGGACTCGGTATGGAGCAGCCTGGAAGATGTCAAGCAGGAGGCAATAAAAGTAATGGCTGTATCCCTAAATCTAAAGTTATCTGGCCAAGAATATATGTTGTGAAAGAAAGTGAACAGATCTACCTCCAGGGGAAAACAAAGAGGTAACAGATGATTTCTGTTGCTTTCATTGAAAAGCCTGGGGAGCAGCTTTTCTGGGTTAGTGACTTAGATAGGACAGGCCTCGTGGTGCATCCAAAGTGGGGGACAGCTCAATCTCTGCATTCTGGGTATTTGTGAACGTCTGATCCCTGAACACACGTCAGCTGATGATGTGGGCCAAGGTACAGACTGTCTCTTCAAGGAGCAGAACCCTCTCTGTGCCACAGGACCTGTAAATTTACCTCAATTTCATATGAAGAAGAGATGAGGGGGAGCGATGAATGGAGTATAGTGTTTTTGTTTTTAAATATTTATTTATTTATTTATTTATTTGACAGAGAGAGAGAGAGACAACGAGAGAGGGAACACAAGCAGGGGAGTGGGAGAGGGAGAAGCAGGGTTCTGGCTGAGCAGGGAGCCCGATGCAGGGCTTGATTCCAGGACCCTAGGATCATGACCTAAGCTGAAGGCAGATATTTAACAACTGAGCCACCCAGGGCCCTAAGTGGAGTATAATGTTAGATGGTTTTGTGTAGCTACCAAAACTCAGCTAGTCTTACTGTTTTTTTAAGCTGTCCCCATTGAAAAACTGCTGATAGTAATGAAATAGTCACCTGAAAGGAGTAGCAAGGTTAATTCTTGTTTAGTTAGAAATTTGCATTCTCTTCTCTTATGACACTGTGCCTTATTAGTCAAAGATGGCCAGAGATGATCTCTGATTTATTCAAGAATTCAGAAAATTATCTGAAAGACAAAGAGGAATGAAATACTGAGGCAGTAAGTGAATTGGCAAAACACAAGCTGATTTTTCAACATGTACTAGATACATGTATGAGTTGGTAGTACTGTTTCGTTGGGCAGTCTGTTTTAGGAATGTTTGTAACAGGAAAAATGCAGTGATATCTTTTAGCGCAGGAAGTAAACTGATCATAGCATGAGTGGCCCTGAATTGGTCACCAGTGTCACCATCAGGATCAATTTTAGGACATCCCAGAATGCCAGTGTGCAAATGATGGCATAATAACCATCATTGGGATGGTTGCATCCATTCCCAGAGGAAGAAAATTCTATCACTCTTGCTGTAGATAATGTGAATTAGACCCTATAGGATTGGTGTGGATATGGTGAGGTGGGACAGCCCATTAGGCCAAAGCCTGTGTTTTGGCCCTGGAGTGAGGGATAGCTCAGCTGCCTTTGAAGAGTTTGGTCCAAGGTTTAACTTCGGATATTTGAATTGTATTACCTGAAGTCTCTGCTTTAAAACCTTGACAGGTTTTTAAAAACATTAAACTTTTTATTTGAGGTAATTTCAGTTGCAGGAAATAGTTCAGAATTGACACTCTACCCTTTACCCAGTGGTGGTAACTTCTTGCAAAGCTATTGGATGCTCTTACAACCAGGATATTGACATTAATACACTCAAGTAAAACAATAGTTCCATCACCACAGGGATTCTTGGGCATTGCCCTTTTATAGAACCCTCCTTCTCCCTTCGTTTTTGAAGGACTTTTTTTTTTCTACTTATAGAATTCTGGGTTGACAGGGTTTTGTTTGCTTGTTTCAGTATTTGTATGGTGTTGTTCCATGTCATCTAATCTCTGTTGTTTCTAATAAGAAAGCAGTAGTAATTTCAATCAGTTCTTTTCCTTAATGTATCATGTTTCTTTGTATCCTTTCAAGATTTTCTCTTTAATAATCTTCCTCCTTTTATTCCCTTTCTTTAAAAGTTTGACTGTGGGGCGCCTGGGTGGCTCAGTGGGTTAAAGCCTCTACCTTGGGCTCAGGTCATGATCTCAGGGTCCTGGGATCGAGCCCTGCATTGGGGCTCTCTGCTCCACAGGGAGCCTGCTTCCTCCTCTCTCTCTGCCTGCCTCTCTGCCTAGTTGTGATTTCTCTCTGTCAAATAAGTAAAATATTAAAAAAAAAAAGTTTGTGATGTCCTATTTTTCATTGTCTTGGTATGTATTCTGCTTAGAATCCACTGAGCTTTTTGAACCTGTAAATTTATGTTTTTTACCAAAGTTGAAATTTTTGATCATTATTTCTTCAATTAAAAATTTTTTAAAAAAAGATTTTATTTATTTGGCAGAGACACACAGAGAGGGAACACAGGGGAAGTTGGAGAGGGAGAAGCAGCCTTCCGGCTGAGTAGGGAGCCTGATGTGGGGCTTGATCCCAGGACCCTGGGATCATGACCTGAGCTGAAGGTAGACACTTAATGACTGAGCCACCCAGGCGCCCCTAAAAAAAATTTTTTTTTAACTCGTTTGCTATCCTTTTCTTCCGGGGCTCCAATTATATGTATATTAGACTTGTTACTCCACAGATCTCTGGGGTCCTCTTCTATACTCTCCTTTCTCTCCTTAATCTTTTTTTCTCTCTGTTCTTCAGATTGGATACTTTTTGTTGATCTCTTTTTTTTTTATAATTTTTAAAAATTAGGCTCTATGCCCAGTGTGGGTCTTGGACTCACGACCCTGAGATAAAGAGTTACATACTTTACCAACTAAGCCAGCCAGGCACCACTGTTGCTATCTTTTGAAGTTCACTAACTGTTCTGCATCTCCAATCTCCTGTTAACCCCATCCTCTGAATTATAGTCTATTTTGCTGTTGATTTTTTTCATTCATTATGGTCATAGCTGATTCCTTCCTCCCTCCCTCCTTCCCTTCCTCCCTTCCTTCCCTCCTACCTCCCTTCCTTCCTTCCTAAGTTTTATTTATTTAAGCAATCTCCACTCCCAGTGTGGGGCTCGAACTCACAGCCCCAAGATCAAGAGTTATATACTTTACTGACTGAGCCAGCCAGGCGCCCCGATCATAGCTGTTTTAAAATCTGTCTGTTGACCATAATATTTGGATCAAGTCAGGGTCAGTTTCTGTTGATTGACTCTTCACTGGAGAATAGATCATGTTTTCCTGTTTCTTTATATGCCAGACAATTCTGTTGAGTTGTGTCCTTGGTGTTGATTATGATATGTTGTAGACACTGGATTCTTCTTCTTTTTTTTTTTTTTTAAACCTTCCTCTAAAGAACATTGAATTTCGTTTGTTTTGTTAAACTCTCTTCCCTGCAGTGACTGGCAGTTTAAATCTCAGTTCAGTTCTTTTAGAAGAATTTATACACAGGGTTTGAGGCACCTCCTTCAGAATTTCCCTTTCTCACTCCTTTATTGTGGTTGCCTTGAAGTCTGTCCACTGGTTTGTGACGCTAGTAAGACTGTGGGTTTTGATCTGAATTTTAGCCATCTTTCATGGCACAGACTGGGACCTGGCTGGCCAAAAGCCATTAACAGGAGACACTTGCTTGATGTCATTACCTATTTTCAAGTTTTGACCCTCTGTATTCCATCATAATCCGCTTACCTTTTTGTTCCCTAGTACCTTCAGGTTGTTTTTTATATTCTGTCCATGTTCATACTTATCTGCAAGAGAGTTGGTCTCATAGGAGCTACTCTTCCATGACCGAAAGCATGGAAGAGTATTTATATGCATCATGCTGGATAGAAACAATTCTTCCTCTCTCTCTCTCTTTTTTTTAAATATTTTGTTTATTTATTTGACAGGGAGAGAGAGAGAGAGCACAAGCAAGGGGAGCAGCAGGTAGAGGGCAAGGGAGAAGCAGGCTCTCCACTGAGCAGAGAGCCTGATGCAGGGCCCCATCCCAGGACCCTAGGACCATGACCTGAGCCGAAAGCAGGAGCTTAACCAGCTGAGCCACCTAGGCATCCCATCTTCTTCTTCTTCTTCTTCTTCTTCTTTTTTTTTTGGGGCTTTAAAGATTTTATTTATTTATTTGAGAGAGAAAGATAGAGAAATGAGCTGGGATGGGGAGCTGGGATGGGGAGGGACAGAGGGAGGGGACTCCTTGCTGAGCAGGGAACCCAGCTTAGGGCTTGATCCCAGGACCCTGAGATCATGACCTTTGCTGAAGGCAAAAGCTTAACCAACTGAGCCACCCACTTGCCCTAGATATAAATTATTCTGTTGACAATCATTTGTAGTTTTACAAATGTTTGTACTATCCTTCCCTTCTAAGAGACTGGATATAAAAATGCCCTTAGGGGCATCTGAATGGCTCATTCGGTAGAGCATGGGACTCTTGATCTCGGGGTTGTGAGTTCAAGCCCCATGTTGGGTGTAGAGATCACTTAAAAATAAAAAAATCTTTAAAAAAGTGCCCTTAGGGGTGCCTGGATGGCTCAGTGAGTTGAGCCTCTCTCTGCCTTTCCGCTGGGGTCATGATCTCAGGGTCCTGGGCTCAAGCCCTGCATCAGGCTCTCTGCTCAGCAGGGAGCCTGCTTCCCCTTCTCTCTCTGCCTGCCTCTCTGCCTACTTGTGATCTCTCTCTCTGTCAAATAAATAAATAAAATCTTAAAAAAAATGTTTTAAAAAAAGTACCCTTAGCTCTTGCTCTTTGCTCTCTTTTTTTTTTCAAACTTCAAATTTTGTGTAAAGCTTCTTGAGTTTATGTCAACTCTAATTAGTGATAGGTTTAGAAATTGAAATACTTTTATTTGGTATATCTAATCCAAGATGGAGGTATAACAGATATGTCCCATAAACACTTTCTTAGGGAATGATGGTTACTTTTATTTTTCTTCAATCTAAGCTAACACTATGTTCTGGAGAAGCTTTGTGTAATTTAACATAAACCAGGTGGGGATTTGACTATATTGGGTCTTTTTCACATAGCTGTTTGGAACATGCCTTTCGTATCTGCAGTACCATTTCAAAACCATCACTGTTTCCCACAGATGTAATACATTTATTATAAATGTGTGGCTTTGAGATTTTGGTGAATTTTTTTTTTTTAAGATTTTGTTTCTTTTGGAGAGAGAGAAAGAGCGAGCCTGATTGGAGGGGGGAGGGCAAAGGGAGAGGAAAGAGAATCTCAAGCAGACTCCCCACTAGGTGCGGAACCCAGCATGGGACTTGATTTCACAGCCCTGAGATCACGACCTGAACTGTAATGAAGAGCAGGATGCTTAACGAACTGAGCCACCCATGCTCCCCTTGGTGAACATTTTCTGATGACTTTTCAGATGACTTCAGATACAAATTTTGAGGATAAGATTTTTTATTCTTTTTTTAACTCATTCTCATATGTGTGTATGTTTAAAAAGAGAGAAGTTTGCATTTATAGACTTCTCATGATAAAAAAGGAGAAATAATGTCATCATCATTAACCCAGAAAGCAGTTATTTCGTAGTGCATGTGTTTTATTTTAGACTGTATGTAAGCCTGCCAATTTAGGGTCATCTGTAAGTGGTCAAATGTTTCCTGCCCAAATTGGAGAAACATTTGGAGCTGTGGCTTCTGACTTTTTTGGGTCATGGAACCCTTTGAGAATCTGAGGGCGCCTGAGATGGTTAAGCATCTGCTTCCAGCTCAGATGCTTAAGTATCTGAGATTCTGGAGGCACCTCAGATGGTTAAGCATCTGCCTTCAGCTCAGGTCATGATCCCAGAGTACTCGGATCGAACCCCACATCTGTCTCCCTGCTCAGTGGGAAGCCTGCTTCTCCCTCTTCCACTCCCACTGCTTATGTTTCCTCTCTGGCTGTGTCTCTCTCTGTCAAATAATAAATATAATAAATAAAATCTTAAAAAAAAATAATGATGAAAATTGCATTTTCTCTTTAGAAGAATGCACATATTTTCATACAAAATTTTGTAAAGTATTTCAGAGTTTAGGGGTTGCTCTGAAGCTTCTCAGTTGTAAGCATCCCTTACTTAGAATTATTCAAATCAAGCTAGATAGGTAGATAGCAGGGTAGATAGCAATACAAATGTCAGTTTGTTTCTTGCTTGGTCAAAGCAGAACAAGTAAACAAAGAACCTGTTAGAAGTCCTTGTAAGGCATGCAGGCTTAAAAAAAATCTGTTATGGTTTATCTGAATTGTACTTCCCCAGGGACAGATTCACAAAGATAGACCGACACCTAGTTGTCTAATTTTTAAGTTGCTGTTAGAAATGGACGTTAGTTCTGGCATCCAGACCTTATGACATTTGTGGACTCTCTATGTGTTAGGCAAATAAGTAGTTACTGTTTCCAGGACAATAGGACAGTTGTGGTTGCATGTCTTATTCCTAGTATCATTTGAATTTCCAAGGGTCTAAATAATTAGGGATTTAAGCGATCTGTGACATATGTACAGGTTTCCTGAGGTGGGTCTTTGTAGATGTTCCTGAGGCATTAACTCTCTACTGCTTAGTCTGAAAACTTAGCCCTAAGCAAATAATGAAAGACTGAATTGTTTTAATAAAAATATCTTAGGTTTGTGAATCCCCTTCCTCTGTGACTTTTCTGACACTCTATATAGGGTGCTGTAGTGAACATGGTTTGGTCTCAGGGCTCTCATACCTCTTTATACACCCCCTTTCTCCTTGCATTGAAAATACTATATTCCCGATACTGATCCAGTCCATACACAGAAGGACTCATGTCTAAGATTGGCAGTCTCTTTAACAAGAGATCTTTACTTAGCTTGTTTGAAGAAGGGGCAGGAGGTGAAGAGGTGGTGCGAAGGATAGAGGATCTAAAAACCATTTCTTGTAGTGATTCATAACCTCCCCCTACTCTTTGTCTATACTTCGTTTCAGTTATTTTCACTTCTGGCCTTTTCTCACTGGTTGTTTGAAATGGTCTATTCTATCCTTTGAATACTCATTATGTCTTGGGGTTACCTCATAACCATCTTAAAAAAAAATATGCTTCTCTAAAGACTTTCATTAAGGACAGTGGAAACTGCCCTGATTCCTGTTTTCTGTTGAAATATTTTGTGGTTTTTAGTGAGGGGATTTTCTGGCCTTATAGTAAGGAAGAAATGAACAAACTAACAACTACAAGTGAGGGAGCTTAGGAGGAAGAAATAGTTATCTTCTCAGAACTGAATGCAGTTTAAATGCATATTCTGAGAATTTCAGAGTGTAGACAAGATCATTATGTCAGCTGCTCACTGTTTAATTTTTCTGTACAGTGAGTGCAGCCTTGCCATGGGTGTGTTACAGGTGTTACTGAAAGCTTGAGACTAGCTGTACATAGCTGTAGGGGCTATATTGCTACCACTGTTACCAGCTGCCTGCTGATTTTGCCAGTCTTCTTTAGTGGAGATTAGAAAATGTATTTTGAGAGATGAAATTTGCTGGAAAAGAGTTTCAGAAAACTCAGTTTGGAGGAAGGCAGGAAATGAGAGGAATTGAAATTGTGTTACTAGCTTTACTTGTCAGAAGTTGAAAGTTATGAATAAGTGTGCCTCTTGTGATGTTGATGACAAAACCTGAGAGAAAGTGGAAATGAATGTTTTTAGTTATAAATGATAACTTTCTGACTGGAATCCTTATTAATTTCTGGACCAAGTACCTTAGAGTTACTATAAACTCTTTAGAAAGCTAAGATGCCTCTGGGATGATTTAGAGTGAAGAACTATGCGACTTTAGGTTTATCCCAATCCTGTTTCGGAAGAATGCCACTTCCTTAATCACTAGCTCCTTTGGGTTTCAAACCAATTCAGAACAACTATAGAACAGAATTTGTAGTATCAGCTAGAACATGTGAGCAGGATCTTGTGCAAGTGTGCTCTCAGTGGTTGGACCACATAGAGTAAAGATCTGGAGCCTCCCAGATAATAACCTCCCTGTGAAATGGTTATTTGTGTATGTTCCTTTTTCCTGTACATTTGAGAGGACAGGTACTTGATTTTGTTCATTTCTGTCCCCTCAGTACCCAAGGCCTTTGTATGACATGATTATTCAATAAATAGGTATCAAATTCATTGAATTGTTTTTGATCATGTTTTCCACATATTTTCCCATGACTCCTACTAAATTTATTTGTTTGAAATATTTGGGTACATTTAATTTGTCCCCTATTCCCTAACTCCTTAGGAAAAGCAGTATTTGGGGCAGGATACTTTTGGATAAAGTAGCAGTGTCTTTATAGTAATGTGATGCCTGTTGAGCTCTTCATTTCATTATGCTGCATTGTAATGTTTTTTTGTTTCAAAGAATTGTGTTAGTAGTTTTAGTTAAGTTTGGTTTTAATGATGTAGAGTAGAAATTATGAAAGGGCATCACACAGTAAGGGTAAGTATTATTTTGTGAAATTATTTTAGGCAAATTTATATGTACACATCATGTATGTGTATATTGCTTCATGATGTAGCATTTGTTTCATACTGGAGTCATGGTCAAAAAAGTTTGAATAATATTGCTTTATTGTAATACTCTGTTATTTCATTTATCATATAGCATTATGCCAGTACATACAGGCTTCTAAAGCCAGGGATGGTGCCAGCCCTTTCATTTCCAGTACGACTGAAGGTAAAAACAAAACAAAATTGAGAACACCCAAGCTTTCTGGTGGCTTTTACATGTCTCTACAGTGGTATTTTGTACCTTTGACCTTCTAACTTTCTTGTGCCTTTTTTTGACCAGTAGGTTTTTCATATTCGAGTCCGTCTAGGTGGTGGGTTCTTTGGTTCTTCCTCTTTTCACTTTAATGTTCTTTATTTCAGTATATTCTGATGTTTTTTGGGGGGGGAAACAAGGTAGAATTTTAGAAATTTCAAATTTTTCTGAATTGACAAAATACCTCATTAGATTTACCCTGAAATTTGCTTTTTTAAAATGTTCTTGAATCTTTTAGTCCCTTCGTGTTTTTTCAGAGATCATAGAAATGCATACTTTATTCTGAATTTAAAATCATTTATACTTCTATGATATCAGTTGACTTTAAGCAACTAAATGTGGTTTACAGGGAAAAAAAGGTGGATATAATCCTTTGTCATTCCTTGTGCTATTTCCACTCCCAAGAAGATTAACCAGTGGATTTTAGTAATAATTCATTTTCAAGAAAAGAAAAGATGGCTAGTAGTGTCCACTCTTAACCACGCTAAACCTTTTCAGCTTCTTTACTTACCTAATAACTTTAATACCTTTCCTGTTCTTAGATGGTTGGCATACTAACTCCTTTGCCTTTACTTCTGTACCTTGCTGGACTACCAAGCTCAGACATTCATAACTCCGTGATTTTGAGGGACTCTGTAGAGATGATTTGCTTCATTCTTTTTCTTGCAGGAGAAAATTTTGAGCAGACACCCCTGAGACGAACATTCAAGTCTAAGGTCCTTGCCCGATACCCTGAGAACGTAGAATGGAATCCCTTTGACCAAGATGCAGTGGGAATGGTTAGTATTTGTTAGCTGCAGGTATGAAATAATTTACAAATGAATTTACAGTAGAACTGTGAGTCCAGACTATGACAGCAGCAGTTCCACTAACTACAGTAACTTTTGAAGAAGGGGCTGTGTGCATATTACTCATGATTCTGCATTTTGATCAACATATCAAATACACTGAAAATCACATTGTTTCTGTTTTGTCAGACTAATGCATAGTAATGGTTCAGTGAACTTTGAGGTACTGAGCTATTTGGTTGCTTATAGTACTGAGATTACATGGTGAGTCTGATTTAAAACACTTTTCTCTCATTCTCAGTTGTTTTTATCCGGGTGATATGGCAGAAATGGGTATTTTGATTCATCCTAATTTTGGACAGGACAGCTTTTTTTTTTTTTTTTTAATTTGAGAGAGAGCGCATGGGCACAGGCTGTGGGGAGGGGCTGAGGGAGAGAGAAGCAGACTCCGTGCTGAGCACAGAGCCCAACTTGTGCTCAGCCCAGGACCCTGAGATCATGACCTGAGCCAAAAGTCAGATACTTCACTGACTTTCATTTGTTCACTCCAGGCTGCTTGGGGATCATATGGATTGATTGATTTGGGTCAGTTTGATTAGCTATCCAAGTTTCTTTATATAACCCATCTGAGTTAAAGTGAAAAAAGTGCGTCTTTATCCTGATTATGTCATCTCCTTGCTTTATGTGAAATGCTCCCTTTTTTCCTATGAAAAGAGAAGGTTCTTTTCATGACAGGGTTTTGTGAGCTGATAGAGTCTAAAACTTTATGTTTATTTTTAGGTGCAAAGTTGGATTTATCTAGTATATAGGTATATTTCTAGCATCATTTTCCAGTAAATGCTGTCATGCTTAACCACCTACCTAAATTCTCTGAGCTTTCTCTTACCTCCTTATCTTTGTGGATTTTCTTCCTGTCTTTGAAATACCTTCTTTCCCTTGTCTGACTGATGAATTCTAATATCACCTCATCTGTGAAACCTTTTCTGATGTTCCTGGGCTGGGTTGTCTATTCTGTGTTGCCCTAACACTTTGTCTTTGGGTAGTCCTGATAACTGCATTATAATTTTACTTACTCATATGTCTTAGAGTGGGAGATTCTTAGGACAGATATTTTGCTGCATTGATCTTGACATCCCAAACACCTTAGCATAGTAGGTACTCTGTGAGTAAATGAATAGTGGTGGTATTCTGAAAAGAGGACCAGCAGCGAGTGTTCTCACCACTTGTTTCCTTGTTGTCTTTTGCAGCTATGCATGCCCAAAGGGCTAGCATTCAAGACCCAGGCTGATCCCAGGGAGCCCCAGTTCCATGCCTTTATTATCACAAGGGAGGATGGCTCTCGGACATTTGGGTTTGCCCTCACATTTTATGAGGAGGTGACCAGCAAGCAGATCTGCAGTGCAATGCAGACCCTCTACCACATGCATAATGCTGAGTATGATGTCCTACATTCTCCCTCTGTTGATGGTCGAGACCATGGCATGGAGGATGGTGAAGGCACTCCTGGGACCAAGCTTCAGCGCTTCAACTCCTATGACATTAGCCGGGACACGCTCTACGTCTCTAAGTGCATCTGCCTCATCACACCGATGTCCTTCATGAAAGCATGTCGGAGTGTGCTGGAACAACTTCACCAGGCAGTCACTTCACCTCAGCCCCCTCCACTGCCCCTTGAGAGCTACATATACAATGTACTCTATGAGGTGCCACTCCCACCTCCTGGCCGGTCCTTGAAGTTTTCTGGGGTCTATGGGCCAATAATCTGCCAGAGACCAAGTACCAATGAGCTTCCCTTATTTGACTTCCCTGTCAAAGAGGTCTTTGAACTGCTTGGGGTGGAAAATGTGTTTCAGCTTTTTACTTGTGCCCTTCTGGAGTTTCAAATCCTGCTCTACTCACAGCGTAAGTCAGTGCTTACTAGAGCTTTCTCCCTATATAAGGGCTTCCCTTCTTTCCATATTGAATACAGTGGAACTGACTGTAAAGGTCACGGGCTGTTACAGTTTGAGCAAAATTCAGATCTTTTGCAGGTGGGTGGTAGATGGCAAACTGATAGAGCACAAGAGGGCCACAGTTTCTAATTGGCTGTCATCCTGGCCTTTTGCTGGGCACTTAAGCCTGGGAGGAGTTCCTTCCTGGCATCCCTTCTAATAGATGCTGAAAAGAGTGGTAGGAAATGATGGTTCTGGAAAGCTGACTTTTCATCATTCTGCAGTTACTTTTGCCCCTTCTACAACCTGACAGTAAAACTGAGGATTCCCAAATAATAATCCTTTGAGAAAATGAGGTTGTATTACTTCTTCCTGTTGTTTGTTGTAACTGAATTGTTTTTTATAAATTAGAGGTGAACTGAATGTGAGGGGCAGGTTTGGACAAAATAGTAAAGTAGATCAGAAGGAAACAGATGTTTATTAAATGAATCAGAAAAATAACATAAAACTTACTCATTCAGTACCTATTTATTTAGACCCTACCATGTGCCAAGCATTGTTTCAGGGACTAGAGATACAGTGGTAGACAAAACAGGTAAAAATCCTTCCTGTAATGGAACTGATCTTATAGTGGAGAGCAAGGGGGTGACTAAATAAAGTTTATAGTGTGTAAGGTAGTATAAGGTCTATGGAGAAAAATAGAACAGGGAAGAGGATGGTATTTGAGGAAGGGAAGTTGCAGTTTTGTTTAAAATGAATTTTTAAAATTTATTTGAGAGTAAGAGTGAGAGAGGGCATGAGCAGGGAGGGAAGAGGGGGGTAGAGGAAGAGGGAGAAGCAGACTCCCCACTGAGTGGGGAGCCGGATGCAGGCCTCAATCCCAGGATCCTGGGATCATGCCTTGAGCCAAATGCAGATGCCTAACTAACTGAGCTACCCTCCACTTTTTAACAGAGTGATTAGTTTAAGCCCTCTCTGAGTGACCCATGTTAATATCTGTGGGAAAAGTATTCTAGGCAAAGGGCATAGCACATATAAGGGTTTTGAGAAAAGAATACGCTTGTTATGTTCGAGAACAGTTGAGAAAACTGGGTGGATGGTACAGAGTGAGAAAGCAGGAATATAGAAGCAGATGTTGTTAAGACTTAACAGGAGCTTAGGTTTTACAATTATAGTCCATTGTAAGGACTTTGTTACTCAGAGATGCATAGTCATTGTAGGTTTTAAGTTTTTTGACTCTTTATTTTGAAGTAGTTTCCAGTTTATGGAAGAGTTCAAGAAATGTTCAAGGAACTTTTTGTGTGCTCTTCCACAATTCACCTATTATTAACATTTGGCCACATTTGTCTTATTATTCTCTTTCTCTATGTGTGTGTGAACATAAAACTGAACCATTGAGAATCGTCGCAGATCCCATGTCCCTTGACTCCTAAATGTGTCAACTTTTATTTCATAAGAGCAAAGACATTTTCTTACATAACCATAGTATGATTATCAAATTTAGAAAATGTAACATTGTTATAATATTGTATTCAGGTTTCACTTTTGTCCCAAAAATATCTACTTTGCTAATTTTTTTTAAAATTCCTGATCCAGGGTCTTGTCTAGTAACATGCCTTGCTTTTACTTTTTACTTCTTCTTTTTTTTTTTTTTTTAAAAGATTTTATTTATTTATTTGACAGAGAGAGATCACAATAGGCAGAGAGGCAGGCAGAGAGAGTGAGAGGGAAGCAGGCTCCCCACCAAGCAGAGAGCCTGATGCGGGACTCGATCCCAGGACCCCGAGATCATGACCTGAGCGGAAGGCAGCGGCTTAAACCACTGAGCCACCCAGGCGCCCCTACTTTTTACTTCTTAATGTCTTTCATGACATGGACTTTTTTTTTTTTTTTAAAGATTTTATTTATTTGACAGAGAGAAATCACAGAGAGGCAGGCAGAGAGAGAGGAAGGGAAGCAGGCTCTCCGCTGAGCAGAGAGCCCGATGTGGGACTTGATCCCAGGACCCTGAGATCATGACCTGAGCCGAAGGCAGCGGCTTAACCCACTGAGCCACCCAGGTGCCCCGACATGGACATTTTTGAAGAGTGCAGGCAAGGCGTTTTGTAGAATGTCCTCCAGTCTGGGTTTGTCTGATGTTTCCTCGTGATTAGATTCAGGTGTTAAACATTTTTGGTTATAATACACAAGTGAGGTTGTGATTCTCTCAGTGCATTGTATTAGGAGGCACATAATGTGTGTTTTTATCATGACAGGAGGCGCTTGATGTCAGTTTGCCCATCTTTGGTAATGTTAATTTGATCACTTGGTTAAGATTATGTTTGCCAGGTTTCTTAAATGGAAAGTTGTCCTTCCCTTTGTAATTTGTAAGTTGTGGGAAGTTATTTTGAAACTGTAAATATATTGTTCCTCTTTAAAGTTTTGCCCAATAGATTTAACATCCATTGATGATTCTAATCTGAATTAGTTAATACCATCATGGTCACAAAATGGTGATTTTTCTAGCTCCACTTATATTTATTTATTTATTTATACTTTATTTATTTTTTTAAAGATTCATTTAGTTATTTGAGAGAGAATCTCAGGCAGACTCTATGCCAAGTGTTCAGCCTGTCAGGGGTTTGATCTAACAACCTAAGATCACGAACTGAGCCGAAACAAGAGTCAGATGCTTAACTGACTGACCCAGATGCCCCTCCATCCATCTATATATATTAGTTATCATTGTACTATAAGGAATAACATTTATTTTTCCTCGTTTGTTTAGTATTATATGGACTCATAGATTTTTATTTTGCTCAGTAAGTTAGGTGCCTATAATGCAGGGGGGATGTTGTAGACATGGGAGAAGGAGGATTGAAACAGAAATATGACAGGTGACATTTTTCCATCAGAATTTGGGTTAAATTTCCCAGAATATGGGTTATTCTATCAAAAATAGAGCAATAATGCAGTCAGTAATACAAATTTTAAGAGGTTTGAAGGCGATTAGAAGATTTGTGTATAAAATAAAAAAAAAAAAAAAATAGGGGCGCCTGGGTGGCTCAGTGGGTTAAAGCCTCTGCCTTCAGCTCAGGTCATGATCCCAGGATCCTGGGTTCGAGCCCCGCATCGGGCTCTCTGCTTGGCAGGGAGCCTGCTTCCTCCTCTCTCTCTCTCTGTCTGCCTCTCTGCCTGCTTGTGATCTCTGTCTGTCAAATAAATAAATTAAAAAAAAAAAAAAAAAAAAAAAAAAAGATTTGTGTATAGACTCAAATGGAACTCAGGACCTAAAGCCATGTTTATAGCATGGTCAGGAAAAAGATTTTTCCAAAAAAATTCCTGGATATTGTTGAGCAGGGCTGATGGTAAAGTGGTGTTGCCTTTTATTGCATGTAGGTTATGCGCTCTATTAACAGTTAAACAGTTGAGGTTGGTTTTCTTGAAATAGTTTTTATTTATGATTCAAAGGCCTCAGGTGGATGAAAATCTTTCTGGCCTTCCAAAAACATGTCATCACCACTCAGTGTTGCCCACTGCATGTCTCGCCTAAGTGTAACTTAGGGAAAAAATGCAGGCGAAATGGTATGACTTACAAAGTGTAACCCATTGGATGACTGAACTGACAGTTATAAGAATTAATTTTTTTTTAAACTTGTACTGCTGGGTAATGTTTGTTCTTTGTATAGATACAGGTTTTTCAATAGTGTATTTTTTACCATTTGCTGTTAAATTGTATGTAGAGAAGTTCTTTACCTGATAGGAGTTAGTAGGGTAGTAGATTGGATAATTGAAAACGTCACTCAAGTCTGATAATCATAAAAATTATAAATATATCCATTAAACATTGTATTTTAGCTTAAAACATGACTGTATAATAACTAGTGTTTTGATGAAGGGACTAGGTATTTCCTTTGATTATGGGTCTACTAATCAGATGTCTGCATTTTTTTTTTTTATAAACCACACCCATAATGCATTCACTAGGTTTTCTAGATACATTTTGTTTTTAAAAGGGGAGTGAGAATTTAATGAACCTTGCAAAAGAACCAGAATGGAGACTACCTATAGATTTTTGCAGTTTTCCTTTTTTTTTTTTTTTTTTGCACTTAATAGCCTCATGATACGCTTAATTCAATTACGGTATTTTTTAGCCACTTTGCATTACTCAGTCTTTTTATTTATATATTTATATATATATATATATTTTTTTTTTTTTTTTGAGAGAGAGTATGTGTGCTTGAGGGGGAGAGGCAGAGGGTGAAGGGAAGATGCCAGGCAACTTCCACGCCCAGTAGGGAGCCTGACATGGGTTTATCTCACAAATCTGAGATTGTGACCTGTGCCAAAATCAGGAGTTGGAGGCTTAACCAACTGAACCACCCAGACATCCCTACTAAGTCCTTTTTTTTTTTTAAGATTTATTTAATTTTTTTTGTCGAGGGAGGGGAGCAGAGAGAGAGAGTGAGAGGGAGAGAAATCCTCAAGCAGACTCCCTGACTTGGGGCTTGATCCCAGGACCCTGATATCATGACCTGAGCCAAGGCCATGAGTTGGGCGCTTAACTGACTGAGCTACCCAAGTGCCTCAAAGATAAGTTTTTTAGAAAACAAATAAATAATGTGTGGACAAACAAGGCAGAGAAAGTTGAAAGTTTCCTTTTTCACCTAGAATCCTACTCCTCAGAAGTAATGTCTTAATTTTTTTAGTGCCCCCTCTCAAATACTTTTGAACCATGAACTATTTTTATGTGAAGTGTTGAGTACATATGTATGGCTTGTAACATTCTTTAAAGTATACATGTACATTATGATATGTGTAGGGTATATTAAAATTAATGTTAAACTTTAATATACTATAAGTATATGTTTTAAATATGGTATATTAAAATGTAGGAAAAAGCCTTTCAATCATATGGTAGGAATTTTAACACATTACAAAAGGATGTATAGTGAAGTGTAAGACTTCCACCTCTGGTCCCTGGTTCTCCTTCAAGGAGATTACCACTGTTTGCTGTTTCCTTCTGAACATAATCATGCATATACAACATACATACCTTTTAGAAATAACACAAATGGATATATGCTAATCATTGTTTGCACTTTCTTTCATTTAATAATATATCTTGGAGAAAGGGACATAGAGATTAGGTTGTTTCCTAAGCACAAAGAGTACCTGAGAAACATCCTTATTCATCCTTATTCACTTTTTCACAAAAGTACGAGTATGCAAGCACAGTTCATGATTCAGTTTCCAATGTGTAGAATTGGCCCTGTAGTTTGTTTAGGGGCAAATTATCTGTAGACTGGTTCCAAAGCTATTATCTTTCTTTGCACAGAGACAAGCCATGAAAACATTCCTCCCTCCTTCCCTCACCACTCAGGAGTGGTGGTTGTAATCCCACTATGTTTTGCATTATCTCCTTTTGTTAAAAGTAATTGCTCATTAAACATTATGGGAACTTTTAAAAAATATATTTATTTATTTGGGGGAGAGAGAGCATGAGCAGGGAAGTGAGGGAGATGTGGGCTCCCCGGCTGAGTAAGGAGCCCGACCGGGGACTTCATCCCAGGACCCCAGGATCATGACCTGAGCCAAAGGAAGACACTTAACCGACAGAGCTACCCAGGTGCCCCAACATTATGAGAACTTTAAGAGAACATAATTGCCTAGAACCTTAGTGTCTCCAGTTGATTTTGTTTGTTTGAAATACTTTGGGTGCACATGACCTTCAGCTGCTTCCTGTTTATTGGTTTCACCTTCTTGGAATAATGAACACAGACACAGGCAATGGCAAAGGAGATACTGATTTTATCATTTGTACTGGTGTACAGAAATGGATTTTGTGCTGTTGCTTAAAGCTCTTGGAGGTCAGCATCCTAGTGGGTACCACAGATTATTGGATTCCTGAGGCATTATTTGTTAGGCCCTCCTCCAAGGTGGGATGTTGCTTTTTTAAAATATAAAAATGTAAAATATTAAAAAATTTAAAATATAAAAAGAGACCAACAACTCAGACCAGAAAGGCCCTACAATTCCAAATTTCTAGTGTCTGTAAAATTAAACCACATAAATGGAAAGTGGCTTAGCCTTGAGAGAGGAGGTTATCTCTGACCTCCAAAAGTGTTTTGTTTCTAAGAATCCCATAATTTCAAGTGCATCACAAGAATTCTTCAGAGATTTCAAACTGAAGTAAATAAGGTTACCCACTCTTAGGAAATAAGTGGGCTGAGTTTTAGATACTAGATTAGATTTATCCTGAAAAGTAGGGAAAAACCAGAACTAGATTTCTGTGCTATTGGAAAACTTGCCTTGATGGAGCAGAGCAAGCCTTTTCTTTCAGACTCTAGCATACCCTGTTTTATGATTATGGAATAGATGTTCTCAGATGCTGCAGCTAGGTACTGTAAGTAGTAGTCCTAGCACTGGTCATTTTTGGGACTCCTTTACTCAAACTGTCTCTTTGCCTTCTGTGAAATTTTACTGTCCCTGAGCCGACATGCCAGGAATGCCAGCCATATAAAATACCTGCTTTATTGACTTTGGGCAAAGAAAGGAGAAAATCTTCTGGTTTTCTCATGATTGAAAAAGCCTCTGGTACTCCTCCCTGCCCACTCCCCCCGCCCCCTTTAAATCCAGCAGTGATGTGTGTGTGTGTGTGTGTGTGTGTGTGTGTGTGTGTGTGTGTGTGTAGGTATATATACATAGTGTAGATGGAGATGGGATATTTCAGTGTAATATTTATTCAAAATATGTTTAAGAGCCAGTGTTGGGACATAGACCTTCAGCTTTAAATAGCACTTTAAGGTTTCCTTGCATACTTTTGTATTCTTTTGATTCATCTTAATTTTGAATTTTAAAATAAATTCTTAAGATGTCTGAGATTCTCGAGATTATTGCTCTTGAGTAGATAGAAGAATTGAGGTCTTCTCTGGAGAATCATTAGAATTTATCTTTTTTTTTTTATAAAAGGTTTTTTTTTTTTTTTTTTTTTTTTTTTTTTTAAAGATTTTATTTATTTATTTGACAGAGAGAGAGACCACAAGTAGGCAGAGAGGCAGACAGAGAGAGAGGAGGAAGCAGGCCCCCCGCGGAGCAGAGAGCCCGACGCGGGGCTCGATCCCAGGACCCCGAGACCACGACCCGAGCCGAAGGCAGCGGCCCAATCCACTATTTATTTTAGAGAGAGAGCACACGTTTGAGTGGGGAGATGGAGAGTGAGAGAATTCCTGCTAAGTGGAGCCCAGGCTTCACAAGGGGCTCCATCTCACGACCCTGAGATCATGACCTGAGCTGAAACCAAGAGCCAGCCGCTTAACTGACTGAGCCACCCAGGTGCCCCTCATTAGAATTCTTCTTAGTAATGATTGTTGGAAGGGCACTTGGGTGGCTCAGTTGGTTAGCTGCTGCCTTCAGCTCAGGTAATGAACCCAAGGTCCTGGAACTGAGTCCGGGAGTCTGCCCCTTGCCCTGCCCCTCACTCTGCCCCAGCTTGCTCTCTCAATCAAATAAATGAAATCTTAAAAAAAAAAGATCATTGGAATGTCATTGAGAAGATTTTCAGCAGAAAGATTAAAAAGCCATGTTGTATGGACATCCCATGGAATTGAGGTATTACTGAAGAGGCTGAAGGCAGAGCTTTCAATGCTGTAAATTTTGTTAGTTGTTTGCTTTCATGTGGGACTAAATCCTCGTTCTGAAATTATATATATATAACCTAATTTAACTCTTCAAAGGTTACTTTTTTTTGTAATTGGGGAAATGTTTTTGTTGTTGCTTGAATGATGGGTGGGAATCTTCACTAAATATATATATTTATTTTTAAAGATTTTATTTATTTGACAGAGATCACAAGTAGGCAGAGAGGCAGGCAGAGACAGAGAGGAGGAAGCAGACTCCCTACCGAGCAGAGAGCCCGATGCGGGCTCGATCCCAGGGCCCTGGGATCATGACCTGAGCTGAAGGCAGAGGCTTTAACCCACTGACCCACCCAGATGCCCCACTAAATACTTTTTAATATAGGAATGATGATGCTTTGTGTGGGCACAATGAAAAATGAGACTCTCTCCTTGAACTCTTACTAGTTTGCCTTGATCTTTAGTGAATATGAGAAGATTATATTCTTTTGTCCTTCTGCTAAACCATTTTTTGTTTGTTTGTTTTAATTGATGATCAATCTCTCAGTTCACTTTTAGGCACTAATTTGTTGTATCATTTACCTATGTGCCTTAGTTTCCCCCAAGAAGCATATAAGAGAAATTTTCCTGTAGTGCCCTTAAAATTAAGTTTGAGATGATGACATTTTAATCATTAATTGCTATATATTTGCCTCATTAGTTAAACTCTTTCCAGATTATGCTCTTCTTTGCTTAGCCAGGAATAAGTTGATAGGCAATTTTCAAAGCGTGAGTAGTGAGCAAATATGGGATACTTTGCTAAACTTTACTTAGTTAATACATACCAGCTATTGTTCGCTTTTTACTCAACCTTCCTCATTTTGGGGAAAGCTGTTTGTTACTTATAACTCCTTTATGAACCAAGCTATTATTTTTTTGAATGATGGGGTAGATTTTTAGTATATGAAACCACTTTAACCCTTATGAAATCTCCTTTGAAATCAGCCATTCCAGAGGATGTTACTCATATGATTTTAAAATTTATGTGCCTCTGCTCTGTCTTTAAATACCAGAAACCATTATACCATTTGTGAATAGCAGTTTTTAAAATTCTACTTTTAACCAGTCCATTTTATTGGCTTTGCCAATGTGTTTATTACTTATTTTTTTATAAAATGGGTCTAGAAATTGTGTTCTAAAGGAAAGCAAAACTTTGAACTCAAAGCCTTCCCTTCCAAACTAAGATCTCTTACCTAAAATAAGAGTTTTGAGGCATGAAAGTCAATCTTCTGAGTCTTTCAAATTCTCAGGAAGCTTTTTATTGAAGTATTAAAATAACACATTTGTGCTATTCCTATTCAGGAAAAGTTCCAGGTGGAGGGCAGATTTGGCTAGTGCAGAAAACCAGCTTCTGCATGCTTTGTGGTTCTTTGGTCTTGGTCTTGAAGGAAGAGCTTACATTAGTTCCTTATAGAATGCAGACATATCTGAGTGGTAAAAGAACTTCTATGCTGAATGAAGACCCAGGCCACTGTTCCTTTTTTTGTTGTTGTTTTTGTTGCAGTTCCCCAACCCCTTTCGACTTAAGAGAATCTACTTAACCTTCTGATTTAGTATTTGAAGCAAGGTGCTATTTAGGATTTCTACTGTATTTCCATGTTAAATTTTATTAGCAGGAACCTGTATGTGTGGGTATATTTCAGCTTGTGATCCACTGAGGTCTCAGGGTTATCTTTCTGATACCCATAAGAGAACCACACTTTGAGCATACCCTTGCTGAAGTTTATCCTGATCCTTTCTAAATGTGAAATTGTATTGACAAATGTGAAATTTGTTTTTGACTGGTTTGTATGTGTTTTGTTTTGTTTTTAACCTAGATTACCAGAGACTGATGACTGTGGCGGAGACCATTACAGCTCTCATGTTTCCTTTCCAGTGGCAGCATGTCTATGTCCCTATTCTCCCGGCTTCTCTCCTACATTTCTTAGATGCTCCTGTTCCATACCTGATGGGCTTGCATTCCAATGGCCTGGATGACCGGTCAAAGCTGGAGCTGCCTCAAGAGGTGAGAGGAATGTGGAGCTTGGTTGCTGGTGCCCCTGGCTCCATTCTAGGATTAGAGAGAGAATGGCTTTGGGATGAGCCCAGGGTGGTGTCACAAAGTTTTTCTTTTATTCTGAGGAACATAAATAACTTTCCAGGAAAAAAATGTAAAAGCAACAAACATTTAGCTTAGTTTGTGTCATTTGTCATCTTTATTATCTGACTTTATATACTTTGTAATCTCTGTGTTTGTACTATTGTGAATTGCCTTTTCCATGCGTAGTTTTTCAAGTATTTTACATACTTTTCAAGACAGTTATTAGGAAATCTTTTCAGGGGTGCTTGGGTGGCTCTGTTGGTTAAGCCTCTGACTCTTGATCTCAGCTCAGGTCTTGATCTCAGGGTCCTGAGTTCAAGCCCGTGTTGGGCTCTTTGCTGGGCATGGAGCCCACTTTAAAAAAAAAAAAAAAGAAAGAAAAGTCTTTTCAATTCTGTAAAACTTGAAATATACGCAAAGGAGTAGCATAATGAATTCCCGTGTTCTCAGCATGCAGCTTCAGTAGTTATCATACATGTTAAATTGTATTTTAGTTTTATATCTCCTACCCCTGATTGTTTTAAGGGAGTCCTACATAATGTAATTTCATTATTACTTCATTACTCAGACCAAGTATTAATAAATCGTGTGTTTCTTTTATAGGCCAAGTTTATCTGTAAAAGTTGACTTAATCATACTGATTCTTGTGGTGCTAAGCGAGCTTTGAAAACTTCCCTTGTTCAAGATAAGGAAGGTCTTGAGAGAGAAGCTTTTCCTCTCTTGCTGTGAGGATGGTCTGCTCCTCTTTCCTATTGGTTGAGATACCGAGGGAATTGATTATAAATATGTATTTCTTTGTTTATTTCCTGCTTCATTCTAAAACAGATTTAAAGCATAAAATAAATTGTTTTATTTTTTATTTTTCTAGAATTACCTAAAGAACTGGTCTACCTTTTTATGTCATTTTGTGGCTGGGGAGAAGGGTTTTGATATTCTGAATTTCTCAATCATTAGAAAGGCCTGGGAACAAGATTTTGGAGTATACATACACTGGTGTTATTACATGACTCTATTTCCTCCCTCTACCAAAATGTTTATGGAGGGAGATTTTTGCGTAACTAAGTAATATTAGTAAGGAAGCCTCCAAAGAGTACGGTCTCATGGAATTGGATCTGAGCCTCTCATGTTGTTGGACATGTCTTGGCAGTGTCTTTGGTGAAACCCTCATCATTAGATCACACATGTAATATCTACATTGTAGTCAGATCTCTATTTTTCCTTTCTCCTTTGGTTTTAGAAGCAAAATGTCCTCCTTGTAGCTTCTTCCCTTTCCATCCCCTATGCTGCTTTGATTTTATAGAGCTTTGTATTGTTTGGAGTGGGACAAGGTTAATGACGGAAGAAAAGATCTGAATGATGGAGAAAATCATTGAGTTGGGATATTGGGCTTTTATATATATATTTGTTTTACTGATAAATATACATGAAGAGTACATGTCAAAGTTTGGAGAATGGAAACATGCATATTTAAATTGACACCTCTTCAGAATAAATCTATCATTTTGTAAAGTCAGAATAAGAATAACAACAAAAAAATAGATGAAGGTGGAGAGCTAAAGAGGCATGCTACATACCAGTGTTATAAGTAGGTCACTAGGCAAGAAGCCAGTTTTCTCAGTTTTATTTTCATCTTTAGCATCTGCTTCCTGCATATTTGGGGCAAGTTCTGTTCCTTGTAGGATCCCTCAGCATCGTTCTTTGGGTGCCTCAGGTACGTGGGTGTATGAAGAGGCTGCTAAGAGACCAACAGTTTTCTTAATGGGGGACTCAGTGGGACTGTTTGAGAAACCCAAAAGTTCACTCTGTTCTGGGTATTGGGGTCTCCATTTCTGCAGTATTCTCCATCATTGCTGCATCCTTTGTGTCTCGCTGTGGTCTGCTTGGGAAGGAGAGATGACGATGTTACTGAGGAATACCTATGCATACTTAATTAGCAATTCGAGGGTTTCAGAGTCCTACTTCATCCAGACTGTCCTTTTGAAGGGCACATATTTGTGCGGGTGTTTCATAGGTGGATATTTACCTGGATTTTTAGCAGACAACCTGTAGAATACCTGAGCCTGTGTAGTTCCTCCTGGGAACTTTAGACTGGGGAGAACTTTCTCAAGGAGTAAAGCGCCCTGAAATGTATGCATAAGGAAAGAAGACTAATAATATCTCGAAAAGACAACTTTGAGAGGTCTCACAAATTATATGTGTGTGTGTGTATACAAATTATATATATATATAAATATATACAAATTATATATATATATATATATATTTTTTTTTTAAGGTTTTTATTTTTAAGTAATCTCTACACCCAACATGGGACTCAAGCTTACAACCCTGAGCTCAGGAGTCACATGCTCTACCAATCAGCCAGGTGCCCATAAGTGATACATGTTTCTAGTAAAAAATTCTAAAAGTGCACAAAAGCATAAAAATAAAGTAAAAATGACTTCAGATTTTACACCCAGAGATAACTACTTTTAACCTTTTGGTGGACATCCTGTGGTATCTTTACACTGCTAGAAGGAGGTTTGAGGCAGAACTGGGAAGATTCACCTGGGCCTGTGCAAAGGTGCATCATCATGGTAATGGGGCAAGGTTGATTTAGAAAAAGGGACTTTCTCTAGAGGGATGAAGACTGTACATTTCTTAGATCCCTAAATCCAGATTCATCAGTTGCCGATCCATCTTAGGGCATCAGAAGATGTGAAAAAGCCCTTTGTTCCTTTTTATACCAACTCATGAGCTCAGCTGTGCCTGAACAAGGGAGGGTGCCGAGCTGCCTTTGTGAGGCATTCTCTGTCCTGCACTTCTCTTTTGGGTTTCATTGTGTGGGTCCAGGAAGGAGGCAGTTTGTCCATAGCTATGTCAAGGAAAACAGGCAGAGGATATTAGAGTAAAGAGGAGGGTGTTACTTCTTCCTATCTTGGGTCTTTCTTTCCTACTGTTTTTTTCTCCTTTCTCAAGATACTCCTTCAATAGCTTTTCCCAGTAATGTGTGTACTGAGCTCCCCTTCTGGGAATAGCATGGAGATAGACTAGGGATGAAGCTGGCTGTGACTTAGTATTATGAACTCAGGACCAGGAAGGGGCATTGTGACTTCCTGCAGGAAAAGATTTGGAAGACCTTCTGGGATTTTGGGGGTCCATGTACTTACTACCCCAGAATAGCTAAGTCTTCCCATGGCCTCTTCCAGCAAGGCAGGAGGTAAAATGAGGAAGAGTGATCATGTGGTTTCAGTGCCTCTTCTAGGCTACTTTTTGTCCCCCAGGCTGTTTTGCAGGAGTTGGCCTCTTAGCTGAGGAAAGGGTTGCATGAGGAGTTTGAGGTAGGCTTGTAAGTTGCTTCTGTTTGCCAGAATTCTCAGTGTGTGGGAGAAAATAGTGTGAGGCTATTGCATGAGCTTAGTATTTGAATGACCTCCTATTTCACTTTGCCTTCTCATTCCTACCTCCTTGAGTCCAACTCTACAAAAAATGGCTAGTGGTATCCAAGGCTCCTGTCTTAATCTAGCCCATCTCTGAAGTGTGCCTGAGCTGCATTCTGTCCTCTAGCTACCTCTCACCAGAAGTATATCAACAGTATGTGGACATAGCATTTGGAGTTCATAAAATTCTTTACAGACATTCTATATTTGTCGCACATCAGTGGCAGAAAAGCCAAACAAGCATTATTGAGGGTTGCAGTTATTTTTAGATGCCTCTGTGTTTCCAGCTGGACAGACTGCTTTTTTTCTACAAAGAGAGGAGAACCAGTGGGATAAATGATTGCACTGTGTACCTTTGGTGGGTCACAGAGCTTTGTTCTGTGACAGGTCTTTATAAGGCAGGTGACCTTCATGACTAGATTTAGTTGTCTTTACTATCTTTTTTAATGGTTTGATATGAAAGCATTTTTAATTTTAAAATCTTTTTTTTAAAGATTTTATTTATTTGACAGAGAGTGAGAGATCACAAGTAGGCAGAGAAGCAGGCGGCGGGGTGGGGAGGGTGGGGGGGGAAGCAGGCTCCCCACTGAGCAGAGAGTCCGAGGCGGGGCTCGATCCCAGGACCCTGAGACCATGACCTGACCTGAAGGCAAAGGCTTTAACCCACTGAGCCACCCAGGTGCCCCTAATTTTAAAATCTTAAAGGGACAAACAAAAAGCCTATTTTTATAGGTGTTAAACATTTATTGGCCTTTTTTCTAGTCAAGAATTAAACTTGTTATTCAGTGGAAGAACTCCAGAAAGTTAATTTTTTCCACTTTAAAAAAATTTAAATTCAGTTAATTAATATATATTATTGGTTTCAGAGGTAGAGGTCAGTGATTCATCAGTCTTATAGAACACCTATTGCTTCATGTGCCCTCCTTAATGCCGATCGCCCAGTACCCCATCCCACTACCCCCTTCCCGTCAGTTTTTTCCTATGATTAAGAGTCTCTTATGGTTTGTCTTCCTCTCTGATTTCATCTTGTTTTATTTTTCCCTCCCTTCCCCTATATCCTGTTTTTTGTCTTATATTCCACATGAGTGAGATCATATGATAATTATATTTCTCTAATGGACACATCTCTCTTAGCCTAATACCCTCTAGTTCCATCCACTTTGTTGCAAATGGCAAGATTTCTTTTTTTTTTTTTTTTAAGATTTTATTTATTAATTTAACAGAGAAAGCGAGCGAGCACACAAGCGGGGGGAACAATAGGCAGAGCAGGCAGAGGGAGAAGCAGGCTCCCCGCCGAGCGAGGAGCACGATGCAGTACTTAATCCCAGGACCCCAGGATCATGACCTGAGCTGAAGGCAACCGCCCAACCAACTGAGCCACGCAGGCATCCCAAGATTTTTTTTTTGATGACTGAGTAGTATTCCAGTGTGTGTGTGTGTGTGTGTGTGTGTGTGTACCACATCATCTTTATCCATTCAGCTGTCAGTGGACATTTGGACTTTTCCCATAGTTTGGCTCTATGGACGTTGCTGCTGTAAACATTGGGGTACAGGTGCCCCTTTGGATCCAGAAAGTAGTGAATTTTAAAGCTATTCTTCTAATCTTTGTACCTTAGATATGGGAAAGTTCTCTTCTTTGATTGTGGAATGGTAGATGGAGTAGTTTATGCAAGTGTTTATTGACTGAATGCATGCATGGACATGTTAAAACGTGCAGTTTTAATAGATTGAAAGTTTGGGGAATAGTTATATTTAAGCAGACTTAATGTCATCCTTCCACCTCTTCTTATAGATTGAAAGACTTATTGGTATAGGGGAAAATAGAAGGATCATGGATCAGCAATTTGATATACAATAGAGGTACCATCCCAAAGGTGGGATTGTTTAATAATAATGCAGCTGGAAAAATTGTTCAAAAGGGAAAAAAGTAAAAGGATCCCTACCTTCTGGCATAACAAAATCAACTTGAGATGGATTAAAAAGTTATAAACATCAAGAGCAAAAGTTTAAATCTTCTAAAGATAGTATTAAATACATTCTGACCTTTGGGTAGGGACTTCGTAAACAAGATACAGAAAGCACTATCCCTAAAATAGAAGAGATAAATTCAATTTTTTTTTAGTAAAAGGTGGAACATTTATGTGTTCTAAAGAAAAACCAGAGTATAAATATGATTTTTTAAATTAAGAGAAAGACATCTTAAAATGAAAAGATGATAAAACCTAGAAGATATATAACACATATAACCTACAAAGAATTAGCATCAAGAGTTTGTAAAGAAATTGTACAAACAAGTAAGATGATAAGCCACCTCTTAGAAAAATGGGCTAAAGACATGAACAAATATTGCACAAAAAAAATGCACATTTTTTTCACTAGCAACCAGACAAGTATAAATTAAATGCACCTATTTCAGTGACAAAATAAAGAAATCTGATGATACCGAATTTTGGTAGGATTTTGATCAGTAGATTGCTGGTAAAAATATAAATTGTTATAACCACTTTGGACACAGCTGGGCCTCATCTTATAAAGTTGGACATTTGCTGAGCTTACAATATAGCACTTCCACTCATAGGATACACCCAGGAGAAGATCTTGCACACGTGTCCCAGGAACCATGTAAAAATGCCAAAGCAGTAAATAGGAAAGAACTTATTGCCCTTTAATGGGAAAATTGATTAAATTGTGCTCTATCCGCCTGGTAGAATATTATACAAGAGTGCAAATGAATATCATATAGCTACATATAAGAAAAGGGCTGAATGTTAGAAACCTTATGTTGAGTGAAGAAAAGTAGTACCACAGCACTGCTTATGGAATAGTAATCCTTTCATAAATTTAAAAAACAAGCAGACATTTAAAGGCATTTATATGTGATAAATTGTCTAACAAAGGGCAAAAAGATAATAAATAGAGAATTCTGGATTGTGGTTACCTGGGGTTGGGAATGTGTAGGTTGGAGGATAGGATTGGGGAGGAGCATATAGGTAAAGTATTGGTAATGTTCTAGTTTTTGGATTGCCCAGGAAGAAAATGTCTTTAAGATTGTCCTCAGAAAGTTTTCAGTTTATATTCCTAGTAACAGTGTATGAAATGTTTGTTTTCTAGTAATTTGGCCAGCACTGGACTTTATAAATCTTGTAGATCTTTGCCAACCCAGTAGGTGAAAAATATTTTGTCTATATTTCTTGGATTATTTAGCAGAATTGACCAACTGTGTGTGTGTGTGTATGTGTCTGCAGTTCTCAAACTTTTTTTTTTAAATTAACATCTAATGTATTACTTGTTTCAGGGATACAGGTCTGTGATTCATCAGTCTTATATAATGCCCAGTTCTCATTACAACACATAACCTCCACAGTATCTGTCACCCAGTTACCCCGTGCCCTCACACCTACCCCTCCAGCAACCCTCAGTTTGTTTCCCAAGATTAAGAGTTTCTTATGGTTTGTATCCCTCTCTGGTTTTATCTTGAAACAGAAGCACTATTAAGCATTTAATAATGCACTGCAGTGAAGGAAATGATAGTTGTCTTGGCTAGACAGGTTCATGGTTGTAAGATAAATATTTTTTTAAAAAGGCTTTTCTAATTTATAGCTATAAGGAATTACAGGAGCTATAAAAGGACCTCTAAGGAGAAGAATGGAGGGTTAAGAGCTTGAGCTTGAGCGTATGTCTGAAGTCAGGCTAGCTCAGTTCAAATCCCAGTTCTACATACTAGCTGTAAGACTTTGAGTAAGTTACTTAACCTCTTTGTAACAGTTTTGTCTGTAAAGTAAGGGTAGATAGATATTGTCAGGTTGTTCTTTGTTAATCCATATTACCTACCTCACCAGCAGTGTATGAGAGTTCTGTCTCTGTATCCTCTCAGAAGCAACCTCAAAGCCAGAACAAAGCACAGAAATAATTAAGACCAGCCACCAAATCTAACAAATTAGGACTAAGGCTCAGAAGGGATAATGGTATGCTCAGGGTCATATAGGGAGATAGTGCTGGACTCAGATCTGGAACCTGGACTTTCTGATTTACTCCTGGTGTTCTCTTTACTACTATAAGAATTCATGAATGCAGCAAACATTTTATGGGCATTTGTTAGATGTGTGACTTTTGTGCTAGGTGCTCGATATCTGTCATCACAGATGACATGGCACTCTCTAAGATAAGTGTTTTTAATCTCTTTCTTTCCATTTTATAACTGCAGAGACCAAATCAGAAAGGTTAAGGAACTTTCTCTAGAAAGTGGCAGGGGAAGATTGGAACTTAGGTCAGTTTCCCTCCTGAGCCCCATCTTCTTTATACCTTGTCCCACACATGCCAGTATCAGATATTTCCTCTTCTCTCTCTTGTTCATTATCCTTTCTAAACCTTCTTCATCATGCTCTCGAGTTGTTTACGCTCATCTTGTTTTGACTGCCAGGCTAACCTCTGCTTTGTGGACATTGACAACCACTTCATTGAGCTGCCAGAGGACCTGCCTCAATTTCCCAACAAGTTGGAGTTTGTCCAGGAAGTCTCTGAGATTCTCATGGCATTTGGCATTCCCCCTGAAGGAAACCTTCATTGCAGCGAGAGTGCCGCCAAGCTAAAGAGGCTCCGGGCCTCTGAACTTGTCTCTGACAAGAGGAATGGGAACATTGCAGGCTCCCCTTTGCAGTCCTATGAGCTCCTCAAGGAGAATGAAACTATTGCCCGCCTGCAGGCCTTGGTCAAGAGGACTGGGGTGAGCCTGGAAAAGGTAAGATGCTGTATGTGAGTTTGTGACAGGTTTGGTCTGTACTAGGGGGCTGCCCTGGTGAAATACAGTATGAGATAAAAAAGCACCTAGTTCAGGGCAAGGCTTATTTGTGAGCAGTGGAAGAATGCTTTTGGATGGGAGACTCTGGATTCAGCTCTGGCGAACATTATCTTAGGAAATGTTGTTTAAATCTCAATTTGGATAGCTTCTCAACTGGGCATCAAGGAGAACCTGCTGTCATTTTTTGTGAACACTATAGCAGAGTGACTTGGAGGGAGGACAGTGGTAATCTTTGTATTCAGACCTCTTCCAAATCCATTGCCCTGTCAGTTTCACAGCAATCTATAGCATGCAGAGCAGGTATTCTTAACACTGTTTTATAGATCAAGAAACCAAGGCTTAGAGAGCCCAGGGTTAAATGGCTAGTAATTGACTGAACAGAGGCTAGATCCTGGTTCTCCTGAATGCTAGTCCTTTGCTTTTTCCAGGCTGAAGTTTCCTGACTTTGATGAGACTATCAGCTTTCTGTAGTTTTTTACCCATCTCTTCACCCTCCCTGATTCTCACTGTTAAGTTATTTTTGTAAATTACATATAAGCAGAATGGGTCAATGTAATCATTCTGTTGGGCTTTTTTTTTGGCAAAATGTGAAACATTTCATTTTCCTGTTCTATTTAGTTAGTAAAGCAGATTTTTTAAAAAAGGATTTTATTTATTTATTTGACAGAGAGAGATCACAAGTAGGCAGAGAGAGGGGGGGAAGTAGGCTCCCTGCTGAGCAGAGACCCCGATGCTGGGCTCCATCCCAGGACCCTGGGATCATGACCTGGGCTGAAAGCTGTGGCTTAACCCAATAAGCCAGACACCCTAGTAAAGCAGATATTTTTAAAAAATCATGGCTAAAGAGGAGCAGAGAAATATTTAGAGAGGTTAAAACAGACACAGTAAGGAGAAATTCTTAGGGAGAAAGATAAGAACAGTGATGTGGGGGAGAAAATCAAAGAGATGAAGGGAGAGCCAGAGTCTGACTTTGTTGCTTTGCATTATCATTTTCTCATTGACTTTCCAGATTTCCTCCTTTCTATGATCTTTGAGATAAGTGGCAGCCCTTCCTCTATTCCTGAATCTCTGTGCATAATGATCTTATCTCTATTATCATTGAGTTCCTGGGTACCTGCAAGTGCCAACACCCTCATTTTTCTCTTCTGTGTGTCAGAATTCCTCTCTCCCTTCGTTCTTCTCTCCCCTCCCTCTTCCCCTCCCCTTCTTTTCCTCTCCTCTTCTTGCCTTGCCTTGCCTCCCCTTGCCTCCCCTCCCCTCCTCTCCTCTCCACTCCTCCCCTCTCCTCTTCTCCCCTCTCCTCCGCTTCTTTTCTTCTCCTCCCCTTCCCTCTTCTCCCCTCCTCTTCTCTTCTCTCCCCTCCCGTCCCCTCCCCTCTCCTCATTCTTTTCCTTTTTTATCTTTTCTCCATTTGCTGTGAACGACCATTGCAGGGTGGGGGAGTAGAGTGGGTGTGGAGAGAGTTAGGAGGGGAATATGGGGTGGTAGGGGACAGATGAGTTGCGTTTTTTGGGGATAAAGAAAAAGCTTATATTTTCAACTGTGTTTTCTTTTTTTGTAGCTGGAAGTGCGTGAAGACCCCAGCAGCAATAAGGATCTGAAGGTTCAGTGTGATGAGGAAGAACTCAGGATTTACCAGCTAAACATTCAGATTCGTGAAGTTTTTGCAAATCGTTTTACTCAGATGTTTGCAGACTATGAGGTGTTTGTCATTCAGCCCAGCCAGGATAAGGAGTCCTGGTTTACCAACAGGGAGCAGATGCAAAACTTTGATAAAGTGAGTAATCTTGCTAGGGAGGTGGTGAGGAATGAGAACATTCTAGACTCTCTTGAAGATTTAACTGAAGATGAGTTTTCCTGCATTATATGCTGGAAACAAGTTCATAATCCTTGTGATGTTGATGGAATATAAGATCTTGCTTTAGAACACAGTGCTGGTTATTACTGTCAGGTGATTTACCTTGAGTCCGAGAGCTCTCTTAGGCTAAGATGCACTTGCAGGTTGGGCATAAGAATTCTGGGATGATTTGTCACCACAGTAGGTTACCTGAGTAAGTTTGGGCTAGTGTATCAGAGTTTCAGGAGATCTGAAATTACGAGTATTAAAAAAAACCCCAAACCATGAAGAGATTTTGCTGTTTGCTTTTTATAAAGACCTAAGAAACCTCAGAGAAATATTAACCTACTGGATCCCTTGGGTGGGTTGCCTTTGCTGGTCAAGGCTGATATACCCGCTTCCCTCTTCCTTATCAATGACTGTGTTTCCTTTTGGTCCCACCAGGCATCTTTTCTATCAGACCAGCCTGAGCCATATCTGCCCTTCCTCTCAAGATTCCTAGAGACCCAGATGTTTGCTTCTTTTATTGACAACAAAATCATGTGTCATGATGATGATGATAAAGACCCTGTACTCCGGGTGTTTGATTCCCGAGTGGACAAAATCAGGCTGTTGAATGTTCGGACACCTACTCTCCGCACATCCATGTACCAGAAGTGTACCACTGTGGATGAAGCAGGTGAGGCCTTTTTGGTGCTATATTTGCCTGTTGGATTATGTCACTAGTGTCCTTGTTCCTAAACATGCTAACTTCTTTCCCCGTTTCTGCTTTTGCATAAATTATTCCCATAGCCTTCCCATTTTTTTGCCTGGCAAACTTCTCCTTTCACATTGTGTCAGTTAGGAATGGGTCCTGCTATAAGTAATCAAGAATTTAATCACCTTTGGATTAGACGGATGGGGGTTATTTTTCTCAAATTAGTAAGAAATGCAGAATTAGTGGTTTTCGGTGTTGGCTCAGTTGCTCAACAGTGTAATCAGTAACTGAAATTCTGTCTTTTCACCCAGTTAATCCTTAACATTCTGACTTTTATATTCATACTTGTTGCCTTATGGTTACAAGAAGCTTTTTATGTTCACATTCAGTGCAAGAAGAGGGGAAGGTTGATACCAGTGGTATTTTCCCTCTTGTATCAGAAAACTAAAGCTTTCCCAGAAATTCCCAACAATTTCTGTTGTCTGGTAGACCATGACCATGTTATATGACCATCCTTAAGTGCAAGGGAGGCTGTGAAAGTGAGTATTGAACTGGGTGTAATGTTACTGTAAACAATATCAGGGCTCTATTAGCAAGAAAGAAGGGGTGAAAGAGTTATGATTAGGCATTGGACAGTATTTACCACTTATGTTTCTTCCTCCGAGGAGCCTGCTCTGATGACCTCAGGCTGAGTCAGTGGATTCCCCCTCTGTGTTCCTGTGCTGCTTTGTTCTTGCTTCTTCTCTATAATCTCTGCTAGTTTGAGCTGTTATTATTAAGGAACAATTTAAGAGCAGAGACTGTTTACTCATTTTCTTGCCCCTAATCTGCTAGCATTGGCCTAGCACATACAGATGTTAAAAGTTGTTCACTGCCGTTTGTGAATGAAAAGACCTTTTTGTTTACAGAGGTCCTCCCTAGATCAGCTTAGCTTAGCTAGAGAATAGTCTCATTTGAGGTGTCACATTAAGTAGTGCGTTCACTTCCTTGTGGGTTGTTCAGTCCTTGTTGGAGGCTTTTTGTATATTTTGTTCATTCATTTACCAAATTGTATAATAACTGTTCATGCTCAACATATGGTAAGTGTTCAACAAATTTTTACTGGGTGAATGAATGTGCCAGGCATTTTTCTAGGTTTTGAAGATGAAACTGGTGACAATTTATTTTTTTTTTAGATTTTATTTATTAGAGAGCAAGAGAATGTGTGTGTGTGTGCTTGCACGAGTGTGAGGAAGACGAGAGGGGGAGAGAAAGGGAGGAGGATAGAATCACAAGCAGTTTCTGCACTGAGCACAGGGCACAATGTGGGCCTCAGTCTCACAACCCTGAGATTATGACCTGAGCTGAAGTCAGGAGTTGGTTGTTAACCGACTGAGCCACCCAGGTACCCCAAAACTGGTGACAATTTGGACAAAGTCCTAGCTTTGTCAAACTTATGTTCTCTATCTAGCCTTCTCTCTTTACCCTTCAACTCTTGTTCCAGGCTTTTCATTAAGATGACAGTCCTATTGGCTAAGGCTTGAGGGCATGTTGCTGATGCAGGTGGATTAGTCTGACATAGTCATGCTTGCCTCCTGGAACACATCAGGCTTTGTATTCCTGAACCCTGCCTAGGATTTTGGTCCTGGGAAGTTTGATGGAGATTTTTTTTAAGGGTGTCGGTTTAGAGAAACATCCCCTAAGCCGTCAGTTTAAATCAGCAGTCTTTTCATGTTGTGTTACACTTGAAAATGATAAATTTGTATTTGATTCACCGAATTAAAGGGAGGAGTTTGTGTATAGCTAGAGGCTATAAAGCGAGAAGCTCTAGTCCCTTGAGGCCTTGCCCATCCCTGCAAGGGTTTAGGCAGTTAATTCTCAGCCCATCTGTAATCTATTTGTTGAACACCAAACACTGCAGCATACTGATTTGAATTACTCTGGTCTCAGTTGTGGCCAGAGCACATATTCTTTTTTTTTTTTTTTAAGATTTTATTTATTTATTTGACAGAGAGAGATCACAAGTAGATGGAGAGGCAGGCAGAGAGAGAGAGAGAGAGGGAAGCAGGCTCCTTGCTGAGGGACTCGATCCCAGGACCCTGAGATCATGACCTGAGCCGAAGGCAGCGGCTTAACCCACTGAGCCACCCAGGCGCCCCCAGAGCACATATTCTTATGGGCCTATTAGAATGTGGGGTTTGGGATATGGAAGGAGGGTCAGCTAACCCTCATTTGTGTGATTCATTTCAGAAAAATGGGTGTCACAGACCCTTCAGGAACTCTATGCTCTGCTCTTAGGAATAATGGCAGTATTTTAGGTATGCTCTAGAGAGATGTACTCCAAATATGCTAGGGCAGGATTCTTGCCTCTGGTCTCAGATCCCCAGCTTGGAGGACTACTAGTTCCGTCACCTCACTCCATCTCATACCTCACACCTCAGCTTCTTGAAGCAATCTGATTGGGAGATGGTAAAAACATAACAAAAAGGGTCTTCTTCTTTTTTTGCTTAAAATTTTAATTTTTTAAATTTTTAATTATTATGTTCAATTAGCTAAAATGATCTTTTTGGAGATCTTTTAAAATGCTACATTTAAAAGGGATTTTAATGGAAATCAATTCTTTTTACCTGCTAACTTTATAGATAAAGGTGTTCCTTTGATTCACCATTGTATCTGCAGGGCCTGGAATAGCACCTGCCACGTTTTGGACACTGAATAAGTTCTGTTGAATGAGAGTAAGGGTGGGAAGAAGTGAGGGAGGCCCAGAGAGAGAATGCGACTTGACCTAGGATAACATCAAGGCCCAAAGGCTGAGATGTTTTTATGTGACTAGGAAATGCCAGGAGAGTTACCAGCTTTTTTTGTTCATTCTCTTTAAATTTTTTTTCCTTAATTGTCCAACTTGGCACATGATTCACACCAACCTAGAGGTGCTACAAACATGAGGGCTGGAGGTGTGGTGAGAAGGTGCACATGAGTTCGTTCCTTCTCCCAGCCTGCAGGCAGGCCCCCACAGATGGGTCCAGGGTATGAACCTGTTAGAGCTCACAGTGGTCGCAGGTGAGGACCTGCCTTATTCTTTAAAGTTTTTGAAGTTGAGGGGCAGCTGAGTGGCTCAGTTTGTTGTGTTTGGCTTTGGCTCAGGTCATGATCTCAGGATCCTGGAATCAAGCGCCGAGTTGGGCTCCCTGCTCATCAGGGAGTCTGCTTGTCCTTCTCCCTCTCCCTCTGCCTTTCCCCCAGCTCGTGCTCTCTCTCTCTCTCTCTCAAATAAATAAAATCTTTTTTTTTTTTTAAGATTTTATTTATTTATTTGTTAGAGTGAGAGAGAGAGAGCACAGGCAGGCAGAGCGGCAGGCAGAGGCAGAGGGAGAAGCAGGCTCCCCGCGGAGCAAAGAGCCCAGTGTGGGACTCAATCCCAGGACACTGGGATCATGACCTGAGCCGAAGGCAGCTGCTTAACCGACTGAGCCACCCAGGTGTCCCTGAATAAATAAAATCTTAAGAAATTATTTTTTGGGGATGCCTGGGTGGCTCAGTCGGTTAAGTCTCTGCCTTCTCTTCAGGTCATGATCCTGGGGTCCTGGGATTGAGTCCCACATTGGGCTCCCTGTCTGCCAGGAGTCTGCTTCTCCCTCTGCCTGCTGCTCCCCCTGCTTGTGCTCACTCTCTCTCTTTTACAAATAAAAAAATAAAATCTTAAAAAAAATTTTTTCTGAAGTATATAAGGCATATAAGGAAAACTGCCCATATTTAAAATTTTGGCATATGTATACATTTACATCAAGGACAAGCAAATACACCCATCACCCTCAGAAGTTTTCTCATGGCCTTTTGTAATACCTCCATCCTGTCCCCTCACCATTCTCTCCTGAAATCCTGAGGCAACCAATGCTCTGATTTCTCTTACTATAGAGTTTTCATTTTTAGAATTTTATATAAATAGAATCACACAGTATCTTTTAGTGGTGTGTGTGTGTGTGTGTGTGTGTTTTAGTTTGGTTTCTTTTACTCTGCATAATTATTTTGAGGTTCATTCGTATTCCCTTCAGTGCTGAGTAGTAGTCCATTGTATGGCTATTACTGTGGTTTGTTTATTTACCTGTTGGTGGGCATTTGGGCTATGAACATTTGTTTACATGTTTTCCTTTCCCTTGCATAAATACCTAGGAGTGGAATGACTGGATCATGTGAATTTGTATGTTGACTTTTTTAAAGAAACTGACAAATTATCTTTCAAAAAAGTGGTTGGTTTTACATTTTATATTCCCATTAGCAGTTTATGAGAGTTATAGTTACTCTGTATTGCTGCCAACATTGAGTATGGTCAGTCTTTTCAGTTTTAGCTGTTTTAATAGGTTTGTTGTGGTATCTCAGTGTGGTTTTGATTTGGGTATTCTTGATGACTGATGATGTTGAACATTTTTCCGTCTGCTTATTTGCCATTTATTTATTTCATCTTTTCCGGTAAAGTTTCTCTGCTCCCCACTCCCCCTTTTTGGGGTTAATTTTTATTGAGTTTTGAAAGTTGTTTATATGTTCTGGATATAAGTCCTTTACCTGTGATTTGCATATATTGCCCCTACTCTGTGGCTTGTCTTTTTGTTTTCTTAACAGGGGTTTTTTAAGAACAGCATTTTAAATTTTGATGAGGCCTGATTTATCAGTTTAAAAAAAAATGGATCAGAGGCGCCTGGGTGGCTCAGTGGATTAAGCCTCTGCCTTCGGCTCAGGTCATGATCTCAGGGTCCTGGGATCCAGCCCTGCGTTGGGCTCTCTGCTTGGTGGGGAGCCTGCTTCCCCCCTCTCCCTGCCTCTCCGCCTATTTGTGATCTCTCTCTCTGTCAAATAAATAAAATCTTAAAAAAAATGGATCAAATATTAAAAAAAAAAAATGGGGTGCCTGGCTGCCTCAGTTGATAAAGCATGAGACTCTTGATCTCAGGGTTGTGAGTTTGAGCCTCATGTTGGGTGGAGAGATTGCTTAAAATTAAAATCCTAGGGAAAAAAATGGATTATACTTTTGGTATTATATGTAAGAAAGTTTTGTTTAACCAAGGTCACAGATTTTTTATTTCTTTCTAGAAGTTTTATATTTTCAGGCTTTATATTTGGGTCTATGATCCATTTCAATTAAATTTTATATATAGTATAAGCTAAAGATCCAAGCTCATTTCTTCCATGTGGTTATCCACTTGTTACAGCATCATATGTTGAAAAGACTATTCTTTCTCCAGTGAATTGCCTTCTAACCTTTGTCAAAATATCCATGATTTATATACATGTCAGTCTATTTCTAGATTCTCTGTTCAGTTTCATTAATCTTTTAGTCTACATTCATATCAGTACCACACTGTCTGGATTACTGCAACTTTATATGAAATCTTGAAGTCAGGTAATGTTAGTTCTCTGACTTCATTCACACACAGTTGCTTTGACTATTCTGGGTTCTTTGTATTTCATATATATATGGATTCAGCTTACCACTTTTCACAAATAACCTTCTGAGATTTTGATTGAAATTGCCTTGAATTTGTAGATCAATTTATGGGGATTTGACACATTAATGTCAAAGAATTTTCTGATCTGTGGACATGGCATATCTCTCCATTCATTTAGGTCTTCTTTAGTTTCTCTCAGTATTGTTACGTAATTTTCACTGTGCAAGTTTTGCATATCCTTTGTCAGATTTATCTTTTAAGTATTTTATAGTTTTTAGTGTTATTATAAATGATATTTTAAAATTTTAATTTCTGATTGTTAATATTAATATTGCTAATATATACAAATATGAGTTCTGCATATTGATATGTGTCTTTCAACCATACTGTACTTATTTCTAGTAGTTTTTGTACGTTCTAGTAGATTTTCTACATAGATAAACATCTTACCTGCTAATAATGATAGTTTTACTTTTTCCTTTTCATTCCAGATGTCTTTTATTTCTTTATCTTGCCATATTGCACTGGCTAGAACATTTACTGCAGTGTCAAAAAGACATAGTGATAGTGGACATTGTCAAGTTATTCCTGATTTTAGGGGAAAGCATTCACCATTAAGTATGATGTTGGCCATAGGTTTAAAAAAAAGAGGGATATCTTTTTTTTTTTAAGATTTATTTATTTATTTTGAGAGAGCAAGCAAGCAAACACATGGAGGGGGAGGGGCTGATGGAGAGAGAAAGAGAATCTTGAGCAGACTCCCCACTGAGTATGGAGCCTGACATGGGGCTCAGTCTTGCTTTCCTGAGATCATGACCTCAACCAAAATCAAGAGTTGGATGCTAAACCAACTGAGCCATCCAGGTGCCTCTCAGTGGGTATCTTTTATTAGATGGATATTTGTTTCTGTTACTAGTTAGCTTAGAGTTTTTGTCAGAGGGGATGTTGCTTTTTCTGCCTCTGTTGAGGTAATTATATGGTTATTAGATGTAGTTTTTTAATTTGGTGAATGACATTCATTGATTTTTTTTTTTTTTTTAAAGATTTTTATCCATTTATTTGACAGAGAGAGAGATCATAAGCAGGCAGAGAGGCAGGCAGAGAGAGGGGAAGCAGGCTCCCCGTCGGGCAGAGAGCCCAATGCAGAACTCGATCCCAGGACCCCGAGACCATGACCCGAGCCAAAGGCAGAGGCCCAACCCACTGAGCCACCCAGGCGCCCCCATTCATTGATTTTTGAGTGTGTGAATCAACTTGCATTCCTGAAATAAACTGTATTTGGGCATGATATATTATCCTTTTTGTATATTATTGCATTAGAGTGTCTAAAATTTTGTTTAGAATTTTTGCATCTATGTTCCTGAGGGATATTGATTCATAGTTTTTTTGTGGTTTTTGTTTGTTTGTTTGTTTCTATTTTTTTTTTTTTTGGTAATGTCTTGGTCTGATTTGGTATCAGGTTGATAATGGTGGCTTCAGAGAATCTGTTGACAAGTGCTTGCTCCTCTTCAGTTTCCTGGAAGAGCTTATGTAACTGGTACTATTTCTTCTTTGGATGTTTGGCAGCATTCATCAGTGAAGCCATCTGGGCCTGGAGTTTTTTGTGGGAATATTTCAACTTATAGATTCAGGGATTCCTTGCTGGCTCAGTCAGTATAGCAAGTGACTCTTAATCTCAAGGTTGTGAGTTCAAGCCCCACATTGGGTATGGAGCCCACTAAAAAAATAAAATTAAAAATAAACTATAGATTTAATTCTTAAAGTTGATATAGGTCTATTCATATCTGTTTCTTCTTGAATGAGGTTTCGCGGTTTTTGTTTTTCAAGGAATCTCTTCATCTAATGTATTGTTAAATTTGTTGGCATTAAATTATTTGAATATTCCTGTCTTAATATCTATAGAATCTGTAGCAATGCCACCTCATTCCTGATACTGTTAATTTATCTCTTTTCCTTTTTGTCCTGACCAGACTTTTAAAAATTGGTTTTACTGATCTGAAAGAACCAATGTTTGGTTGGATTTTTAATTTTCTCTGTTTGCTATTTCATTGATTTTACTCTGGCCTTTATTATATCCTTTCTTGTATTTCTGGATTTAATTTTCTTGTCTTTTTCTGATTTCTTAAGGTAGAAGCTGAGGTCATTAGTTTGAAACCTTTCTTTTCTAAAATAGGCATTTTGTGCTATAAATCTCCTTTCAAGTAATATTTTAATGACATATGCTGATATTTTGTATTTTTATCTTTATTCAGTTTCAGAATAGTTTATTTCTCTTTTGACCCATGAGTTTTATATAGAAGTGTGTTATTTAGTTTTATGATGTTATTATTGATTATTGTGGTCAGAGGACATATTTTGTGTGATTCAAATGATCTTAAATGTATTGAGACTTATTTTATGGCCTAAAATGTGGTGTATTTTCAAAAAATATTTGACTTATTTTTGTTATTCTCATTCAGAGAAAGCAATTGAACTGCGTCTGGTGAAAATTGACCATACTGCAATTCACCCCCATTTACTTGACATGAAGATTGGACAAGGGAAGTATGAGCCAGGCTTTTTCCCTAAGTTGCAGTCTGATGTACTTTCCACCGGGCCAGCCAGCAACAAGTGAGTCAACCTCAGGGATTCCCTGATCCAGCTCCCTAACCACAGATGGTGAGGGTTATCCAGTATCTGGGCCTGAGCTGATAGAAGACTCCTGGAATTTTATAAAGCAAATATGGAAAAGACCCAGACTGTCAGGTTGTTCACTTGTTTGAACAAGAATAAATACCGGTGACAAAGTATAATTAATTCTTGTCTGTACTCTGCAAATTGAGAGAGCTCCACATGCCTGAGGCTGCAGAAAGCCAGGCTACAGATAAGACTGCAATCATCTCTGGACTAAATCCCATACCATACCTAGCTAGCATTGTGTCTTCGGTGAGTGGTAGTTGAAATAATTGTAGTCTGAACTGAAAGTAGATACTTAAGCAGGGTTGCTCTTTTTTAGTTACTTTTGTAGATGGTTGTATCAAAGCTCAGACAGAGTTGAATGGGTATAGTTTTGAGTCTGCATATGAAGTTTTTTGGTACATGTTTTAAGAGAACTATGTCTGTGTTCCCTGGGGAGTTTTTCTTACCTAGACACTGAGGTCTGAGCTCCTTTTCCTCAATGTCTCTGAGCTATCTCAGGTGACTTTTTGGTGGTTTTCCCATGGCCGGTGGTGTTGCCTAGATGTTCAGGTTCTCTTCTGTCAGTAATTTGACCTTACTTTCTCAGTGCGATGTTCATAATTTATCTGCTTGAATTTTGTCAGGTGGACAAAAAGGAATGCTCCTGCCCAGTGGAGGCGGAAAGATAGGCAGAAGCAGCACACAGAACACCTGCGTTTAGATAATGACCAGAGAGAGGTAAGACATGTTAAGAGTGACAGTGATGCTGTGACTATTCTACACTCTCCTCTTTCCCATTTCCTTGGCCTCTGGTCTAATTCAAATGTCTTATCAATGACCTCTCCCCATAAAGAAGGGTTAACACTAGAGTTAGTTCCTGATATCTGATACTGGGCCTTGGTTATGACAAATCCAGGATGTATGATGTTCTGCAAGTGACAGCTGGCTATTAACCAGGTAGATCCTCTCCCTGAGCCACGCCCTGTTTGTCGTTCCATTAGGAATGATGTCCCACTTAAGAAGAGAGCCTTTCACTGTCCTTTCGATACTCAGTCATGAATGATACTCTGAGGAGTGTGATAGGAACCTCAGAAGATAAGAGTCTAAAATTTGAGAGAATTACTTTTTAAATTTGTGAGTCTTTTTATGTATGTAGTATGGTAGTAAAGAAGTTAATTCTGTTAAGAGTGAGAAGGAAGAAAAGCTGGACTTAGGTTAATACTGTGAATATCTGAAACTCAGGAGTGGGGGTCTTTTCTTCTGTTTTTTTTTTTTTTTTGTGTATTTTAATTTAAAACTGATAATCTTGACTTTTTTTCTTAGAGGAGCAAAAGAGAGGAATGCTATCATCAGGTCCCTGGGGATTAGGGATTTCTGAATTGACCTCCTGAGTTTACCAGCTGAGTTTCTTAGCTCTACTGTAACTTGTTCCCAGTGAAGTTTCTAGTTATAAGCCTCAGTTATTAAACCCTGTCTTAGTTGCAGAGAAGTTGTGAAAATGGAGCTTCACCTTCAGAATCCCATTTCAGGAGCTTCTCTTTGAGAAAAGACCCTGCAGTTTACATTTTATACATTTAAAACCTAGTAAAGCATATTGTTTTCATATATGTCTGATACCTCAGTGAATGAGAAAACAAATACCATTTAGTCTTTGCTGTTTTTTAAAGGAATAAATTAGAATTGCAAGGTATGGTTATGAGTTTTTAACTGCTGATTTATAGAATATGATTGTGGTAAGACATTTTGTGAAGGTGGCATAAGGGATTTAGGGTATTGGTGTTATTTTTGAAGTCTCCCCTGGGTCTTCCACCTCACCTCCACATTATTTTTTCAGCAGTGGTTATTGAGCATGTTTCCTTGGTGAAATCACTGTAGTAAGCACTTTGAAATATGAAGATGACAGGAGGTGGGCTTGTCGTCAAGGAATACCAGTTTATTAAGGGAACAAACTGATACACAAATAACTTTAGTAGAACAGTCTTTGAAAGGGCCTTGTGAGAGGCAAGTCAGTGTTTGATCTCTGATTATCAGAGCTCAGTTCTGCCTGGGGTAGTATTCAAACCAAGACTGAGGAAGCCATCATTTCTTTAAGCCTTAGAAGCCTTTAAGCCTTAAAGCCTGTTACCGTACATTGATGGGATTGTGAGAGACAAAGTTAAGAGCATTCAAGTAGAGGAAATAGAGGGTCAAAAGCTTGATAGTTGTTGTGTAATGGAGGCTGTGGACAGAGAATCATCTGGAGTAAAGAGGTACAGGAGGTAGGTAACAAAATAGAAGGCAGGTAGCAGTTAGTTCAGGTGAAGGAATTGAAATGTCTAAGCTTAGTGGTTGGTAGGAGGGGCAGACTGAGGACAGAATTGTACTACTGGAATAAAGTCTAGGGTGAAAATATTGGTTGCGAACTTGTGCTGCTGAGGGGATGTCATTGTGCAGTTCACTGAATTGCTGTGTGTGTGCTAAAAAAAGTAGCATATGGAGAATCATCAGCACAGTATAGAAGAACAGAAAATGCAGTTGTTGTCTTAAATGTGCACTCTTATTTTCCAGGCCCTAATTTAGCAAGGCAATATACTTTATGATAGTAAGGGTAGATATTTTTGATATGGGCAGAAGAGTTAAACTCTTTGCAGTGTGGTGGAGAAAATGGGTTTCTCATTAGTACTCTGAAACTTGGTTGGGTTTGTACACCGAGCTGTACATGATACAGCCATGTTAGCTGTGTGTTAGCCGTGTGTTCTTTACCTCTTACATCATTAAAGCAAAGGTAATTACAGTACTCACGGAATGCCTTATATCAGAGAAAACTCATCATATTGTCTTAGTTTTTCTTTTTGCTGCAAGAATTTTAAGCTTTCTACCTCCAACTGTAAGCAAAAGGAGGCAATAAAGAAGTGTGGGGTGATAGTAGTGCCCTCTTCAGGCTCACATGATTACTGGTCACCTGTGGTTTGTGTGCATGGATCCAAAGAGCCTTTAATCTTTCTCTTTGCTGTAGAAGTACATCCAGGAAGCCAGGAATTTGGGCAGTACCATCCGTCAACCGAAACTGTCCAACCTCTCCCCGTCAGTGATTGCTCAAACCAACTGGAAGTTTGTAGAGGGCCTGCTGAAGGAATGCCGCAACAAGGTGAGAGCCATGGTTGCTTGTGTTTATGTGCTCTTTCCCTTGGCAGCTGGGGTGGGGTGGGGGGTGGGGAGATTATGTCTGGGCTCTGAGCACTCTTTCTTGGTTTTAAAAATTTTGTTAATATAATGGGAGAGTATTGATTTTAAGATCCTGTTAACTTGGAATTAGGTATATTTGTTTTAAATAAATATACTGTTACTAGAGAGCAAGCACACTTTGCTTGATACTAACTTAATATGTATTTTTTAAAACTGAGAGATGGATGTACTTTTTAATTTTAGACACCTTACATTACTTAACATGAAATCCTTATAGTTAAATTGTCTTCAACAGATTAGTCTTACACACAGGAAAATGTTTTTGCCTCTCTGTTTTAATTTGATGACGGTAGTATCATTATCTAGACACAAAAATTTACGGGGTGCCAATTATGTGCCAGGCCAAAGTATGTTGTTCAGTTTAAGCTTATTGTTGGGATGTTTTTCTCAATTCTACAGACAGTAATGTTTTTAAGCTTTATTGAGGTATACTTGATATGCAAAAAATTACACACCTATTTTTTTTTTAAGTTGACTCCACACCTACTCATGATCCTGAGATCAAGACCTGAAGTGAGGGCGCCTGGGTGGCTCAGTGGGTTAAGCCGCTGCCTTCGGCTCAGGTCATGATCTCAGGGTCCTGGGATTGAGTCCCACATCGGGAGCCTGCTTCTCTCTCTCTCTGCCTGCCTCTCTGCCTACTTGTGATCTCTCTCTCTCGCTGTCAAATAAATAAATAAATAAATAAATAAATAAATAAACAAATAAATAAATAAAATCTTTAAAAAAAAAAAAAAAAGACCTGAAGTGAGATCAAGAGTTGGTAGCTTAACTGACTGAGCCACCCAAGTGCCCCTACACACATGTTTTAATGTACACATTTTGACAAATTGGACGTATGCATACCCCATAACACTATCACCATAATTAAGGTGCTAAATATCTGCCACTTCCAAAAATTTTCTTATGTTATTTTATGGGTTTTTTTGTTTTTGTGGTAACTATAATTAACATGAGATCTATTCTCTTAACATATTTTAAAGTGCACAATAATCTATTGTTAATAATAGGTGCTTTGTTTAAAAATAGACAGATCAGGGGAATAGAATAGAGACCAGAAATAAACCCATGATTATTTGTTCAATTAATCTTTGACAAAGGAGGCAGGAATATGAAATGGGAAAAAGATAGTTTCTTCAACAAATGGTGTTGGGAAAACTGGACAGCTACATGCAAAAGAATAAAACTAGACCACTTTTTTACACCATACACAAAAATAAACTCAAGGATCTAAATGTGAGACCTGAAACCATAAAAATCCCAGAAGAGAGCACAGGCAGTAATTTCTTTGACATCAGCCATAGCAACATCTTTTCTAGATATGTCTCTTGAGGCAAGGTAAATAAAAGCAAAAATAAACTGTTGGGACTACATCAAAATAAAAGACTTTTGCACAGCAGAGGAAATAATTAACAAAACTAAAAAAATGGGAAAAGATATTTTCAAATGACCTATCTAATAAAGGGTTAGTATCCAAAATATATAAAGAACTTATACAACTCAACACTAGTAAATGGTCAGACTTGAACAGACATTTCTCCAAAGAAGACTTATACAGCTGGCCAACAGACTCATGAAAAGATGGTCATCTGGGGGCGTCTGGGTGGCTCAGTGGGTTAAAGCCTCTGCCTTCGGCTCAGGTCATGATCCCAGGGTCCTGGGATCGAGCCCCGCATCAGGCTCTCTGCTCACCGGGGAGCCTGCTTCCCTCTCTCTCTCTGCCTGCCTCTCTGCCTACTTGTGGTCTCTGTCTGTCAAATAAATAAATAAAATCTTTAAAAAAAAAAAAAGATGGTCATCATCAATGAAATGCAAATCAAACCCGTAATGAGATAACACCTCACACCTATCAGAATAGCTAAAATCAAACACACAAGAAACAACAAGTGTTGACAAGGATGGTAGAGAAAAAGGACCCATTGTGCATTGTTGGTGAGAATGCAAACTGGTGCAGCTACCGTGGAAAATAGTATGTGGGTTCCTCAAAAAATTAAAAATAGGTTGTTCTATGTTTCAGCAATTGTACTACTGGGTATTTACTCAAAGAATACAAAAACACTAATTCAAAAAGATTATAGTAGCATTATTTACAATAGCCAAATTATGGAAGCATCCCAAGTATCCATCAATTGATATGTAGAGGAAGATTACTCAGTCAGAATAAAGAATGAAATCTTGCTATTTGCAACAACATGTATGGATATAGAGGGTATAATGCTAAGTGAAATAAGTCACTCAGAGAAAGAAAAATACCATGATTTCACTCACGTGTTGAACTTAAATGAACAAAGAAAAGAGACAAACCAAAAAACAGACTCTTAACTAGGGAACAGATGGTTACCAGAAGGGAGATGGGAGGGTGGATGGGTGAAATAGCTGATGGGGATTAAGAGTACACTTATCTTGATGAGCGCTGAGTAATATATGGAACTGTGGAATCACTATATTGTACACCTGAGACTAATATAACACTGTATGTTAATTACACGGGAATTAAAATAAAATATAAAATTAATAATAAAAGATAAAATAAATTAAAAAAAAATAAAGCGATGGGATGCCTGGGTGGCTCAGTTGGTTAAGCGTCTGCCTTTGTCTCAGGTCACGATCCCAGGGTCCTTGGATCAAGTCCCAGATCAGGCTCCTTGCTTATCCGGGAGCCTGCTTCTCCCTCTGCCTGCCATTCCCCCTGTTGTGCTCTCTCTCTTTCTCTGACAAACAAATAAAATCTTTAAAAAAAAAAAAAAGTGAGACCAATTGACATGTTTACTGTACAGGTTGAGGTCAGAGTAGGCAAAGAGCTGGCTTTTAACTAACATTGTAGTTTTGTGATGAGCACTGAGTAATGTATAGAGTTGTTGAGTCCCTGTTTTGTACACCTGAAACTAATATAACTATGTTAACTATATTGGAATTAAAATAAAAAGTGCTATGTTGACCAGCAGACCTCTAAAACTATTCGCTTAAGTACTGAAACTTCATACCTATAGAGTAACAATTCCCTATTTCCCCTCTTTCCCCTCCCCCAGTAACCACCATTGTGTTTGTTTCTGCGATTTTGACTATTTTGGGTACCTCTTACAAAGGGAATTGTGCAGTATTTGTCCTTTTGTGACTAGCTTTTTTCAACATAATGTTCTCTTGGTTCATCCATGTTGCTGCAGAAGGCAGGATTTCTTTCTTTTTTAAAGGCTGAATAATATTGTTTTGTATAATGAGACTCTATTGAATATCTGTACCACATTTTGTTTACTCATTTATCTCTTGATGAACGCTTGAATTGTTTCGGTGTCTTGGCTATCTTGAATAATGGGGCAATGATCATGAAGTACAGATAGCTCCTTGAGATTCTGATTTCAGTTCTTTTGGACATATACTCAGGAGTAGGATTATTGGATCAAAATAAAACTATATTTTTTTAAAAGATTTATTTATGAGATAGAGAGGGAGAAGAATGTGTGTGTGAGAAGGAGAGGAGCAAAGGGGAAGCAGACTCCCTGCTGAGCGGGAAGCCCCATGTGGGGCTTGGACAGGAGATCATGACCTGAGCCAAAACCAACAGTTGGTTGCTTAACTGACAATCCACCCAGGTGTCTCCAAAATATGGCTGTTCTTAATTTTTCATGTTTTAGTTATGAATGTAATTCCTTCCTTCCTTTCTTCCTTCCTTCCTCCCTCCCTCCCTTCCTTCTGTGTGGTTTAGGAGTATAGGTGAGGGATTTAGAGGGGTGGAGTCTGGAACCAAAGACCTAGAAAGAATTATTAAGACATCTTTGGTGCAAAATGGTGGTTTTATTGAGGCATGGGGACAGGACTTGTGAGCAGAAAGAACTTCTGCCTGGGGTTGTGAGGGGTGGCTGATTATATACTATGGGGTTGGGGGGAGGTAAGGAAAAAGGGAGGTTTCTGAAAGACAGGCCCTTGTCAGATTAAGATTGCTTTCCCCCTCTAGCTAGGCATTAACATTAAGTTAGATGGGAGATTTCCTGGAAGAATATCACACATGTCCTACTTAGGAGTGGGGGTGGGTGTGGGTTGCAGGATGTCAGCTTGTGGTTTGTCTTCACCTTGCCTTCTGTTCCCTCATATTCCCTCCCCTCCCCTCCCCTCTCCTCCCCTCCTCTCTCTCCCTCCCTCCCTCCCTTCCTTCCTTCCGTCCTTCCTTCCCTGGGCAGCAAAGCAAAGTTTATTGAGAGTACAAAGCTCCCAAAGAGGGAGGGGGCCTGAGAGCGTTGCCTATGAATGTAATTTCTAATAAAAATATAGCCTGTCAACCAAATCAATGTACCATAATTTTTGGGACAATTCAACTAACTTGATCTCTACTACATCCTGTTTATTCATCAGTGGAAAAGAAAGATTTTCCTGCATTTTCAGTTGTAAGTGGTGGTCATTTATAGGATGAAATCCAATATACTTTCTCTTCCAGAAGAAATCATTACAGTTACAAATTAGATGATATATCAGTACTGGTATTTTGAATTCAGGTGTTTTAAAAAACAGCTTCTATCGGCTTATGAGTCATTGGTATCATTATTTTCCACACAATATTGTCTTTTCTGCTCTCAAGAACATCGGTGGTGCTGTCTTTCTTGAAAGAAGCCTTTTCTGTTGTCTCTGAGGTTTGTTTTCCAAGCTGCTAACATTCATTCTCAAGTTTTGAGATGCAAGCCCAGGCAGTGACAACTTCCTTGTATCCATTCTTTGGTTAACAATGATTATGAAATATATCCCAATTTCAGAGATGTTAATATGCAGAATAATGTATGTATTAGAATTGAAGAAATACAGTAATCAGTCTAGCACTGCCAAATGGTGGTTACCTTGTAGAGCAACTGAACTCTTATACTGTTGGAAGTGTAAATTAGTGTGACCACTTTGGAAAACAATGTGGCATTATCTAGTATTCTCCTGGATATTTTCCCTAGAGAACCCTTTTTTGCAGTGTGATTCAGGAGATCTGTATAAGTAGCTTATAGCAGCATTCTTTGTAGTATCCCCAAACAGGAAACAACCCAATGCCAATCAGTAGTAGAATTAATAAGTGAATTGTAGTATATTCATATGATGGAATGCTGTACAGTGATGGACATGGACAACAGTTGCCCCCATCAATGTGTGTGAATTTCACAAACATAAAGTTTAATGAACAAGCAAATCACAAAAGAAAATGTATAGGCAAACCTAAACTACCTCGTTTAGCAATGCAAATACAGATGATAAGCATTTCTTTGCTTCTCTGTAGTTCTGTTGTGTAGGTCAGGATAGTGGTTATTTCCCGGAGTGAAAAGGTGATTTACAGAGGACACATGGGATGCTTCAAAGGTATGAATGGGCAGTGTTTTATTTCTTAACTTGGGTGATGGTTATAACAGTGTGTGAGATATACATACATGTATGTATATATATATATATATATATATATATATATATATATACACATGATTATGAGGTCTGTTTTGTATTTTAAACACTAAAAATAACAACAATGGAAAAAATATGCCCAAGTATTAAGAATTATTTTCTTAAAGGTAGAATTAGGGATGATTTTCTTCTTGCTCTTTAGATTTTTGTTTGTCACAAATTTAGAATTAAATCTTAGTTAAGGACTTGAACTCAGTATTCAGGCAGAGTTAGATTCAGAGGCCAGATCTGCTACTTTTTGGCTATGTGATTTTTGTCAAGTTCCTTAAGTTCTCTGACCTCAATTTCCTTATTAGTAGATTGGAACAGTAATAATACTTCTCTCAGTTGCAGTGTGTAATACAGTGCCTGGCACATAGTTGAAATTATTGTTATACAGTGTGTTTTTTGTTTTTTGTTTTATAACAAGCATTTGAAAATTTTTACTTACAAGTAAATTATTCTGAAAACTATAGAACACTTATGAAAGAAATTGAAGACACAAGGAAATGGAAAAACATTCCATACTTGTAGATTGGAAGAACAAATGTTGTTAAAATGTCTATACTTCCCAAAGCAATCTACACACTCAATACAGTTGTGACCAAAATAACACCACCATTTTTCAGAGAGCCAGAACAAGCAATACTAAAATTTGTATGGAATCAGAAAACACCCTCAGTAGCCAAAGTAATGTTGAAAAAGAAGAGCAAAGTGGGAGGCATAAAAAATTCCAGATTTCAAGCTGTATTACAGAGCTGTAATCATCAAGACAGTATGGTACTGGCACAACAACAGACATATAGGTCAATGGAACAGAATAGAGAGCCCAGAAATAAACCCTCAACTCTACGGTCAACTAATCTTCAACAAAGCAGAAAAGAATATCCAGTGGAAAAAATGACAGTCCTCAACAAATGGTGTTGGGAAAACCGGACAGCAACATGCACAACCACTTCCTTACACCACACACAAAAATAAACTCAAAATGGATCAAAGATCTAAATGTGAGACAGAAAAACCATCAAAATCCTAGGGGAGAATACAGGCAGCAACCTCTTTGACCTCAGATGCAGCAGCTTCTTACTGAACATGTCACCAAAGGAAAAGGAAACAAAGAACTATTGGGACTTCATCCAGATAAAAAAGTTTCTGCACAGCAAAAGAAACAACCAACAAAGCTAAAAGGCAACCCCTGTGATGGGAGATGATATTTGTAAATGACATAAAGAGCTAGTATCCAAAAATCTATGAAGAACTTAATCAAACACAGCACATAAAAACCCAATAATCATTAAGAAATGGGCAGAAGGGGCGCTTGGGTGGCTCAGTGGGTTAAGCCTCTACCTTCAGCTCAGATCATGATCTCAGGGTCCTCTGCTCAGTAGGGAGCCTGCTTCCTCCTCTCTCTGCCTGCCTCTCTGCATACTTGTAATCTCTATCTGCCAAATAAATAAATAAAATCTTAAAAAAAAAAAAAGAAATGGCAGAAGACATGAACAGACATTTCTCCAAAGAAGACATACAGATGGCTAAGAGACACATGAAAAAAGTGCTGAACATCACTCAGGGTCAGGGAAGACAAATCAAAACCACATTGAGATACCCCCTCCCGCTGGTCAGAATGACTAAAAGTAAAGACTTGGGAAACAACAGATGTTGGTGAGGATGCAGAGAAAGGGGAACCCTCCTACACTGTGGGTGGGTGTGCAAGCTAGTATAGCCACTGTGGAAAACAGTATGGAGGTTCCTTAAAAAGTTAAAAATATAACTACCATATGACCCAGCAATAATACTACTGAGTATTTATCCATAGGATACAAAAATGCTAATTTGAAGGGGCACATGCACCCCAAATTATGGAAAGAGCCCAGATGCCCATCCACTGATGAATGGATAAAGAAGATGTGGTATAGGGATGTCTGGGTGGCTCAGTTGGTTAAGTGTCTGCCTTTGGCTCAGGTCATGATCCCAAGGGCCTGAGATGAGTCCCATATTGAGCTTCTTGCTCAACAGGGAGCCTGCTTCTCCCTCTGTTTATTGCTCCCTCTGCTTATGCTCTCTCTTTGTCTCTCTAACAAAAAAATAAAATATTTTAAAAAAAGATGTGTATATATGTACAGCGGAATATTACTGAGCCATTTACGACAACACGGATGGAACTAGAGGGTATTTGCTAAGTGAAATAAGTCAAAAAGAAAGATAAACACATGATTTCACTTGTATGCGGAATTTAAGAAACAACGAATATAGGGGAAAGGAGGGAAAAATAAGATAAAGACAGAGGGGGAGGCAAACCATAAAACATCTTAATTATAGGGAAGAAACTGAGGATTGCTGGAGAGGAAGTGGGTGGGTAGATTTGGGGTAGTTGGATGATGGGCATTAAGGAGGGCACTTGAGATAATGAGTACTGGGTATTGTATGCAACTGATGAATCACTAAATTCTACCCCTGAAACTAATACTATATGTGAACCAACTTGAATTTAAATAAAATCTTGAAAGAAAGAAAAAAGTAAATTATTTGTGCTTAATTTTGATCCCCTTGACAGGTACTTTAGATATATTTTTAGCCTTAAATGCTTGCAGGTTTGTTTGGTAAGATCGGTTAAACAGTGAGAAACAGAGAATGTCGGAACTGATGTGACCAAAGGGTTTTATTCAACTCTTTTCATCTCATAAATGCTAGAAATTAATCCAGAGTGATGGCATCACTTGCCCAGGGTCATACAGTGATTGCTGTGTTCTTATCTTTGTAACTGGGGGATAAATACATTTAATGTCTCTTGGTCTCACTCATTTTGTCCTTCCCAGCCCAGCAGATGTACTGTGTGGGTCACCACAGCCCTCTGTAGTTGAATGTGATCCTGCTCACCATGGTTATCTAATCCTACTGATTGATTCCTTGTAGACCAAGAGGATGCTGGTGGAGAAGATGGGCCGAGAGGCTGTTGAACTAGGGCACGGGGAGGTGAACATCACAGGGGTAGAGGAGAACACCTTGATTGCCAGCCTTTGTGACCTCCTAGAGAGGATCTGGAGTCATGGGCTACAAGTAAAGCAGGTAAGGATTGTGTAGACTCTCCCTGCTGAGCAAAATCTTTCTCCTTTCACTTCTAGCTTTCCCACACTCTTCCAGCTGGCTGGCTTTGAAAAATGGTGCATGCCGTGTGGGGTGAAACTTGAAATACCTAAACAAACAAATAAGTAAATAAATGTGATCCAAACTATTTTCTTTAGAAGATACACTTCATGAATCTGTGTTATTGTTAAGACATTTCTTGAGTGGCATCCTCCTTATTATACATAGAGCTAAAGGCCAAACTGATAGATCCTTTTCGACAGCTGGCTGTGGTCTAGAAATGGGACACGAAAGAGAGAACTTGGAGTTCATAACTACCAAATGTACTCTACAGGTCCTTTACTAATGGTACATTCCTAGTGGGAAAAGCTCTGTAATTAATATTTCTTTTACATACAGATAGCTTAACTGTCTAAGGATTTGAGAAAGGACTGCAGGAAATTGAGTAAGTTCGATTTTTGCTGCTTGATACCAGAGAATTTCTTTATTTCAGAATACTCTGTTTGGAATAGCTAGTCAAGATGGACAACTTTTACTTTTATGCATTTTTTAAAAGATTTTATTTGTTTGAGAGAGAGAGAATGAGAAAGAGAGCACGAGAGCAGGGAGAGTCAGAGGGAGAAGCAGACTGAGTTGGAAGCCTGATGTGGGACTTGATCCTGGGGCTCCAGGATCATGACTGGAGCCGAAGGAGTCACTTAACCAACTGAGCCACCCAGGCACCTCTACTTTTATACATTTTTAAATTTGAAGAGAACTTGAAATCTTTTCAAAAGCAGTTTTAGGGGCATCTGGGTGGTGCAGTTGGTTAAGTGTCTGACTTGTGATTTTAGCTCATGTCATGTTCTTATGGGTTGTGCCCTAAGAAATCTCATAGAAATTGAGCCCTGCAGCGGGCTCTGCACTCAGCAGGGAGTCTGCCCTCTCTCTCCCTCTGCCCCTCTCCGCACTTATGTTTTCTCTTGCTTTCTAAAGTCAACTTTTAAAAAAAAATGATTTTAATATGGATAAAATAGAAAATACATGTAAGTATCCAGCAAGTATTTATCGAGGGCTGACAGTGTGCTGACATTGTTGTTGAAGGCACTTGAGGTACCTTAGTGAACAAAACAGACCAAGATCTCTGCCCTTCTGGAGTGCCATTGTTATGGGTATAGAGGCTGTCTACCATATCTGTCCTTCAAAACATTTTTTTTCTTTTTTTTTTTCCAAAACATTTTTCTGTGCACATTATACCCACATACTGTGGATATTTAAAAATCCAACCACAACGAGATACTTTTTTACATTCACTAAGATAACTAAAATAAAAAAGACAGTAATAAGTTTAGTGAGGATCTGGAGAAATTAGAACCTTCACACTTTGCTGGTGGGAATGTAAAATGGTGCAGCCACTTTAACAAAACAATTTAACATTTAACAAAAATGTTAAGCATGGTGTTGCATGACACAGTGAGTCCACTTTGAGCTACCTACTCAAGATAAATGGAAATGTGTCTGTATAAAAATACTTACACAAATGTTCATAGCATTATTCCTAGTAGGCCAGAAATAGAACAACCCAGAAGTCTATCAGTTGATGAATAGATAGAGTAAATGTGTTGTATCTATACAGTGGAATATAATTAAGCAGTAAAAGGACTGAGGGATGATACATGGTTCAACATACTAAGTCAAAGAAGCCAGTCACAAAAGACCACATACTGTATGATCCCATGTATATAAAATACCCAGAATAGGCAAATCCATAGAAAGCAGATTAGGGGATGTCAGATGGGCGGGAAGAAAGAATAGGGAGTGACAGATAATGGGTATGATGTTTCTTTTTGGGTGATGACAGTGTTCTAAAATTAGGTAGTGGTGATGGTTATACAAATCTGTGAATGTACTGAAAACCAGATTTTGTTGTTTTAAGATTTTATTTATTTATTTTAGAGAAAGAGAATGAGAGAGAGAACATGTGAGGGGGGAGAGTCAGAAGGAGAAGCAGAATTCCTGCCAGTCAGGGAACCCAATGCAGGACTCCATCCCCAGATTCCAGGATCATGACCTGAGCTGAAGGCAGTTGCTTAACCAGCTGAGCCACCCAGGCACCCTTTTTTTTTTTCTTTTTTTTTGGTAACATATACTTTATAAGTGTGGATTTTATGGTAATGTGAATTATAAAATTATAAAATTATAAAAATCTAGATGGGATCATAACTGTACGTAATGTTTTGTAACTTGCTTTTTTTTTTTTTTTTTAAGATTTATTTATTTGACACAGAGAGAGAGATCACAGGTAGGCAGAGAGAGTGGGGGAAGCAGGCTCCCTGCTGTGCAGAGAGCCCAACACTGGGCCGGATCCCAGGACCCTGAGATCATGACCTGAGCCGAAGGCAGAGGCTTAAGCCACTGAGCCACCCAGGCTCCCCTAACGTGCTTTTTTTTACCTAATAATTTTTTCCATGTCCTTACCTAATTTTTAGGTGATACCATAGTCAGTGTTGAAGAGCTAAAACTATGAATCTGACTTTAGAGTCAGAAAGACTGGGATTTGAATCCTAGCTCTGCTGGATGACTTCAGTAACTTGTGATTCTTGAATCTCATTTTCTTTATCCACCCGTGGAATTAATCCAGTCTACCTTTGAGGGTTATGATAATTAGATATAATAAACATAAATACCTGGAGTGTGGTAGGAATATAACATATTATGGCTATTATGCTAGGCTCTACATAAAGAATTTGTTTCTTTCCTTTTCTGTATAACAAATGAGTAGAATATACATAATTATTTTATCATTTTTCTTTAAGTTGAGCAATCCTGATGTTTATAGTTGAGCTCTTTAGCTTTTCCGCAAAATATACACCCCTCCCCCGCCTTTGATGTTTGCCATAGAATTTCTAGAGAGCTAGCCTTCTCCTGCATTTTAAGAAACAATACTGTATCATCACATGTTCTAAACCTGTCCTCTGAGGCTTTGCAGCCATATTCTTTTTTTTTTTTTTAAAGATTTTATTTATTTATTTGACAGAGAGAGATCATAAGTAGGCAGAGAGGCAGACAGAGTGAGAGGGAAGCAGGCTCCCTCCTGAGCAGAGAGCCCAATGTGGGACTCGATCCCAGGACCCTGAGATCATGACCTGAGCCGAAGGCAGCAGCTTAAACTACTGAGCCACCCAGGCGCCCCTGCAGCCATATTCTTAAAAAATTCCCAAGCATGAGAAATATTTTTTGGAGCCCATTTGATTCCCCCTTCAGTTTGGATAGATAAAGGCTACTTGTTAAGTGAGGAACTAATACAAAATAATGGAGACTTTTCAACTGAGGTCCCATTTGTTCTGAATCCTGCATTTGGAGCATTAAAAGTGAAGCACTGACATTGTCACCAGAGGGAAGCAAGGGTATGTGCTTTCTGGTAGGGCGTTTATACTCTCGGGGACTCATACATGTTTAGCTGCAGATTGTGACTATCCATGTTGTGTTTCTACTGCGTGTTCTCCTTAGGCCTTTACTTTGCTAGTGTGTGTGTAGAACACCTTTCTTCTGGTGAGACATTCTCTGGTTATGTTCCAGTCCAGAAGTTCTATAACCTGGTTACCTGGTCTCCATCATGCATTATGCATGATCCTGGGATCACCCTGATTGTGACCAAATTCACTCTGAGAGTGATCTTATTGCCTTTTTTCTGAGGGTACCTTACTGATCAACTACATATTTTAATCTATTCAAAAGTAGAGAACCCAAATAGCAGTTTTTGCTGCTAGCTTCCTAAACTTTGTTATTGGCCGTGATTGTTCACAACTCTCTGGGTTTTCAGTGACATTTTTCAAGGAGATGGGCATCCTTCTCCAGTATATTCTTCTAACGCTAAGAGGTGAGGTTTGGTTTTCATACTGGTATTGTAACTGCTGCCTTTTGGTAAGTGAACATGGGTGGTTTCTCACCTGTGTATGACATCCTTAGAGAATCCAGTGCTATCTGTATCTTGCTTCCCCTATGTAATACCCTAAATGGGTAGTTAGGCTAAATTGAACCTTGCAGTCTCAATCAGCCTCTGTGCAAAAGAGGAAAAAGAATTATTCGTATCTCCTGAACTAGAAAGATCCCAGTGTTCTATCACTGAGCCTCAGCCCAGCTGCTGTACTCTCACTCCTGCCTTTGCTCTCGCTCCAGTAAAATGACTGCGAACCAGCGCATCCCTTCTGGCATGGCGGGCTGGTGCTGCTCTAGCCTTTGGCTCTTCAGCAGTGTTGCATGTGAGGGCTCTCTGGTGACTGACTGTACTTAGTGTATGTCACATGCACACAGGTCTATTAAGGGAGGTCGCCTTCCCAGTCTTCCTAGATTCTGGGGCTACAGTGATGAATAAGCCAAAGTGCTGCCCTTTCAGGAGCCTCTCTGTTTTGGTAGAGGGATGGACAGATTTCTGGAAGTTGAATTACTAAATCAAAGAGTGTGAATATTTTAAGCTCCTGTGTTGTCTTTCACATATATTGTATCAATATACCAGTTAGTGTATAGAAGTTGTAAGTCTTGTTGATATTGTTGAACATAATTTTTAAAAAATATTTGGTTTTTCAGTGAATAAAATAGTCTTTTCTAGTTTTAACTTGTGTGTGTTTTTAATACCATTATGATCATTGGGTTTTGTTTTAAGCTCGTTGAATCCTTTTTTTTTTCTTTTTTAAGATTTATTTATTTATTTGAGAGATAGGGAAAGAGCAGAGTGAGAGTACAAGTGGGGGTGATGAGCAGAGGGAGAAGCAGACTCCCCACAGGGAGCTTGATGCAGGGCTCAATTCCAGAACCCTGGGATCATGACCTGATACTTAACTGCAGATACTTAACTGACTGAGCCTCCCAGGCACACATCTTCCTTTTTTCTTTCTTTTTTTTTTTTTTAAAGTTGGTTAAATCTTATAGGATATCCAAACATACAGCAAGTTTATGTTAGCAGCTTGCTAATCTATAGGTGAGGATTTTCTTCTATTCAAATGCCTGATTCCCCACCCCGCTCCATCAAATGAATAGAAACAAAATAGATTATCAGCTCCTCAAGGGACAAATTTTAAAACCTTAAATCCTCACATTCATCTGAGAGCATGAGATTTTATTTCAGAATATATAACTTCATAAGTTAAATGATCTCTTCCAGGCAGTCTATATAATATAATTGGGAGCAGTTGTTCTGACATTAGATTGAAGCTTGAATCCCAACACTCTGTTTATTATCTGTGTGATCTTTTACAGGTTACTTAACCTTTCTAATGCTCAGTTTGCTCTTTTCTAAAGAGAACGAGCATAGAGGTACCTATCCTGTAGAATAATTGAGAGCATTAAGTAAAGTATTATATATATATTTTTAAAGTATTATATTTTGAACATATAACATAGTCCTTAGTTTGTAGCAAGTCTCAGGACATGGTAGCTTCAATTATTATTACTATCACTTCTCTGAAATATAGAACTAAAGTCATTTATAAAATTATTATAATAAATCCTACTACTAAAAAAACCATAATAATATGTTTACATTATATCAGCTATATAGAAGCATTTACCATGAATCTAAAATAAAGTTTTTATCACATAACAAGGGGCACCGTGTACTGCAGGATGACTAGAAAGAGACAAAGCAATGGCTGGGTGGCCAGCTGGGCTCATTCACCATCTAGGCAAATGGCTCCCTTACATCAGGCTTGCAAATGTTAATCAGACTTGTGCCTTGGTAAAATGACAAATTACTATATGTCTCAGATAGTTTAAACTGCAGCTCTTACATTTCCAAATGTTAAGGTTCTGTATGTTAACTATAGTTAAATGCCAGTGTACCTTCCTGGCGTACCTTCCTGCAGGCTTCTTCATTTTTACCTTCAATAGTAAATCCTCATCTTAATGACAGCTCATTCTCCTCAGCTTGAGCTAAGGGCAGTGATGCCTTTAAATGTTTCAGGAAATTCAGGAGCTATATCATAGGGTCTTGTAGACGAGATATTAGCTCCTCTGTACAGAAGTCATCATGCTCTACCCAGGCCGGCCTTTAACCAAAGCAGAAGTTGAGAGGTTGTTTGCTTTTTTTCTTTGTTATCCACTGGTCTGTTCATAGACTCTTTTTGGCCATGTCCTGTTTGAAGTGGTGGACATTTCTCTTTTCCTGTCCATTCTTCTTTATATTTCTTCTACATTTTAGTAGGTTGATATATTTGTATACATTTCATCTGGGTGTACATTGATATAAGAAAATAATAGTACAGATACTTTTTAGTAAAAGCCCATGTCTATATGTTAAAAGTATCTATGACTCTGTTCACTGGGTGCCTTGGCCTCTGAAATCTAAACTGATAGGTGTTTCTCCCTTGTGTTGGTTCCAGGGGAAGTCAGCCTTGTGGTCCCATCTGTTACATTATCAGGAAAACCGGCAGAGAAAACTCACATCAGGAAGCCTCAGTACCTCAGGTAAGATGGTTTCTGCCCCACTGGGGAGAACCCCCTGCACCTGCTTTCCTATCCCCCACTGGAGTAATCATCTGCAGTAGACTATTCTAGGTCATTGAAACCTTTGCTGTATAATGTTTCCTTTTTTAAATTTTAAGCTCCTCAGCTCTCTGAACCACAGGGTGTGCTAAATCCATGGGGTTTGCTTTCATTATGTATTTCTTCAATCCCCCCCCCCACCACTTTTTAAAGAAAATTCTATGCCCAACATGGGGCTTGAACTCATGACCCCAAGATTGAGAGTTGTGTGCTCTGTTGACTGAGCCAGTCAGGCATCTCTGTTTCTGTGCCTTTTGATCAGCGAGACAGAAGATTTATATCAGCAAGAGGACAGTCTTAAAATGATTTTAGGTTTTTAATCAATTTGTGTGGTACTGGTGTCCTGTGTTTGGAGCAGGTTGTCTTCAGAGTTTTTTGTTTTATACCTCAGAGATGGACATTGAGATGATCTGCCTGTTAAGAGAGCTTGTGTCCTACCTTGGAACTCCTCAGAGTCAAGACCTGGTGTGAATGTGAATGATCTCTTAATACTTCTTTTACTTTTTTTTTTTTTTTTAAGATTTTATTTATTTATGTGACAGAGAGAGAGAGATCCCAGACCCTGGGATCATGATACTGAGCCGAAGGCGGATACTTAACCAACTGAGCCACCGAGCTGCCCTTTCTTTTCCATTTCTAATTTAATAAAAATATCAGAGTGAGGAGGAAACTGGGATCCAGAGAGGAATTGAATTTATTCAAGATCACACACTGCGTTCATGGAAGAGGCCAGATTAGGAGCCAGGCCTCTTGTCTCTTGGTCTGGTATTCCTTCTGCAGTGTCCCTTCCAGGAGTCCCCCTCCTTCCTATACTTCTTGTCAGCTTCTCCCCTTTGTATCTCTCTGCCAGGAAGTTTGTTTTCTTGGATGTTCTTATCCTAATGGTGAAGATCAGTTCAAATGGAAGTAAAGACATAGGCATGAATTCAATGTTTCTTTCTCCTTGAGGTAATTGACCTCAGTTAGCGCTGAATGTGGGGAAAATAGTTGGCTGAAAACCAGGTGTAAGAGCTCTGTAAGTAGCCTGATGAGTTTTTTGGTCCATTTTCTGGATATTAGAACAAAAAGCCTTCTCAGGAAGGCTATAGAAGTTACTGCTGAGGGATAGACAATAGCCAAAAATTCTCAACAGCTAAATGGTGAAAATACTAAGTTATAAGTATTGGACCAGACATAAGGATATAAATACATTGGCATACCTCAGAGCTATCGTGGGTTTGGTTCTAGACTACCACAAAAAAGTGAATATCACAATAAAGTGAGTCTGGTGAATTATTTGGTTTCCCACTGAATAAAAAAGTTATATTTATACTATACTAAACTATAGTCTGTTAAATGTACAGTGTTATGTCTAAAAAATATTTATACATTGATTAAAAAATACCTTATAGCTAAAAAATGCTAGCCATCATCTGAGCTATCAGCAAGTCCTAATCATGGATCATGGATCACTACAACAAATATAACAATAATGGAGGTACCTGGGTGGTCCAGTCAGTTAAGCCTCCAGTTCTTTGTTTCGGCTCAAGTTGTGATCTCTTGGGTCATGAGACTGAGCCCTGTTTCGGGCTCCGCACTCAGCGCAGTCTCCTTAGGATTTCCTCTCCCTCTCCCTCTGCCTCTCCCTTGCACTTGAGCGCATGCTCACGCGCATGCAGTCTATCTCAAATAAATCTTCTAAAAAAGCCAAATATAATAAAAATTCTGAAATATTGTGAGAATTGCCAAAATGTGATACAAAGACCTAAAGTGAGCAAATGCTATTAGGAAAATGATGCCAATAGACTGCTTGACACTGAGTTGCCATAGACCTTCAATTTGTTTAAAAAAAAAAAAAAAGTGCAATAACTGTGAGGCACAATAAAGCGCAACAAAATGAGGTATGCTTGTATTGCAGCATTCTGGGACATGTTCTTTACCCATTCCCTTGGCTCTTTTGTAGCCCAGTTTGAGGCAAGAATAGGACATGAATAGTAGCTCCAAATGGAAATACTGCTTCCGTGGATGCATAAGAACATGCTGGATTAGAAGCCAGAAGATTTGTGTTCCCTCCAGTCCTGACTTTGCCACTTGGTAACTAGGGCAAAGCATTTAACTTCGAGTTTCAGTTCCCTACTCTGTGATACCTTCCTTGGCTGTCTAGTTGTTAGAGGATTAAATGAGATGGTATGTATAAAAGCATAACATCTGATACCTACTAAGTACTTCATAAATATTCATGAATCGCTACATGTTACCAAAGTAACCACTATTCCTTGTTCAAATTTGGGTAGTCAGCTCTTTGGATATTCAGATCTCTCTTTGGACATGACCAGCTTTTTTGTTCTAGGAATACTTCTTGATTCAGAACGGAGGAAGTCTGATGCCAGCTCAGTCATGTTACCCCTGAGAATCTCCCTCATTCAGGATATGAGGTCAGTCTGGATTCATATATACTAAGCCACTAAGAACCCATTTTCAGTTACTCCTTAAGTGCCTACTTTCAACAGCAGAGTCTAGGGGACTTGGGCTTCTATGGCAGCTCCATTAACCAGGAAGACTCACTGTTGGTCTTGTGCTTCATGATGTAGTTATAGAGCTACACGAGCAGTTGAGTTTCTTGACATTTTTGGAGAATTATACCAGAGTATCACAGGGCTCCAGGGTTAGCCTGATTTTTTGAGAGCTCTACTGTCACCCCTCTGCCCCCTGCAAATTGTGATGAGCCTTTCTGCAAAGCCACAGGGAAGCCCAGGATTTAGAGAATAAGAGAGATGGACTCTGACCAGGATGGGATCGGAATGTTTCACAAGGCCTGCTTGTCTTTATAGGGGGAGGTATTGGTAGTGAGTTCCTCTTCTACCCCACTCCTCACCTCCTTTTTCCCATTCTCCCTTCAGGCACATCCAGAACATCGGGGAAATCAAGACTGATGTGGGAAAGGCCAGAGCATGGGTGCGACTATCCATGGAAAAAAAGTTACTTTCCAGACACCTGAAGCAGCTTCTCTCAGATCATGAACTCACCAAGTAAGGCCATTCACCTGGAGTAGAACCAGGCTCCCAGGAATGGTGGGGAGGGTTTGGAAACCCTTGTGTTAGGAGGGAGAATATTCACTATTTCATTTCTGCTGTGTTCAGCTAAACTCAAATTGCATATGAAGATCTTATAATATTTCCTCTTCTCCCTCTTTAACTATAGAAGAAAAACTCTGCTATGTTTGTTCTTCCTGTCTTCTCAATCTGCCTGTCCCCAAATATCTTTCTTAAAGAGGTAGTGAGAAGATGGGGGTCCTTATTGGGTACCTCAGAGTTTTGGGGTCCTCTATCCCATCGGCATGTGGGTGACTTGTATACCTCTTAGGCACAGGGCATTTTCGTGGTTTCTTTCCTGTCCTGGGGAAGAAAGGATTAGAGAAAGAAAAGGAAACTTCTAAGATAACCCTTATCTCTTGTTCTTTGCTGAGGCCAGGCTGGGCCCAAAATAACTCAGTCCTTGTTCTTCCTGTCTGGACCCTGCAGGAGTCTCCATAGAGCTTAGGGGCTTTCCAGTGGCCCTTATAGGCTCCCTCCCTCCACACTTTCCACCTAGAAAGAGGAAGAGGAAAGATTCCAAGGATCACACTCATCGTTCTCACACTCCCAGGAGCCATTCAACCTACAGTTCCCTTCTCTGCATTTGATTTTCTTTTTATTTGTTTTGTACCCTACCTACCAGAGGAGTGGGAAGGAAGACTGTCCCCCTTCTCTGCCTCTTGGACCACGACCTTTCCACTTTTCCTGTCTATGTTTGGCTCTTTCTTCACGGGCAAGCCTGTTGGGCATTTTTGTTTAGCATTTCCTTAGGCATCTTTTCATGGTGTCCTTTATTATTTGACTTCCCCAAGGATGATAAAGCAGAGGAGCGGGCCTTGTGGTGTGTGGACAGTTGAGTAAACCTGCAGAATCTGTTTTTATTCAAAGTGAAAATGTAATGATTTAGATTGTTTACTGTGTATGTAAACCACAGCAAGAAGTAGGTTTAAAACCTTCATGGTTAGAGAGCTCACTTTGAGAGGTTGTGAAACAGCAATTCTTAAAGCACTTAAATTCGATTTCCTAGAGGGACAGGAGGGCTTAGGAATAAAATTTGGAGTTTGAGAGAACAAGTGAACATAAAAGCCTGGAGTTTGGAAAGGAAGTGTTTGTACACCAGATTCTAAGGGACAGTTGTGTATGGTTAAGAAAAAAAAATTGCTATTGTAGCAGGTTAGGGCAGGAGTGTTTCTTGCTGGCCAGTGTGGGTGTCACCAGCAGGAGGACAGGGAGGCATCTAAAAGCTGGTCAAGCACAAGGAACTTTTTTTTTTTTTAAAGATTTTATTTATTTATTTGAAAGAAATCACAAGTAGGCAGAGAGAGAGAGGAGGAAGCAGGCTCCCTGCCGAGCAGAGAACCCGATGCGGGGCTCGATCCCAGGACCCTGGGATCATGACCCGAGCCGAAGGCAGAGGCTTTAACCCACTGAGCCACCCAGGCGCCCCAAGCACAAGGAACTTTTGAAGTCCAGTACAGTGGATAGGTCTGGGTATATATGCGCCAAAAAGCCCAGGCAGCAGCAAACGGCACACAGACCTTGGTCAGGAGGCTAGTTTTGCTTTCTTTAAACTGTAGCCCCTTTAAAAGGAGGTAAGTCCAGGATTTACTCAGTATTAGAAACTTTCCACCTTATATTTTGGCCCCAGTGCTACTCCAGTGAGTGGAAAATGAGTTTTGCTGCCACAGATTGCATTTTGGGTGGGGTAGAAGGGAGGAAAAAAGGGGCCCTTCATCAAAACCTATTTATTCCTTCATTCTGCTCTCTCTTACCTTTCTCTTCAGTCTGCCTAAAGCTCCAGCCACATCATACCACTCAACGCTTCTCAGGATGCTAGGTACTAGATTGCTAGAGTTTGTCTAGACATGTCAGTGCCCCTGGGCACCCAAAGCATTTGTCACAGTATTTATTCAAACCTGCCTCACCACTGATGGGCTGTGTTATCATTGTCTAGTTGCTTGCTGCTTATTACAATTTTCTTTCATTGAGGGCATGAATGAGCATGTTGCCCAGCACCTAGGAGGTATTCACCTGGGCACATAAAATGTGTGCATAGCTGCACAGACAGGAGGAGGAGGACAGCCTTGGAGAGTATATCTTGATAAAATGTTCCTGAGTCTCTGGGATTTCCAGGTAGCCTCCAAAACTGTTTACAGCTTGGAGAAAAGAGGTCGAGGCAGGGTAAGGGGGCTACAGGGTCTAGGGGAGAAAGTTAGCTCTTGTATACTGAGCTTACACTGTTTCTCCTTGACCTCATGCAGTGACTAGTACTGTGTAGTAGCCCCTCTACCTTGAAACTCACTTCGCGTGGCTGCTGTGGCCTTATACTATCCTATTCTCTTTCTCCTCCTGCCCTTTCCAGGATGTTGGCTTTCACAATCCTCAGTTTTCTGCGTGCACACATGTTCTTTTCACACTTTCTCTCTTACTTAGTGATCTCACGCATCCTCTTCACTTCTGTTTCCGGTCGTGTGACTTCCACATCTGACCCTGTAGCTTTGACTTTTCTTCTGAGCTCCAGTCCTGCATTTATTTCCATCCAGATTTCTTACCTTTAGCTCAGCGAGAACAAAAGCAAGCTTCACAGAATTATTCACCATAACTACCTTTCTCTCAAGTGTTTTGTTTATATCACCGCTCTTCTCCCTGAACGTCCCTGTTCCTCCCTACCTAGTTTGAAATTGGGGTCCAGTTTGACTCCTTGTTTTGCTTTACCTTCTACATGCACATTTCAGGTCCTTTGCCTCTGTCTCCACCTTCTTCTTGTCTAGTGCTGTTGTCTTAGTTTCATTCTTGGGCCCTTTTCACTCATCCGATGCACTAAATTTAAATTTTCTGAAACCAGCTGTGGCTTTCCCTTTACTTCTAGGGTAAATTACAGAAACCCATTACTTGTAGGGTAAGTTGCAAACTCTTTAGCCTGACTATTTAGGGCCTTTCTTCATTTGAAGAGGCCTTTCATTGCTAACTGGTCATCTCCCTGAGCCACCAATTCCAGCCAAACTGGTTTCCATTCCTTGTCCTCTTTCTTCTGCAACATCTGTCTAAATCCATGCTGTCCTTTAGGCCTCTCCTTGTCTAGGACCATTGAAGCTTATGGCTCTTTAAATTCCCACAGAGGGCCTTTAATTTGGCAACTCATTACGGGCAGTTTTATACCACGGCCTTTACCTGATGTATTCACCTGGGTTCTATTTGAGGATAGGTGGCACCTGCACACAGTGTAGGCAGTGGTTGGCGAGTGAATCTCTTGGGTGTGCCTTGTAGGTAAAACTTCACAGATTTACTGAATCCACATCTCTTTGGCCACAGTGATTGCAGTCTTGGCAACCAGGACAGTTAACCTTCTTTGTTTCTCTGTGCTGAAGGCCTGTGCACTTGGCTCTTCATGCCGCCTCTATTTGGGGAAGGTATCCTTGCTGTTGCAGAGGGTCTATAATGCCAGGCAAAGGAGCTGGCCTTTGAAATGAGTAAGAAGGGGTGAGGATGGGGATGGGAATGGGAGAAAGTTTAAAAAGAGGGGAAGGACATGATGTATGCAGCTCTTCTTTTCCTGTGATCTGGATCATTCTCTGTTGACTCAGGCTGTTTGGGGCTTACATTCACACCCAGAGCAGTGTTCGGACTCATGGGTCTGAGGTCTGCTGGAGGGTCTGAGGCTGCCCCGGTAACGACTGGTGATCATAGACCTCCTGCCATTGTTACTCCTACAACGCCCACTCGGGTGATGCCCCTAGCTAGAAGCTGAGAGGGCCTGTGCCATCCCTGAAGGGGACAATTCCAGCCCCCAGTTGAGGAAAGGAGACCCTGTGACTTCTGACCCTACGTTGTAGTAACGTCAATCCTTGGACACTGGTAGAGTTTGGTTTTGATGTTTCTGCTATGGTTTCAGCCACTGTCCCTGTAGCCCTCATTTAGATGGAGTAGCTGGCTTTGTTCCTTTTTTAGGTGGCTCTAAAAAACTTGAAGCTTGACATCTTATTCTTCCCTTAGCTGTCTCCTTCCAGAACTGAGTAATTCTAGCCTCTTTCCCCTCCTTTTGGCCGGGGGATTGATGTATTGCCTCCTCTCTGACAGAAAGTTGTACAAGCGCTATGCCTTCCTGCGCTGTGACGACGAGAAGGAGCAGTTCCTCTATCACCTCCTCTCTTTCAATGCCGTCGATTACTTTTGCTTCACCAATGTCTTCACAACTATCCGTGAGTAGCCCTGTGCTCCCCACTAGCCTTCACAATGCCGATCTTCATGAGCCTGCTAGCGCACTGTCCCTTTTTTTAAAGAAAGAAGATTGTCACTTGTACTTTCAATTTGCCTTTTGTTTCTGTAGGAGAGAGGTACATTTGCCGTCTGTGGAAGTTGTTTTTTCTCTGAAGCTTCTTGTTCTTGTTCTGAACTGGGGAGCTCAGTCTTTTTGGCCATCATGTTGTCACTGTTGTCCTAGGCACTGCTCTGGGGGCCTAAGGCGATGAAGGTGGAGTGGAGTTGGATGGCGTGGTGAAGTTCACTGCCCTCTTTGCACACCTGTAAAGAAATCTCCCTTTTGTTTTGCGCTCAGAGAGTGATACAGCATCCCAGAAGGTTTTAGACCAGCACACAGGGAAAAATTACTCTTCCTGAAGTAACAACTCCAGGTTGCAGTGGGAGATTTGGGTTCAGGCTCTGCTCTGCCCTAACTCATTAGGTTTCTGTGAGCAGAGTTGACCCCTTCTGTGGGCCTGTCTCCCTATTTGCAGAGTGAGGAAGGAGGGTTCAGTATGGTCCAAGGAAGCTTTTGGAGCCTCATCTTCCTTTGGTACCAGGATGCTTTTTTCCTTGGGGATTAGTCTCTGACTTTGCCCCATGGCTAGTTGTTTGACCCGTGACTCAGCAGCCTCAGCAGCATGGACTCTTGTTCCTGTATGACACCCATCCTCCTTCTCAGAGAGGAGTGTTGTAGGCTGCAGGAGAAGCAGTACTGGACTGGAACTTAGGAGACTCACAGGAAACTATTTCCCTGTCAGTACCTCAGAAAGAACATTATAGGACCTCGCTGGAGATTGTTGTTAGAGTTCATGAGATGATAGATTGAAAAGTGCTCTGAAAAGCAATTCAGTACAACACAGAATTGGTGATATTATTTGATGAACAAATTCACTTAGCCTCCGAGCCTGCAGATGGGCTTGGATCTTTGATTATGGGTGGTAACCCTGAGAGGAGCGAGACTGAGGGTAGGATTGGCTGATACTCTAAGCCTGCCAGAGACTAGGTGCTGGGATCTGCTGCTCCTGGCTCTGCTTAGGCTGGTACAACAGGGGATCCAACCATGCCAGCACACCTGGGCAGGCAAGTCAGGGCCCTTTCAGGTATGGCGGGATTCCTGATCCCCCTCAATGCCTTTGTGGCTTCCCCCAAACAGTGATTCCGTACCATATCCTGATTGTACCGAGCAAGAAGCTGGGGGGCTCCATGTTCACCGCCAACCCATGGATCTGCATTTCGGGAGAACTGGGTGAGACACAGATCCTGCAGATTCCCAGGAACGTGTTAGAGATGACATTCGAGGTATGTGTTATCCAGGGATCACAACCCCAGGCTCTTGGGGATCTGAGTCTGCAACAGTGCTTATGGAGGCTTTCTGCAGGGTTTTATGGTGGTCTTGCTTTTATAATGTTAATGTATTAGCACAGTTGACCTGTCCTGGGATGATCAGAGGACAGAGCCAAGGGTTGACCCAAGAATGGGGGAGCCTGCCCTGTCTCTGACTCGAAGGCACTTCACTGTCTGGATTTGCATAACTCCCTGCCCTTGGCATGTTCAGAAGTCACAGAGACTTCTGAATCTCAGACTACCGTCCCACTTCCAGACCCTTCTGCATGTAGGCCCTTTTCTTCCTTTGGGTAGTAGCATGTTCTTTCTTAATCATTCCCCATCAGTGAGAGTGCTGGACCCCCAGCCTTGGTGGTAGGGGAGTCATGTGCTCATCCATGTAGATACTAAGGGACCAGGTTGCAGGCAGCCTGTCAGATCTGTACCTCTGAGTAGTGCCTCTCTGTTCTCTTATCTTCTTGACCTACCTGCCTTCTTTTTTTGGCTGTTCTTTCACAGTGCCAGAACTTGGGAAAGCTCACGACGGTACAGATAGGCCATGATAACTCTGGGTTATATGCTAAATGGCTGGTGGAGTATGTGATGGTCAGGAATGAGATCACAGGACATACCTACAAGTAAGTGTTCCTCACCTGTGCCCTGAGATAGTGGGGTAAGGTATACCAGGGGCTGGGTTTGATGCCTGGGTATGTGGAGTTCCCAAGGAGATCTTTTAGGTCATGGTAGACTGGGGTACTTCCTGTTTGGCTCTGCTTCATGCACCTGAAAAGAAACAGAAGGAGGGTTTTCCAGACTAAGACATCCGATGTTGGTGTACACAGGTTCTAGGCCACCCATCATTCAGGTGTCTTCCCCAATGATGCACAGTGGGGCGGATGAGCAGGGCCTTGAGGAACCCCAGCCTGGTTTCAGAGCCTGTCTCGAGGGATTGGCTCAAAAGATGGCTTTTGCTGAGCAGCAAGGGGAGGAGCTGGCAGCTCTGACAGGCCATTGCTTGACCTTTAGGTTCCCATGTGGTCGGTGGTTGGGGAAGGGCATAGATGACGGGAGCTTGGAGCGGGTCCTGGTTGGGGAGTTGCTCACATCCCAGCCTGAGGTGGACGAGAGGCCGTGCCGGACCCCGCCCCTGCAGCAGTCCCCCAGCGTCATCCGGAGGCTCGTTACCATCTCACCCAACAACAAGCCCAGTAAGTGGGAGGAGGGGCTGGGCCCTCATGCCCTGCAGGTGGGGAATGTGGGCAGATGTCTGGGACCCTAATGTGTGAGTCCATACCCTAGCCTGTGCAGCTGCCTTGGGTATCTGTCACCCTCCTCTCATGAATCTGTGTGTGTGTGTCAGGGGGTGTCACACTCCTTAGAGGCTTCTGCAGCCTGGCCTAGGTCCTCTGTACTATTTATATATGATTCTAGAGAGTGAGAGGTCTACCTTCTGGCCTTCTCCTTCCTTGTTCTTGGGCCTCACAGCCAAGTCTTGGCCCTCTTTTGGTTGCTAAAAGTTCCAGGGTAAAATGGAAAATAAACTTACCCTGCCTCTTTTAGAGATGGATCTCTGAGGTGACTCTGAAAAGCTTTTGCTTTTCCCCAAGATTTTAGGAAGGGCTACCTCAACAAAGTCGAATGGGCAAGAGCCACTCTTCCTAGGGTCCAGTCCAGGCTATCCTGCCTCTCTCATGTGCCCTGCCTATGTCCTCAGTCTTGTGCTCAATCAACTAGGCATTGTTAGCCTCTGAGATTGGTTAGGGATGTCCGCTTGATTTTTGTCAGAGCTGAACACCGGGCAGATCCAGGAGTCCATCGGGGAGGCAGTCAATGGCATCGTGAAGCACTTCCATAAGCCTGAGAAAGAGGTGAGCCTTCCTGTCCTCCAACCCAGGGCTTTATATTGAACGAGAGAGAATAATCTTTTTCCAGGCCCATGTAGTGTGGACAACCTGGAGTCTACAGTGTGTGCCCCTCGGGGTCTCTGCCAACTTCGGATTACCCTGTTTCCTTACACACTAATGACCCAGTAGAGTCCCTTGGGCCTCTAATGAGCAGTGTATTTTCCTGTCTTCTTCTGGATTTTCCTGGATCTCCCTGAACAATGGTCACTCTGGCTTTGTCCCTGTCGTGGGGACCCAGATCCATCCATCTGTTCAGCAGCTACACACTGGCAGCTGCTCTGTGCTCCTCACTGTGCCAGGTGCTGGGGAGACAAACAAGGTCCCAGCCAGGCTTTTGCTGCTCTCCCAGCTGTGGGCTCTGGTTTTGGGGAAGCAGTGGTGGGAAGACAGCTTGGCTGAGGCAAGCCTGGCATTCTCTTATTTCTTTACATAGCGAGGCAGTCTGACGCTATTGCTCTGTGGAGAATGTGGCCTTGTCTCGGCCCTGGAACAGGCTTTCCAGCATGGATTTAAATCTCCCCGGCTCTTCAAAAATGTCTTCATTTGGGATTTCCTGGGTGAGTTGAGCCAGGGTATGAAGGTGGGAAAAGTATGCAGAGACATGAGGACTCACCCACACACTGTGGGTGCTGACCACTGGGGTCTGAGGTGCAGAAGCCAAACCAGGTGACTCTCAAATTAGATCTAGTTTTGTTTGCTCTGGCTTTTCTTGATGGCTTAGAAACAAGTCCTCACACTTTTTCCTTGTAGACTCAAAAGGCCAGTTGATAGTATTTGGAGCCCAACCCCTGTGATGTACCCACTTGGAGAATTTTCATACAAGAACCTTTTCCCTTAAGGGTGTTTTTCTTTCTTCTTTTTTTAATCTTCAGACTAGGGAAAAGACCATCTTTATATCAAGAACCACGTAAGGAAATTTAAAACATAAGAATAGGGACCTTATATTTTGACATGTGACCAGTGATGTCAGAACATTCATGTTGCATTAAGTTACCTGCATCAACATGGAGAGACCCATGGGACATGGGACTTGCCTGCAGGACAGTCAGGGATAGATTGGTTTTGAGAGTCTTTGTCACTGGGAAGCTTTTCTGCTCTTCACAGAAAAAGCACAAACCTATTATGAGACTTTGGAGCAGAACGAACTTGTCCCTGAGGAAAACTGGCACACAAGGGCCCGGAACTTCTGCCGCTTTGTTACCGCAATCAATAACACTCCCCGGAACATAGGCAAGGATGGCAAGTTTCAGATGCTGGTGTGCTTGGGAGCCAGGTACTGCAACTGCGTGGCCCCAAGCTTCAGAGGTGGTGTCGGGGGCCTAGCGTGCAGGGTGGGGTGGGGAGCGGCTAATGACTGGAGACCCTTGGGCAAGGGAGGCCTTGGAGACCCTGAATTTCCCTGTATGAAGCATATGTGTGGGGATGAGAGTTTGTGTAACTGGGTGGGGGCCCATTTTGATAGGGAGGAATAAAACCATCCCACTGGTGAGATTTGAAGCAGAGTCTATCTAGTCATTCCTTCAGCAAACATTTGGATGTGTCAAGCATTATGTAAGGCAGGGGGAATGAGCTGAATAAAACATGGTCCCTACCGTTTAAAAGTTTACATGTCCAAATTAAAGATGGTTCAAGACAGAAGGTTGTGAGAGTCCCAAAAGGAAGCATGCATTCATAGTTACACTGAAACTGTAGAGGAGAAAGATCAGAGAAAGGAGGAGGTGGTATCTGAGGCTTAGAAGTGGGGAGGGAGTTTGAAGCAGACAGAATTAGCAGAGAGGTCCTAAAGGAAGCAAAAGACATGCAGTTAGGAAATAACAGGTTAACATGGGAAGGGCAGTCGTAGGAAACAGTTGAAAGGAGGATAGGAGCCTTGGGAGCTGGGGCAGAGAATCCTTCCATATTAGGACAGAGTTGTTTAATCAGGGCACTGAAATAATATGAGTTTGATACCATGGATGGTTATACATCAGAGTGGGAAGATTGTTAGGGGCTGTTCCTGTGTGTCAGGTGAGAGCGTGAAGGCCAAATAAATGTAAGGCAGTGGTTTATTTGGGCCAAGGAAGGCATAGTAGTTAAAAACAGACTCTGGAACCAGATTCACTAGGTTCATATTCTCAGATCAGCCACTCACTAGCCATATGAACTTGGACAAGCTACTTAATCTCTATCTACCTCAATTTCTTCATCTATAAAGTAGGGATAATAATAACACTGATAGCACTTACCTCATGTCATCGGGTTGTTATGAAGGTTAAAGCTCTTAAAACAGTATCTGGCACATGCCAAGTACTATGTGGATGTGAGCTCTTAGGATTAGTTCTGGTGGTGATAGCTGTGGGGAGGACTGATGCTCTGGGAGATTGGCTGTTGAGATGGAAGAGGTGGTGCTGACTGGACCTCATGTCTGGCTGGGGTTTAGGGAACTGGGGGAAGTGGGGGGGGGGGGCAGAGGAGGATGTGTGGACCTGGTGGCAGGTAACTAGGTCAACTTGGGTCAGGTTGGGTTGGTGTCCCTGGGGCTTAGTCCCTAGCAGGAGCCTTTTAAACCATGTAAGGCCTCTTTGCCAGGCACTGTTGGGAGAAGGGGCTGGGGTAGTTATCTACTTTTCCAGCCTCAGACTTTGTTCAAGGAATGATGGAGCAAGTTTCCCCCTTGATCTTGTACTAACTGTCTCCCTTCCCCTTCCCTTCTGATCCGCCCGGACTGACCCTTCCCTGCCAGAGATCATCTTCTACACCATTGGATCGCCCTGCTGGCCGACTGCCCCATCACCGCACACATGTATGAGGATGTGGCGCTGATCAAAGACCACACACTTGTCAATTCCTTGATCCGCGTGCTGCAGACATTGCAGGAGTTCAACATCACACTGGAGACGTCCCTTGTCAAGGGCATCGACATCTGACCTCCCAGCACCAGCTAGCAGCAGGACTGAGAGAGACTCACCCTGCAGCTCTGACCCTTCTTCCCAAGAGGATTTGAGCAAGTTATGCAGGAGGCAGGAGATGTACACTCACTGTAAAAAGAAAAGTAGAGGATTTTTGGAATAAATAATCTATTTTAGAGTTTATTTGCTGATTTGCTTTTTACACACTTTCATGTGAAAGAGTGATAGGGAGAGGGAGACGAGGTTGGTGCCGCTTATTTTGAAGCTGGTGCCCTCCCTCGCCATGGCCGCATGCTGGGAGCCTGCGGCCTCCCCGGACTGAGCCAGCGGCATGCGGGCGGAGCAGCTCTGCTTCCTCACCCGCGCCTGGTCATGAGGCCATTCCACGTTGTTTTTAAACTAATGTTTTCTATATTAACATTGTTATGGATACTTGGCTTTCACAGGCCACACACAGGTGTGCTGAGCAGGAAGCCCCAAGCTCCAATCAAAGGGATTTTTAGTAGTGCCTCTTGAGCACTGATGAGTCAGTCCCACATCTTTTCTTTTTTTGTCAGTATTATTTGGAACGGAGACATGCCGGGATGCACCATCGTGCAGAAGATCACGTTTCCTCTTGGCACACAGCTGCACGAAAGTAAACATAAGCATGTTTTAACAGGTTTTCGTTTTCTTTTTTTTCCTCTTATTTATTTAACCCTCCATTGTGTGTTTTAAATCTTTTTTTCTTTTTTCATTTTTTTTTTAAGGAAGGAAAAAGCTTGTCACAGTCTAACTGGCTATGTTATTATTGTTAAATTTATGTTGTTTTGCAACCTAGAAACCAGCTACAATATGGCCCACTTAATAAAACACCTGAAACAAAACTGCATGGATCCCTGACTTTTATGGGGGTTTGTGAGCAGTGGGTGGTGGGGGATACAGTTTGGTCCGTGTGAGAAACCAGTGTGAGAGGCGTCGCATTGCCTAGGCTCCTTCCTCAACTGCCCAGGGTGCCCTCTCAAGGCCTGGCGGCTCCTGGGTCCTTTCTGTTGGAGCACCAGGAGCTTTCCCAGTTTTTTTAACGCAAATGGCTATTTGAGAAGGATGCAGTTAAGGGTTATTTTCCCACTCCACAGAAGACGAGACTGAGGCACAGAGGGTAAGGGACCTGGTCAAGGTTGCAAAGATTGTCAATTGACAGAGACAAGGTGAGATATTTCTTGAAGGGTAAGGAAAACCAGGGATGGGAACATAGGGTATGAGATCCTGTCTTCTCTCAGGGGGGAAAAAAAGCTTTTTCTTGAGAGAAGGATTTGTTTTCCCCAGGATGGTGGGTAGTAGATCTTTATGAGGTACCTGAGAACTAGCTTCCTTCAACCATACCACTTTTTCAGGAAGTTTCAGAACTGTGGCTTGGTCAGGTAGAGGGCCTCAAACCAATTAATGTTCTCTTTTATCCTTCCCCAATTTTGCCTGTATGTTTTCCCTGCCCGGATGGAATGCATCCCCTGCTGCCTACTTCCTGTTCATGGTTCATGGTCACTTTAGGAGTCAGTCACCCACTATGAAGCCTTCCCTAATCCTCCGTGGATACAGTTAATCATTCTATCATTGTGCTCCTGTAGTTGCTTAAATGCTGGTACCTCCTCTCTGGGTTATTGCTGCTTTCACGTTGGGTCCTCTCCTCGGGCTGTGAGATCCTGGAGGGTCCAAGAGGGTCATTCATTCATCTTCATCCCTGGTGACTGGCTGGCAGTGAGTGCCCAGGTAAGGCTTTCTGAAGAGGTGAGGAAAGGGCCTGGAGGCTCTGAGGACAGCTGCAGTGCAATATCCTGCCAGCAGGGGGTGTGAGTGGGCCATAGGAGTCTGCAGTGTTTTGGAAGTTGGGGAGGTATGCAGCGGGCGGGAAGGGAGATTCCTGGCTGGGCAAGAAGGGCAGCACAGAACTCACTGCATGTATGTCTGTTGTGGGCCTAGGCCAGAGATGACTGTAAGCCAGGTGCTTTACTCACATACTTCTCCCTTTTCCTTACACCCCTGTGAGACAAATGTAGCTTATCACTGGTTTATAGCAAGGAAATTGAATGTCAGAGAAGTTTAGTTACTTGCCCAAGGCTACTACATCTGCTAAGTAGTTTGCATGGAGAAGCTTGTGGGTTTTCCACTGACAACTACTACTTGATTCAGGTCTCTGCTCGGATGTCCTCAGAGACACCCACCCTGAGCACTCTAAAATACCGACAAGTCCCATCAGTCACTTTTATTCCCTTATTCTACTTTATTTTCCTTCCTAACACCTGCAGCCATTGTACTAATTATTTGCCAATTCTCAATGTTAGATTTATGAGGGAAGGACACAGTCTGTTCAGAAAGTAGCGGTTGGCACAAGGTAGATACCCAGTAAGTTTCTGTGGAATAAATGAATTCATTGGCAGTGGTTAAGATGACAGACTATGGAACTAAAAGTTCTTCAGTTAAATCACTGCACTGCTAATGTGACCCAGAGCAAGATACTAGTTCCCGAACCTCCATTTACTCACCATCTGTAAAATGGGAATGATAGTAGTGCCTGCATCAAAGGATTGTTGTGATTGCTAGCTGACTACACAATGGGTCAGGTGTGCAGTAAGTGCTAGATGAATCTTGGTTGTTGTTATTGCCCTTTTGTATCAAGCCCTGGCTCCAGACTGAGACCCAGATACCCACACTCCACCCCCCATCCTCAAGGAACTCAGAGGCCAGTGCCACTGTGGAGGAGTATGACACCAGGGAAGGTATTGACCATGAGCTGTGCTTAGGATGGGGGATTGTCAGAGGGAGTGGATGTTGCTTGTAGTGAGAATAGCGTAAGCAAAGGTGTGCAGACGTGAAGGAGCCAGCCAGATTGAGACACTCGGGGATGTCTAGTGCCAGAATCAAGTCCGAGACCGAGAGGAGAGCAGATTTGTAGGTTCCACATCCATAAAGTAGAGGAGAGAAGGAAAAGACTTTATCAGTGCTCGGTAGATGTGGATCGAAGAAAAGACCACCCGAACCAGAGTCGTGTCACTTGTGTGTGGCATTCCTAGTATACGCTTGCACTTGTGAAGATGAGTCCTGCTGCTTTGAGCCCTCTGGGGATCTGAGACATGGAAACCTGTAGTCGGAGCACAACTGCTGGACTGAGGCGTGGCAGCTGCGTGTTTCAAGTGCAGTGTGTGGCCTGAAAGACCACGGACAACACACAACCGACTCACCCCAGGGCAGTGCCTTATGTCTCAGGGAATAAGGGGAGGAATCTCTTTAAGGCAATCTAGGAGAGCTTCTCCTTTATCTTCTTCCAGCTTTTAGGTGCTGATTACTGGAGCCAGTACTCATGCCAGTTAGAGTTAAATGACCCTTTATGTGCTGAGGGGTCTGACTTGTACAACTGTCCAGTTGGTCACAGTTCTGTGTGGTGGGGGCACAGCACCTAGCACTTAGTTATGGGCTTTAATGGAGGCTGCTGGCGGCCTCAGCAAAACTGCAGGAGCAACACCCCTTCCAGCAGACGTTGCTGAGAAGGTGAGTGTCAACCATGTTTTAGAAATTAAGGCTCTCTTGGGGCCACCTATCTGTCTGCTCCTTCTCACAGCTAATTCTGCTATGAATGCCTCACTTTCTACTGTTTTGTTTTATAATCTGCAGATCCTTTTTGGAATGATGTGTGATTTAACAGAATAGGCGTGTTTAGTAGTTCAGTATTTCAAGGACACTTGAGTTAACTGCCTCTCCAGCAGCCCTGGGTAGATCAAGTGCATTCAGTTCAAGTGCTACCTGCTTTGGCTTTTGTACCTGCTCTAATTCAGGGCTTCTCAGACTCTGAGATTTCAGGGACTGATGAATAAACAAGCATGCAGCTCAGTGAATTATTGAAGAGTGAATACCCTTGTAACCACCACCAGATCTAAAATAGAGCTTAAGTCAGCCTTCCTAGAGTCCTCCTTGTTCCTCCTCCCAGTCTCCGCCTTCTCCTTCCTTCCAACTTTGTGACTTTATATTAACCACTTCCTTGAGTTTCTTTATTGTTTTATCACCCAAGTGTACATCCCTACACACTATAGTAAGCAAATTGGTTTCCTTTTTAACTTGATACATCTATTAAGTCCCTTTTAGTCTAAAGGGTTCTCTCTACCCCTTCCTTTTCCTTACAGTTTATCTCTTGAAGAACCTGGGATGTATGATCTGTAGTTTCCCACAGGCTTGATTTTGCTAATTCCATGCTGGTGGTACAGTTCAATGCGCTCCTTTTTGCATTTGCTATAAAGCAGCAGCTAGAGCCAAGGACCTGATTTGCCTCCAGATTGATCCTTTTGAGGAGACTTTAGGTGGTACGGTATTTGTTTATCAGGAGGCACATCATGACTGGTGTTCACTTTTTTTTGATGTTAGCAGCTATCATCCTGTAAGTCATTCCCTGGGGGGAGGGTGGTGGTTTGCAACTTAGGGATGTTCTAATCTATCATTTTGTTTTATTTATTAGGTGGAATAATTTTATAAGGAGATGCTGCCCTTCATGTATTTGATTTCTCAGTAGAGTTTATAGGAAAGGCAGGGTAAGTGCTTAATTCTTTCCTTTTATTAACTTCCAAGATAATGTACTGGGATGGTTCCCAGTTATACTCAGAAGGTGGCTATTTTTTAAAACACATTGTTATGAACTCACAGACTTAACATGTGTCTGGTGAGTTTCATTCCTTTGCGTTTGTTATCTCTATTGTCCCATCCTGGCAGTTGGGAGCCTCTTCAAATTGCCTCTCAAGTTGTTTGACATGACCCTGGTGGTTGCTTTGTGGAATTTCAAGACATCCCAGGCTCATTTTATATGTTTTCTGTCTCAGGCTTGGAATCAGCTGTTTGTCTGAGAAGCCCTGGGATTTGCATATGTTTTACCCATTCCCACTGCCTCCTGTTGTTAAGGCTCAATTATCTCTGCCAAGTTGGTGACTCTTGTCTGCTGGTCCTCAGATGTAAGAAGTCCAAAGTACTCTGGTGGCAGGTGGTTCAATGCACTAGGACCTACAGAATGTAGCTCTGGCAAGACTGTGACTCTTCCAGGAACTAGTACTTCCAACTCTTCAGAACTTAAGAGTTGCAGATATGCAAGGGACAGTGTCCCTCAGTGGGTCCTGGAAATGATGGTAAGTGTGGCCACTCCTTCTGCCTCTTGGTTCCTAGACCCATGTAGTCTTCCTTAGGGACATAGCCCCACATAAAGGTCTTGGATGTAGTGCAAATACTAGATCCTGAAGGATGGCACCCAGATCTTTTTTTTTTTTTTAATTTTTTATTTATTTCTTATTTTTTTTATAAACATATACTGTATTTTTATCCCCAGGGGTACAGGTCTGTGAATCGCCAGGTTTACACACTTCACAGCACTCACCATAGCACATACCCTCCCCAATGTCCATAAACTCCCCTCCCGCTCTCCCAACCACCCCTCCCCCAGCAACCCTCAGTTTGTTTTGTGAGATTAAGAGTCACTTATGGTTTGTCTCCCTCCCAATCCCATCTTATTTCATTTATTCTTCTATCCCCCAACCTTCCATGTTGCATCTCCACGTCCTCATATCAGGGAGATCATATGATAGTTGTCTTTCTCCGATTGACTTACTTCACTAAGCATGATACCCTCTAGTTCCATCCACGTTATCGCAAATGGCAAGATTTCATTTCTTTTGATGGCTGCATAGTATTCCATTGTGTATATATACCACCTCTTCTTTATCCATTCATCTGTTGATGGACACCTAGGTTCTTTCCATAGTTTGGCTATTGTAGACATTGCTGCTATAAACATTTGGGTGCACGTGCCCCTTTGGATCACTGCGTTTGTATCTTTAGGGTAAATACCCAGTAATGCAATTGCAGGGTCATAGGGTAGTTCTATTTTCAACATTTTGAGGAACCTCCATGCTGTTTTCCGGAGTGGTTGCACCAGCTTGCATTCCCACCAACAGTGTAGGAGGGTTCCCCTTTCTCTGCATCCTTGCCAGCATCTGTCATTTCCTGACTTGTTAAATTTAGCCCTTCTGACTGGTGTGAGGTGATATCTCATTGTGGTTTTGATTTGTATTTCCCTGATGCCGAATGATGTGGAGCACTTTTTCATGTGTCTGTTGGGGATGGCACCCAGATCTTACAGATTCCTGCCTCATGTCATTGAAGCGAGTGCTTCCGTTGTGCCTTCAGTGGGCCATCCCGGTGTTCTCTGAGGTGGGTAGCTTCTGGGTGGCGTAGTGCATACATGACCAGTAAAAGTATATATGACTTAATGTTTTGAACCCACTCCCTAACTCACTCCAGTGTGAAGTGGGTGTGCTGGTTGGATGCTCTGCTGGATGCAGTTCCCTACTGGAGGATTCAGTGCTCTCTGAACATCTGGATATTGGTGCTGGCTGAGGTTCTGTGGGAAGAAAAAGCAAACTTATTCCCAGAATAGATCTCTGTCCCTGTGAGGATCAACTGCTGGCCCTGCCAGGATGCAAGGGGCCTGATGGAGTTGATCTGCCCCCAAGTGTCTGCTTGGGTTCCTCAAGGAATAGTGCTTTATCTGGGCTGAGCATTGGCCTCTTGCTGGCAGAGTAGACATTCTGAGGCAGTAGTAGCTAGAGCAGTTTTGGTATGTGGGGGTTTGTGCTCTTTGGCCTCTATGTGGCCTGCATCTCTCCCGCTGTGGCCAACTCCATTCCTATGCAGACTGTGCCAGTGACAAAGTGACTGACTGATTTAATCAACTTAGTTTTCAGTTCCTTTCGGTGGGGGATGCTCTCTGGTGTGTACTCATGTGTGATATAAAAGTCTTCATATTTTGTGTCTACTCCCAAATGTCCAGCCACATGCCCATACCCCAGACCTTCTTGTCTCCAGTCTTCCAGACCTTTTTCTTTCAGTCCTCAGACTAGCCAGCTAGACCTCTGGCCACTGCTCAGGAATGTATATGTAGTGTCCTATATATTGCTGTCTTTCCATAACCATTTGCAGCTCTGCTCCTTGGGAAGATTTCCCCTTGCTTCCCTTGTTTCTCACTATCTTTCAAGGCTGTCCCTGAATGTGACTGCCATGCAGCTGCTGTCCATTTCTGTATTCCACCCATCAGCAAACCAAGCTTGGTCACCATTTCCATTACATTTCCATTACAGTGAACTACTGATGCCTGCACCTGACTTCATGGTTTGGCAGAACCCAGTTCATAATGGGAAGTTCTTGATGTATTGTCACTTAATCCTCATGGTCAAGCATTTCATCCAAACCAGGGCCCAGTCATGTGCCTGGAGCTCTTTCTCAAAAGGTATATAAATCTCAGTTGTAGATGGCAGGGTTTTGCTCCAGAATCCTAGCATCCTGCTTTGTGATCCTTTCTAATTATTGGAACTGGATGAGATACATGGAATCTCATTAATTTTTCTTTTCTTATTTTTTTAAGGTTTTATTTATTTGTCAGAGAGAGAGCAAATGTACACACAAGCAGGGGGAGTGGCAGAGGGAGAAGCAGGCTCCCTGGTGAGCAAGGAGTCTGATGTGGGACTCAATCCCAGGACCCCAGGGTCATGACCTGAGCCAAAGGCAGACGCTTGACTGACTGGACCACTCAGGTGCCCCTAATTTTTCATATTAAAAAGATTTAGGGGTGCCTGGTGGCTCACTTTGTTGGGCAACCAACTCTTGATTTTGCTTCAGGGCATGATATCATTGTCGTGAGATGGAGCGCCACGTCGGGCTCTGCGCTCAGCATGGAGTCTGCTTGGGATTCTATCTCTTCTTCTGCCCCCTCCCACGTCATGCTTGCACACATTCTCTGTCTTTCAGAATAAAGAAGTGAAATATTTTTAAAAATATTAAATATATATATGCATATATATATATATATATACACATATATATATGGGATCGAGCCCCACGTCGGGTCCTCTGCTCAGCGGGGAGCCTGCTTCCTCCTCTCTCTGCCTGCCTCTATGCCTACTTGTGATCTCTTGTCTGTCAAATAAATGAATGAAATCTTTAAAAGAAAAATCTAGTATTAAAAAAAAAATCACTCACATGTTAAGTTCCAACTGTCATCAGTTCTGTGAAGACCCAATGCTATGAGAACCTAGGGGATTTGGCGTAGTCAGTGAGGTCAGGAGGACTTCCCTGAGGTTGAAGTTTGAAATTGACTGGGCAAATGAGGAGGAAAAGTGTTTATGTAGAGGGAGCAATGGTATGCCAAGTGTCTGTGCTGGGAAGGAGCAGAGAGCACAAAACTCAGAGGATGGAGCAGAGGATGGTGGGGAGTGTGGTGGGGAGGAAGCCAAGCAAGAGCTGGAGCCCATCTGTGCAGGGCCATGGAGACATTTACCTTTACTATTAGAGCCCTGAAAAGTCACGCAAGGGTTTCTGGAAGGTGGGTGACATGTTCAGATTTTCATTTTGAGGAAGGGATGTGAGCATCCCAGCTAGTGGCCAAAGGGGAGATGAGAGCAGCTTGGACTAGGGATGGTGGAGTTAAAGGGAAGGGGTTCTAGAGTTGCTTCAGAGGCAAGACTGAGAGGACCTGGTGATGGATTAGGTATGGGCTGAGGAAGAAGCATTGTCAAGCCTATCTCCTAGGCCTTAGGGTTACATAGTCTACACTAAAGTTCAGTATGCAGACTTGTGCGTGTAGCCAAGTTAAAATGTGTGAGATGGTGTGTGTAACTGTGCTTACTGGCTCACTCACCTGTGGGACACAGTCTAGTTGTTTTGAACTTCCTTTACTCATACTAATTCTGAGGGAGGTGGGGCTGGCGGAGCACATGAGAATCCTTGGAACTTGAGGTTCCTTCCTGCTGTTTCCTCCAGGGTAAGGCAGGCCATTTCTGCTTTGGCCCTCAGGCTGGAGTCACAGTGATCTCAACTTCCGAAGAGGCTTATTTTAGGGTCTGACCTTTAACTCGAGCCACACAGGCTGGACAGTTGCAACAACCTCGGAACTGCAGGATTAATCCCTGGAAGCTTGGTTTCAATTGCTTGATTGCTGACCCCAGAGCTGGGCCAAGAGCATCCCTGGACCAAACTGTGTGTTACTTTTCTTTCATCTTAGTTCACCTCTTGGTCCCTGATCTGCTCCATCTTTAGTAAGTTCTGGCTTTGGGGGCTAATAATACCTTCCCTACCTCTGTGGGCAGTTGTGGGCCAGACAACTTTTGGAATCTTTATATTGTACTTTCCAAAATGTTGTTGTTCTCATTGATGTTACAACTGAGACCCAAAAACATTGAACACATTAGGGACAGGCCTTCTATTAAAGAAACCTTTAGCCAAGATCTTGTAGGACTTTGTAAAAGCTTTCTGCTGTTAGGTTTGTGCGTATTTATTTCAGTTTTGGAGATTAGAGGAAACTCTGGTGAGAGCTGGAGTTGGGTGACCTCAGCCCACCATGGTAGCACACTTGGTTGTGCAGTTTGCTAAGCCTACCCCTGTAGCATGATGAGACAACATGAATTTATACAACTTTGTAGCAAAAAGCAATCAGAATGTTGAATTAAAATGGGTGCTTGGTTTTGTCTGCAACATATTTCAATTTACTGAATTCACAGAGGTGATTCTCTTGGGTAGTTCTTTGTTTAGAATAAGGTTGCTAAATCCCAAATGCAGGCTTTAATCTGGGAAGCTGAAGCAGCTAGTTTTCAGTCTTAGAATATTGGGTCCACAAACTCAAATAGGGTGACTTCCTGTTCTCAGTTTCTTCATATGTAAAATGAGCACATTAACTTCACGTTACTGGTGTGTACTGAAGATTGAAGGACCCAGCAAAGAAATGGTTTTCAAAAACAAGGCAGTAGCATTAGCCAAGAAGACTAAATAAAATGCATCCAAACTGAAAAAGAAGTAAAACTATCTGCGGATGATATGATCTTGTATTTAGAAAACCCCAAGGAGTCTATTAAAAACTGTTAGAACTAATAAATGAACTTAGTAAGGTTTCAGTACACAGAATCAGTATACAAAAATAGATTGTGTTTCCATAAAGGAGCAACAAACAAACTGATAATTAAATTAAGAAAACAATTTTATTGATAATAATATCAAAAAGAATAAAATACTTGGGAATTTTTAACAAAAGGAGTGGTAAAACCCATACTGTGAAAACTACCAAACATCACCAAAGGAAATTAATGGAGGCTTAAGTATATAGAATGATATCTATTTTCATGGATCAGAAGACTTAATATTGGTAATATGGTAGTATTCCCTAAATTGGCCTATAGTTCACTGCAATTTCTATCAGTACTCCATTTGACTTTGCAGAAATTGATAAGCTAATTCTAAAATTGATATGGAAATTCAAGGGATCCAGAAGAGCCAAAACAAGCTTGAAAAAGAAGAATAAATTTGGAGAACTCACACTTACCAGTTTCAAAACTTTACAAAACTACAGTAACCAATGCAGTGTGGTATTGACAGGGCAGTCATATACATCAGTGGAATAGAATTGAGTCCAGAAATACATACTTACATTTACAGTCAACTGATTTTTGACAAGTGTGCCAAAATAATTCAATGGAGAAAGAATAGTCTTTTTCAACAAATGGTATTGGGACAGCTGGGTATCAACATGCAAAGCAATAACATTGGCCCCCTACCTGGCATCACATACAAAAATGAACCCAAACTGGGTTTCAGGACAGGTGATGTATAGTTTCTTAGCTGGTCTGTTTCTTCTCTTCAAATTTTTTAAAATTTTATTTTAGAAAGAGGGAGAGAGCACAAGTGGGGGGGCAGAGGGAGAGGGAGAAGAAGAGAGAACCTCAAGCAGACTTCATGCTGAGTGCAGAGCCTGACTTGAGGCTCGATCCCAGGACCCTGAGATCATGATATGAGCCAAAACCAAGAGTCGGACACGTAACCAACCATGCAGGGATGCCCCCCATCCCTGCAAAGTGTTTTTCCTTTTCTTTTTAAAAAGATTTTATTTACTTGTTTGACAGAGAGAGAGCAGGAAGAGCAGAGGGAGAGGAAGAAGCAGACTCCCTGTAGAGCAAGGAGCCCAGTGTGGGACTTGATCCCAGGACCCTGGGATCATGACCTGAGCCGAAGGCAGATGCGTAGTCCTGAGAGGAAAATATATAGTGGTACAAGCCTTTCTCAAGAAACAAGAAAGGTCTCAAGTACACAACCTAACCCTACACCTAAAGGAGCTGGAGAAAGAACAAGAAAGAAACCCTAAACCCAGCAGGAGAAGAGCAATCATAAAGATCAGAGCAGAAATCAATGAAATAGAAACCAAAAAACCAATAGAACAAATCAAAGAAACTAGGAGCTGGTTCTTTGAAAGAATTAATAAGATTGATAAACCCCTGGCCAGACTTATCAAAAAGAAAAGAGAAAGAACCCAAATAAATAAAATCATGAATGAAAGAGGAGAGATCACAACTAACACCAACGAAGGCAGATGCTTTACCAACTAAGCCACCCAAGCATTCCAAAGTTATTCATTCATTTATTTATTTATTGTTTTTATTAACATATAATGTATTATTTGCCCCAGGGGTACAGATCCACGAATCATCAAGCTTACACACTTCACAACACTCACCATTTCACATACCCTCCCCAGTGTCCATAACCCAACAACCTTCTCCATACTCCACCTCCCCCCAGCAACCCTCAGTTTGTTTTGTGAGATTAAAGAGTCTCTTATGGTTTGTCTCTCTCCCAATCCCATCTTGTTTCATTTTTTCCTTCCCTACCCCCCAAACCCTACACTCTGCCTCTTAAATTATTCATATCAGGGAGATCATGTGATAATTGTCATTCTCTGATTGACTTATTTTGCTCAGCATAATACCCTCTAGTTCCATTCATGTCGTTACAAATGGCAAGATATCATTTCTTTTGATGACTGCATAATATTCCTTTGTGTATATATACCACCTCTTCTTTATCCATTCATCTGTTGATGGAGATCTAGGTTCTTTCCATAGTTTGGCTATTGTGGACATTGCTGCTATAAACATTTGGGTGCATGTGCCCCTTCAGATCACTACATTTATATCTTTAGGGTAAATACCCAGTAGTGTGATTGCTGGGTCATAGGGTAGCTCTATTTTCAACTTTTTGAGGAACCTCCATTCTGTTTTCCAGAGTGGTTGCACTAGCTTGCATTCCCACCGCAGTGTTGGACGATTCCCCTTTCTCCGCATCCTCTCCAACATCTGTCATTTCCTGCTTATTAATTTTAGCCATTCTGACTGGTGTGAGGTGGTATCTCATTGTGGTTTTGATTTGTATTTCCCTGATGCCAAGTGATGTAGAGCACTTTTTCATGTGTCTGTTGGCCATCTGGATGTCTTCTTTGCAGAAATGTCTGTTCATGTCCTCTGCCCATTTCTTGATTGGATTATTTGTTCTTTGGGTGTTGAGTTTGGTAAGTTCTTTATAGATTTTGGATACTAGCCCTTTATCTGATAATGTTGTTTGTGAAAATCATCTCCCATTCTGTCAGTTGTCTTTTGGTTTTGTTGACTCTATCCTTTGCTGTGCAAAAGCTTTTGATCTTGATGAAGTACCAATAGTTCATTTCTGCCCTTGCTTCCCTTGCCTTTGGCGATGTTTCTAGGAAGAAGTTGCTGCGGCTGAGGTCAAAGGGGTGGTTGCCTGTGTTTTCCTCAAGGATTTTGATGGATTCCTATCTCACATTGAGGTCTTTCATCCATTTTGAGTCTGTATTTGTGTGTGGTATAAGGAAATGGTCCAGTTTCATTCTTCTGCATGTGGCTGTCCAATTTTCCCAACACCATTTGTTGAAGAGACTCTTTTTTCCATTGGACATTCTTTCCTGCTTTGTCGAAGATTAGTTGACCATAGAGTTGAGGGTCTATTTCTGGGCTCTCTATTCTGTTCCATTGATCTATGTGTCTGTGTTTGTGCTAGTACCATACTGTCTTGATTATGACAGCTTTGTAATAGAGCTTGAAGTCTGGAATTGTGATGCCACCAACTTTGGCTTTCTTTTTCAACATTCTTCTGGCCATTGGGGTCTTTTCTGGTTCTATATAAATTTTACGATTATTTATTTCATTTCTTTGAAAAAAATGGATGGTATTTTGATAGGGATTGCATTAAATGTGTAGATCACTTTAGGTAATATAGACATTTTCACAATACTTGTTCTTCCAATCCAGGAGCATGGAGCATTTTTCCATTTTTTTTTTTTGTGTCTTCCTCAATTTCTTTCATGAGTACTTTATAGTTTTCTGAGTACAGATTCTTTGCCTCTTTGGTTAAGTTTATTCCTAGGTATCTTATGGTTTTGGGTGCAATTGTAAATGGGAACCACTCCTTAATTTCTCTTTCTTCTGTCTTGTTGGTGCAACTGATTTCTGCGCATTGATTTTATATCCTGACACTTTACTGAATTCCTGTACAAGTTCTAGCAGTTTTGGAGTGGAGTCTTTAGGATTTTCCACATAAAGTATCATATCATCTGCAAAGAGTGAGAGTTTGACTTCTTTCCTGATTTGGATGACTTTAATTTCCTTTTGCTGTCTGATTGCTGAGGCTAGGACTTCTAGTACTATGTTGAAAATGGACATCCCTGCCATGTTCCCTATCTTAGCAGAAAAGCTCTCAGTTTTTCTCCATTGAGAACGATATTTGCTGTGGGTATTTCGTAGATGGCTTTGATGATATTGAAGAATGTACCCTCTATCCCTACACTGTGAAGAGTTTTGATCAAGAAAGGATGCTGTACTTTGTCAAATGCTTTTTCAGCATCTATTGAAAGTATCATATGGTTCTTGTTCTTTCTTTAATTAATGTATTGTATCACATTGATTGATTTGTGGATGTTGAACCAACCTTGCAGCCCAGGAATAAATCCCACTTGGTCATGGTGAATAATCCTTTTAATATACTGTTGAATCCTATTGGCTAGTATTGGTGAAAATTTTCACATCTGTGTTCATCAAGGATATTGGTCTGTAATTCTCTTTTTTGATGGGGTCTTTGTCTGGTTTTGGGATAAAGGTAATGCTGGCCTTATAAAATGAGTCTGGCAGTTTTCCTTCCATTTCTATTTTTTTGGAACAGTTTCAGGAGAATAGAAATGAGTTCTTTAAATGTTTGGTAGAATTCCCCTGGGAAGCCGTCTGGCCCTGGGCTTTTGTTTGTTTGGAGATTTTTGATGACTGTTTCAATCTCCTTACTGGTTATGGGCCTGTTCAGGTTTTCTATTTCTTCCTGGTTCAGTTTTGGTAGTTTATATGTCTCTAGGAATGCATCCATTTCTTCCAGATTGTCAAATTCGCTGGTGTATAGTTGCTCATAATATGTTCTTATAATTGTTTGTATTTCTTTGGTGTTGGTTGTGATCTCTCCTCTATTGTTCATGATTTTATTTATTTCGGTCCTTTCTCTTTTCTTTTTGATAAGTCTGGCCAGGGGTTTATCAACCTTATTAATTCTTTCAAAGAACAAGCTCCTAGTTTCATTGATTTTTTCTACTGTTCTTTTGGTTTCTATTTCATTGATTTCTGCTCTGATCTTTGTGATTTCTCTTCTCCCGCTGGGTTTAGGCTTTCTTTGCTGTTCTTTCTCCGACTCCTTTAGATGTAGGGTTATTGTATACTTGAGACCTTTCTTTTTTCTTGAGAAAGGCTTGTATTGGTATATACTTTCCTCTCAGGACTGCCATTGCTGTGTCCCACAGATTTTGGAACAGTTGTGTTTTCATTATCATTTGTTTCCATGAATTTTTTCAATGCTTCTTTAATTTCCTGGATGACTCATTCATTCTTTAGTAGGATGCTCTTTAGCCTCCATGTATTTGAGTTCTTTCCAACTTTCCTCTTGTGATTGAGTTCTAGCTTCAGAGCATTGTGGTCTGAAAATATGCGGGGAATGATCCCAATCTTTTGGTACCAGTTGAGACCTGATTTGTGACCCAGGATGTGATCTATTCTGGAGAATGTTCCATGTGCACTAGAGAATAAGGTGTATTCTGTTGCTTTGGGATGGGATGTTCTGACTATATCTGTGATGTCCATCTGGTCCAGTGTGTCATTTAAGGTCTTTATTTCCTTGTTAATCTTTTGCTCCCCTGTCCCACGGTCTGTCTTTCTGTCACTTCAGATTCACTTCTCCACATGTTCTACCTTTCAGAAAGTGGTGGATTTTCTGTTCCTGTAATTGCTGCTCTTCTTCTCTTCAATCTCCTGTTGAGTTTGTAGGTTAATAAGTACACAGTTAATAAGTAGCAGAACTGGTGAGAGGACTTTCAGGGAAGGCTTCCAGGGGCTGGGCCAACACCTGAGTGAGTCCTGGGCAGATGATACTGATCAAGAGGAAAGGGGAAGGCAGTTTGGTCCCCCATGGCTAGGTCTCAGCTTGTTTGCAGTGACCACATGTCTCCTTGGGGTTCTGTTGCTGATCAGCCCACACTGGGCTCAGAAGTTTTGTGGAACCCTGGATCTGCCTTGGCCTCTACATCCCACACTGCCTTAATGAGCATCTTCTTGGCCTGGTGTGGAGCGGGAACTTGTGGGTAGTAGCTGCAGTCAAGGCCGTTGACATTTACATTTATTCATGGGCTGAACTCCTGACTTCCTCGGTGTCTCTCTTATTGAAAATAATTTAATTACAAAGCAATTTAATCCCATAATTTCCATAATTTAATTAAATAATATAAATTAATATAATAATTTAATAATTTATTTATAATAATATATAAATATAAATAATATTTATAATAATGTAATAATTTAATTACAAAGCAATTTAATTACATGGTCATTATTACACATGTAATGGGAAGACAAACAGAGAAACTGGCTCTGGTTGCTTGTTCATTTTGGAGGAAATTACTCTTAAAAGGATTCTTGTTCATCTTTTGTATACGAAAAGTCAAGATTTTTCTCCTGGGAAAAGCAGGTTCCTTGATACTCTGCATAAGAGATCAAAGGACTTGAAGGATTTGGTAGTTTGGTAGCAGGTGACGACCTAGAGGGGGCCCATCCACTTGGTGAAAAGCAGGGATGGGAGAAGAATCTCCAGTGAGAATCCCCCAGAAGCAGGGTCATCTAGGACATGTAAGAACAGGGATTCTCCTGCTGATTTTAAGTGGTCTTGTGTGCCATGTAGAACTGGAGCCCCTTCGCTAGTACCTTGTGTTAAGATAGTCTTTGGGGAAATCAAGGAAAAGGGACGGTGTTTCATATTTGTGTTTATTAGTAACAGAGAAGGGAATAACTGCAGAAAGTGGGATGCCAGGAAACCGACTGGCAGGAAGAGGAAATTATAGTAAACATGAGAACTAGGCAACTGGAAATTTGTACCAGTGTTGCAGGAGGGCATTGGAATTTGTTTATATATATTTTGTTTACATATTAGTATATTTGCTGTATGCTTTTCCTCAGTATATAGGATGAAGATTTCAGCCATTTTTATTTAAATGTAAGGCCAAAAGATGTAGGGATCCAAAGATGGCAGATATCTATGCATATCACTTTGAAGTCTGCTTTTACCATTTAACATCCTTCCATTTCAATAAATACTCATCTTTGCCTCATTTCAAGGGGCCTGTGTAATATCTATATGGAGATACCATAGTTGACCCACCTGATCACATAGCCAAGTCTTAATCTTAACTTCAACTACATGTGGGGTTTTTTTTGTTGTTGTTGTTTGTTTGTTGGGCATCTGTTTGTTCCATTTTAATTAAAAATTTTTTAAAATTCAAGCATAATTAATATATAGTGTTATATTATTTTCGGGTGTAAAATATAATGATTCAGCATTTAAAAAAAAAGATTTTATTTATTTATCAGAGAGAGAGAGGGCACACAAGCAGGCAGAGTAGCAGGCAGAGGCAGAGAGAAAAGCAGGCTCCATGCTAAGCAAGGATCCCAATGTGGGACTTGATCCCAGGACCCTGGGATCACAACCTGAGCTGAAGGCAGCCGCTTAACTGACTGAGCCACCCAGGCATCCCTGACTCAATATTTCTATACATTATTCAGTGCTCATTACAGTAAGTGTACTCTTAATCCACTTCACCAATTTCAACCCCCACCCACCTCTGGCATCCACCAGTTTGTTCTCTAAATTTAAGAGTCTGGGTTTTTTGTTGTTGTTGTTGTTGTTCTTTTTTGTTTGTTTGTTTGCTTTCTCCCTTTTTCCTTTGCTTTTTTGTTTCTTAAATTTCATATATGAGTGAAATCATACAGTACTTGTGTTTCTCTGACTGACTTATTTCACTTAGCATTATATCCTCTGGATCTATTTATGTGGTTACAAATGGCAAGATTTCATTCTTTTTATGACTGAGTAGTATTCCATTGTGTGTGTGTGTGTGTGTGTGTGTGTGTGTGTGCATATGTGTGTGTATATGTGTGTGTGTGTGTGTGTGTGTGTATACCACTTCTTTATCCATTCATCTATCCATTTATCCATTCATCTATGGATGAACACTTCCACATCTTGGCTATAGTAAATAATGCTATAATAACCATAGGGGTGCATACATCTTTTGAATTAGTATTTTCATTTTCTTTAGGTAAATAACCAGTAGTAGAATTATGGATCATATGGTAATTCTATTTTTAACTTTTTGAGGAACCTCCATACTCATTTTCACAGCGGCTGCACTGGCTTCCATTCCCACCAATAGGGCGCGAGGGTTCCTTTTCCTTCACAATTTTAGCTGTGTTTTTATAATAGTTAGACATGCTCATAGGTTGAAGAGCCAACTAATTCTATAAAATTTGCTATGAAAAATAGCAGTCAGTCCCTACCCACTCTTCCTCTTTGCCTGGGAGCAAATGTAATGACTTTCATCTCCTTTGTAGCTAATTATTTTGGTATTTACCCCTGTGGCTCTAAAAAGCTGCCTACTATTTGCTACTTGTTGATTTTTTGTCTTAGGAATTTTCTTTTTAAGTGAGCTCCATGCTGGGTGTTGAACTCATGACCCTGAGATCAAGACCTGAACTGAGATCAAGAGTTGGACACTTAACTGACTAAGCAACTCAGGCACCCCTCATCTTAGATGTTATTCCTTGATATGTTGCTATCATTTCTTGCTACAGAAATTGAGGATTTCTCCCTTTCCTCCTATATTCCCAGAACACATATGCATCTCTTCCATTCTCCTATCCTCTTGATAAAATGATATGGTAGTTTTAGTTAGATTAATATATAATATTGATGTTATTATAGTTATGTAAATGCTATTTTTTAAAATTTAAATTAGAGTTAACATATAGTGTAGTATTGATTTCAGGAGTAAATTTTAGTGTTTCATCACTTACATATAACACGCAGTGCTCATCACAACAAGTGCCCTCCTTAATGCCTGTCACCCATTAGCCCATTCCCCCACCTACCTCCAGCAACCCTCAGTTTCTTCTCTATAGTTAAAAGAGTTGCTTACAGTTTGCCTCCCTCTCTGTTTTTATCTTATTTTAGTCTTCCTTCCCTTTCCCTATGTTCATTTGTTTTGTTTCTTAAATTCCGCATATGAGTGAAATCATATATTTGTCTTTCTCTGACTTATTTCACTTAGCATAATATACTCTAGTTCCATCCACGTGGTTGCAAATGGCAAGATTTCATTCTTTTTGATGGCTGAGTCGTATTCCATTGTGTGTATATGTACCACATCTTCTTTATCCATTCATCAATCAGTGGGCATCTGGGCTCTTTCCCTAATTGGGCTATTGTGGATAGTGGTGCTATAAACATTGGGGTGCATGTGTCCCTTTGAATTAGCATTTTTGTATCCTATGGATAAATACCCAGTAGTACTATTGCTGGGTCATACGGTAGTTCTATTTTTAACTTTTTAAGGAACCTCCATACTGTTTTCCACAGTGACCACACCAACTTGCATTCCTACCCACAGTGTAGGAGGGTTCCCCTTTCTCCGCATCCTCGCCAACATCTGTTGTTTCCAGAGTTGTTACTTTTAGTCATTCTGACCAGTGGAGGGGGTATCTCATTATGGTTTCGATTTATATTTCCTTGATGCTGAGTGATGTTGAGCATTTTTTTCATGTGTCACTTCACCATTTGCATGTCTTGTTTGGAGAAAAGTCTGTTCATGTCTTCTGCGCATTTCTTAATGATTATTTGGTTTTTGAGTATTGTGTTTGATAAGTTCTTTATAGATTTTGGGTACTAGCCCTTTACCTAATATCACTTGCAAATTTCATATCCCATCCCAGGAGTTGCTTTTTAGTTTTGTTCGTTGTTTCTTTTACTGTCCAGAAACTTTTTTTATCTGGATGAAGTCCCAATAGTTCATTTTTGCTTTTGTTTCCTTTTCCTCTGGTGACGTGTTCAGTAAGAAGTTGCTGCATCGGAGGTCCAACAGGTTGCTGCCAGTGTTCTCCTCTAGGATTTTGATGGTTTCCTGTCTCACATTTAGGTCTTTGATCTATTTGAGTTTATTTTTGTGTGTTGTGTAGGAAAGTGGTCTAGTTTCATTCTTCTGCATGTTGCTGTCCAGTTTTCCCAACATAATTTGTTGAAGAGACTGTCTTTTTTCCATTGGAAATTCTTTCCTGCTTTGTTGAAGATTAGTTGACCTTAGAATTGAGGGTTTATTTCTGAGTTCTGTATTCTGTTCCATTGATCTGTGCATCTATTTTTATGCCAGTACCATACTATCTTAATATAGCTTGAAGTCTGGGACTGTAATGCCTCCAGTTTTGTTATTCTTTTTCAGTGTTACTTTGGCTATTTGGGGTCTTTTCTGGTTCCATACAAATTTTAGGATTTTTTGTTCTAGTTTTGTGAAAAATGGTGGTATTATTTAATCACAATTGCATTGAATATACAGATTACTTTGGGTAGCATAGACATTTTACCAATATTTGTTCTTCCAATCCATGAGCATGAAGTGTTTTTTCCATTTCTTCATGTCTTCTTCAATGTCTTTCACAAGTATTTTATAGTTTTCAGCATACAGATCTTTTACCTCTTCGGTTAGGTTTATTCCTAGGTATTTTATGGTTTTTGGTATAATTGTAAATGGGATTGATCCCTTGATTTCTCTTTTCACTGCTTCATTATTGGTTTATAAAAATTCCACAGTTCCTCTTTTTCTTTTTTTTTAAAATGGCTATTTATTTGAGAGAGAGAGAGAGAAAACGAGAGAGAGAGAGATCATCAAAGGGGGTATGGTCAGAGGGAGAAGCTGATGCCCCGCTGAACAGGGAGCCCAACATGGGACTTGATCCCAGGGCTCCAGGATCATGACCCAAGCCAAAGGCAGTTGTTTAACCAACTGAGCCACCCAGGTGCCCAATTCCACAGTTGGAATGTTGACTTTATATCCTGTGACTTTGCTGAATTCATGTATCAGTTCTAGCAATTTTTTGGTGGAATCTTTTGGGTTTTCTACATAGAATATCATGTCATCTGCAAAGAGTAAAAGTTTGAGTTCTTTGTAAATGCTACTGATAGCTGCATAGTGTAGTAAAATATGATGGATTGTCCTTCCCTCCCAAATTTTCTTTTCTCTGGAGTTGTCTTGTATTGCAGTTTGGGGTGTATAGAAAGTAAACTCTGAGATGGAGCTTCGTGTATTGGATATTTATTAGGGAGTACACTTAGGCTCAACACCTGTGTATAGAGAGGAAGAGGACAGGGATGGGGATTTGGGAGAGAGAAGCCAGGCTGCCATGTAGGCATGAGCACAGCCTTGACTGATGCCATGGGCACTCTGGAGCTAGAGTGGTCCTTCAGAATGACCCCCTTGGAGTTTCTTTGTTTAGTTTCCTTGAGTTAATCACTATTTAACCCCGAACCCTTGGCTGGTTGTCAAAAATCTCCTCTTAATGCATTAGTTTGTACCAGACATTCAATGCGTTCCCATCCTCTTAAAGAAGTCTATTCTATCCCTGGGCCTGCTTCAGACTGGACTGGTAGCTACCTGAGGCCCACTGTTATCCTGGGCTCTCCTCTTACCATCACCCTGGCTGTAGGATGTCCCACTGTGCAGAGGTTGTGGTTATTATACTTTTCTGTATTGAATATTCTGTTTTCTTGGGTCCCATGCCTTCCTTTTTCTTTATTCCCTTATTTTAGTGGAACATATTTTCCAGTAACATCCCTAGGAAGTAATGGGCTATATATTTTTCAAGACCTTACATATATGAAAATGTTGTTATTCTGTTCTTACAAATTCCTAGTTTGGAAAAATATAGACTTCTAGCTTGGAAATACTTTTTCTTAATTTTATATTATTTTTTATTAACATATAGTGTATTATTTGTTTCAGTTCTGTGATTCATCCATCTTATGCAATTCTCAGTGCTCATACTTTTTCTTAATTTTAAATGCATTGCTTCATGCCTTCTAGTTTCCAATGTCACTGCTGATAAGTCTAAAGCTACTCTGATGTCGGACCCTTGTATGAGACCTGTGTTTCCTTTCTGGAAGCTTGTGGGATCTTTTTTTGTTTCTGATGTTGAAATTTGCCGAAGTATGTGTGTTTTCATCCATTGTAGGCACTTAATAGGCCCTTTCAATTAATTTGGAAATTCATGGGCTTCATTTCTGGGGAATTTTCCTAAATTATTCCTTGGATGTTTCCCTCCTTCTTTTTCTGTTTTCTCTTCCTGGAATGTCTGTTGCTGAGATGCTGAATGTTATGTCCCTCATCTTTTTTTTTTTTTTTTTTTAAGATTTTATTTATTTATTTGACAGGCAGAGATCACAAGTAGGCAGAGAGGCAGGCAGAGAGAGGAGGAAGCAGGCTCCCCATTGAGCAGAGAACCCGATGTGTGGCTCGATCCCAGGACCCTGGGATCATGACCTGTGCTGAAGACAGAGGCTTTAACCCACTGAGCCACCCAGGTGCCCCTGTTCTGTCCCTCATCTTACCACTCACTCATTTTTCCATCTTTTTGTCTTTGTTTTTGTGAAGATTTCCTCAGTTTCATCATTTAGCTCTTTTCTAGTAGGTTTTTAAAATGAAACACAGCACACAAAAAACATGCAGCAATCACAAGCATGCATTCAGATCAGCGAATTATCACCACTGAAATGGGAGATACTTGCATGACTCCCACCCAGGCCAAGGAATGGAACTCATAACTACCACTCTGCAGCCCTCACACACCCCTGCCCCAACACCCACAAACGATCGCTATCCTAACTTCTAACACCATAGATCAATTTTATTGTTTCCAGTGGTTTTCAAACCATATATATATCGATAGATCTCTCTCTCTCTCTCTCTCTATATATATATATATAGAGAGAGAGAGAGAGAGAGAGAGATAGATAGATACACACACATCTATATATGTATGTAGGAGGGGAATTGCTGGTACACACTGTATGTGTCAAACTCCTTTCCAGAGTGGTTCTGTCAGTGTTCACACCCACCAGCTGGGTGCAAGTACCTTCCTTTCTCTGCATCCTACACTATACTTGTTATTGTCAGTCTTTTTATTTTTAGCCATTCTGGTAGGAGTGCAGTGGTATCTCATTGTGGTTTTAATTTGCATTCCTGTGATGACTGATAATATCTAGTACATTTTCATATGTGTAGGGGCTACTTGGATATCCTTTCTGATGAAGTGCTCATTCAAGTTTCTTGCTCATTTTTTTTTAAAGACTTTATTTATTTGACACAGAGAGAGAGAGAGAGAGAGAGAGCACAAGCAGGGGGAGCGATAGGCAGGCAGGCAGAAGAAGAGGGAGAAGCAGGTTCCCCACTGAGCAAGGATGCAGGACTCAGTCCCAGGACCCTGGGATCATGACCTGAGCCGCAGGCAGCAGCTTAACCAATCGAGCCACCCAGGCGCCCTAGCTCATTTTTTTTTTTAATTGATTTGTCTTTTTCTTACTGACTTTTAATTGTTCTTTATGTATTCTGGATATGACTATTAGTTGTTAATAGATACTGTAATATCTTCTTCCCTTTTGTGGTTTACCTTTACTCTGTTAAGGGTGAATTTTGAGAAAAAGAAAAATAGTGAGTTTTGTGTATGTGGTCAGAGCACCTGAATTCTACTCTTATAGCAAATTTCCAGTATACAATACAGTGCTATTAACTACAGTCATCATGCTGTACATTAGACCTCTAGACTTATTCATCCTACTTAACTGTAACCTTCTACTCTTTAACAATCCCCCCATTTCTCCCACCTCCCTGCCTCTGGTAACCCACCATTTTACTCTCTGCTTCTCTGTGTTCAATGTTTTAGATTCTGCATACAAATGAAATCGCAGTATTTTTAGTTCTGTGTCTGGCTTATTTCACTTAGCATGATGTCCTCCAGGTTCATGGGTGTTATCACGAAAGGCAGGATCTCCTTATTTTTTAAGGCTGAATAATATTTTCATTTTATATGTATATATAGAAGATGCAACAGAAGGGGCGCCCGGGTGGCTCAGTGGGTTAAAGCCTCTGCCTTCGGCTCGGGTCATGATCCCAGCGTCCTGGGATTGAGCCCCGCATCGGGCTCTCTGCTCAGCGGGGAACCTGTTTCCTCCTCTCTCTCTCTCTCCCTGCCCCTCTCTGCCTACTTGTGATCTCTATCTGTCAGATAAATAAATAAAATCTAAAAAAAAAAAGAAGAAGAAGAAGATGCAACAGAAGACAGAGCACGAGATGAAGAAATGGTTGTAGGAGTGGGTGAAGAAGAACGAGAAACAGAAAAGAAACCTATAGCTGAAAGAGATGAATTGTAAATTATACCCCCACCACTTTGATCCTGTGTAGAGAGGGAAGGTGAAATTTAAGTCAGTTCTTTTGGGAGAGACTTGCCCTTGTGCCAATGACTATGGCCAAGAAGATAGGATGTGCTAGTTTATATAAACCAGTTAGGGCCCACTTCTGGAAATGGAATGGGGATCCGTTTTCCAAAGCATATGGTTGTGTAGGAGAGAGGTAGAGGGATACCTGAATGAATGAAAATCTATGCGTTGTTAGGAGGAGATAATAGATAAGGGATGCTTGAGAGGCAAACAAAAATGCCTTACTACATTTTCAAGTGAGCACAATGATCTTTGACCTTGACTATGTTTGGAACCCCTGCAGCAGAAACAGGTGTTGCCAGAAGTTGCCCCAGTTCAGTAGGAACTAAATAACTCTTTCTGTGATAGATTGGTTTATTTGGTCATCAGCAGTGACTTCCAAGTCCCTGTGGTATCCCTTTGAGCCCTGCTAAAAAAAAAACAGCATAAACAGCTCTTCTTAGGCCTCCTTGCAGCTAGGGTCCTGAATGTGACCTACATTCTGCTGGTGAGACGGAATTATGGGAGATTTGAAAAGTAGGAGTGAAGCAGAGGCTGTTTTCCATTTGCTTTTGGCCTTGTTTTTGCTCATAAAGTTGGAGAAATAATTCCATAGGTGTTGAGAAGCAGATACTATGATGGTAACTTCCTTATCTTGATTCTTGAGAAGTAACTTTCCCAAGTTTGCATAGATAAGAAGTGACAGAGTTCAGGCTCAGGTGTCTGAACTCACAGCTATTTGGAGAGTTCTTGAGGCTTGCTGGGGTTGTGCAGAAGTAGCGGCTTCCCTGGCAAATCAGGGCTGGTGTCCTCCAGGAATTCCTGAAGGCTCAGCCTACAGCATATGCTTCTTGCTCTTCCAAGCATTTTGTAATTTCTATATACTTCTGGAGACATTTCAGTATCTTGCATAAAAAGGGAAACACCCTTCTGGGATCTAAATGGAGCTAGCTTATCTCCAGAAATTCCAGGTTTCCTAATTACAGTCATGCCATGGGTATGGATTAATAACCGGGTTTCTCCCAACAGGCAGGGGCAAGTACCTGTGCTTTGGCACAGCCATAGAACAACTCAAATAGAAGAGGGACTTAGGAAATAGGCACCAGCCGGGCTTGGCTTCTGTGGGTCCTGCCTCTACCAGGTGTGGGAAGAGGATCTCTCTCACTGTGTACCCCTCTGTGCCAGAGCCTGTACTCAGCCCATCACAGTCTCATCTGCAACTAACTTTAACCCTGCAAAGCAGGTATGCTTGCCCTCAGTTTACAGATGGGAAAACTGAGACTCTGACCACGATCTCACAGATAACACAGGACAGGATCAGAGTTAACATTCAGGGCTATCTCCACACTTGGCTTACACACATTTACATTTTTTAAAATCTTCTCTCTTCTTAATTATAAAAGTAATACCTTTTCAGGGCTCCTGAGTGGCTCAGTTGGTTCCAACTTTTGCTTTCAGCTCAGCTTATGATCTCAGGGTTGTGAGATCAAGCCCTGCATGGGGCACCACACTCAGCAGAGGGGTCTGCTTGAGAGTCTCACTCCCTCTCTCTGGCCCTGCCCTCGACTCTCTCTCTAATAAATAACTAAATAAATAATCTTCAAAAAAATATAAGTAATACATGATCACTGTAGAAACTTTGTCATCATCCTTCTGGTGTCATGGTAATGAGATGGAAGCAAGGGCTACTTTTTCTACAAATGTATTTACGTAACTGTGAAGTCCCTGCTTCTGTTGCATATGCTGCCCAGTTTTTTTTTTTTTTAAGATTTTATTTATTTATTTGAGAGAGAGCATGAGCAGAGGGAGAGGGAGAAGCAGACTCCCCGCGGATGCAGGACTCCATCCCAGGACCCTGAGATCATGACCTGAGCAGAAGGCAGACACTAAACTGACTAAGACACCCAGGCGCCCCACTGCCCAGTTTTTGAGGTAAGATATATGAACTCTATTTTTTCCTTTTCTTTTTCTCTTTATTTTCCTTTTTTCCTGAACATTGACATGAACAATATTTTAGAAGTAAGAAGTAATTGACAAATTGGCTTGTGTTGACCAATAATAAATGAAAGGGCATTGTTAGTTATCTGCAAGAAAATTGCAGAATGGTTAAACAGATAATTGCAAGGAATCACAGGTCACACCTTAACTTGTTATCTTATTAATAGTCTCTATGAGCTAATTTAAAAGGATAATGGCATCTCTAATATATAATTTTATATGATAACTTTAAAGACTGACCTCTGTGTGTGTGTTGATTGTCCCATTCTCTTCCCACAGACTTTAGGCAATAGTTATTTGCCACAGGAATTAAAAACTTGTTATCTGTTGCCTCTTTTGCCTAAATTGGTCCAGGACAATAATTCACCATAATCAGGCGTTAACAATTCTGTGGCACTAGCAGAAATTCACTTATACTTTATGCTGAAGTTGAGCTATGAACAAACACTGAAAATTTCCATGATTTTCAAAAATGGTTGGGATCTAGACTTCATTCAATTTTCAGTTACTTTGGTGCTCATGATAATAAAGACCATCTCCACTCTAGTTCTTCTTCTCTCCCTTCTTCTTCTATGGCAATATTGTCACATGGCTCAACAATTAAAATGTATAAAGAGATAATCACTGAAAACCTCCCTCCCATTTTCAATCTCCATCTACCCAGTCACCTCCTTAATTTCTTTTATATCTTTCTGGATTCTTTGTGTGTATATAAACAAATATGAATGCGGATTGTTTTTCTTCCTTCTTTACACAGAAGGTAACAGAATATCCACTGTTCTGTACTTTGTTTTTCTCATTTCAAAGTATATCTTGGAGGGGCGCCTGGGTGGCTCAATCAGTTACACATCCAACTCTTGATTTCAGTTCAAATCATGATCTCAGGGTTTTGAGATCAAGCCTTGTATTGGGCTCTATATTGAGTGTGGAACCTGCTGAAGATTCTCTCTCTCCCTCTTCCTCTGCCCCCACCTAGCCCCTTCTGTCTGCTGCTTGCTCTCTCTTTCTCTCTCTCAAAAAATTGTATCTTAGAGATCTTTCCGTGTAAAACATATAGAGCTTCCTCATTCCTTTTTGTAGCTGCATAATGTTCTATTTTATGGATGTTGCAAAATTTCTGTTTCTAGCCACTTATTTATGAACATTTGAGTTGCTTCTATTCTTTTGCTGCTACAAACAGACTGCTGAATGGCTTTGTCCAGATGTCATTTTTCAGACATGAAAGTCAATCCATATTAAAAAGTTTATATATTTAATTTAAATAGATATTTTAAGATTGCTTTTTTAAAAAGATTTTATTTATTTATTTGACAGAGAGAGATAACAAGTAGATAGAGAGAGGGAAGCAGGCTCCCTGCTGAGCAGAGAGCCGGACGCGGGACTCGATCCCAGGACCCCAAGATCATGACCTGAGCCGAAGGCAGCGGCTTAACCCACTGAGCCACCCAGGTGCCCCTAAGATTGCTTTTTGTAGAACTTATGTCCTTGTACACTCCTACCACTAATATTTGAATGCCTATTTCCCTAGTCTTGCAAGGAGGGTGTGTTATCAACATTTGAATTTTTGTTTCATATGTTTAAGTTAAAGATTAATTTATGTTTCTTTTAATTCATATCCTTTGCCCATTTTCTTTTGGGTTACTGGTCACTATTATTCCTTTGTAATCTGATATGAAAACATTTCTCCAAGTTTATTGTTTGTTTGTTTTTTGATTTATGTTTTTAAAACATCAGAGTATATTTTTGGATGGTTGAATTTAGCAATCCTTTATGGCTTCTGGATTTTGGGTGATAGATTATTCCTCAGTACAAGATGAAAGGTATTTTCCCATTTTTCTTTTCATATTTTTGAAATTTTTAGAAAAGTTAAGTCTTTTATGCATTTGAAATTAACCCAGTGAGACATGAGGAATGGATTTAACTTCATTTTTGTCTAAGTGGCTAATCATTTGTCCTCATACCATTTATTTAGTGATCCATATTTTCAGCTTTATTACATTGTGTCTGTGTATGATTTTGCAACTGTTTTTGGAAATTATATCCTATCCATTAGCTGTCTGTCTGTGTTTATACCAACACTACACTGTTCTGATTACTGAGGCTTCATAGCATCTTTTAATATCTGGTAGTGCAGATCTACCTCCCCCATCATTGCTATTCTTTTCCACACTTTTTTGTCATTATTCTTGCCCCTTTCTTTTTCTAGGTAAACTTTAGAATCTGTTTATCTAGTTAAAAAAGAAAGCCTGTTGGGTCACTCACATTAAAAATTGTGATTAAGTTCTGGAGAACTGAAATTTTTGTGATGTTGAGTATTCCTATCCAAGAGCATGTTATATTTCTACTTGTTCAAGTTTTCTTTTGTTTAGTAATGTTTAAAATCTTTCTTCACATAGGACTTGACTATTTCTTGTTATGTTCATTCCAAGGTATTTAACTTTTTGTTGTTGCTATTAGAAAGAGTATTTTTTTCTATCACATCATTTATATTGAGAAAACTTGATTTCTGTATGTTGACTTTGGTCCCTATGTGTTTACTGAGCTTTTTTTTTATTATTATTACTTATAGTAGTTTTGCATTTGATTTTCTTAGATTTTCTAGGTATACAATTATATCACCTGCAACATGCCTCTCTTTCAAATTTCACACCTTTGATTTATTTTGTCTAGTTGATTTGACTAGTATGTCTTGTGGAGTGTTAAATAATAGTCAAGTGATCATCTTTGTCTTGTTTCAGAATCGAATACAAATCTTTCTAGTGTTTACCCATTGAGTTTGATGCTTGCTTTTGGACTGAGATAGATTTTTCTCACTAGAATTTTTTTCTCTAGAATTTCTCAAGAATGCTTATTTATTATTTATTTATTTATTTATAGAGGAGAGAGGAGGGGCAGAGGGAGAAGGAGAGACAGAATCTTAAGCTGGCTCTATACCCGGTGTGGAGCCTAACGACCCCAAGTTCATGACCTGAGCTGAGATCAAAAGTCACACTCTTAACCGACTGAGCCACTCAGGCAACCCAAGAATACATATTTAAAATGCTGTTTAGCATCTATAGAGGTGATCATATGATTTGCTACTTCAAATTTATTTATTACAATTGGTTATGTAAGTGGTGTGATTTTTTTTAAAGATTTTATTTATTTGACAGACAGAAATCTCAAGTAGGCAGAGAGTCAGGCAGAGAGAGAGAGAGAGAGAGAGGAGGAAGCAGGCTCCCCACGGAGCAGAGAGCCTGATGTGGACTCAATCCCAGGACCCTGGGATCATGACCTGAGCCAAAGGCAGATGCTTTAATCCACTGAGTCACCCAGGTGCCCCTAAATGGTGTAATATTAAACCATATTTGCATTCTGAAATGTATACTACTTAATTAAGATGCTTAATTCTAATTGCTAACTTTCCTTTAGGACTTTTATTGATGGTCGTAAGTGATACTGATTTAGAGTTTGTTTTTTTTTTTATGTGGGTGTACAATATTATCACATTTTGATTCTTTTTAAAAAGGTTTTATTTTTAAATAATCTCTGTACCCAATGTGGGACTCAGACTTACAACCCTGAGATCAAGAGTCCCATGATCCACTGACTGTATCAGGTAGGTTCCCTTCAAGTTTTGATATTAATGGTATACTTGCTTCATAGAAAAACTTGAACTTTTTCCCATGATTCTACAACAATTAAAAAACATTGGAAGGGGTGCCTGGGTGGCTCAGTGGGTTAAAGCCTCTGCATTTGGCTTGGATCATGATCTTAGGGTCCTGGGATCGAGCCCCACATCGGGCTCTCTGCTCAGCGGGGGAGCCTGTTTCCCCCTCTCTCTCTGCCTGCTGCTCTGCCTACTTGTGATCTCTGTCTGTCAAATAAATAAATAAAATCTTAAAAAAAAAAACTTTGGAATACTCCACTTTTTCTTCTTCTTCTTCTTTTTTTTTAAATGGGCAGCAAAACAAGTTTTGTTGAGTGATAAATTGTAAAGTGATAGTACAAGGCTCCCGAGGAGGGAGGGGACATGAGGGAGTTCCCCTGGAATATTCTACTTTTTAAAAAAGTTTGTTAGAATTTTGCTTATGAAATTACCTGGGCCTGCCTCATTTTTAAGAGGTAGAGTAACTCTTTGACAACCTTCTTTATTTTTTATTACAAATTAATCTCTATCACTTCTGTCTCTTCTAAGGCCAGTTTCGTGTGCATGACTCTTCTGCTATTTAGAAGTCTTGGATTTTTCTTCTTGAAGTTGCCTTTATAATTACAATTTTCTTTTTCTTTTTTATATTTATTTATTTATTTGAGACAGACAGAGAGAGAGTGCACAAGCAGGGGGAGGAGCAGAGGGAGAAGGACAAGCAGACTCTCCATTGAGCAGAGAGCTCAATGTGGGGCTCGATCAGGACACTGGGATCATGACCAGAGCCAAAGGCAGAGGCTTAACTGACCGAGCCACCCCCTGGACACCCCTAATTATAATTTTCTATGATGTCCTTCACCCTCCATTTCTTTAGATGGTATCTGTGACTTGTCTTCGTGAGAATAATAAAACTAGCTTATATCCTGATACAAAGCTCAGACAGGCAGCTGAGATAGTGGCAGCAGCAAGAAGAAAGGAAGGTGTCTATATGGGGGCAGCATTGAGACCCACAGTAACTGGCCCCACCCCCAGAGCCTGTTCCCGTGGTGTCAGCACAAATATTAACTCTGGCCCAAGGACCGGAACAGAAATTGCCCACTCTCAGGCAGCAAACTTTGTCAGTAAATTATTACAAAATCAAAGCAAGTGTATACATCCTGCAGTCAAGCATAGCAAGGAGTTATTAGAATTTTTTGAAGAGTTTAGAATCTCTGGTTTTTAAAACTGCTACAACACTGGGAAACAAGTATCCACAGGCTAAGAAATAGAAACCAAATACAAAAATTGTTCCATGAGGTGGAAAGGAATAATTCTTTTCTTTTCTTTTCTTTTCTTTTCTTTTCTTTTCTTTTCTTTCTTTCTTTCTTTCTTTCTTTCTTTCTTTCTTTCTTTCTCTCTCTCTTTCTTTGAGAGAGAGAACAAGCAGAGGGGTGAGGGAGAGGGAGAAGCAGACTCCCCACTGATCAGAGAGCCTGATGAGGGGCTCAATTCCAGGACCCAGGACCCAGGACCAGGATCATGACCTGAGCCAAAGGCAGATCCTTAACTAACTGAGCCACCCAGGGACCCCAAGAATACTATTTTCATATGAATCTTCAGATTAACCAATTATTAACAAGGAAGACAATTTTAAAATTAATTTTTCCTTATCAAAGATATGATGAATACATAAATAGGTGTTTTGAATTACATATAAATCATGAAGCCTCTTTTAGTTTCTTATATGACCTCCACAAATTACAGTAAATGTCAAAGGAAACATTGACATACCATTGTATAAACTTACATTTAAATTAAAGTCAGATTTACCCCCCCACAAAAAAGTCAGACTTACCCCAAAGTGATTTGTATGAAGAGTTAAATCTTTTTAGAAAAATTGTTCCACAAAAATTATAAGCTCTAAAATGTATATTTTAAAATAATTGATCAAAACCATATCCCAGTATGTTATAGCCTGTACAAATTCTCAGTAGACCCAGTAACAGTTGGATCAAACAGATGGATCCTTCTCAAAATTACAGATTATCAGAATTCATTTGTGACCTTTCATTTGCCGAGAATGACTGATGTCCTCTTAATTATATTGACTGAAAATGAAATTCCTAAAAGTATAAATTTGATGACCTCATACATGAATTTCTAGAAGAATGAGGCAGAAAAAAATCTTACGATCAAGATAGCATATTAATAAAGTACTTTTATTTATTGCACTATATAAAATTAGGTCCCTAACAAGTTCTTTTTTACAGTTTGTAAGCTCTTGTTATTTATGTATTGATATTACCCCTACTATGTTTTACAAGTATAAAATATTTTTGAAAGGGAGCTATGAGTTTGAGTCCCACCTTGGGTACAGAGATTACTTAAAAAAATGAAATCTTAAAAAAATATATTTTCAAAAGAAAACACTATTTTTAGCACCTTTAATGGAACTTTCCCCTTGTTTTTTGAATAAGGGGCCTTGCATTTTAATTTTGTGCTAAGCCCTGTAAATTATGTAACTGGTCCTGCTCATGAGGTTCCCTATGGAGGAAAAGCAGACAGGGAAGCACCAAAGATTTTTTTTTTAAAAAAGATTGTATTTTTTGAGAGAGAGAGAGAGAGAGCATGAGCACACTCATGCATATGAGCACACGCACACCATGAGCAGGAAGAGGGGCAGAGAGAAAGGGGGAGGGAGACGCAGATTCTATGCTGAGCAGAGACTCCAATGTGGAGCTCAAGGGGACACTGAGATCATGATCTGAGCAAAAGACAGGCACTTAACTGACTGAGCCACCCAGTTGTCCTATCGAAAGTTGTTTTTTTTTTTTAATTTTTAATTTTTTTTAAAGTTTTATTTATCTATTTGACAGACAGAGATCACAAGCAGGCAGAGAGGAAGGCAGAGAGAGAGGAAGGGAAGCAGGCTCCCCGCTGAGCAGAGAGCCCCATGCAGAGCTCAATTCCAGGACTCTGGGACCATGACCTGAGCCAAAGGCAGAGGCTTTAATCCACTGAGCCACTCAGGCGCCCCCCACCGAAAGTTTTTAAACAGGAATTGTCATATTTATATTTTGGAAGAGGTCTTAAGGATGGATTTTTAGGTCTTCGAGGGCAGGATTTGCCTCTAAATTCAGCTTGTATCTTCCATAATGCCTAACACTGCCTGGCACATATGGGCTGTACAGAGCAGTGGTTAAGAAGGCGGATCTGATGCCAGACATCTTGGCATTGAGTCCTGGTCTGCCACTTTTAGCGTTACTTAACCTTCACTTCAGATTCTACCTCTGTAAAATAAAGATAATGGTAATATCCACTTCACAGAGTGTCTATGAGGATTAAATGAGCTAATGCACATGAAGTACTTACAGTAGTGTCTGACATTTAGTATTCACTCAGATGTTAAGTATTTTCATTTTTAAGTAAATATTTGTTGGAAGGATTTTAACCCTCCAAAAGCAGAAGAGAACGTTGATGCAGGTTTTAGAACCATTGAAAAAATAAATGGAGTCCTGGCATTTATACCAAGATAGCATCAGCTTTGTGAATAAAACTATTTATTTATTTCTTAGGCTTCTGAGAGGATTCAGTTCTACCTAATTATCATTCTCCCATCTCGCTGAGAGGATCACCTGCTACCCAGCCAAAATTTCCTTATGGAGGCTTATATAGAACTGACTAGGACTATTTTGGGGCTGTAAATAAAAAACCCAGTCAAAAAACCTCAATGAGCCACCACTTCACATCCCTGATGATGGCTATCATTTAAACAAAACAAAACAAAGTAAATTTTGACAAGGATGTGGAGAAATTGGAACTCTTGCACATTGATTGTAGGAATGAAAAATGGTGTAGCTGATATGGTAAACAGTATTAAAGTTATTCAAAAAATTAAAAATATGGGGCATCTTGGTGGCTTAGTCGTAAAGCATCTGCCTTCAGCTCAGGTCATGGTCCCAGGGTCCTGGGATTGAGTCCTGCATTGGGCTCCATGCTCAGCAGGAAGGCTTCTTCTCCCTCTCCCACTACCCCTGCTTGTGTTCCCTCTATCACTGTGTCTCTCTGTCAAATAATAAATAAAATATTTTTAAAAAATTAAAAATGGAATTACTGGATGATCCAGCAATTCCACTTATGGTTGTATACTCAGAGGAATTGAAAGCAGAGACATAACAGCGGTTTGTACACCCATATTCACAATCATATTATTCACAATAGCTAAAAGGTGGAAGCAACCCAAGTGTCCACTGATGGGTGAATAAACAAAATGTGGTCTACACACACAGTGGAATATTCTTCAGACTTTACAAAGAGAAGAAATTCTGACACATGCTACAGTATAGACGAGCCTTGAAGACTTCACACTGAGTGAAACCAGCCAGCCACAATACTGCATGGTTCCATTCATATGAGGTGCTTAGAGTCATCAGAATCCTAGAAACAGAAAGTGGGGTTGTAGTTGCCAGGAGCAGGTGTGGGTGGGGTAGGGGAATGGGCAGTTTCTGTTTAATGGTATAAAGTTTCAGTTTTGCAGAACGAAAAAAGATCTGGATGTGGATGGTGGTGATGTACCAACATACATCACCAGTACGAAATGATGTAAATGTACTGAAGTGGGGGGCGCCTGGGTGGCTCAGTGGGTTAAAGCCTCTGCTTTCGGCTCAGGTCATGGTCCCAGGGTTCTGGGATCGAGCCCCGCATCGGGCTCTCTGCTCCGCGGAGAGCCTGCTTCCTCCTCTCTCTCTGACTGTCTCCCTGCCTACTTGTGATTTCTGTCTGTCAAATAAATAAAATCTTAAAAAAAAATTGTTGAAGTGGTAAATTTTATGTTGTGTATATTTTGCCACAATTTAAAGACAAACAGTGGCGCCTGGGTGGCTTGGTCGGTTAAGCATCTGTCTTCCACTCAAGTTGTGATCTTGGGGTCTTGGGATTGAGCCACATTGGGCTCCCTGCTCAGCGGGGAGAGTGTGTCTCCCTCTGCCCCCCACCTCCCCTGCTGCTTGTGCTCTCTCATGCTTTCTCTCTTTTCTCTCTCTCAAAATGGATAAATAAAATCTTAACAAAAATAAAAACAAACCCAGTGCAAACAATAAGAAAATGCACTGGCACATATAACCAGAGATCCTGAGAAAGGGAATGCCTCAGTACTGGTTTCAGTGTTTCTCTTAGTTTACCCTCTTCAGGTTCGTACCAAGATGGCTGCCACAGTTTCTCACCCACAACCACATCACAGGAAGAAAAAAGAACACTTGCACACCAGCCTTTCAAGCAAAGGGACTGAGAATCACTCTGATTAAAACATATGGTTATCCCTGAACCCATGACTATTCTCAGGGGAATAAAATGAAAGATATGTATTTTTTAAGATTTTATATATTTATTTGAGAGAGTAGGAGGGAGAGGGAGAGAGAATCTGAGGCAAACTCCACGCCGAGCACAGAGCCGGACATGGGGCTCAATCCCAAGACCACAAGATCATGACCTGAGCTGAAACCAAGAGCTGGACGCTCAACCAACTGAGCCACCCAGGTGCCCTAGAATAAAAGATATTATTTTAAGCCAACTCCAGAGCCTGAAGTTGAGATTGGGCAGCTTCCCTCCTAGGAACATGGTGTGCCTTGGGAAGGGATGAATATATGTTAGGAAGAAAAAAGGAGCAGATGAGGATGAGTAAGCAACTAGAAAAATTTACTGCCTCATATCCAGCTCAGACATATTGAAAAAGTTTTTTTAGGAGATGTGAAAACCATCCATGAAGGAGAAATTAATGTGTGGACAAGAGCAGATCAGTTTTCCTTCCAGCATTAGTTCTCAGGACCTGCTAACCTGCTGACTCCAGAACTTTCATCCATACCTCATTGCTTTTGTGAAAACATCTCAGCAAACACCTTTTTCTTTGAGGTATAGTATATTAGAATCAAGATATACCATTTCATTCATTTAAATATTTATGGAGACCCTCTTCATGTGAGAAGAGTGTGGGTAAAAGAAAGCGTGTATGAGGGAAAAAATGCTTCCGGTATAAGCAGTTTGATGTCTCTGGAGCATAGCCTGTGAGGGAGTGATAGGAGAGAAGCTGGAAACGTAGAACGGGGTCAGATCATAAAAGTCTTTTACTGGGCAGTTCTTGTTTCAGCTTAGTTATTGAAGTGAAACACAGACAATAAAGTACATTAAGCTTAAGCCAACATCTCAGTGAATTTTTACATATGTATACACATCCATATAATCACCACTCAGATCAAGTTCTAAAACATGTGTAGCATTCCAGAAGTTTCCTTCACACCGTTCCTAGTCAGTCCCCACCCCCAGGGGAATACTGTTCTGGCCTCAACTGCCATTAATTAGTTCTGTCTGTTCTTAGCCTTCACAGAAGTGGACTTACACAATTTGTACCCTTTTGTATCTGGCTTCTTTTATTCATTGTAATGATCATGAGATGTCTCTGTGTTGTTGAACTTATGAGACTTTGTTCGTTTTCTTGCCCCATAGTATTCCATTGAATAAAAACGCAGCAACTTTTTAATGCGTTTTCTAGTTGGCAGCCATTTGGGTTATTTCCAGTTTTGTGCTAGTGTGACTAAAGCTATTATGAACATTCTTGTACATGTCTTTCAGTGAACATATGTACTCATTTCTCTTGGGTATATACCTAGAAGTGGGCAGGCACATTTTTGTTTTAGTAGGTACCTCTCAACAGTTCTCCTGAGTGGTTATATGAAGGAGTTTTGACTTTGGCCTGAGGAAGACTGGGAGCGATATGTTGAAATGTACATTTTAGTCCAGCAGCCACTTGTGAATGCACTGAAGGCAGGTGAGGTTCGAGACAAGGATACCAGTAAAGAACCACAGACTAGGAGAAATAGACCAGGTGAGGGATGATGAGGCCCTGAGCTCTGGAAGCTTGCATGGAGGGAGAGGATGGCTTTGAGAGATGATGAGAAGGTAGAGTTGACATGATTGTTGGGATGTAGTGGAGACATTGGAGTCCAGGATGACTGCCAGGTCTCTGACTTGGTGTTGGCAGAATGGTGGTGCCCTTTCCAGAGAGATGGAGCACTTGGGAAGGAGCAGGTATGAAGGAGAGATGAGCTCTGTTTTGAACATCTTGAATCTGAGGGACCTGTGCAAGATCAAGGTGGAGGTATCCAGTAGGCAATTGGATACATAGAACTGAAGCTATGGAGAGAGATCCAAGCTGGCGATTTCTGTTATGGAAGTAAGGGAATGAGTGAAACATCAGGGATGGGATGTAGAAGGAGGCTCCCAAGAAGGTGACTGAGAAGACATTTCCTGAGAGGTAGGAGGAAAACCAGAAGCTTGCCTGCTGTGATGAAAATCCAGGGGAGGGAAAGTTTCCAAAAAGAGTTTCTAAAGGCTACTGAGGAGTCAGAAGAGATGGCCATTGAAACGTGTCTAGTGAATGCAGAGTTTACCCTAGCTGTCCATAGTGCAGAGGCACCCTGGTCTTCTGCCTCCACAGTTTCTCTGGTGCCAGAAGCCCACAACAGTGTGATGGGGCTGATGGGGCTCTCTTTCCCCTCAGGTCTTGTTCACTGGCCTCTCAGCCTGAGGGAAAGGAGAGGCAGAAGGAGAAGCAGATTCAGCCTCAGTCCAGGGACAGGGGCTGTGGCCTCTCAGAGAAGTTTGTGGGGACCTCAGCTGGACAAGAGAGGGCAGACAGCAGCTAGTGCAGGGCCCACCGGGTCCCTCCTGACATTTGAACACCGAAAACATTGACATTAGAACACAAACTTCTCCTGGAGCCTTTCCCCTCTGGAAATTTCCAGTTGTAAACCATAATGACTTTAATCTGAAGTGTCAGAAAGGTTGCCCAGGAGTCTGGGAGCCAACCAGCTGAAAGCACATTTGTATGGAAGTTGGGGCAAACAAAATAGAATTCAGAACATTTTTTGAGATTTACGCCAGTGGTGAACTTTTCCGGGAAACGTGACAAAAACTGACCCTCTTAGGCAAAAAAGCACTGGGTCTTATCATAATTAATTTGTATTCTTACTGAAACATAAACTTGGGGAAATAGTGAAGGGAAAGAACAGCACATGTCTTATTTCTTTACCAGGCACAGGGGCTGGAGGAGGCTCCCATAGAGTTTAATGGGCAGCTTTATGTATTTATATGCTTTGACTGGAGCTAAAGAGGTCTGTGCCACACAATGGGCAGTTTCTAGTTGGATTTTAAAAGAAAATAACTTTGATCATTTCAAAAGCAATGAAGCCTGATGCAGCGCAGAGAAAAGAAAGCGGTAATTTATGGCTACCATTAAGGACACAAAGACAAAGGCGGAGGGAACGTTTCACTAAGTGAAGATTTACAAATGTGTAAAAACCATCCTTATGACCAGAAATAGCTGAGTGTCTCTCTCGGAACCAAACAAAAGGGGATAGGAGGGAGGGGCAAAGGACAGAAAAAGGGATGCAACCTGCCTGCCTTCACTGGGGGATGAAAAGGTCAAAAGAAAAACAACCACAGAAAAGTTACTTTCTCAGATTCTCCATCAGGCAGCCGCACTAGCAACGAAGGCCCAAAGAGGCATTCTTCACATAGGCCCGTAGGCATGGGAAAGACAGGGGCAGCAGATGGGGGGGGGGGGGCGCGGTGGGAGAGGTGGGGATGTGCTACAAAGCGGGTGCTCTGGGAAGGGGATGGACCCCAGGAGGACATGTTCTTGTCTTCATGCATGAGCTAGGTGGGTGTTTTTTGTGAGTTTATTTTTTTCTGATTACCAAAGGAGTGTGTGTGTGTGTGTATTTACTATTCATATACATTCATTATTAAATTTTCTCCTGTAAATATATACACACGTACATACAAACATACATGTATATGCATGTATGTTTGTATATGTATGCATAGGAGAAAATGTAATAAAGAGACGCTCTGATTAAAACCCCTCAGTATGGTGTTCAACAACAGCATCTCAGAATCGTTGCTACATTTGTTCCTGGGGTGATGCTGAGTGTAGGGCTCATGGCAAGAGGACGTGTGGGACGTCCTGTATGCATGTGTTCCCTTGTAAGGACTGTCTTGCTTGGAGGGCCGGCTGCCAGGAGCTGCCTGTATTTGCAGCTGGCCAGACCTGACGTTTATGAGTTCAGGTGGTCATAGACACCGCGTGTGATCCAGGCAAAACAGGTGCTGTCTCCTGTCCCTGCTGACCTTTGACCGCTAGCCCCCTTTCTCTTCACCTTTTAGGCTGCCCTGTAGATACATTTTACTGGTATTAAGTGAGAGGAACAATTTCTGGTGTGATTCTAGGCCCAGCAGTGTACCAGAGAGGAACAGTCTAAGCACGCTGCAGGGCTGTGGGACCAGAGGGCCCCTGCTCGGGGCTGGGAATCACAAAAGGCCTGGCTTGGGCAGCATGGAGAAGGGTGCAGCGTGCCTGTGAAGGTGAGCAGCAAGCTGAGGTTGTCCTCTCCTCTGAGGTTCCTGAGGGCCAGAAGTATGTGGAATTGCTCACTCCAACCACATTACCCCTCTCAAGTGGAGAGTGGGAAAGCCCAACAGGGTTGGGGGACTGTAAGATTCTGAGCTACACAGGACACTTTCTGGGAGCCTCCTGTGGGAATAGACAGAGTGCTATCTGTCCCACAAGAGGGACTGGGTCAAGTTGTAGGACGCTGCAAACAGGCAGAGCACGAGGCTGTGAAGGCTGGAGTGGGGCGGGGTGCGGGAGCCGGCGGTTTGGTGACGGCGCTTGGGGCCTGCGCTGGGGCCACTGGCCGCCTGGCCAGGCTGACAGCCGCCCTCGGGCCACCGCGGCCGCGCCCCCTCCGCCCAGCGCCCGGAGGGGGAAGGGAGGGGACCGGGAGGGGCTGCACTGCCCCCGCGCCGCCCGCCCTGGCCCGGGGAGGACCGTGTGAAAATGAGGCCCGGGGCTCGGGGGCCGGGCGGGGCCGGGCCGGGGGTGTCAGAGAACAGCGGGCAGGGCGCCCGCACACACCTCCCGGAGCCGCCGCCACGCTCGCCGCCTCTGCCCGCAGCCGCCGCGCCATTCATGGGGGGCTTGGGCCGCGGCTGTCCCGGGACCGCCCGGGCGCTGCTGCTGCCGCTGCTGCTGCTGCTGCTGCTGCTGCTGACCACCGCCATCCCGCCCAGCCGGGGCCTCTCCCCGGGGCCGCCAGAAGGTGAGTGCCCGCACCTCCGGGGCCTCGGCACGCACCTGGCAGGGGCGGGCGGGGCCGGCGCCCGGACGGGGTCCGGGGTCCGGGGTCCGCCGGTGGGATCGCGCGGGGCGGGCCGGGGTGAGCTTCGCTGCGGGAGCTCGGCGTGGTCCCCGCTCCCTTGGGCCCTCACCCGGTGGCCCGGCCAAGGCACCACGACCGCTTGGGCTAGAGGCCCAGGGACTGAGTGTCGCGGCCCCGCCTCGGACCCGTGGCCCCTGACAGTTCTCGCCCCAGTCCTGCTGCCGGGTGTTCCCGGAGAGCCGCCTGCTGGGCCGACTCCCGCCCACTGGGAAGGACGGAGGGCACCCAACTCTCCCGGTCCAGCTCCTCATTTGTGCAGATGGGGAAACTGAGGGTCCCGGCCACGGTACCTCCGTGAGGTCCTGGCATCTTTGCTCCTTTCTTCTGGAGCCAGGAAGTTCTGTAGGCTTCAGGGTCGGCTCAGGTTTTCTTTCTGAGAAACGGGCGCGGGTTGAGGATCCTGTTTTATCCTGAGCCTTAAACCCGAACAAACCCGGGTTTCCCCGCGCGGTCGGAGATTAAGTCCTCTGGACGTGCTGCGCTAACTGCCTTGCAGTATTTTCAAAACTTGTGTTTTTTTAGTTAACATGCTGGAGTGGTGTCAACCCAGGAAATACTTCAGCCAAGGCCGGTTTCCAGGTTGAGAGGGTGGGCAGCCGTGGATGGGGTGTGGAAACCATTCCCACTTTGCGCCATCTGAGAGCTCAGGATGGTGAGCCCAGAGCCCAGGCGAGCTTTCCCCGCGCACCCCCCAACCCTGAGAAAGCTGACACTGCTTGTTCTCAGGTTTGGGTTTTTTTGTTCCAGTTTGTTTTGTTTTTGCCAACCTGGTCTTTTCCTTCAACAGGCATTTATTAGTGCCTAATCATGTGCCAGGCACTGTGCTTGGCATCAAGGATGCAGTCCGTAATTAGGACACCATCTAGACGGGAGGACCGGCAGGAAAGCAGTGACGATCCTGTGTGATATGTGCTATGAAAGGAGATAAATATGGCAGCAGGTTGTGGGGGACACCACCTACACTGGGGGATCATGATGGGCTGCCTGGAGAAGGTAGATTGGAGCTGAGTCTTGCAGATGAATAGAAAGGGTGTGTGGGGGAGTAGTCTGGTGAGAGGGAACAGGCTCTGCCTGGGAACAGGAGGCTGGAAGTGGAATGGTTCATTCCAGGGTCTCCTGAGGAGTTTAGCGGGTGAGGAGTGAGGTGGGGCGGGCTGGCAGGAGGTGAAGCTAGAGAACAGCCTAGACCAGATCAGGAGGGGTTTGGGGCACCATACCAGGAGCTTGCTGTGCTCTTTTGCAGATGTGGATGAGTGTGCCCAAGGGCTGGATGACTGCCACACCAATGCCCTCTGTCAGAACACACTCACCTCCTACAAGTGCTCCTGCAAGCCTGGCTACCAGGGAGAGGGCAGGCAGTGTGAGGGTAAGCAACTTGCCGACCCGTGGTAAGTGGGCCAGCAGGTGAAGGCCCCCACCCCCTCAGTTCTTGTGGTGGCCACTCATGGTGGTAAAAGTGCTCCTCCACTGCCCCCCCAGGTCATACCCCCACCTTCTGAAGTATGTTTCAGACCTTTAGAGCACTAGGAGTATTCCCTAGAGCTGATCGTATAGTTGCCCTCACCTACCAGGAAGTAGTAAATTTCTTTTTGTTAACATATAATGTATTATTTGCCCCATGGGTACATGTCTGTGAATCATCAGGCTTACACATTTCATAGCATCACCATAGCACATACCCTCCCCAATAGATCATATAGTTTTATGTGGTTCTAAAATGCCCTTTCGTCTAGCTTGTGAAAAGGAAAAGAGGTGCTTTGGCATTTTTGGTCCTACTCAGTTTGGGGGCAGAAAGTCAACAGCCCTATGGATCAGGACAGCCACTTCTGCCCCTTCCTGGGGCAGTTTACACCCTTGCCCTGAGTCTGAGGACGGGAGTCCTGCCTTCCCCTGCTGGCTCTGGAGGCTCCATTTTGCTCATGGCTTTGGGCTGTTTGGTGTTGTGACCTCCCAAGCTTTAGAGTTATACCAAGGGCCTGCCTCATTTGGAGCTGCATGCTCGTAAATGAAAAGTGTGCAAAGGGGTATATTAAACCCTTAGAGTTCTAGATCTTTGAGCCAGAAGTCTGGACTCTGCCATCTTGTGTTCTGGGCCAGTGTCAGGAACTCTGTAATTCAGAACTGTCCAGACACTGGGCACTCATTGGAGGAGGCTATTCTTGGGAATGGAATCATGTCCTGTTGGAGCTGGCAGGGCTCTTCTCTTTCAGGGAGCTCAGAACCATTCCCATCCCTCAGATGTGAGACACTGAGGCCCCTGGGGAATTGGGAAAGGGACTTGTGGCCATAACCACAGAGCTAACCTGCAGGTTGAAGAAAGTCAGATGTCTACCCTAGCTCTGTCCCTGGACCCATATCTCATATTCACTCAGCATCCTGGTGTCCTCCTTTGGTGGGTGAGAAATCCCAATATTATATTTTTCTTTGTGCATGAGAAGCAAAACTTGCTTCTCCTATCAGAGGAGACATGCTCGCAGTCACGTTTACAGCAAATGAGGTTGGTAGCCCATCCTTAGAGCCCTTTTTCTCTCAGTTCATGTCCTCCCAGACACAGGCAGCCATCTCTCTCTTTCTCTGTCTTATATCATGGGAAGCCAAAAGGCTACCTCTCTCTGAAACATCTCTCTGTCAATTCCTCTCTACCATATCCTCACTGTATTAAATATTACACTTACAGTACTGGAATTCACACATGTTCTTACCCTGTTTTGGGGGGAAAATGTTTACTTTTTCGCTGGTGTTCTAGTCACTGTATATTCTCTGGGATTGGGGGGGGGGTGCAGAAACTGCCATGGGTTCTTTGCGATAGAGTACATATTTAATGTAGATGTATGTAATGTAGAGTACATAATTAATGATGTGGAATGACAAGTAGAAAGAATTTCCTTATTCTTAGCTGTTGAGCTCAACATATAACACATGAAATTGAATCACTGACAGTTTATCATTGAAAAGTCTACTATTTAGTTTAAAATAATGATTGACTGGAGTTGTTGCTTTTATGTATTTAAATTGGCTTTAAAATACTAATAATAATATATATTATTATTATAAAAAGTCAAACAATACAGAAAATATATGAAATAGTAAATTAAAGACCCTCTTATTCCTTTATCCACAGGTAATCACTGTTAACAAGGGGTATATATTCTTTGTAATGTTATTTAAAACTAAAACACCAGAAGGATATGATCTTTTACATACTTGTAATACTTTTGAATAGCTACAAAGCTAGTGAGTAAGGATGTCCCCGTTTAGTTCAGATTTCTTGGCACAAGCGTTGGAAAGCAGAAACTTTCTTCCAAGAAAGAAAAGGTGAGAAAATAAAGATTGCAAGAGTTCGAAGACGTAGGTTTTTAAAGATGTAACTCTTTCATGTGTGTTCCATGGCTCACTCGTTGAAACCTTTTGGGTCCAACCCTGTTATCATTTCTGTTGTGTTTATTGTCAGCTTCACTGTTGCTGTTTAAGTATAAGAATAGGAAGTGGGTTTGCCCAGAGTGGCCAGAATTTTATCCTCCATAGTTTTTTCTGCCAAAATGTTGGAGGAATGAAAATATGGACCCTGAATAAGTATTTTAAAAATACTATAATTCCAAAGTGGCTTTGAAGAAATGAAGTTTTATTCTAAATGATCTTCGTTTATATCCCAGACTTTGGAGATGGGACATTTCAGTGGTCAGTGTTCATTGTGTCATTCTTACTTCTCAGTCTAGGGAACTGAATCAAATTTAACAAGGATGAATCTAAACTTGGCCTTTGTATTGAGGAGCTGTTTAAAAAAATTTTTTTTTTTAAATTTTGGAATGGTTTTAAATTTCATGAAAGTTGCAAAAATAGTGCAGAATTCACACACAATTTAAGCTTATCTTACCCTGGTGTTAACAACTTATATAACCATAGTACAATATCAAAACCGGTAAATTAACATTGGCTCAATACTTCTAACTAAGCTATAGACCTCAGTCAGATTTCACCAGTTTTTTCTTAATGTTCCACCCCCAGACCATTCCATTTCGGAGTCTCACATTACATTTAGTTGTCGTGTCTCCTTTGCCTCCTCCAACCCTGACAGTTCTTGTCTTTTCCTAGTTTTTCCGTGACTTCGACACTTGGGATGAGTGAGGCTCAGTTCTTTTGTTTACCTTGTTTTTTTCATGATAAGAATTGATACAGTAGGAATTGACCCCATAAGAGAATGTCCCATGTTTTCTCACAATAAAATAAGGATTATGCATTGCAATAACACAAAAAGTAAAGCTTTTGGCAAGGCTGCTGCAGAAGTGCTATTGTGTGCTTTTTAGCGTATCCTATGGGGAGAGGGTGTTTGGGGGAAGAGGCACAGGATGTTTTTATGTCCCATTACTGGTGATATTTAATCTTGATCCCCTGATTAAGATGGTACATCCTGGGTTTCTCCACTGCAATGTTACAATTTTTTTCATTTTGCCTTGAACACACATCTTAGGGCAGATACTTTTAGTCTGTGTTAATATCCTGTTTCAAATCTTTGCCTACTGATTTTAGCATCCAACTGTGGATCTTGCCTGCAACAGTTATTACTGTGATTTAATAACTGGTAATTTTGTATTTCCCTCATCCCTATACATCTGTTAATTGAGATTCTTCTGTAAGGAAGGTCTTTTGCTTCTTCCCTGTTTATACATTGATTTATGTATTTATGCCCAGATGGACTCATGGGTATTTAATTATATGTATAATAATTTATTTGGGACCCAAATTATTCCAACTTTATCCATTGGACACTCCTTCACATTGTTTCCTGTGTCCTTTTGACATGCTCTCATCCCTTTTTGAGAAATTCCTGGTTTTCTGGTACCATAAGATACCATAGACTCATCTTGTATTTTCCCTTCCCCGACCCTGGAACTAAGCACTTCTCCAACGAGTCCTGGTTCCTTTGATTGGAAAATGGTGCACAGAAGCCAAGATTGGTATTCTCATTGTTACTGGGATGTCATTGCTCCTCAGCTCTCTCAGTACACAGACCTGAGAAATCTATGTATGTGTCCTAACCCATACATATACATTTATCTACAGTTATTCCTTATATATATATCCATTTGCATCTATATGAAAAACAATGGCTTACACTGATGCTTTGGATTCCAAAGCAATGCCACAAAATCTACCTAATCTCCCTCTTTGCTTTTCCATAACTTCTTTCTCCAACAGTGAAAAAGTTGACTCTCCTTATCTGCAATACAGTTAGTTACCTGTTTGTTCAGTCCAAGTATACACATAAATAATTTACAAAACTCTTCCATAGCCTTGCAAGTAAAACAGATTTATTAGAGTACAGTATCTGTATACAGCTCTTTTTATTTTTAGCCTTACAACATTCAGTCAAGATGTTTTTCAAAGTTACTTGGCTAGTACTTTTCTTCTACATATCCTTCAGTGTGGTTGTTATTCATTTGTTATATAGCTAAGTTCATTTGTTTCTCTTTGTACCCTGTTTTTATCTGTTCCCCTCCCCCCACATCTGTATACTGGGTGATTGTATGTATGTACATAAGTACATAGGTATGTCCTTTTGTATGTATGTATGTATGTATTCATGAGTATATCACTATGGTTCTGAGATTCAGAACTATACAAAATGGCATACACAGAGAAGTATTACTCCCTCTCCCCATTCTTGTTCCCCTGTACCTCATTCTTCCTTTTCAACCTCTTCCTACACACCATGGATCACCAGTCTCTCTAGTTTCTATTCCTAGATTTCTTTTGCAAATAAATGTGTATTTTCTTTTCTTTTATTTCTTTCTTTTTTGAGAGAGAGAGAAAGAGAGAGAGAGAGAGAAAAAGTATGAGTGAGTCGGGGAGAGCAGAGGGAGAGGGAGAGAGAGAATCTTTTTTTTTTTTTTAAAGATTTTATTTATTTATTTGACAGAGAGAGAGAGATCACAAGTAGGCAGAGAGGCAGGCAGAGAGAGAGGAGGAAGCAGGCTCCCCGCGGAGCAGAGAGCCCAATGCGGGGCTCGATCCCAGGACCCTGAGATCATGACCTGAGCTGAAGGCAGTGGCTTAATCCACTGAGACACCCAGGTGCCCCAAGAGAGAGAATCTTAAGTAGGCTCCACAATCTGTGTGGAGCCTGACGTGGGACTTCATCTCACGACCCTGAGATTGTGACCTGAGTTGAAATCAAGAGTCAGATGCTTCAATGAATCTTGGAACACTGAAAAAATTAAATTTAATTAAAAAAAAAAAGTCAAATGCTTAACTGACTGAGCCACTCAGGTGCCCTGATAAATGTATATTTTCTTTTGAACTACTTTAGTGAATTCTAATTTATATATCATAAAATCCACCAATTCAAAGTAAGTATACAAATAATTGATTTTGAGTAAATTAGCTGAGTTGTGCAGCTATCACGTAATTCTATTTTCAAACATTTTCTTTTTCTCAGTAAGATCCCTTATTCCCAGCCCTGTTACAGACAACCTCTACTCTACTTCCTGCCTCTACAGATTTGCCTTTCTGGATATTTCATATAAATAGAATCATACAATATGTGGTCTTTTGCTTTTGGCTTCCTTCACCTACCATGTTTTTGAGGCACATCCATGTTGTAGCCTGTACTGGCATTTTATTCCTTTTTATTGTTGCCTAATAGTCTATTGAATGGGTATACCATATTTTGTTTATCCATTCACCAGTTGATGGATATGTAGGTTGTTTTCCACTTTGGGGCTATCATAAATAATGTAGCTATAAATATTTACCTGCTAGTCTTTGTGTGGACATAATTTTTCATTTCTCTTGAATATACCTAGAATTATATAGAAATTTCTAGATTGCATGGGAAATTTATGTTTAGCCTTTTAAGAAACTGCTACACTGTTTCCAAAGTGTCTGTGCCATCTTACTTTACCATCAGCAATGTATGAGGGTTCCCATTTCTCCACATCCTTTTCAACATTTGTTATTGTCTTTTTATCAAAACTGTTCTAGTGAGTGTGAAAAGGTATCTCATTGTGGTTTTAATTTGAATTCCCATAATAATTAATGATGTTGACTGCCTTTTCATATGCTTATTACCCATTCCTATATCATCTTTGGTGAAATGTCTATTCAAATCTTTTGCCCATTGTGAAATTGGGTTGTTTGTCTTATTATTGTTATGAGAGTTCTTTGTAAATCCTTTATGAGGTATGTGATTTGCAAATATTTTCCACCAATCTGTGGCTTGTCTTCATTTTATTTATGTATTTTGTGTGTGTGTGTGTGTGTTTTAAGTTTTAATTTATTTGTCAGAGAAACAGAGAAAGAGATCATGCACAAGTTGGGTGTGGGCAGCAGGCAGAGGGAGAAGCAGGCTCTCTGCTGAGCTGAGTAGGGAGCCCGATGTGGGACTCAAACCCAGGACCCTGGGATCATGGCCTGAGCCAAAGGCAGATGCTTAACCGACTGAACCATCCAGGCATTCCTTAAAAGTTTTAAAGTTTTAAATTCTTATAAACTCTGATTCATTAATTTTAAAATTTATGAATTGTATGTGTGGTGTTGTAGCTAAGAAATCTTTACCTAATCCAAGGGCTTGGATTTTCCTCATAAAAGCTTTATGTTTTATCTTAGAGGTTTTATAGTTTTATCTCTTACATTTAGGAGCCTGATCCATTTTGAGTTGATTTTTGTGTAGGTGTGAGTTAATAGTCTAAATTCATCTTTTTGCATATGGACATTCAGTTGTCTCAGCACCGTTTGTTGAAATGACTATCATTTCTTCCAAAAAATTGCCTTAGCTCTCTTGTTTACAATCAAGTGACCACAGATATATGATGGTCTATTTCTGGATTCTCTATCCTGTTCCATTGTTCTGTATGTTTTTCTTTATGCCTGTACCACACTGTCTTGATAACTGTAGCTTTTTGGTAAGTGAAAGTCCTCCAAATCAAAGGAAAGTTCTGCTTTTTCTTTCTTTTTTTTTTTTAAAGATTTTACTTACTTATTTGACAGACAGAGATCACAGGTAGGCAGAGAGGCAGCCAGAGAGAGAGAGAGGAAGGGAAGCAGGCTCCCCGCTGAGCAGAGAGCCAGATGCGGGGCTCGATCCCAGGACCCTGGGATAATGACCTGAGCCGAAAGCAGAGGCTTTAACCCACTGAGTCACCCAGGGGCCCCAGTTCTGCTTTTTCAATATTGTTTTGGTTCTTCTGAGTCTTTTGCATTTCAGTGTACATTTTAGGATAAGCTTGTCAAGTTCTGCCAAAAAGCACTCTGGAATGTGTGTGTTTTTCATATTCCCTGATTTTTTGGACATGATAATAAACTACAGATACTCTTTTCCATTTTGATTTTTTAACTTAGTAGCATATCCTAGAAATCACCCCAAATCAGTTCAGAGACCTTTCTCATTCTTTTTTTTTTTTTTTTTAATAGCTGCACAGTACTTCATCGAATAAATGTACCATAGTTCTTCAACCACTTTCCTATGTGTGGGCAGTTAGGTTGTTTCTAGTATTTTGTGACTACAAAGAATACTGCAGTGAGTAACCTTATGCATGTTATTTTTCCTGTTGTTGGAGGTGTATCTTGAGGGTAGATTCCTGGAAGTGGGATGACTGGTTAGAGGGTAAATACTTCCATCTCCATCCTAAAGAAATGGCCCCTTCTTTACTTCTTCTTACTTACCTCTGTTTTATTCCTCAGACATTGATGAATGTGAAAATGAACTCAACGGAGGCTGTGTCCATGACTGTTTGAATATTCCAGGCAATTATCGCTGCACTTGTTTTGATGGCTTCAAGTTGGCTCATGATGGTCATAATTGTCTTGGTAAGGAAAACAGTTGGAAATGGCAGTGCTCCTTCACTTATCGGCTGGTGCCCCGCCCTTTTGCTTCCTTTGATGAAAACATACTCATTAAAACAAAAAGGGGATCAGAGATTTGTGTTTCCTGGCCCCCTAGAAATCACACTCTCTGACAGAAAACCAGGTAAAGTGTTTCAGTTTTTATGGGGTCATTCATGATATAAATTCTTCATTAGTCTAAAGAGACAGACATCATTGTTATTACTCATTTCTAGCATTGACTTGTCCCTTTTAACATCTTTGGTCTTGATTTGAAAGACTTACAACTATTTCTTTAATGCTGTGAGTATCTCTGTCCTAGAATTAGGTAAAACTGCTTATTCTGAAAATTCAAATGTGTGATTAGATCTCAGTCAGGTACCCCCCCCCCCCCACGGCCTTTTGCTTGAGAGACTGAGAAGTTCAAATAGAAACCTTCTGTTAACAACCTCCTTTGACTCTACAAAACAGGACCATCTGTTGGAGTTTTAGTCCTGGAGTTAGGGACTGCAAAGAGCGTTGTTTATGGTGGTTGCTTATGCTGGGAATAAAACAGAATTCAGAACTAGCCAGCAACTGGATGGGGCTGAGTGGGCTGGGTGTTGAATGGTCTTAGAGGATACAACACACGTGGCAGACAGGTGTTCATGGTCCGTTTGCATTTTAAGGCTGGTGCTATCAGTAGTACAGAAGGACATCCTGGGAGACAGATGGCATCAGGGTCCTTTGACACTGATGACCCTTTGTGTGATTAACCTGCTGATGTCTGCTTGGCTGACCAAGGAGTAACTTGAGCCAGGCCCTGACATGGAGGGGACAGCTATTGAGATGCTCCATTATAGTACAGGGGGAATCCTTAATCCTTAAAGAATCCTTAGCCCCTTCAGATACACTCAGCGGATCTTCAGGATATTTCTGCTAGGCAGATCCTTGCTACCAAGGCCACAAAGAGACCCCAAGGAAGGGAAATGGAGATAGTCTGCTGAAATAGGCTGTTCAATTAAACATAAAAGAGGTCAGCATAAAAGCCACTGGATAAGTACAGACAGAACTCGTTTTTCAAGTGGTGGAGAAGGAAAAACTTTTTTTTTTTAAAGGTTTTATTTATTTATTTGACAGACAGAGAGGGAGAAGTAGGCTCCCCGTTGAGTGGAGAGCCTGAAATGGGGCTTGATCCCAGGACCCTGAGATCATGACCTGAGCCAAAGGCAGAGGGTTAACCCACTGAGCCACCCAGACACCCTAAGGAAAGACTTTCTATCTGGGAATCAATTCTTGTATGATGCTTATCCTACTTCAGTGCCCCCTGGAACACCATGCTGATATAGATTCTGGCCCTTCCTGTTGGCACCCTGTATGAGGGATCAGTCTTTGGGCCAGAACACTTGGCCTTGCAAGCCGGCAGCTGTCAGGAAGATTTGATTGAGGGCCAAGGCCTCACTAGCCCCTTTGCAGACTGCCTAGGGCAATCAGGACCTCAAAAAGACACTAGAGAGCCAATTCTGAGAAAAGCAGTCAATTGAGATTAATTAAAAACTCAAAAAAAAAAAAAAGAAGAAGAAGAAGAAGTCACTTTCAGTGTGTAAGTTTTGGGGACACATACTGTATGTTTTATTTTACCATTTTTCTGGGGGTGAATCTCACATTTCCTTTTGATTTGCCAAAAGTGCCATTTGCAGGAATTTATGTCTAAGGGCAGATCCAGTCATCACAGTTTTGTCAAACCCCAGGTTGTGCCTGGGAGAACATGTGAGCTTCCTAAGAGCAAACCATCCCTGGGTGGGACCTGGGTCAGTTTTGGTCGGGTGGTTCTCAGTCAAGGCTGGCTCAGAAGTCCTGAGGCCGGGAGTCTGTCCTTGCCCTGGCTGCTAACACAGGTATTTCAGCAGACTATCTCCATTTCCCCTCCTTGGGGTCTCTTTGTGGCCTTGGTAGCAAGGATCTGCCTAGCAGAAATATCCTGAAGATCCGCTGAGTGTATCTGAAGGGGCTAAGGATTCTTTAAAGGAAGCCATGAGAAAAGGAAGTGGTGTGATAAGAAGAGCAGGACCAGAAGACCCAGAGATTTCTGTGCCATTTAGACTTGGAAGGACTAAGTCCTGGGTGGCTCAGTGGGTTGGGGCCTCTGCCTTTGGCTCAGGTCATGATCCCAGGATCCTGGGATCGAGCCCCAAGTTGGGCTTTCTGCTCAGGGGGAGCCTGCTTCCCTTCCTCTCTCTCTACCTGCCTCTCTGTCTACTTGTGATCTCTCTCTCATGTAAATAGACTTGAAAGGGCTGAAGTATTTTGTGACATGGAAGCTCAGGGCCAACACTTCTCAGGAGCAGCACTTTCTTGCATTCCCTGGGCTGACCGCGATCCTGTCCTCGGCCCCTCACCACAGATTAGCCACAAATATATTCGCCAGAATATACACAGTACACATACCACTTAACTCTGGCACCAGACCCAGAATGCTCCAAGGTCCTGAATGTCTCGGAGCCTGAGAAACGAAACGCAGCTCTTCTGTGTAGCTCTCCTTCCTGAATTCAGTTTCCTTTTATTGAGCGTCTAGGAGTGCTTCCTAGCTATTCAGTGTTGTGGCAGTGGTTCTTAACTCTGGCTGCACATTAGAACATTCTAGAAGTTTAAAACAACACCATTGCCTAGGTCTCATCCAAGACTAATTACGTTAGCGTCTCAGGAGGTGGGGTCCCAGCATCTGGGTGCTAACACGCAGCCAGGGTTGAGAAGCACTGTTTTGCAGTCTGGTGAAACTGACCAAGCGAGTGATACCTATTTGTGCCTGGGAACATGCACACTTTTTGTATTAATTCAGTCAGAGTACATCCCCCAACTCAATGGCACATTTCTAATGGCTTTGGAGAAAGGAGTGGTAGGTTAAGTGTAGGGTGGGTGAGTGGCAGCTCAGAGGGGAGCACACCTTGACTCAAAACCAACCCAGGATTTGGCGTTTAAGGGAGCAGATCTCTTCTGCTCACCCCAAGTCCTCATCGTGGAACACCCCAGCCAGGTGTGTTCCTGCGCAGCTCAACCTTTGGAATGTGCTCCCTTTACCCTTTGGCATTGAGAAGGGCAAGTTTGTTAGGCTTGAGGGGATGGCTTGAGTCCCATCTGTTTAGAAAGACATCTGCCTGGTAGTGTGAGAGGATGCATGACTGTAAGATCTGAAGCTTGAAACCAGATAACAGATATTTAAATGTGAATTTTCTTGTGATGGATGTGCCCAGAAGCTAGTGTTAGGCACACGGGAAATCAGGCCGGACAAGTAAATTGCTTTTATTATTTATTTTTATTTTTAATTTTTTTAGATTTTATTTCTTTATTTGAGAGAGAGAGAGAGAGAGAGAGCCCATGCACACAAGTGAGCAGGGGGAGGAGCAAGGGGAGAGGGACAAGCAGAGTCCTTGCTGAGCTTAGAGTCTGATGCAGGACTTGATCCCACAACTCAGAGATCATGACCTGAACTGAAATCAAGGGTCGGATGCTTAACTGATTGAGCCACCCAAGTGCCCCAAAGTAAATTATTTTTTTAAAAAGATTTTTATTTTACTTATTTGACAGAAAAAGATCACAAGTAGGCAGAGAGGCAGGCAGAGAGAGAGGGAGGGGAAGCAGGCTCCCTGCCAGGGACCTCCATACCAGGACCCTGAGATCATGACCTGAGCCGAAGGCAGAGGCTTTAACCCCCTGATCCATCCAGATGCCCTAGTAAGTTATTTTTATATCAGTCTTCTCCTTGAGCCTTGTCATGTCTCAGACTTTTCTGGAAGTTTCCTCTGCTTTGGCTCTGGGGATGCTCTGCTCTCCTGTTTTTTTGTTCATGCTGATACTGAGCAATGTACACCTGTAGTTCCAGGGCTGTGCTAAATAAAACAAAAATCTCTGTCCTCAAGAAGCCTGCAGTCTAGTGGAGATGGATAAGTGGAAGATTCTGAAGGGTCAAAAAGTACAAACTAAAAAAAGATTTTGAGAATGCAATACGGTCCGTGTATTGATGGAACCAGGCACGGAGTAACACATGACACAGTGGAAGGAAAGTCCCTTATCCCACTCCCAGGGAGGTGGATGAAGACCAGCGGCGGAGGGCTCCCTCCCTCTCTCTTTCTGACGACTCCTTCTCTGGGTCTTCCGCTCTCTCCTCCACATCCTCCTGCCCCTGCTATTCTCCTGACTTCTGCCTCTGGCCCTGTGCTCTCTGCAGCCCTTCTCTCCTTTCCCACTCCTGCCTTCGGCTTTCTCAGCTACATCCTCTGCGTTATCAGGCCACCACAAGTCAATGGCTTTCAGAGGTGTCTTCACAACACCACACTCAGGTTTCCCCCTGCCTACTGGACCAAGGCCTGAAGGTCAGCATCCCACACACATCACCTCCCTGCCATGGTGGGGGCCAACCCCATCTCCACCCCCATTTCCCCACCCGGCTCAGGTCTTCGTGTTTCTAGGCCACCCCCATCCCAATGCCCATGTGGTTTTCTACCCTGCAGGCACCCCGCCCACAGTCCTCTTCTATTTCTTCCTTCCTAGGCATCCCCATGGCCAGGCCCCGGGTCTGGTCCCCCAGAATGCCAGCTGAGGCTATTTCAGGTACACGTGTGAAGCCCGACTCCCAGGCTTTCGATTCTTTCTCCTTCCTTGCATCCTACCCCTTCCTTGGCTACCACCTTCTTCCCAACTCAAGGGTCTTAGGGTTTGCTACGGTGGTTCCTGACTGCCTCCCAAATAAAGCTAAACTTCTTTGTCTGGTATTCAAGGTCTTCCATGGTATGACCCAATCTATTCCCAGCTTTATCTCCTAGAACTTCCCTGCATGGACCTGTGCTGCAGCCAAACTGAATGGCCACTGTTATCTGAACATACCCTTGTTCCCCAGCATCTGTACTATGCTCATGCCCTTTCTTTGGCCTAGACTCCCTTCTCCTGATTTAGAAATGAAGACATTTTGTAGGGCCCCTCTTTCATCAGCTTTTCCATAAAACCCATTCTGATACCCCACAACCAGGTGGCCTCTTTTTCCTTTGCACCCTCTTTTACCAGATCTCACAATTACTCGGGAGTTTGAATTTTATTATTTTATTTGCATTTCTCTCTGCTGAAGGACAGGCTCCTAGAGCAGAATTTGATCCTACTCATCTGTGTTTTACTGTCTCCTCTAGCACCATACTTTGGAAACAGAAGATGTTCAATGAATATTTACTAAATCGATTATTGTGTGTTCATGAGGAAGGCCTGGTTAAGGGAGCCCCAGGCCCCGCTGACTTCAGTTTTGAGAACTCCTGTGATGCAGGGAAGGAAGAGAGACCTCATATCTGCTTAGCAGGTGTCCCTGAGCTGCAGGGAGGGGTGGCATTTGAAACAGTCCCCAGAGCAAAGGCTAATCCTCCTCTCCCTCCAGATGTGGACGAGTGCCTGGAGAACAATGGTGGCTGCCAGCACACCTGTGTCAATGTCATGGGGAGCTATGAGTGCCGCTGCAAGGAGGGATTTTTCCTGAGTGACAACCAGCACACGTGCATTCACCGCTTGGAAGGTGCCTCGGCTCTGCTGTGGGCGGGCTGGGGGGATGCGGGGAGTGGGGGGGTGGGTAGGTGGGTGGGGCTTGGGGGGCAGGGTCACCTCTGAGACCCTCTCCCACACTCAGTGATTTTCATGGAGTATGCGAAAATCTGGAGGCCTGAGGATGAGCCCAGTCCCACCACTGGGTAACCCTGGGCAAGTTATTTTAGCTTCCACTTCCTCACCTGGCAAAATAAGTGGGTTGGGTGGGGTGAGCTCTGAGTCTCTTCAAACTCTCACATTCCTGATTCTAATCTTTAAATAGAGAACATTTCAAACATGACTAGATGTCTCAGGAGAAATGTAATGGACAATCTGCCAAGTTTTTCAAAAAGGTGCTGCAAACCACAGCCCCAAGTGCAAGCCTGCTCGGGGCCCTGGGAGGGTGGGGAGGAGCTGAGCCTTCTTAGAGGGACTGCAGACCCGGATCCAGCCTTCCCTGGGTCTCCCATTTTTGAACTCTGAGCCTCTGGGGTTCCAGCTCAGAGGGACCCCCTCCCTGGCATGGGCTATCTATGCTGTGGTTTCCCCGCGCCACTGCTTACCATTCCTCCAGAAATTTGTAGATGACTCTTCTGATGGCCGCCATCTTGTTCTCTTTGCTTTGGGTCTACACCTTTTTTATTCCTCTGTTAGTTCAGTGGATTCTCGGGAGTTGGAGGGAAAGCATTAAGCACATGTGGCCGATCAGCCACTTTTAACCAAATGATGTGTTTTTAATTCTCTGCTCTTTCTTAAGCCGAAGGGCTCCGTTTTGGTGGCTATGTCATCCCGGGGTTGCCTGTGCATGTTTGTGAGGGAAGTGCTCTGAACACTAGAGTATTAACTCCTTTTGGCATGTGCTGCTTGTTCATTCTCATCACTGAAGAATGAGGCGAGTTTAAGTTCTTCTGCTATTTAATCACACATTTGTAGGTTTATTGTTGAATCAGGGTTCTTGTGACTTTTCTTTCTTTCTTTTTCGTTGTTTTATTTTATTTATTTATTTGAGAAAGAGAGAAAGTGAAAGAACACGAGCCAGGGGAAGGGATCCGGGGAGAGGGAGAAGCAGACTCACCCTGAGCAGGGAGCCCCGATGCAGAGTTCAGTCCCAGGGCCCTGGGATCATGACCTGAGCTGAAGGCAGTTGCTTAATTGACTGAGCCACCCAAGTGCCCCTTCTGTGACTTTTCAAGAGTGTCTTTGTGGAAGATGATTTTTGCCTCATTTTCCAAGAATGATGGGTTCTTCCTTCTACCTGACTGGAAAAGGCTGTTTGGATACAAAAAGGAATGGTCACAGGCCAGTGGGTTTGATGAGTCTTACCACCCTGAGCCTGCTGGTTCTCAGTGTTTAAGCAGGAGAGACACACACTGACTCTAACTGGCAGATTTCTTATCTCACTCAGGTGTGGCCCTTAATAGAGTAGCAGTTGGGTTTCATATTCCTGGTGGGTTCTCTGGACTTTTCTGTGAGCCTCACATCTGGGATGAGGCAGGATTAAGAAGCCTGCAGGAAGAGCTAACTCAGGGCACCTCCTCAAGTCACTCAGCTCTCCCTACAGGTGCCTCGGACAGGAGTGGGGACCTGTGGGTCAGGCCTTTGCTTGAACACAGGAAAGATCCGCACCCGCTCCCAAAGCAGTTCACGGCAATTAAGATCATCTCTTACCCTTGTGCTTCCAAAGCAGTGGCTCAGCTTCTCTGTCCCCTCCCACAGAACCTCCAGACTGATTACAGACACAGGCTCTTCCTAACCGAAGTAAATACAAAAGCAGTTCCTTTCTGCAATCTGTGTTTTCTAAATTTTCTACAATTCAGACATTCTTGGAGTCCCTGAAGAGTATTTAAAACGAACATACCTGTCTGGAGCTGAAACCAAAATCCAAGAATTTGAGCTATGGTCTGGGAGTGCTGGCTGTGCGGTTGCAGCCTGATTTCTTGGTGAATTCACGGCAGCCTGGGCCAACAGATTATAGCATTGATAACTGAGACCCTGACCATCCTAAGGTTTCAACTCTTCAAATAGAACAGTGTGTAAACAGTGTTCCTTTAGGATTTCCTCCTTGGTGTGCACATTAAGCCCTTAGAGACTGTATTAAAGTGGACTTGAAAACCCCCGTTGATAACTCCAAAATTGGTTAAAAGAAGGTAATCCTACAAGCTAGTATTTTTTGGTGTTGTGGTTATTTTTAATAATTATTCACTAAATGTTCTTCAGGGGATCATAGTAGATGATTTTGAGGGAAAGCTTAAGCTATTGATTTTTCTTTTCTTCTATTTTTTATTCTTAGAGACACCAAAGCTCTGGTAAAGAGACTGTGTGTTTTCACCCATGTAATGGGGGTAGGCTGGAGAGAGCCATTCTGCCCCAGCCAGGCTTTGTCCCTATTCATGGGTGCTCAGGCTCTCAAAATGAGCATTCCTCTTTCGTTTTGTCTGCTCTGAGAATATTTTTTGATGTTTGCACCACTGCCTTTTCAGAGTAGGAGGAAGGTGTCAGGATCGTGAGGAAGGGGCTGTCTCTCAGCAGGGACTGTTTCCGTCTTTTATAGAATGTTTCTCACTGGGTTTGTAAGGCCTGTCTTTCTCCAGTTTCCAGAAATATTCCTCAGTGGGACCACCGCAATAGCGTGTCTCTAATGCTTTTGAGCTATTTCCCTCTTGGTGAACTAACAGCCCTAAATATGATTGCCAGCCCACTTTCTTGGGCAAGGGGAGTGAGAACCATGGTGGGACCTCCCAGTTTGGACCAGACCCATCTCCCTCCCTAGCAGTGGCTTTTTTTTTTTTTTTTGAATTGGGGAACTATGAACAGCTTCAGGGGCCCCTTTTGAAAAGCCCCCAGCATTTCCAGAGCCGTTTTAGCGTCTATTATCTCCTGGTAACTTCGGTGTACTCAATAGGATAGGGCATCAGGGGACAAACTTTCATGTATCCCCACAGCATCTAGCACATAGTCAGGTTTTTGTTTGTTTGTTTTTGGGGTTTTTTTTAAACACTCAATTCTTATGAAATATTTCTTGGGTGAATGAATTGCTGCTCTGAGACAGGAAAGGTCACTTTGCAGATGTCTTCCCAGACTTGTAGACAGAGTGAGAAGAAGCAGCAGCAGCTGACCTCTTCGAGGAGTGTGCATGGCAGGTGCTACTGCTGCCCTTTCTGGGGTGCTGTTATGTTCAGCTCTGGGTGCTTTCTGGCACCTGTGACCCCAAAAGTCCTGCTGACCCAAGGACAAATGTAATTCTTGCTGGGCCTTCCTAGGAGGATAGAATGTTGCCTCTAGGGACAGCTCTCACCTCCTGTGCTGTCTCAGTATTAGAAGCAAATAACGTTTCCACAAATCACCAGCCAGAGCTATGAGAGAGTTTTGCTCGGGTATGAGCCCCATTTGGTGTTAATGGGCAGCAGCCTTGGCACGGGTGAATGAATCTCAGCGACTTCCCGCAGACGGAGTGCGGGAGTCCAAACAGCTTGTAACTGTCAGATAAAAAACGAAATGGTTTTAAGAGAGTATGGGATGTATTAACCATTACACTGTCTCTTGGAAGAGGAATGACATCTGTTTGTATTAAAACGGCTATTGCAGTTAAGCACGGATCAACAGCTCTGTGGTGAGAATTGGAGAGAAGTGATTTTTGACTTAATTAGAAGCACTTGGCTAAGGTTTCAGGGACACAATACAGAACAGTGGAGAAGTTCAGAACAGATCCTGGAGAAGTTGAATGAAAACTTCTTGTACTCATGTTTATTTATTTTTTAAAAAAGATTTTATTTATTTATTTGACACAGAGAGAGAGAGAGATCACAAGTAGGCAGAGAGAGAAGGGGAAGCAGGTTCCCTGCTGAGCAGAGAGCCCGATGTGGGGCTCGATCCCAGGACCCTGAGATCATGACCTGAGCCGAAGGCAAAGGCTTAACCCATTGAGCCACCCACACACCCCTTGTACTCATGTTTAAAACAGCATTACTACTTCCCACATTAGAGAGTGTCTTGTTAGCTGAGAACCAAAAAACCTACTCTGAAAGATATTCTTTGCACAGATACAAAGAAGTATCAGATGGGCCTGTAGTCAATAACACAGTTCGAACGGAGCAGAGGTCTTGAGAATACTGTTGGGCATGAGAATAGTTCCTCCAGAGTGCTGGCAGGTGGCAGGGTCTCAAAGAATAGGTTTTGAGAATAGGCAGGATTCTGCCAAACTACACAGACGTACACTATGTTATGAACTCCCCTCATTTAAATGCATGTTAAACCAGCTCGGGAAGTTACCCCCCTTCCCTGCACTGTTACCACAAGATTGGACTGCAATGCAAATGAGAGTCTACCCTGAGAGAATTTTACAGTGGCTGCAGAAATCACCTGCGTGCGGGCTTTCTCTGTTCCCTTGCTGGTGTGCTCCAAGCCCGCCTATGGGGGGTGGGGTGCAGAGATTAAATGAGAGTGCTCAAAGAAGAGAGGCCCCTGGGCCAGTGTTCGTGTATTGAAGCCAAAATACAGTAGTCACAGTCACCTCCAAAGTGTGCATTTGGTTAGGGGAGAGAAGAGGATTGATTTCAGAAAATCATCTTCAAGAGTTTATGAAAACTTTGGCCATCTTCATCTATCTGCAGATTTTCTTTTTTCTTTCTTTCTTTTTTTTTTTAAAAGATTTTATTTATTTGACAGAGAGATAGTGAGAGAGGAAACACAGCAGGGGGAGTGGGAGAGGGAGAAGCAGGTTTCCTGCAGGGCTTGATCCCAGGACCCTGGGATCATTACCTGAACAGAAGGCAGATGCTCAACGACTGAGCCACCCAGGCGCCACTACCTGCAGATTTTCTTAGAGAGATTCTCCTTCTTTCTTTGTCTTCCTGGTCAGCATGGGTAACAACCTGGCAGAGAGTCTAAGAGCTGGTTCCTGGGGTCTGCATGCATGGCTCTACAACCACCAGAGAGCTGCTGGTGGGCGCTTTCTTTTCCGTGTATTAGGAGAGGGCTCTTTCCGCTTTACGAGACTTGAGACGTCGTGTCTCTTGGGTGAGAGAGGAATTTTGTCATGTCTCTGTTAATTGACCTGATTGGATTTTAATGACATCTTCTCTTAAAATGTGGGGCTGACGGAGACCCAGGCAGTCAAGTCCCACCGTCCAGCCCTTGGCAGTGCCCCTGGGGCTGCGGACTGCATGCACAGTCTGGTCACTGGCTGCATGCTGCTGTTTTGCAGAGGGTCTGAGCTGCATGAATCAGAATCACGGCTGTAGTCACATCTGCAAGGAGGCCCCGAGGGGCAGCATCGCCTGTGAGTGCCGGCCAGGCTTCGAGCTGGCCAAGAACCAGAGAGACTGTGTCTGTAAGTACAGCCTAGCACATGCCTGTGCTGTGATCCGGCCTGCCCCAGATGTTGTCTTCTGCAGCCCAGCACCAGAAACGCCACCTCATGGCACAGTGGTCACGTCAGGGAAGGTGGCTGTCACGGGATACTCACCTCCACTGAGGACTAAGTTAGCTGCACAGGCTGTGGTCTCCCCTAGGGAAGGGAGGAAGGAAGATGATGCTTTTTAAGGAAACCAAGTAGAAGGAAATAAAATCCAGAAGGACCGTGAATGCTGGGGCTTGTCTCCCTGTTCCCACAGAATAAAATCAGATGTGGTCATCTGGCAACCCCAGCTCTTTGCTACCTGGTCCTGCTTCTTTTTTTTCTTTTTTTTAAAGATTTTATTTATTTATTTGACGGAGATCACAAGTAGGCAGAGAGGCAGGCAAAGAGAAGGAGGAAGCAGGCTCCCCACTGAGCAGAGAGCCCAATTCGGGGCTCGATCCCAGGACCCTGGGATCATGACCTGAGCCGAAGGCAGCGGCTTAACCCACTGAGCCACCCAGGTGTCTCCTGGTCCTGCTTCTTGTACAAGCCACATCTGCCTCCTTTTCCCAATACCCGACCTCTGCCTGTCAGAGAACAGCCCGTGTCCCTTCGTGCCTCCAAGCCTTCTCCAAGCACTCCTCCAGACCTGGCTTGGTGAATTCTCACTCAACTTTTAATATTCTGCTTAACTTCTAATAATGATAAGCAGAATAGTGACTTAAAAAATATTTTATTAATTTATTTGACACAGAGAGAGAGGGAGAGAAAGAGAACACAGCAGGGGGTGTGGCAAGGAGAGGGAGAAGCAGGCTTCCCACTGAGCAGAGAGTCCCAAGTGGGGCTTGATCCCAGAACCCTGGAATCATGACCTGAGCTGAAGACAGATGCTTAACCAATTGAGCCATTCAGGCGCCCAGAGATTAGCTACTATTGAGAGCACATTTACTACATGTAAAGGCTTGTCCAAAGATGTACCAATTCCACTGACTTCTTAATATCACCACCCTATTGAGCTAAGTGTTATTATCCTCATTTTTAGTAGAGAAAATTGTGGAGAAGGTAAAGCAACAAGGTCGCACAGGGAGCATGCGCCCAGTTAGGGTTCAGATGAGGTCCTCCTAGCTCTACAGCTGGTGCACCTCGCTAACTGTCTCCGGAAGCCTGCCCTGGCCAGCCGGGCAGTCACTTTGTATTTTGGCTCTCACAACACTGTTGGTACCTCAGGGATAACACATGACACGTGTGCTGAATTGTGCATTTATGTGTCTGTCCCCCCAACTGCGAACACCCCAGTCAGGGACCTCCTCTTATTTTTGCCCCTCAGTCGTTCCCCAGTGCCCAGCACCGGATGTGCCACACGCTTATTTACCAAATGAATGGTCTACGGCCATACCACCCTGAACGCGCCCGATCTCGTCTGATCTCGGAAGCTAAGCAGGGTCGGGCCTGGTTAGTACTTGGATGGGATACCAAATGAATGAATGGTGTCCATGGCCCGGACCCAGCTGCCCCATGATGATGAAACACAAGAATGAAACTCCAATGGGTCATGGGAAACAACCAGCCATTAAAGGTGTTCTGAACCACTATTTGTGCCAGAGGAAACATGGACAGTTTTCCTTTAGCAAGTCTTCCCAAAGTCATGGACCTTCTAGAATTCCCCTGCAGTTTGCTAGGGATGGTTGTTTACAGCGAGTTGACCTCAGTGGTTAAGAGAGGAGGAGGTTGTTTCTCCGGTGAAAGCCTTCTCTCCATTGTTTCCACCACAAAGCAGTGTGGGCAGCTCTGAAACCTGTCAAACCAAGGCTGGTACCACCACCACAACCACCACCTGGGGCCCCTAAAAGTAAGGCTGTCCCTGAGGGCTTCTAGTGGGCTGAGCAAAGTGGAAACTGCCTTCCTGGCTCCTGGACTCTTCACAAGGAGGACCTGGGTCTCCAGAGGAGGTTCTCTTCTGGAGTGAGACTCTGGGCAGTTCAGTTTTTCAGGGACCAGTGGAATACCTGGAATTTATTTATTTATTTATGTATTAAAGATTTTATTTGTCAGAGAATGCACAAGAACACAAGCGGGGTGGGTGGCAGGCAGAGGGAGAAGCAGGCTCCTTGCTAAGCAGGAAGCCCATCATGGGACTCGATCCCAGGACCCTAGGATCACGACCTGAGCCAAAGGCAGACACTTAACCAACTGAGCCACCCAGACGTCCCAATACCTGGAATTTAAAATTTAAAATATTAAATTTTTTTTTCATTTTTTTTAAAGATTTTATTTATTTGACAAATAGCAATCACAAGTAGGCAGAGAGGCAGGGAGAGAGAGAGAGAGGGAAGCAGGCTCCCTGCTGAGCAGAGAACCTGATGCGGGACTCAATCCCAGGACCTTGAGATCATGACCTGAGCCGAAGGCAGCGGCTTAACCCACTGAGCCACCCAGGCGCCCCTATTAAAATATTTTTAAGAGGTCATTTCTCACATAATATTATAATCACATTTGGGGAAAGAACAAAAAGAAAAAAAAGCTGCAGAATTGTACCACATAACCAGGTGTTTCACTTTGTTTAGCTCTTCCTTCCTGCCCCTTCACTTTTTTCATATTCCTATTTAGTTGATCTCATGTATACACAGTGTTTACCTCACTATGATCTCAGAAGAGTTTCTTTCTAACATCACAAATATGTATTTAGTTTTATTTTTAACTGGAAAAATTACAAATGCCTGTGTAAGTATTCAAACAGTTCTAAGGATGTAAAGAAAACATACTCTTCCCTCTCCCATTTCTCCTACATGAGGTAACCACTGTTCACTTTGATGAATACATAGTTTGGGGTTTGTTTTTTTTTTTTTTTTTTTGGGCTGATCATCAATGAATTTATACACAGTCTTCTTAATTCTTGGGTAATGTTGCATTAATTGTGTGCGGAGTCATCATTTCCTCTGAATATTCTCCCTTCTAACTAATCTAGATAGAATCAGATGAGAGAAATCTTAACATATATGTACAAATGAGCATTATCTGTTTCTTCCAGCCATAAAGTGCTATAACATTTTCTATAGGCCCAGTACACCTGCATTAATATGCAAAATTCTCCTGATAGACCAAAGCAGTAGTCTAGAATCCTTTGGTATAATTCCCCTTGAAAAATGAAAGGGGAATGCCTTCCTAGCCCCATCTTCCTATGTAATTGCTCAAAACTGTCTTTTGGGATTCCCTGGATTCATACCCTATCTACATAGATAGCGGCAGGCTCTGTCTGAGTCAGAGTTACTTGTTTTATGCACCGTGTCTAGCACATACGAGGTGCTCAGATGCTTACTGAATGATTATCAGAGACCTTCTGAAACAAAAGCAGCCCCAGTTGTGGAAAATGCATGGCTCAACATGTCGAGTCCTTTTCATCTCAGTGACCTGTAACCATGGAAACGGTGGGTGCCAGCACTCATGCGAGGACACCGCTGAAGGCCCCGAGTGTAGCTGCCATCCACAGTACAAGATGCATGCAGATGGGAGGAGCTGCCTCGGTGAGTGACCCCGATACTTGGTAAGGATCTGCCCACCCATAACCCTAACCATAACCCTAACAATAACCTCTAAACCCTAACCTTAACCCCTAACCCCTAAACTTAACCCTAACCCCTAATCCTCTAGCCTCTAGTCCCATAACCCCCTAACCCCTAACCCTGCCCCTGACTATGAATGGTGTTTAGCACCAGGTTCAGGGTGCTCCTGGTCCATTTGCCTCCAAGCAGGTCCCGTGCTACCTTACACGTGACAGTGGGAGTGAGTGGTCTAGTCCTGAGAGGGGGTCTCTCTCTCTCTTCCTGTGCCACCGCGGAAAGCCCTTTCTCTCCTAGATGAGGGGGCTCCTGAAGATGGTATTCTGAGGCCTGGGACATTGCATCCTAAGGGGCCAGGGCAATGTGAAGTTAAAGCTAGCCATTTGTGATGACTCAGTGGCCATCATGGTGAGCAGAAGACAGGGTTGCATTTTTCTGTCAGGATGCCAATCCTGTACTTCGTGGCATATCTTTCCCTAGCTCCATTTAGAGGTTCCCAGGCCCAAGATTCTTTTTGTCCTGGACTAAGGGCATTGGAGGGAATCTGAAACTTGCATTCCCTGGTGTCTCTGGTCACTGCCATATGCTTCAAAAATCTTTTCCAATGTTAACTAAGGCTCTGTGGCCATGTAACCGGCCTTGTTCCCCACAGAGCCTCATTACAACACATTATTACTGAGCGAACAGAGTCACGTATCCTCCATTGTTCTCACGTCTGGGGTTTCAGCAGAAGTTGTGCAGGGATGAGTAATCTGACTCGTTCGCTCTGCGAACTGTCCTCTTTGGTGTCTCTTACAGAGCGAGAAGACTCTGCTCCGGAGGGGACAGAGAGCAATGCCACGCTGGTGGTGGACGGCGACAAGCGGGTGAAGCGGCGGCTGCTTATGGGTAGGCGCCTTCCCCACCCTTCCCTGGCCACTGGCGTTGACCCTCTCCCTCCCTCATTTACTCCCTCAGGCCTGCACTTGGGGCCCATACCCCCACAGACCAGCTGGACCAGGGTCAGCAGCTCCTGTCAAGCCACGTGTGTCTGCTCTTCCCCCACTGCTGTCAGTCAGTCCCCATCCAAGGACCCGGCAGATGTGGGAAGGGCACCAGCCGCGAGAATGGCCCGGTTAGGGTCCCAGCGCTGCCCCCACCTGGCGAACGGCCCTGAGCCTGTGTCTTGGGTCTTTCAACTGGGGATCGTAAAACCTACCTCTTAGGGTTCTCAGCAAGCTCAGTGAGGATGATAATGTGGGGAAGTGCCCAGAGTCCGATGCCTGGGACTTCATAGGTGGTCAGTGAATGTCGGCTCCCGTTCTTCTGAGCGGCTGTGACCAGGGAGGCACTTTGGGCCGTCCCTAGCTCAGCATGGCCATGTGTCTGGGGTTCTTGTCAGCGACGTCCTTATCTCTCTGCCTTCAGCCCGCGTTGCTGACAAAAGAGATGAATGCAGAAAAGCGGCACTTGGCAGTGGGGTGTGGGAGGGTCCGCCGGCAGAGCTGGAGACGCGAGCAGACGTAGAGGCCGTGGCTGTGGGGGCGGCCGTCAGATCCCTGGGCGCGTTATTATTCTGGAGAAAGCGTGGTTTGACTGGAACAAAGCCGACTTTTTGATAGCTTCTAGATTTAACAGGTAATATACTGGGCAGCCACTGGTTACGAGGCACGTGACATTTCTGAGCTCTTTTCTGCCCTCTTAAAGTTATCTTTAATTGTGTTAAGTTAAAATACTACATATGAACAATATAAAAAAAACCTTAAGAACCTAATTAGTGCTATTCAGCTTGTAATGAAATGTCATTTCCTTGCTTCAGAACTTCCCTTTCCAGAGGTTGCAATTTCCATTTCTCCCAGTTGTTTCTTCTTCTCACTCCCCTTCCCCCATATTTCTGAAGACTGAATACAATTATTTCTCTTTTTCTTGTTTTATTATATTATACACTTATTTCCTGATATGACAGTTTTGGATATTAGCTGGGACTTCTTACTCCAGAGCACACGAGTTTTAGCTCTCTTCTGCCCCCTCCCCCAATGCACGCACTCTCCCTCTCCACACCTTTACTGCAGTTCTATCACTGTTGAAATCAACATTGCATATTTACATCGTCGTGACTGTGAGTGTCTAAATGTGAGTCACCCCCACCATGTAGTGTGCTGTGATTATTATTGTCTTTGTTTGCCTAGGTTTCCAAGTACCTCTTACCAGTTCTTTTGCAAATCTTGAGCAGAGTTCTAAAATCCTTTCAATGTGTTCAAATACAGCAATCAACTTACTAATTCCATTTCTTAAAAAGTGTTTTCTGGGGGCACCTGGGTGGCTCAGTCAGTTAAGCATCTGCCTTCAGCTCAGGTCATGATCTCAGGGTCCTGGGATCAAGCCCCTCACTGGGCTCCCTGCTGAGCAGGGAGCCTGCTTCTCCCCCTGCCCCTACCCCTTACTCATGCTCTCTCTCACTGTGTTTCATGCACTCTCAAATAAATAAATAAAATCTTTTTTTTTTTTTTTTCCTGAGTGTTCCTCTGTTCTAGAGGGGCCTGACCCCAGGGCTGGCTGCACATCTCTCATCCCAGTCTTCCAGCTAGCTCCAGCCTGGGAATCCCCTTCACCTTGCTCCGTGTCTGTGGATCCCATGTCTTCCCTGCTGTTATTTCATGTGGGTAGGTATAGGTTGTTAAAAACCTCCCATGCCTGGAAATGCCTTTTACTCTATTTTTATTGAGCATCTGGCTCAGTATAGAATTCAGAGTTGTGAGTAGTAGAGGTGTGAGTGCTTTACTGTTTTCAAGGATTCAGTGTTGTTCCAAGAAGTCTGAAGTCCTTTTTATTCTTGATCCTTTGAATGGAACCCATGAAAGTTTCTCTCCAGTTGTTTTCAGGGTTTTCTCCTTGTCCCTGGTGGTCTGAAATTTCACCTCATGATGGGACTTTTCCCACTTGTTGTGCCGAATGGCTTTCTGAATGGACAGTTGAGCACCCTGGTTCTGAGAGAGTTCCTTACATTTTTTTCTTTGATAATTTTCTTTAAAAAAATTATTAATTAATTAATTAATTTAATTTGACAAAGAGAAAGAGGGAGTGAGAGCAGGAACACAAGCAGGGGGAGTGAGAGAGAGAGAAGCAGTCTTCCTATGGAACTGGGAGCCCGACATGGGCCTCAATCCCAGGACCCTGGGATCATGACCCAAGCCAAAGGCAGATGCTTAAAGACTGAGCCACCCAGATGCCCCTCTTTGATAAATTTTCTTCACTACATATTCCCTATTCTTTCTCTCCAAAACTTCTGTCAGTTGACTGTTTTAACTCCGCTAATTTTTCTTCTCTTAACTTTAATTTTTGTTCTACTTCCTAGGAGATTTTTTATCTTCTTTCTTCTAACCCTCTACAGGATCCTTTTTAAATTTCTGCTTTCATATTTTAACTTTTTAAAAATGTTACGTAAGTCTTCTGTTGGAGACGCCTATTCATATTTCATGAATGCTTTCCTTAGCTCTCTGGGGAAATTAGTCATGAGATTTTTAAAACTTTTCTCTTGTTTCTTGTATTGTCTTTGTTTCTTCCAAGTTTCCTTTTCCCTATTCATTTGATTGGGTGTGTTTATTTAATATTAAAGGCCTTCCTGGAGGCACCTGGGTGGCTCAGTGGGTTGAGGCCTCTGCCTTCGGCTCGGGTCATGGTCCCAGAGTCCTGGGATCGAGCCCCTCGTCGGGCTACCTGCTCAGCAGGGAGCCAGCTTCCTCCTCTCTCTCTGCCTGCCTCTCTGCCTACTTGTGATCTCCGTCTGTCAAACAAATAAATAAAATCTTTAATAATAAAAAAAAAGGCCTTCCTGAAATGTCTGGTGATTCTAGGCTGACTCTTCATATTTAATAGTGAAATACTAAAAAGTTAACTGAGTGTTCTACCAGCCAATAGGCTTTAAACTTGGATGACTAGACAGCGACTTAGCCATTTCATTTGGAGACCCTGAAATGCCAGTGTCTCAATTTCTTTTCTCTTGGCCAGGCCAGCTGAGGTGGAGAGGAATCATTCAGTCTCCTGCCGAGGGGACATAGACTTGACCACCAGTGATTCTGGAGCTGGGGAGGTGGGGGTAGTGGGGGGAGGCTTTGAGATATCTCTTTTCAGGGTACAGACTTTCACCTGACAGTGTTCCTCCTCCCTCCTGCTCTTCCTGGTATCCTTGAGTCTAGTGCTTCTCTGGTCCCACTTCTCCAGAAGATGAATTTCTCTGCTGTGGCCCAAATAGGGAAGGGGTAGTCACTTGGCTGTGGAATTTAGAAGGGGCTCTGAGGGTTTACCCATTTGTTATATAGACATATAATCAATCTTCCTATTTTTAACTTCTTCCTCACATCTGCCTCTAGGGTAAGTTAGCAACTCCAATTCCTGGGCCTTTCTGGGGTTCTGTGGCTCACCTGAGCTTACCATTTGTTGGCACCCCCTCTGCAGACTGCTAGGGTTTAGCTTTCTGCTATGTCCATTACTGCCCCTCCTTGATATGCCACTTCCAGAATATTTGACATTTTTCCTCTATTGTCTTTGCTTCCATTTTCTTCGTCATTAGGGATTTATACTTTTATTTAATTTTTTTCGAAGATTTTATTTATTTATTTGACAGAGATATAGAGCACAAGTAGGCAGACAGTCAGGCAGGGGCAGAGAGAGAAGCAGGCTCCCTGCTGAGCAAGGACCCCCCCCCCACCCCCACCCCAGGGGGACACGATCCCAGGACCCTGAGATCATGACCTGAGGTGAAGGCAGAGGTTTAACTGACTGAGCCACCCAGGCGTCCTGGATTTATACTTTTAATTTTAAACATTTTAATTTTACTATAGTTAACATACAGTGTTATATTAGTTTCAGGTGTATAATATAGTGATTCAGCACTTCTATATATGACCCAGTACTCAACACAAGAGCCCACCTTAATCCCCATCACCTATTTCACCCATCCCCCCTCCCAACCTCCCCTCTGGTGACCATCACTTTGTTCTCTGTAGTTAAGAGTCTGTTTCTTGGGGCACCTGGGTGGCTCAGTGGGTTAAAGCCTCTGCCTTTGGTCCAGGTCATGATCCCAGGGTCCTGGGATCGAGCCCCACATCGGGCTTTCTGCCCAGCAGCAAACCTGCTTCCTCCTCTCTCTCTGCCTACTTGTGATCTCTCTGTCAAATAAATAAATAAAATCTTTTAAAAAAAAAAGAGTCTGTTTCTTGGCTTCTTTCCCTCTTTTTTTCCGTTGCTCATTTGTTTTGTTTCTTAAATTCCACACAATGAGTGAAAGCGTATGTTATTTTTCTTTCTCTGACTGATTTCACTTAGCATAATACTCTCTAGCTTCATCTGTGTCATTGCAAATGGCAAGAGTTCATTCTTTTTTATGGCTGAGTAATATTCCATTGTATATATAAAATACCTCTTCTTCATCCATTCATCAATCAGTGGACACTTGGGCTGTTTCCATACTTTGGCTATTGTAGATCGTGCTGCTATAAACATTGGGGGTCAGTGCATGTATCCTTTTGAACTAGTGTTTTCATATTTGGGGGGTAAATACCCAGTAGTGCAATTGCTGGATCATAGGGTAGTTCTATTTTTAACATTTTGAGGAAACTCCATACTGTTTTCCACAGTGGCTATACCAGTTCTTAAGGATTTATACTTTAGGGGCACCTGGGTGGCTCAGTGGGTTAAGGCTCTGCCTTCGGCTCAGGTCATGGTCCCAGGGTCCTGGGATCGAGCCCCACATTGGGCTCTCTGCTCAGCAGGAACCTGGCTTCTCCCTCTCTCTCTGCCTGCCTCTCTGCCTACTTGTGATTTCTCTCTGTCCAATAAATAAATAAAATCTTTTTTAAAAAAAGGATTTATCATTGGGGAGGGTATGTGCTATGATGAGTGCTGTGAAGTATGTAAACCTGGCGATTCACAGACCTGTACTCCTGGGGATAAAAATACATTATATGTTTATAAAAAAATTAAAAATTAATAAAAAATTAAAAAAGGAATTTATACTTTAAAAAATCTATTTACTCTCATGTTAGGTTTTGAGAGGAAACAGAGATAAACCTACTCTATCTGGCATATTTAATTAGAACTAAGCTTTCCCTCCAAGCCTCTACATTGAGGTAGCTATGGAAGTAAAATCAGTAAGTAAAACTAGAAGGACATTTGCTCATTGTTTCTCTTCTCTATAGATGCGACTTACCAACAGTGGCTGATTTTTCATGTACTTCTGACCATTCTTTCTCCTTTCAGGGAAAGGTAAACCCCTAATCTGAGTTGACTGACAGCTGCAAGAATGAAGTCATTGTTCTATAGCAAGGGAATGGTTGGAGTAGGCAAAGATTGCCCTCTCTTGCTTTGCCCATTACTCATTTCGAAGGGAGAGGGTTCCGGATTAAGGAAGGACCATCTTTCTTTGCCCTGTTCTGCATTCGCATCTAGCTTTCCAGATGTGGCCACACTGCTCGGGTCAGTGGCTATGGATCAGTAGGAACACGTAGTAGCTTCCGATCTGCCCGTGGAGGGGGGAAAGGCTCAGCAGACTGGAGACACATTTTTAACCTTCTATCAAGCTTCTTTGGGAGATGTCACTCATTTAGGTGGGTGAGAGGAGCTGCACTGGCTCTCCATTTATCTCACCTGCAGGTGGTAGAGACTTGGGCTACAACTGTGAGTGCCCCACAGTGCTTCTTGGCTTCCATGAACTTTGTCAAGCATTAATCCTGCAGTCTTATCATCTCTCCCAGCTGCATCAGCGGTTCTTTAGCAAGCTAACTGTCTTTCTTACCCCCTTGTCAGAAACGTGTGCTGTCAACAATGGAGGCTGCGATCGCACCTGTAAGGATACTTCGACAGGTGTTCATTGCAGTTGTCCCGTGGGATTCACACTCCAGCTGGATGGGAAGACCTGTAAAGGTAGCCTGTGCTTCTCCAAGCTGCTAATGTGTGGGGATAAAGGCAGCTCGTCCCCTCCATACCTCCAGAGAGACTCTAGAAAGCTTATGATTCATATCGGTGGAAGCTTTTCTTCCCTAGGCTAGTGGAAGATTATAATTGAGTAAGCTTAATTAGAGCCAACTTAATTACACTAACTGTTGAGAAGGTCAGCTTCTGCAAACATCAGATAACCCAGGCAGCGGCCTTATTAGAAAAAAGGCAGAAGTTCAAGAAAACATTCATTTGCAGGTAATAATATCAGCATCTCATTAATAACAGCCTAGAGATTATTATAGAAATAACAGCCAAGATTTTTATCCAGAGAACTTAATGAATAGCTGTACAATTAACTTTTACTGATGAATAGAGACCTCAATGACCTGCTAGTATTTCACGGGCAAGAGTACAAAGGCTTGGTTCTTTAACATGATACAAAACAGATAACCAGTTACCAGATGAAACTGAGAGAAGATAGGATTAATTTGAGTATCAGGAATCACTTAAAAGCTTTGAGGCTACTTGATCATCATATAATTTGCCCAAACAAATGTCCTAATTCCTTATAACTTTAATCATTAAACTGGAATGGAAAGTATACCAAAGGGAGCCCCCTTATCTTGAGAGAGACGTGCAAGGATGAGAATAAAACAGGACATTACCATTCTTTCCCCATAACTTGTTTCCTTAATGCTAGCCAAGGATAGCACAAGTCAGAATTCTTGAGGGGCTGAGGCACTTGCCTTTCCCAGTTGGTTCAGCCAAGCAAGAAAACATGTGTAAGATTAAAAACATGAGCAAACACCCTTCCATGCTTTCATGGGTCTGTTTCTGTAACAGAGAGGAACGGAGCACGCACACAGTAGCACGTTAGGGATTTGGGGAAAGGCAGGCCCATTTCCCTCTCTGATTTGCCCATGCTTGCCTGTTACAGATATCGATGAGTGCCAGAGCCGCAATGGAGGTTGCGATCATTTCTGCAAAAACACCGTGGGCAGTTTTGACTGCAGCTGCAAAAAGGGATTTAAATTATTAACAGATGAGAAGTCTTGCCAAGGTATGTGCTGAAACGTAGCCTGGCTATGCAGTGCCCGCTGGTTGGAGCTGAGAAGACGAAACCCCACACTGGCAGAGACTGGCTCCCTGGGCTTCTGGATGGAGTCGTTAATCCAGCCTCCAGCCTCCAGCCCATGCTTCACTTATTTCATCTGTTGGTAGAATAAAAACACTGATGTAGCTCACAAGTGTATTTTGGACATTAAGCTGTTAATGATTAGAGAGCACCTCAAAGCATCCATCTGGTGTGATTACAGCAGAGCTCGCTGCCAGAAATGGCATGGATCACAGAGCGTAAACAGGTTTGCGTTAGGGTGTTGAGATTATGAATAATTTCTCTCTTCTAAATTTTCCTTTAGTTTTGTGGATTTTATGACAAAACTCGGTGGCAAAAATATGTAGATTCTGTTAACATACCTTACTTTTTCCTAGCGAAAAGTTGGGATTAACCCATAATCAAGGTCATGTACCGGTTGCTCTCTTCCTTATAGCCCTTGTTTTAATGACCAACCAGCCTTTGGGGCCTAGGGAGAGGCGCTGAGGAGAGGGAGGGAGGGGACTGAGTGGAGGCAATGCTGGTTGGTTTTCGGGCAGTGTTACAGACCTCCTCTTAGATGCCTTACTCCCACACAAGGGGTGTCAAGGAAACATTTTTGGGGACCAGTTCTTGTTATTAATAACTCTTTGGGGTGGTGGTAAGCTGTGTTGAATGCGAGGCGTGATTGATATTTTCAGATGAGCACCTTTTATGTCCCATGGATATACCAGAAGCCGCTCTCAGGAAAGATGTGCTGTCATGTAGTCTTGTTCCATTTCTGGGAATAAGAACAGCCTAAATTATTTTGTTAGAAATCCCAGAATTAAAATCAGAAAATAATATCTACTCTCACCTCGGGTAATAAAAATGTAACATTACCTTTTTTTTTAATCTTACAGTGTGTGAATTAGGTTTCTCTCTTCCTTTTTTTTTTCTTTCTCTTAATACATAATTTGTCAGGCAGTTCAAGTATAGCCCCGTTCAAATTCAACAAGTTCATTCTAGATGACTATTGCACGGCTTTCTTTCATTGTACTTGGAAAGCAAATTTGATGTTCCACATAATGTTTCAGAATGTATAGAGCCAGAAATACTGTTTAAGCTGTGTAAACATATTAAAAAGAAATTAGAAAAGTGATCTCATTATTTTTGGCAAAGCAACAGCCCGTCATTGGCAGCCAAAGCCAGCTACTGAACAGTCCACTTTCTCGACAACTGGCTAATGTTAATAACAGAATTCATAGAGTAACATCAATTACTAGGAAAGAAATGGACTTTTTCTTATTTTTCACTGATTGGTCTTGGTAGAAAGAATATTTTCACAAAACAGATTTACTGAAGAAACTGCCAGGATTTCTGGGAAAAGCTAGTGAGAAAGAGGTTTTGTAAGAATTTGCCCTTTTTAATTTCATTTCTTCATCCCTCCAGTTCCTTCCAAATGCTTGTTTTTTATTAACATAGTTTCTTATGGCACATTTGATGTTGAAAAAGAGATCTAGCTCTGGGATAGCTGGCTTCCACTGAGTTCTGCACTGGTCCTGGTTTATCCATCTGGAGATGCAAGTCGTAACTCTGTTAAAACCCTCCAAAGCGTTGAGGAAGTGAGCACTGAAATTCTAGTCTACAGGAAAGATGTGGGGACCAGACCAGGGAAGAAGAGATGATTAGACAAAGGCAGTCTCCTAAGCTAGTTTCCAGGACCCTGGCCCAGCCAGCAAAGCCTCCACATTGGACCAGGACAGGAGGGGCCCTGTGGGGCTGAACCATGGCAGAAGAACAAAGACTAGGGATTGGTCAACAGGATCGAGTTTGGAGTTTAATCACCAAATTTTAGTGTCTGTGATAGAAAATCACTGAGGATGTTAGTGTTCATGCATTCTTTTAGTGCAGAGGACATTAAAACCCAGTTGGCCTCTTGGGGCCCAAAGACTAATTCTGGAAAGATAAGAACCAGATTTATTTCCAACCCCCAGCTGTTTTCTCCTTTCCATTTGCTATAGCTCATGTAATCAGTACTGTTGTTTTACCAATAGTGATGTAACAACAGCAATGCACGGGTTAGCTTATCATTTGCAAACCCTTTTAAGGAATGTTATCTCATTTAGCTTCATTTAAATATTTTAAATTACTCAGCCCTGCGGATAAGCATGGGATAGAGAGAAACTAACTGAGCTTAAAGGCAACTGCAATTTACAACAGAATTTAGAAATAAGGATTCTGATTGTGAGTTTACTTACTATAGGCTGCTCAACATTTTCTGTAACACAAGCGAACAGGAGAATTGATGGACACGGTTAAAATTCTGTTTACATTGTTTTTCTCGTTGGGCAGTGAGTGGAGTTATAAACCTGTTCTTTGTACTCACCCCTCAGCGTTGGTGCCAGCTCCCCTCTCCCTTTGACAATTACAGATGTGGATGAATGCTCTTTGGATAGGACCTGTGACCACAGCTGCCTCAACCACCCTGGAACATTCACATGTGCTTGCAACAAAGGGTTCACCCTCTATGGCTTCACCCACTGTGGAGGTGAGCAGAAGGCCCCTCTAGAGGCAGGGGAGGTTGGTCCTGCCGGGGATACGGCCCTACCTCCCACAGTTTCCCCAGGTCCTGGTCAAGTTTCCTATATTGGGGAATGAATGGGACATTTTAGTACAGCAGTAGTGAGTTCATCGACTCAAGGGAAGCATCTGCTAAGGGCTTAAAAACATTGATCTCTATTCACATTGATCCCTTTAACATGTTACATTACGGAGCAGAGAGAAGAACTGAGCTAATCAACTGCGAACTCTTTATTGACTTTATTGATGTAGTATATTCAGACCGTGAGAGGCTCTCTCAGGAGCTGATACCCTGTCTATTGGAACCTCCCCGTGAATCATAAAGTCACAGTCCTCAGAGAGACTTGGCAGGGCATCAACCATTTCCACAGCCTTGCTGTGCCCAAGAACCAGCTGAGAAGCCTGTTTCAAGATCTGAGCTGATCTTTGAGCTGGAAGTGGACCATCGACTCCCATCTGTCTGTGCTGTGCCCATGTAGCCCTGTGTTCTGATGTCATCTGTCCTGCTGCTCATGTAGACTATGGCATAAATTGGATTTGACCTCAAATGACTCCCACCCTGCCTCCCATGATCATCAGGTTCATTCAACGATCTTTCAGAATACAGATTCAGATTCTGATTCAGAATGGGCTATGGCTTCCACGGTAATCCTGAGTATCCCGAGTATTTGGGAACCCGGGGCTTAAATACTTCCTGCCCAATTCTTGTATCCTGTGCTTAAGAAGAACAGATAGCAGTGATTTGGTGTAGATAGCATCGTCTCTCCTCCTTTTCAATATATCCTTGGCATGGCTACACACATCCTCTTCTAGTCCATCAGGAAACCCCAAGGATGTGTGACCTGAATACGGATGTGTGTCTGGGTTTTGGGTGGAGCTGTCTTCCAGCCTGGACTCAGTCTTGGGTACATGGGGATTGAAGCAAGTAATTCCCCTCTCTATAATTCAACTACTGAATATGAACTGTCCAGTGAGGAGTCCTAAGTCTGTCTCCCTTAGCATGTAGCCCAGGGGGATGGTAGGACTTCACATCGGAGGCCTGTGCAATGTTTGAGTTTGGACACGTGGAAGTGGAGGGTGTCCCCTTCTGAGTATCCTTAATGGGGGAAAGGTTTTGTCCAGAATGGAACTTGAGACCATCTTGGTGAAGTGCGTGCCAGGAAACCCACAGAGTGGGGAGCGGGGTCAGTTGGTGCCTAGTGCACATCCTGAAGGCAGCTAGCACCTTCCCTTGGGTTAGTGGGTTTCGACCCTGTGACTTCCCTGCTGCTCCTTCCTCAGGGGATGGATGGCATCAGCCTGGTCCCCAGCGGGCTGCTGTGACAGGAGAGTGCTTTGTTCTGCAGACACTGATGAGTGCAGCGTCAACAACGGGGGCTGTCAGCAGGTCTGTGTGAACACAGTGGGCAGCTACGAATGCCGATGCCACTCCGCATACAAGCTCCACTGGAATAAAAAAGACTGTGTGGGTAAGGGGTCCCGCATCTCTCAGTCCGCAGGCAGCTCTGTCCCCACGGGGCCCGGAGTGCTCCCGCCCTCATCCTGCCCCTGATGCTTCTCCCCTCAGTGGCAGCAGCCGTTCTTGAAATAGTTCAAAAACAGGAGATACTTTACAGGCTCTTCGGTGTTTCCGTCTGTGCTTCTGTGTAGGTTGGAACTCCCTTCTGTTTTCCTGCATGGGAAAAAAAAGAGCATGCAAGTAGCTTCTTTTACCTTGGAGGGAAATAGTGCCCTGTGTCCCGTGTTCTGGGCTGGGTATCAGCCCTCCCTTCTTTCCTTGGGGCCTTGGGTGTCTGGGACTCACCTGGAAGTGTCCTGCTCTTTCTGTAAGTATCTGCTTTTTGTCCTGTCCAGAGGTGAAGGGGGTCCTGCCCACTAGCGTATCACCCTATGTGTCCCTGCATTGCGGTAAGAGTGGCGGAGGAGACAGGTGCTTCCTCAGATGTCACTCGGGCATTCACCTCTCTTCAGGTGAGTGGGTCCCAGTCCCCCGGGCGAGTCCTCATGCCAGGGCCAGGGCTTCCTGGCCATTAAGGTGTCCGATGCCCTCAAAGGGTTTCCAGGTCTTTGGCCAGCTGCCGCTTGACCATCGGGGAAGCTCATGCTTTGAGACCCCACATGCTGGGCATTTGTCTGTGGTTTCTGTGGCATGGGGGGAGGGGAGTGAGTATAGCCACCAGGAGAGACTGTAACCTTGCTTACCTGTTGACAACCCACATTCTGTCTGTCAGGACTGCAAGAGGCCTACTCTGTCGCCTGTGGCTCTTCCTCTTCTCTCAGGAGCAAACAGCAAAAATCAAATGACTCAGCTTTCGGGGGTAATTACCAAATCTGCGTGTTCTCTCTGGGGTTCACTGTGTTAAAAGGGCTTCGTTCTTGGGGTGCTATTCTTGGGCATTGGCTTTATTTTCTTTTCTCTTAATCTCTTCAGTGCTGCAAGCACGTTACAGGCCATTCCTTCCCACTGCCTTGGTGCCTGAAAACTGACTCACCATGTAACCAATATTTACCGAGTGTCCACTGTGAGCTTGGAGGCTCCGTGTTCAGCCCTGGTGGGTCATCCTGTTGGGCAGAGGCCCACAGAGTTCTGGGATCAGGAGACTCAGGTCTCCCAAACTCCCTGTACCTCAAAGGCCCAGCAGGCAGTGTGTGCCTGGAGCACATGGCGTTGGTGGAGATAGACATAGGCATGACAGGGGGCAAACATTCTGGACAGAGAAACAGTCCCAAACCCTTTCTGTTTGTCAGAAGACATAGGATGAAATGTAAAGGATTAAAGTAGCCTTATCCTCCCAGATTTAGAGATCTCTGTAATTACATCATGAGGACATCAATGAGGAAATTATTCTTTTTCTTTTTTTTTTTTTTTAAAGATTTTACTTATTTATTTGAGAGAGAGTGAGAGAGAGAGAGAGCCCAAGTAGAGTGAGGGTCAGAGGGAGAAGCAGCCGAGCAGGAAGCCCAATGTGGCACTCAATCCCAGGACTCCAGGATCATGAGCTGAACCTAAGTCAGATACTTAACTGACTGAGCCACCCAGGTGCTCCTGATTCTTGCTTGATGTCCGTATTACATATATGAGCAGAGCTACAGACACGAACCAGGATAATAATACTCAGATATATTGATCGAGCAGTTAAAATATACCAGCCACTGTATTACAGGACTGAGCTGATTTAATCCATATTGCAGTGCTCAGGGAAGTGTTATCATTCTTCTCATTAATCAGATGAAGAACCTGAGGTTCAGAGAGGTGGAATAATGTACCCCGAGTGACTCAGATAGGACACAGTGGAGTTGGGATTCTGACCAGGATGGGCAAACCGATAGTTACTAGTTATTCAGTTCTTGCTGTGTGCCAGACAGTAGGCTAAGCTATTCTTTTTTTGCATCATCTCATTTAATCCTCATAGTAATATAGGTACTTTAATGTAAATACCCCAATTTTGTCTGTTTTACAGAGGAGGAAACTGAGACTTAGGGAGTTTTAGTAACTTGCTTAAGTTCTCATCACAAGTCAGTGAGCTAGCGTATGAGTCCTGGGCTTTGGCTCCAGAACTTGACATATGGTTAAGACTGATTGTGGGGGGAGAGCAGAATTTTGCACATGAGGCCCTCAAAGTGGGACCTTTGCTGGCCCCCAGAGCCCAGACATCCTAGCCACATTTGGTGAGTGCCATCCCTGTCTGCTCCCTCAAACTTGTCCTCCCAGGAAAGGCTTCTCCAGGAGAATCTGCCCTCCACCTTTTCCCTCAGCAGTTGTGTCCAAATTCGAACTAGGGGATTCTGGTCTTCTTTCTCAGGAAGGCACAAAAGTGGCCTCATAGTTCATTTCAGTGTTGAGGTTGTTTGGGGCCCTCTCTTTATTATATTTGAGCATTGGATTCATCTCAGCTGAAGGAACAAGTGTAACTCTTAGGAGGCTCCTGGCATTCCCAGCCTCAGGGTCATGAGCCAAATCTTTTGTGGTCTCAGGAGAAGAGAGCAGCTCAGGATATGCAGAGTGTGGTGGGACCCAGCCTTGGGATAGTTCGCCATTACCCACCCCATCCGGGTCTTTCCATTCCTTTGCCTCTGAAGGTAACATCTCTCACTTGTTTCTTTCTGAAGATGTCGCCACCATCAGGACAAGTGTAACCTTTAAACTAAATGAAGGCAAGTGTAGTTTGAAAAAGGCTGAGCTGTTTCCCGAGGGTCTGCGACCAGCACTACCAGGTATGGAATCAGATAGCTGGTGTAGGGAGCTTGCTTGCATGTTGGGAAAGGGGCCTGTAACATGCCGAGCCCTTCAGATGAGACCGAACAGTCCAGAATCTCCAGGGACTCTCCCCACAGGAGGAAGAGGAGCCTAGCACCCCTGTGGAGCTCTGGACTTACACTTTAGGGCTTCCTTTACCAGGCACACATGGTGAGCCCTGGAGAAACCCAAGTTCACAGCACTCAGTAAGGGCTTTAAGATGATTGGCGGTTTGTGATTGTATTGGGTTAAATTTTTTAGATCTCAGAGTTTGCTTGGAATATAAGCCAAAGAAATGAGAAAGATTTGGTTCAGATAATCTCTGATGAACAAGGATGTGATATCCAGCTTTCCTGCTGGATCCAGGCTTTGGAGGGAGTGACTCCATTGGCTTCAGCAGAATGAACACCATCCAAGTAGAACTGACCTTGTTGAGGAGAGGAGAACCCAACACTCCTCTCCCCCCAGCTCACATTTCCACTATTATTTCGTAAAATAATTTTAGAGATTAAAAAAATCATGACTCATGTCTTAGGTCTGCTTCTTTCCCCAGTGTACCATCACATAAATCATACGAATAAACATGAGGCTCACTGTAGTTACTTATGAGTGCATATTTTAAGAAACTGAGATGAATTTTGGTACCTCCACTTGATGGAATATTATGTAGCTATTAATTGTGTGTTTTTAAAGAATGTTTACTGACATAGGAAAATTTCTTACAATATAATGAGAGTAAGATTTCGTATGTCTAATACAACCCAGACTGTTAGAAAAAGTGTGAGTAGAAGAAAAAGAAAGGAAGCTAACCATATCATTGTAGTAGTTGTAGCTCAGTGGGGAGATGACAGGAAATTTTCATTTTTTTCTTAAGGATTTTCCAAATTCTCCACAGTGAGCATTTACTTTATTAATTTATTTTAATTATTTTATTTTATTTATTTATTATATAAATATATTTATATATTTATGTTTATTTAATATTATTTATATTTATCATTATATATTCTATATAATATAAATATATTTATATATTATTAATTAATTCAAAATATTTATTTATTTGAGGGGGAGGGGCAAAGGGAGAGGGAGAGAGACTCTCAAGCAGACACCCCACTGAATGTGGAGCCCACATGTGGGCCTTAATCCCATGACCCTGAGATTATGACCGAAATCAAGAGTCAGTTGCTCAATGAACTGAGTCACCCAGGTGCCCCAGAATTTATGCTTTTAGATCACAGGAAAAAAGCATTATTTAAAAATAGTCTTGGTCCTTCATCTCCTTAATGGTATTGCGCTATGTTAATTTCTCAGTGTTGATAAATGTACACAATAATGTAAGATGTTAGCATTGGGGGAAACTTAAAGAGTATATGGGAACTCTCAGTTCTATCTAAGTAACTTTGCTGCAAATCTAAACTTATTTCAAAATAAAAAATTTGAAAATATAGATTTGGGAAAATTCAAAGAGAGGAAGGTTCAAAATGTCTGTTTAGTTTGAGGTTTGAAGTTAGCCTTTTGAAAAGGTAAGGGGACTTTTCCGAGAGTAGGGTGGGGTGAGGTTAATTTGCCCCTCCTTCCTTTGGCTCCTGATGACTTATTGCTTTGAATAGCCTTGTAACGTTGAAGAGGAATGTGATACAGATGACACCTCAGTTGAATAAAGAGTTTAAACTAGAGACAGGTCAGTTGTGTGGATGATACACAGAAGTGCTCTTTGGTTTGGTTCACAGTCATTAGTTAAAAGATTCACTGGAAGCGGAGGTGGGGGGAGAGATGGCCGGAGTCTGGAATGGGGGTGTGCAGAGCCCTGCCTTATGCAACACTTCCTCCCATCCTAGATGCCTTCACGATACTCTTTGATTTCCTAGATGCCTTCTGCCGTATATTGCTCCTGGTTATTTCAAAATGAGACATCACTGTTAATGTGCTTTCCAGCTTCCCTTCGGGTTGGAATTACTCCAAGCTCAGTTTGCCTGAAAGCAGGAGTTGGTTTCCTTTCCACTCCTGTGCTCATTCCCCATTAGAAGCCTCAGCCCCTGCCTGGTACTTCACAGTCTGGCCCTAAGGAAACCAACTGTGAGAACAGAAGCATACCTTAGCAGACCATCAGTTAGGACTGCAAGGCAACCCCGCATCCTGTTTTCCACATAGGGGGCCAGTCAGTTGCACACATCCAGCATTCATCCATGAAAATCATTCTCAAGAGCTAAATTGTTAAGTTATATAGGAGGCTCTTCAAAATTAAAATGTCACCGTGCTCCAAGCTGAGGCTTACAGTGTCTTGGCATCTGGAGTTAATCACTTTGTCCCTTGAGAGTCGTTTTAATGAAATGTTTACTGAGCTCTAGCGAATGTTCAACCGAGTGCTTTGCCAGGATCTGGCTTCCGATCATTTTGTTTCTTCATACAGAGAAGCACATCTCAGTAAAAGAGAGCTTCCACTATGCAAACCTTACATGCAGCTCCAGCAAGCACGTCCCGGGAGCCCCTGGCCGCCCAAGCGCCACTAAGGAAATGTTTATCACTGTTGAGTTTGAACTTGAAACTAACCAAAAGGAGGTGACAGGTTGGTTTGAAAACAGTCTTTGGTGCCAGGCTTCTCACAGCTTGCTCCTTATTCCTTTGCCTTTCACTTTTCATCATCCTTGGCGCGGGGTGGGGGGTGGGGGGCGGGGGGGGCAGGGGGAGTAATGCAACCATTGAAGTATCTCCTGTTTTTTTTTTTGTTTTGTTTTTACTTTTTCACTCCCAAACTAAACCGAATTAGTTTGGAACCTCATGGTATCACATGTTTCCCAAAAACTCAAAGATTCCATTTTGGTCAACCAATTTCTGTTTGAATCAAATGCTGCCCAGCCTGCAAGGTGCCCAGCCCTGGGTCTCCCCCATCTGTCCTCAGGGAGCTGCGGGTGTTGCTAGTAGGTCCTGCAGTGGGTCTGGACATCCTCACTGCTTTGGCCTGACCTCCTCATCCACAGCCATCCCTCTTATTTCCATAGCTTCTTGTGACCTGAGCTGCATCGTCAAGCGAACAGAGAAGCGGCTCCGGAAAGCCATCCGTGCACTCCGGAAGGCTGCCAACAGGGAGCAGTTTCACCTCCAGCTCTCAGGCATGGACCTGGAAGAGGCAAAAAAGTCTCCCAGGACATCTGAACACCGAGTGCAGTCCTGTGGAGTGGGTCAGGGCCGTGCAGGAAACCAATGTGGTGAGTGGCCTGCTGGCCGGGATATTCTTGCCAATGGAACTGTCTTGAACTCTGTAAAGACTCAGGGTCACTAAAAGTGTGGCCCATTCTCCCTGTCTGGGCTCACTCCGGAGAACACTGTGGACACCCACTGTCATTCAGGAACACTATGATGGGGCCTATTGTGTCTGCTGGACCAGGAGCTCCCCAGTGCCTGGCACAGTGTCTGGCTTGTGGTGGGCACTTAATAAACATTTGCCAAATTGAAGAACGGAAAGGAAGAGGTAGGGTGATGAGGAGAGGGAGTGCTGACCTTAAGGGGTCTGAGAGACAGTGGTCTTTAGAGCACATGGTCCTGGGCAGGGGCAGGACTATAGGTGTGAGGCACCCATGAGCCTTCTGCATGCCCCACTGTCAGTTCCCATTATTTTCCTCTAGCCCAGCTCTGGAGGCCATGAACAGTCTCCTGTCCATAGTTTCGTGCAGAGCAAGTCTGGGAGGCCACATGGCAGCCTTATGCGATCTCTGAGCTTCAGCCCAAGACTACTGGTAATGGCAGTACCATATATGGGGGTGTGTGTGTGTGTGTGTGTGCGTGTGTGTGTGTGTGTACATGCATGTGTGTGTGTTTCAGAATTAAGTTTGAGACATGGCATTTGAATAATACCAACTCATGAAGTTCTAGGCAAGGGGAACCTGGGCAAGATGTTGTAGGATGGTCATTCTTGAGACTTGTTTGTTCTGGGCATTTATGGGAGGTTCTACCTTTGTACGTAATCCCTTTATAGGCTCACTTTATAATAATCCTGGAAATGACTTCTTGGGTTTTCATCTGACACAAATACAACATTAAGATGGTACCTGCATTGTCCCATTCAACCCAAACGGTCATCTTTCCAGGCTGGTGTTATTAACTCCACTTAACAGACGAACAAAGTGGAGCTCAGAGGGCTACAGGTTCTTTTGCTCTAGATCACACTGACGATCTGACTCTAGAGCCTGGGCTCTGGACCCAAGTAAGGTGCGTTTGGATAACCAGACCCCTCCAGAATAAATTGATGTCCTTTCTCAAGTGTCATTAGAAGGCCCTAGAAGTAAGACTTAAGCTAAGAAGTAATAAGCCTGTGTTTCTGAAGAAGCAAAGCTGAGCCCAAGGCACTCATTCAGGAGACTTGTCAGCAATAATCCCCCAGCCCAAATCTGTTGCTTTGCCAAACTGTAGTAAAAATCAAGTGTAATTATGCACCAGGGGCTGGTTCTCAAATAGTCTTGACTTTTATTCTAGCTGACTCTCTTTAAAAGAAAGAAAGAAAGAAACAAACCAGCTGGTTGGTTTGTTCTCATTTAAAATTCTAAGAGTTCCAGTTTCCATACCAAAACGGTGATGAGAGTTGGCTGTTATTAACCTACTTTACAGGGTGAGTTGCAGAAAGCTGTCAGGGACAGGCAGGCCAGTCTTCCCACTGGCCCCTTGGAGCTAACCTGGAGCCCCTTCCGCCTTTGCAGTCCTGTTAGGGAGAGGCCTTACAGCCTTGCCAGGAAACCTCCGTGGCCAGTTAAGAAATAAGGCAAAACTAGAGTATTGCCAATACTACCATGACTGTGCTCCTGGGAAAAAGGCCCAGGAATGAGGATCAGGAGTTACTTCACAGAGGCCTCATGACCATGACAGCTTATGAAAAGACGCTGTGGCTGTTGTGTGTGTAAATGTGTCCTGAGATGCTTGTCATGCTAAGTTAAGTTGGATTGTTGCTGAGAGGCAATGCGTCTTGTCGCAAGAGCTCCCTCTAGCAATGGATGACTTTTGTAGCCCCATGGAAACCAGATGCGGTTCACCCTGTCTGATTGCAGTGTTGAAGTTTCTACCATGTAGAGACAACAGCACAAAGAATTACCAGTGAACTTTCTTCCTCCTGCTGAAGGGAGGAGGTGTGTATAAGGAGGGGTTGCATATGTTAATTAAAAAGATGGGGTAACTGGGTGATGGGTATTAAGGAGGGCACATGTGGTGATGAACACTGGGTGTTATACCCAACTAACCATTGAACACTACATCAAAAACTAATGATGTACTATATGTTGGATAATTGAATTTCAATAAAAAAAAAAAAGAAGAAAGTTGCATTGTACACAGGAAAAAAGAAAGACTAGGACTAGGGAGTGAGTAAGTATGCAAGGGCAAGGAGTGTATCTAATATTCTTTATATTCCTGGAGTACTGACTGGTCTTAGAACCTCATAAAGACCAAGCTTACTGGTATTTTCTGAACTCTGGATGGTACATACAGTGGAGCTATGCCTAGGGTAGTTCTTTTTGAAAATTATTTTCAGTGTCAGCCAAAAGGATCCCCCAAAAGCATTTGAAGTCACTGGAAGAACAGATAGAATGGTTACATTTTTCCTTTAAAATATTTTTTGCTTCATTTCCAATTACCAAAATAGTGTATGTTCCAAGTGGTACAGAAACATATACAGTGAGGGTAAAATTTCTCCTAATCCTATTCTTCGGTAAGAATCACTGTCAGTGGGTTCGATGTATTTTTTTTTCATTGTTTTCATGCACATGTAAAAATGAGATTTTATTTATTTATTCAGTAAATATTTATTGAGCACCTACTGTGTGCCAGGTACTATTCTAGGTGCTAGGAATGCAGTAATTAAACAAAAAGGTAAAAATCTTAGGAAGAGGAGGCCAGGTTACAAACCAATAAAGAAGGAACTGTATTGTGGAGCAGATGTGAGGGGTAAAGCAGGGAAGGGGACTAGAAAGTAGCAGAGCAGGAAAAGGGCTGAGGAGGAATATATCCCCCCAAATGTAGACTATGGTCGGGGACGGTGGTTGTTGCAGAGTCACTTGGACCCAGATGTGAGAGATGGAAGGAAGCAAGCTATGGGGATATCTGGGGAAGAGTCCCAGGTGAAGGACACAGCAAGTACCTAAAGGCCTGAGGCAAGGGAAAGAAGGCCAGAAAGCTAGCTGAGGGAGCCAGGGGAAGGGAGAAGGTCAGAGCAGTCACCGAGGGCCAGATCATGAGGGAATGGGAAGCAGGGTGAGGCCTCTGACTCTGAATCTGAGTGAGAAACAAAGCCAGTGAAGAGTTTTGAGCAGAAGAGTCACAGGGTTTCTGACTTACGGCTTCAAAGAATAACTTGGGCAGCTATCAGCTGACCTATGAAGAAACCATATTTTAAAAACATTTCTCAATATATGGGGTGCCTGGGTGGCCCAGTCAGTTAAGCATCTGACCCTTGATTTGGGCTAAGGTCATGATTTCAGGGTTGTGAGATCGAGCCCCGCATTGGGCTCCACACTGGGCCTGGAGCTGCTCCGGATTCATATTCTCTCTCTCTCTCTCTCTTGCTGCCCCTCCCCCCACCTTAAAAAATATATCAATACAATTTGAATAGTGCTGGGTTGTGTCTAATGATAGAGTGGATCATGAGCATCCTTCTCATAGAGGAATTACCTTAGTCCTTCTTTTTAAAGCTTCCTAGTCGGTATTTGTTCTAAGATGCCAGTATTTATTAATGACACCCCTGTGGTGAACATTTAATTAAGTTATTCCTAATTTTAAAACTACAAACAATGCTTCAGTGAAGATTTTGTGTGTGTGTGCATGTGGCCAACATGTCTGAAATGTCATAGAAGTCCACTTATAGGCCAAAGACATGCAGACTTAAAACTTTAGTAGATGCTGCCAAATTTTTTTTTTAGATTTTACTCATTTATTTGACAGACAGAGATCACAAGTAGACAGAGAGGCAGGCAGAGATTGAGAGAGAGAGAGAGAGAGGAGGAAGCAGGCTCCTTGCGGAGCAGAGAGCCCAATGTGGGGCTCTGGGACCATGACCTGAGCTGAAGGCAGAGGCTTAACCCACTGAGCCACCCAGGTGCCCCATCATTGATATTTTTAATTTTTGCAATCTAATAAGCAAAAATGATAGTCAAATGTTAACTTGTTTTTCTTAGATTATTTAGTAAAACTGAGTATGCTGTCATATGTCTGTGGCCATTTGGTTTTCTCATTCTGAGAGTATCCACATTCTCTGCCCAGTTTTCCACTGAATTGTTTGCTTTTCCAATATCACTTAAAAAATTAATTTTAAAGTCCCAAGTCTTATCAAAGAACATAATCACTTCTGACCAATTAAACTCTTTCTTTTTATAATCAATTTGCATAGAAAAATCTCATTCATTTGGCATTTAAGGACTTTGGGGACAGCCTGCTGCAGGTGACCTTTGTACCATCTGTGTTCAATTCTAGCAAGATGGAAAAAAAAATAGTGATTATATTCTCTGAGGAACAAATTCCTTAATCTCCATAGTAATTCACAAAGTCCTTTATATCTAAAGAAAAATTAATGATGACATGGATTTCTATTTTTTTTTCATAGCTATTTATCCTTTCATAAAGGGTGAATTATTTAAGGTCTGTACTTGCCTAAATATATTTTTTATATTTGATTATTCTTAAACTTGCTGAAATTTTTAGAAGACACATCCAGGCAACTAGCAAACCAGGGAAGCATTTTGTGCCTGGGCTCTTGAGAGAGACTGGGGGGGTTTAAATTCAACTCTCAAGAGCAGTAGCTTCCCTCTGCAGCAGTTGAGAAAAATCAATTCCACCAGTATATATTCAGATACCACTCTGGGCTACTGTGATCTTGGGATGAAGCAGTGAGAACATAAAGCGTGGGGAGCCGGCCTGTATGACGTTCACATTCTTACAGGGCATGGACAACTAAAAAGTAAAGAAAAAGGTAGTTTCAGAAGTTATAAGTATTATGAAGATAAAAGTACAGAGAAGGACAGAGTGGAGGAGGGATTACTTCCCACAGGTGCTCAGCAAGGCTTTCAGAGCAGGTGACATTTGATCTAAGTGAGAAGGAACTAGCCTTGTAAAGCTCTGATGGGGGCAGAGGGTATTCTGGCTGAGGAGGGATCAGCAGGTGCAAATGGCCTGAGGCAGGAATGAGCCAGGCATTTTCTATTTAATTTTTTCAGAATTGAGAAATTATTTGCAATCGAACAGGCAGAAATTTTCTTTCCTATTTAAATCATAGAAGATATAAAGTCTGTATTAGCAATATAAGCCAATATTAGACCAATACTTATCACACAGACTGGGTAGGAAATTCTTTTGATTAAAAGAGTTTAAAAAACACAATTTAGGGGATACCTCGGTGGTTCAGTCAGTTAAGTGTCTTGATTTCAGTGCAGGTCATGATCTCAAGGTTGTGAGATCGAGCCCTGTGTGGGACTCCGTGGTTATGGAGCCTGTGTAAGATTCTCTCTCCCTCTGCCTCTGCCCCTCTCCGCCCCACTCACTCCCTTCCTTTCTCTCTCTCTTTTTTTTTTATTAATTATTTTTATTAACAGATAATGTATTATTTTCCCCAGAGGTACAGGTCTGTGAATCGTCAGGCTTGCACATTTCACAGCACTCACCACCTTTCTCTCTTTCTAACCCCTCCCAAAAACCCACAACCAAACAAAACATAACTTAGTAAAATGTTGACATTTATTGAGCGCTTACAGTGTGTTTAGCACTGTGCTAAGCACTTTACATATATTATCTCATTTGATCCTCATTGTAAGCCTATTTTGCATCATGCCTTTTTTTTTTTTTTTATAGATAGGGAAACTAAGGCATAGGGAGGTAAGGCGTTTTCCCAGGATTACCCAGCAAGTAAGAGGCAGTGCCAGGGTTTCCACTCTAGATCTGTCTCAAGAGCCTGTGTTCCTAACTCTCTCAATGGGAATGCTTTCTCTTCTGGGTACAGCCTGTGCCATGTGAGTATCTAACTCCAATTGCACTTGTATGGAGAACCCTCCAGGGCCAGATCTGTGGTGGGTGCTGAGGAGGCCTTTATAAACAAGACAACATCCCTCTCGGGGTGCCTGGGTGGCTCAGTGGGTTAAAGCCTCTGCCTTCCACTCAGGTCATCCCAGGTCCTGGGATCAAGCCCTGCATCAGGCTCTCTGATCAGCAGGGAGCCTGCTTCCTCCTCTCTCTCTGCCTGCTTCTCTGCCTACTTGTGATCTCCGTCTGTCAAATAAATAAATAAAATCTTAAAAAAAAAAAAAGACAACATCCCTCTCAAGTCACACTTGTTCCTCCCAGGGCAGGGTTAGAGAAGCCAACCCCAAAGAGAAAAAGCCTAAACTGAGTTTTGAGGAATACACAGGTGATGCGTCCATGGAGAGGAGTATCTAGGCAGATACTAGGGAATGTGACTGAGCAAGATGGATCCAGGAGGTGATTGATACCTCAGTACCACTAAACCTCGAGCACGAGGGGGGATGTGATGGGCGGCTTGGCTTGTGGGAGAAGCACAATAGGTCATGAGAGACCTTGTGTATGCTGCTAAGGAGCCTTGACTTTATATCTAGGTGACAAGGTGCCATGAGAGGGTTGAATCAGGGAATGGGTCAGGTTGTATTTGTATTCTAGCAAAATTTCATTTACTGGATTGAGAGTTAGGACCAGAGGCAGAAAACCTAGCTTGGGAGGTTCTGAATGCTTTGCATGAGAGATGTTGAGAACATGATGGCATGAGATGTGGACTAGAATATAGATGGACTAGATGGACTAGAAAAGAAGCAATAGATTCTAGAAATATTTAGGAGGAAATGTGAGTAGCATTTGGTGATAAATTAGACTGGGAACTTAGAAGAGGAAAGAGCTGGGGTGAACTCAGAGTTTTCTGATTTTGCCTCTGATCCATCCCTTGCTTCCCACTTGTCCCTCATCTCACCCGGCCCTGTTTCATATGCAGGAGGCATGGAGAGAAAGCCTGTGGGTTGGTTGAATGGTTGGATGAATGTGATCACTGGGGAAGAAATAATCAGAAAAGATTTATAGGAAAAGCAGGAAAAAATAGGCTCTTGAGAGAAAGCCCAAGGAAGAAAGAAAATTCAGATGCAGAAAAGGAGACTGAAGACTGAGGTCGGAATCAAAGACACCAAGAGGAGTGCGGGGAGTCAAGTCAAGGAGACTCTGGAGTCAGGGAGGGAAGCAGTCAGAGAAGCACTTCAGGAAGGTGAGTCTGACGGTAGGCTGGGACAGGGCTGAGTCAAGGAGGAACACAGTCAAGGGAAGTCGTTGAAAGGTTATGGCAGGAATCTAGAGATGGCAAGGATCAAAGCACTCTGGTGCCACAGGGATGGAGATTAGCCGATGGGCCAAGGGAACACAGCTGCAGAATGCTGCAGCTGACTGTCTAATGGAGAAGGGAGGAAAGGTCTGGAATAATAACTACGGGCTGGGTTGCAAAGGTTGGAGGCTTGGTGACTGGGGGAGCAGAGATGCTGTTTGCCAGAGGGGTAGAAATGACTGGGCAAGGAAGGGAAGGGAAGCATTCCCCTTGAGCAGGCTGAGTTTAAGTTGCAACAAGACTTCCAGGCAGTGATGTCCATGGGCTTCTGGGAATCTAGAGAAATGACTTTATCTTATCACGTGCAGACCAAACCTCCTGTCCTGCATCTGTCCACACATACTCCACCCTGCTTCCTGTTAAAATGGATGAAGAGCCCATGTTCGGACCAAGGCCAGCTCTTCCACTTAGCCTCTGGAGCCCATCTGCTTTCCTCTTCTCAAGAACATCGCTCCCGTTGTCCCCACTGACCCCTCAGCTCAGCATTCTTCCTCTCTCCTGGGTCATTGCCAACAGCACACCAACCTATCTCCTGTCTCAAAAACCAAACAGACCATCCTTTGACTTCATGCTTCTCTCCAGATACTGCCTCATTTCTCTAACCCCCCTGTAGAGCAAAACTCCTTAAAAGAATTGTCTAAACTCACTGTATCTACTTCCTCCCCTCCCATTTTCTCCTCAACTCTAGCCAGTCTGGAGTTTGTGTTCCCAGCATCTCTACTGAAACTGTTTTTCCCGAGATTTCTAACTGTCTTTATGTTACCGAACCCAGTTGCTGACTCTCATTCAAATATTGGAGATACCCTCTCCTCCTCCCAGAAACACTCTCTTCTTCCGGGGTTCAGACAGCACACTCTTCTGGTTCTCCTTTTGCCTCCCTGGCTGCTCCCTTTTTATTTCCTATGTTGGCTCTCCCCTAATTTTTGATCTCTCAACACCGGGTATCTCAGTCCTTCACACTGTCCTACCTGACCTCATTCACTGCCACCACCATGCTCTGGTACACACACACTGAAAGTAAAATATTTTTGAATTTATGAACGTTTACTTATTTAAAAACTACATACGTGTTCTATTGGCTAATATATTACGTACATGATAAAAGAAGGAGGTACAGATTAAACAAAACTTTTAAAATAACTGGTTCGCATCTTTGGGTACCACATTTATAGTCTGGCAAGGTCCATTGCTAGCAGTAGAGGTTGTAAATCCATCTTTCAAATAACCTTTTTGTTCATTGCTGGTGCTTTGGCTCAGCTCTCGTCAGATCTGATTTCTGTTTCTGTCTCGTGATATTTGACAAAGAACTCATCCTGGAGTAAGTCATGTCTGCCTGGCACTTCCCTGCCCCTCACCTAGGCTTGTATTGTTGGTTGTACCTTCGGGCCAGGGTTTTTGCAGGATTTTCTGAAGTTGCTGGCTATTTTGTGCCAGTTAGTTTGGTTGAGGGTGGATAATACAATCCGGAAACCTGTTCAACCAGGCAAATTACAATTCTCCGTACATTGAAAAGAAGCCACGCAGTCAGGACCTTCCCACCCCCAGAGCTGGGGAATACCCATCCTTCTTTCCTTGGAGACCTTGTATCTTCACATGTGTCTGTGCCTCACGGAGATGTGAACTGACGGAGGGGTCTGTCTTACGCCGTACACTGAACCAGTGAACCTTTCCTTTGTTCTTATTTTTAGGTAAAAATAACTAGGCATAGCATGAAAAGGCTTTGCCCACACACAGGGGATCATTTCGTAAACCCCTGAGGTGTAGTATTCGACCTTGGAGACCCCTGGTAAAACCAATGCCTTCTCAGTATCAGCACTCGCCTGGCCAACAGGCATCTTCAACTCAGCATGTTCTAAACAAAACATTTTATCCTCCTCCCTCCCTTCCAAGTAAAATCTGCTTCTCCCTCATCTCAGTAAACAGCACCTCTATTTACCTTGTTGCTCAAATGAAAAATCTTCACATTCTTCTTGATCTCTTTCATTCCATCATGCTCCTCACCCAGTCCATTAGCAAATTCTATCATATCTGTCTTTAGATTATATTCTGACTCTAAGTAGTTTTGTCTTCCTCCATCATTACCGCTCTTATTCCAAACCACCAGCATCCTGGGCCCAGTCTGTTGTGACAGGCTCTGAGTTGCTTCCTACCCTTGCCTGACTCCCTGTGTTCTCCGCATGGCAGCCAGAAGTTCTGTTGGAAACATAAGTCAGACCAGGCCATTCCTCTATGTAAAACCTCCAACACGCTTTGAGTAAGGTCTACTTTCCTTACCATGACCTTCAAGAACCTACATCATCTGGCCCTTGCTTGCTTTTTAGTATTCCTCTCCTATCACCCTGGCCCTTCCACTCTGTTCCTCCTACACTGGCATTTTTTGCTATTAAGCAATACCATTGCAGGACCATTTCGCTCCTTTCAGGAAAGCCTGGCCACTCTTCTGAGACCACAAACACACGGACTTCACCCCCACCACCCTGCCTTCCCTTCTTTGCCTTGTTGTGCTTTTCTTCATCATACTTACCTCTCAGTAGCATTCTACTCTGTATTCGTGTCCATATTCTCCACTAGAATGAGAATCCTTTTAGGGCAGGGCCATGTCTGACTTCTGCGTGATAGCTCCAGCTCCATTCAGAACAGTACTCAGCACAAAATCAGTGCTAAGTATTAAATGGAATTAATGAATTTTCATAGGGACAACAGGTGAAATCTCAAGGATAACCACCCACATTAAGAGAAAAGAGGGCAAGGGGCACATGTCTGGGGAAATACTCAAATTGAGGGCAGAAGGGGTACTCGAAAGGAAGTGTCAACTTGGCCCCCATTAACTAGATATGACGAGAACATGGCAGGCCCTGGGGAACCCAGCCAGGAAGGCGGCAGGCTGGACTCAGCTGTCTGCCCCAACTCTAGAAAACCTGAACACACACCAAAAACCTGGACAGGTAGGACAGCTCAGCCTCTGAGACAAGGGGCTACTCTCCCCTGTTACCCTGAAACACTCATTTAAGAGGGTTTTGAACCAGGATCCCAAGGCCACCATGTGGTCCTAGCCTCTGAGCTCTGACAAAGCAGCGGTTCCAGAGCGCCCTGGGAATCCACGTGGGCTGCTTGTGGCTTTCCTTCAGAAGTCAAGGCGTGACTCTTAAGAAAACAGTCAGATGCTAGAGAGTGACCTCTTTTATTAGGTTCACCATCTTCGCCACAGAGAGACCACAGTGTTTGTCCATAGCCTGAAATACTCAAAGGCCATGGTGTTGAAAAGAGGGTGAGCCTTCAGGTCTCTTTGTCAGCATTAATCCTGGTCCCTGCCAGTCTCTCCCTTTTGCATCAGAAAAGCTTTCTTATATATATATATTTTTTTTAAAGAGAGGGAGAAAACAGCTGTGTGGGATTTGAGAATGGGATTTTAATGGTCGCTGAAGACACACAAAAGCTTTGCTGTGATCCTGAAGTGTTTAGGGGCAATTGACTCCTTTGTCTGGGGCAGCAAAACAAGCCGGCTGCTCAGGGAGAAAAGAGAACCAACTGGAACGTGTGATAGAGGTCTCTTCAGGCCAGATCTTCAGCACATTTGCAAAAAGCGGTTTTCAGGCGTCTCTTCAGAGTCTCTCTTTGCTGTTTAACTCATCTTTACCTTGCGAAAGAAATTAATTTGGAAGGTGCTTGGCAGGAATGATTTCTGTAGGTCTTTCTGGAATGAGAATAGAAACCGTGAACAGCAATGTGAGTTTGTTTCTGTGACGCGAGCCTTTCACGGGGAGAAAAAAGAGCAGGTGCCCTCCCTTCTGCAGGCTGGCCCGAGGGGCGTTTCTCAGCCCTTTGCTCAGTTGGAAAATTGCAACAGATACGGGACAGTGTGAGGCTTCTCAAAACGTAACCTCGAAAAGTCTTTGGGGGGTATAAATACTTCTAAGGAAACTAGCAGATGCCCGGAGCAGCGGGAGGCCATCCAGTTACGCTTTCCAGGGAGAACCAGAGCCATGCTGGTGCACCCGTGGAGAGGACCTGTGTTCTGCCAGAGAAACTACGACCATGTGATCTGACTCCAGATTAGGGTTAGTGAGGCTTGAAATCATCGCCATCATCTGGCGTTTTCCCGTTAGCCAAAAGAATGTTACAGAAATGGCATTGGCTTGGCTAGAGGGGATCCGGATAGCCTCGGTTTTATTTACTTTCTGCCAGCCTTCAGGACACTTGACCCCATAGAGCCATGAGGGAGTTATCCTCTTCCTCCTGGACTGTGGGCCCTCAGAGAGTCAAGTGGGACACAGGATAAGAAGTCATGAATTCCTAGTACATAATTCAGCCCAGCTTTTCATGGGAGATGAGCTGAAACTGAGTCATCAGGGAAACCACTATCCAGGGAGGCTGCCTTTAGAGACCAGGTCTGAAATTATAGACTCTGTCTGCCACAGGTCTGTGCATCAGACTTGTTAGTGTTGTTTGCTGAGATAGCAAGAGCTTGGTTCACTTCTAATGTTTTAAATATGATAAATAAAAATGATGCATGAATATTATGAAAGACAATCCAAACAACATAAAAAGGCATTAAAATTTTAGATTTTAGAGTAGACTTGATTGATTGATTGCATTTAGTTGTAGACCTAATATTTGAAATGTGGCATATTTTAGCTTATGATTTTGAAAAAAACCAGTTTTGGGTTTGTTTCTATTTTAAGATTATGAAGTGAATAATGAAAAGACATGTGTAAGAATGGTAATAGAGAACTTGGCCATGTTTAACCGTAGAAGTGTGTATGCAGATTGCCTTCATCAGATAGCGTGAAAACAGGTATCCCCCTCACAGACATTGAAGAGATGTAATAGCTAATTTTATCATGTGATATTTTGTTTTCTGTTTCTCAGCAGTTTAAGTTATGAAAGAGACTGTGTTTATTCCAGTCAGATTCCCTTAATGCTACAGAGAGAATCCTTGGCAAAGTCCTTTTTTTTTTAAAATAATTTTTTAAATATTTTATTTATTTGACAGAGAGAAATCACAACTAGGCAGAGAGGCAGGCAGAGAGAGAGGAGGAAGCAGGCTCCCCGCGGAGCAGAGAGCCGGACGCGGGGCTCGATCCCAGGACCCTGGGACTATGACCCGAGCCGAAGGCAGAGGCTTTAACCCACTGAGCCACCCAGGCGCCCCTTTCTTTTTTTTTTTTTTTCTTTTTTTTTTTTAATAATTTGGCAAAGTCCTTAATTATGATTCAGTCCACACTTTCGCTGAAGACCACTCTTCCCCTTAAATTCAAAGCTCTTCATCTCACCGTAGGTGTATTTCATAGACTAGCTATGGGACATTGGCCAAATTATTTAATGCCCTTAAGTCTCTGTTTCTGTAAAATGGAGTTAATAACAGCACCTAATTCCTCAGGGTTGTTAGGTCCTTAGGGTTGTTTTTAGGGATGATTTGAGATCACATATGTAAAGCTTTTGGTGTGGTGAACAGGAGATTGTAAGTACTCAGTAAATGTTAGCCATTAGAAAGGCTCTTTTGATGGTTATGTTGATGTTTGAATATGATACTAGAGAACCCACTTAAATATATTTCCTTTATATTCATATTCTAAAACAAGGTATGAATCTACAATTAACTAACAGTACCAGAAATATAGCCAGAAGCACAGTTTATTAATTTCCTTATAGTTTATTCTTTCAGGAGACATTAACCGTGGTTTACTCTTCATGACATATTAACTTATTACAAACATGAAGCACGTTGTGTTGGGGACCTTATTGGTAAGACTCTCGAGATCACCCTCCCCACAGCCACCAGAAAGTGAGCTTTTCAAAACCCAGCTCTGGTCATATCTTTTCTTTCAATGGCTCCTCCCCCTGAAGAAGAAAACCCAAATGCCTGGCATTCAAGAATTTTTAAAATCTATCCCAACCTTCTTTTCTTCCCTCTCCTCCCATATGTCATGCATGACTTTCTGTGATCTGCCCCTTTTCCTTCTTGGGGAGATCCTATTCACCTTTAAGTCACCCTGCAGATGTGGTCTCCTCTAGGAAGGCTTCAGGAATGCCATCAGCCAGAATTAATAGCACCCTCTTTAAGCACTAGGCCTATGTTTAGTGAGTATTTTTACCTTATAATCGTCCTGACAGCCATGTGAAATAGGAAAAGTCATCAAGTACTTGTGCTCAAAAATAATTAGGACAAGTGTGATCTCTACTTCTAAGGAGCTCATGGTCTAGGGACCATGTGGACACCTCAAAGAGCGGGCGACAGGGATCAGGGCAAGGGGTGTGCACAGAAAACCCAAAGGTGGTACATTCTGCATTCTGCATTTAGGGCATTTGTGTGAAGGAGCGTGGGCTCAGTGCCATCTATTTACCTTCATCTCTAGCACTCATATCATCCTTCCTTGGCTTCTGTGCCTTCACTGACCAGATCATTTCCCCCTTTGGCTAGTCAGTTGCAGGGCTGGGACATATTATGATGGAGAACAAGAACGCTGCATTTTGTGTCCAAATGGAACCTTCCAAAATGAGGAAGGACAAATCACATGCGAACCTTGCCCACGACCAGAAAATCCTGGAGCCCTGAAAACTCCAGAAGCTTGGAATGTATCCAAATGTGGAGGTAAGGGTTCTGTCTGCCCTTTTTTATTCCCCGGGTCTCCAGTATTACTTAGAAGGCATAAGTGGCATTTTGGTGCAAAGAGGGCATACTGCACCATGGGTTTCCTACAGGTGGGGACCATATTGGTTTCATCTTTAGCTCTCCGGGGCCTACCTCAGTGCCCACCACATGCTGGGCTGATGCTCACTTGAACACATAAATGAAAAGCTGATAGAATACACTGGCAGAAGAAAAAGTGTAAGTGTTGCTGTTGCAATCTGTACTCACATAAACACAACTTGACACCTGAGTGATCTCCCGGAGTGACCTTCCCGTGTATGGCGGGCTATCTGAAAGTGTGAACATGCGGAAAGTAGTTCTGAGTATTTTTCCAACTTGGGTCTTGAATTCATACTATTGATTTTTAAAGAGTGTCCATCTGGTTATTTTGCTAGAATTCTGTGAAGAGTTTTTAATGTCCCTTATAAAATGTTAACTCTGGAGCCAAGCTTACTGAGGTTTTGTGGGCTTGGTTCCCATTAATTTTATTAACAAATGTTTTCCTTTTATTAAATGGAAGAAGGGCCAGCTATATTGAGGCTCTGTGGGCTCAAATAGAAGGTGTGACGTAACTCTGTGGTTTGTAGGTGATGTCCATGGTACAGACCATGGGGTGCCCTGTGACCCCTGCTTCTCCTCCCAGTGACTCCCAGAGCTTTAGTCCCCAGCTTTAGTCCCCACCTACACCACGCCAGACTCAACTGCAGGACCTTTCAAATGGTTTAAAAGTCATGGGGATGGGGCACCTGGGTGGATCAGTCAGTTGTGTCCAACTCTTGGTTTCGGCTCAGGTCATGCGACAGAGCCAGGCAGCCGGCTCCACACTCAGCGGGGAGTCTGCTGGAGATTCTCTCCCTCTCCCTCTGCCCCTCCCCTCCCCCCAGTCCAACTGCAAGGTTGATGAGGAAGCACTTTCAGGCATCTATTTACACTTGTATGTGGCCTTGTTAAGATATATTTGTAGTAACAATAATACTAGTAATAATAACAGTTGTTGACATTTGTGGAATCCTTACCTATGCTCAGCATCGAGCAACGTGTAGTACGTGAATTATTCCTATAGTTGCTGTGTGAAGGGGCACTTCCGGGCTGAATTACCAGATGATTCCTGAGCTGAGGGCCCTCCCTGGGGTTCCTGCACTGCAGGCACTGGCTGGGCACTGCGAAGTCCCCAACCTTAAGCAAACCTAGGCCTGGTGCCCGCTGTGGAAGCAATTAACACTGGACTCCTTGGTCTCCATCTCTGCTCTGTGCTTTGTAGCCCTGCGTGGAAACATCGGCACTCACAGGCTCAGGGGCAGTGGTGGGGCAGGACAGGGCTTCTCTCCCTGAGGTGGGACCTCAGGTCAGCACGGGGCCACGGGGCTAACCCACTTCTGAGCTCATCGACAGAGAGACGGGAAGGGGTCTGCCCAGGGACCTTTCTCACTTAGGGTCATTGGTTTCCCCAGGTCTGTGCCAACCTGGGGAATATTCTGCAGATGGCTTTGCACCCTGCCAGCTCTGTGCCCTGGGCACATTCCAGCCTGAGGCCGGCCGCACTTCCTGCTTCCCCTGCGGGGGAGGCCTCCCCACCAAACACCTGGGAGCCACTTCCTTCCAGGACTGCGAAACCAGAGGTGAGGACTTGGCAGCTTGCCTTTTTCCAGAATGGAATTTCCCTTTTTTGAACCACAGGAGTCTGGTAAAGCTTCGACCAAGCCCGGCCCGGAGTGCCCTGTGTGGTATCCCAGCAGCGGGGAGGTCAGGGCCCAGCCCCATCTGCCCCTGCAGGGAGTGCAGAGAGCTTGGGAACTCCCTAGATGTGCTCTCCCCAGCCACCTGGGCCCATGCAGACATGCGGCCAACTGGTCTGGGAGAGGTGAGCAGGTTTTGTGTAATAGGTTCTTGGTTCCTTCTTTCCAGCCTTTCTCCATCCCAGTCCCCTTCCCTGGCGCTCTCCTCTCATATAGGTCCTACCTGGCCCCAGAGCCCCAAGTCCGCCTCTTCCAGGGGCCCCGGCCCAGCCCCAGGCCCGACATCAGTTTGGCAAGCTCACAACGCACAAGCAAGCTCTGCATGAAAGCCTGGGCTGTGCTCATTTGGCCTGACCGCATGCACTGTAAACGCTTTGAAGATACACCCATACTTTGTTCCCTTTGTGTTTTTCTCAGTGTCATGAGTCACAAGTCCCACCCAAGCTGGCTATTTAGGGAATTAAGTGTTGATTAGCCCCAGATTAGTAGGAAAGCAGTACTTTGTTTGGGCATACAATTTATTTCACCAACTGTGAAGACTTTTATGTGACCGGTGATGAAAAGACAGTTTTGTTATTTATTTTTTCATTCCTTCCACTCTCCCCCCACCGCACAGTTCAGTGTTCACCTGGACATTTCTACAACACCACCACTCACCGATGCATTCGCTGCCCAGCAGGGACATATCAACCTGAATTTGGAAAAGATAACTGTGTTTCTTGCCCAGGAAATACTACCACTGACTTTGATGGCTCCACAAACATAACTCAGTGTAAAGGTAGGTCTCTCTAAGTCTTTCAAAGTCTTGGCCCAGAGGAAAGTGCCTGGGTCTACCTGATACTGGGGGGTAGAGGGTTGGGGCCAAGGTCCCATGTCCACCGAGAGCCATGAGGACGCTGTTATCCCAGCTCCCAGCACCGCAGGTCAGCACTAAAGGAGAGCCAGGCTTGGACCCCAGATACTCACCCATGTGGATCCTGGCTGCTTCTCCAGGCAACTTGACAGGCTATACTTGCTAACATTCCATCCTGGGGCAGAATTTCAGTTCAGCAAACATTGTTTGAGGACCTGTTACATGCTAGACACCACAAGCAGAATAAATCCCTGATCCTGTAGACAGGCTGTGGGGTTGCAGAGGAAAGAGCACTTCGTTCTGTCTGGAGAGATAAGGAAAGGCTTCTGGAAGGCATGAGAAGGTTTTGATGGAGAGCATGGGCGAGAGCAGGACAAAGAGTTTTACACCCAAGACAACAGCTGTGAGGAAGAGCAGATGCGGAAAAGTGAAAGGCTTTTTGGGAAGAGACCCCTGAACCTGGACCATGGAGTGTCTGAGGGGAATCTGAGGCAGATTAAAAAGGGAACCCTTGAACGCCACACAAAGGAGTTGGATTTATATCCTATAGGAATGGGGAAGCAGATCATTCAAGGCCTTGACACATGGTTGGCTGGTTTTTGTTTTTTTTTTTTTTTAAAGATTTTATTTATTTATTTGACAGAGAGAGAGATCACAAGTAGGCAGAGAGGCAGGCAGAGAGAGAGGAGGAAGCAGGCTCCCTTCGGAGCAGAGAGCCCGATGCGGGGCTCGATCCCAGGACCCTGAGATCATGACCTGAGCCGAAGGCAGTGGCTTAATCCACTGAGCCACCCAGGCGCCCCTGGTTGGCTGGTTTTTAATCATTATGGAAAATTCTCCAGGAGAGGTCAGAAGTAAATCACAGCTAATCTAGTGTCAGTCAGACAGTGGTATAGGGGAACAAGGAGGTCTCCCCACACTGGAGGAATTTGGGATTGAGGTTCACAGTGTTGGAAAATTCTTCCCTGGGTGCCTAGGTGGCTCAGTTGAATAAATGCCTTTAGCTCAGGTCATGATTCCAGAGTCCCGGGACTGAGTCCTGGGTTGGGTTCCCTGCTCAGCAAGGAGTCTGCTTCTCCCTCTGACCCTCTCCCCTCTCATGCTCTCTCTCAAACAAATAAATAAAATCTTAAAAAGAAGAAGATTTTTCCTATACTCAGATGGAATCTGTTTTCTTGCCCTCCCATCCCCACCCTTGGTTGACCCTTAGGAGCCACGTGGCGCAAATCCTCAGAAGGTCCATCACGCATAAAGGCAGATTTCTGAGCTCCATTGCTCTCCCCACTTGACCCCCTTCCAAGAAGAAAAGACTATTTTTTTTCCTAATGGGAATAATAATTCCCAGTTACAATGAGAGAGGGAAAAGATAGCCCCTTCAACATCCTCTCTTGTACACATTCACCTGACAGTTTTAAACAGTAAGCTCCTTGAGGGCAAGGACTGTGTCTTTTTCATTTCTGAACCCCCAGAGCTTTTGTTAACATATGTTGGATGAGTGGAGATTCAGTGAATGAAGACATGGGCAAGCTGGTTGTGTGTGTGTGTGTGTGTGTGTGTGTGCGCGCGCGCGCGCACACATGCGCAAATGTGTGTGTTCCTCCCAGAGGTGAGTATACAACATGCCCCATATTGGTTGATACTTTATTGGAATTCTCTTCCACACCAAAAATAAAATGTGGTCTTGACCAGAAAGACAAGAGAAAGAAAACAGCTATCATGAATTCATCCAAGGTCTCTAGGAAGGGGTCAAATGTCCTCTATTTAGCAGTAAGCTCTGCTGTTCCTGTTTTGACAGACCTAGAAGTTCTGTGTCATGGGTTCCCCTGGCACTTAGAATTTGTAAACAAAATATTGAAAACTGAAGTTGTCCTTTGTTTCACCAAGGCCTGTTCAAGATCACCTTCAAGTTAATGAGAAAATGGTAATTCAGAGGGGGCCTCAGTAGGGTGAGCTCTGTAAGGGGGGTTAGTGTAGCTGGGCTCCCCTGGTGGGCCCTAGGCATTACAGGACACACTAATTCCACAATGGCACCATCTGCAGGCCCCATGCCTCGATGACAATAGGATGCAGCAGCTTTCATCAGCTGAGCTGCTGGTGGCCATGACAGTGTTGTGCTTTCATGACTCATGGCATTTCCCCTTCCAGACAGAAGATGTGGAGGGGAGCTGGGAGATTTCACTGGATACATTGAATCCCCAAACTACCCAGGCAATTACCCAGCCAACACTGAGTGTACATGGACCATCAACCCACCGCCCAAGCGCCGAATCTTGATTGTGGTCCCTGAGATCTTCCTGCCCATAGAAGATGACTGTGGAGACTACCTGGTGATGCGGAAAACCTGTGCGTCCCTTCCCTCTGTCCCCCTCCCCTTCTAAGGCTGGTGGGGAAGCCTGCTGGCATGCTCCCCAGCTTTAAATGTGAGCAGCAAGCCTAGGGTGTCACTTCCATATTAGAACAGAGATGGGACATGAGTTTATGGCATTTGCCAAGAAAAAAAATTTGTGCAATTTTGCTGGGCCCTTGCCTCTTGAGGCTCCTTGCTGAACCCCAGATGTAGTGATTCTGTAGGCCAGTCTTCCCCACTGGCCTTACCGTGGACTCTATTCCACAAGGTCACGGAGAGCCAATGAAGCTCATGGAAGGCTAGCCCCACCACTTGCTTTACCATGGGAAGCCACTCGGGCTTGGGGACTGACAAAGGCTAAGGTCAGAGTCCAGCCAGGAGGGACCCTCCTCCCATCTTGGCGCATGACCCAGTGTCCACTGAGAGATGCTACCATCAACACAACTTCGAGGCAGTGTAGTGAGTGGGCCCAGCAGCCAGACTGCCTGGATCTAAACCCAGCCTCAACTCTTGTCAGTTCTGTGATCTTGGAGATACATTCTGGATCCTTCTGTGACTCAGTTCCCTTGTCTGTTAAAATGGGGATAACAATAGTTGCTACTTCATAGAGTCATTGTGAGGAATAAACGAGTTCATATTCATAAAGCGCTGAGAGAAATAATGACACATGGAACCACTGTGTATTGGCCCCTCTTCTTAGTGGTTACAGTGTCTGAAGTCAGGTGTAGGTTTGAATCCTGATTTAGCCACATACTGACTCAGTGACCCTGGGCAAGTGCTTAAACCCTCTGTAAATGAGTTAACAACCACACAACTTGCTATGGTTTTCTGAGGGTTACGTGAGATGAACTCTGTGAAGTGGGCCCCGCCCTGCCTGCCCAGTCTTAGGAAGCCCGCAGGGTTGGTGGCGATTCTCTCGGATGGCAGCAGGTAGCTCCGGAATCGGAGGGTCCCTCCACAGCTCCTGCAGGAAGCACTGGGGTCTGGGCTGCTGCTGTTTGTCCAGGCCTGGGAATTTTAGTGAGCCTTCCCTGGGGGCCTGCGGTCGCCAGCTGGGTCCTCTCCATTTCCAGGGCTTTGGCCCCTGTGACGGCAAAGCAGGGCCTGTGGAGCTCTTGAGCATTGCTTGTTGTATGGCACGTTTGCAAAGATGAGAGCTGCTGTCCACCTGCTCAGGATGAGTCCTGAAGCCTGCCCCCTCCAAATTCCCTTGGCAGCTTCATCCAATTCTGTGACAACATATGAGACCTGCCAGACCTACGAACGGCCCATCGCCTTCACCTCCAGATCAAAGAAGCTGTGGATTCAGTTCAAGTCCAATGAAGGGAACAGTGCCAGGGGCTTCCAGGTCCCTTATGTGACGTACGATGGTAAGCACTGTGAGGCTCACGCTCTATCCCATGCAAGGAGCTTCTCTGTGTTCAGTCAAACCAAACCTAGTAGATTGCTGACAAGCGCACATGCTCAGAAAGGCAGGTGGGATACGGAGAAAGGATGTTGCTGACCTACAAGTGCCAGATTTTAAACAGGCATTTGGGGACCCTGTCTCTAGGGATGGAAAGATCTTTCAGAAAATAAATACAAGTGAGCATAGCTTCATGGGTAAGAACATGGACCAGCCCTGGCCTAATCTATTGGTGACTCTGTGTGGATTACTTACCAACTTTAAGCCTCTTTTTCTCCCTCCCTCCCTTCCTTCCTTTCTTTTTGACATTTTAAACATTAAAATTCAATTAATTAACATATAGTGTATTATTAGTTTTAGAGGTAGAGATCATGATTCATCAGTTGCATATAACACCCAGGGCTCATGACATCAGGTGCCCTCCTTTCTGCCCATCACCCAGTTACCCACACCCTTCTCCTCCAGTTTGGTTCCTATGCTTAAGAGTCTCTTATGGTTTGTCTCCCTCTCTGATTTTGTCTTGTTCTTTTCCTCTCTTCCCTTATGATCCTCCTGTTTTGTTTCTTAAATTCCACATATGGTGAGATCATATGATAATTGTCTTTCTCTGACTGACTCTTTTCGTTCCACATAATACCCTCTAGTTCCACCCATGTTGTTGCAAATGGCAAGATTTCTTTTTTTGATGGCTGCATAGTATTCCATTGTGTGTGTGTGTGTGTGTGTGTGTGTGTGTGTGTGTACCACATCTTCTTTATCCATTCATCTGTCAATGGACATCTGGGCTCTTTCCATAGTTTGACTCTTGTGGACATTGGGTCTATAAACTTTGGGGCACATGTGCCCATTCAGGTCACTACATTTGTATCTTTGGGATAAATACCGAATAGTGCAATAGGGTAGCTCAATTTTTAACTTTTTGAGGAAACTTCATACTGTTTTCCAGAGTGGCTGCCCCATCTAAGCCTCATTTTCTTAATGTGTAAATGAGGATAATCATTACACCAAATGTGAGAGTTCAGTGAGATAGTCCATAAAGGACTTGGTGCAGGGCCTGGTACATAGTAAATGCTCAGTAAATACTAGCCAATTATGACTGTGGCTTTTCTTATACAGCATCTTGAGGAGGGGAGAAAAAGACTCAAGTTCTGGCCCAGTTTCCGCTACCAATTTGCTGTGTGATTTTGGGAAACTCAGATGACTTCTCTGGTTTTCTTTTCCTCTTGTTAAATAAAGGGGTGGTCCACATAACCCCTGGGGCCCTACCCAAGTCTGGACCTTGGTTGACAAACATTTGCTTGGAATACAAAATGAACTGGACCTTGTCCTAAAAGATGTCATAATTCAGTGAGAGACAAGTCATCTATTCATTCATGAACTTATTCATTCATCTGTCTAGCTCAATGAATACTTAACAAGCAGCTCCTGTGCCAGGCATTGGGCAGGCTGCTAGGAACCACAGGGTTAGTGGTGAAACACAGCTCATAGATGCAATAATGTGGCAGATACAGAGCTCTGTGTGAGGGGAGAAGAATGGGCAACAGTTAATTTTGCATAGGTCTTTGGAAAGAATATAGCAAAATCTCAAGAGATTTGCGTCTTCAAAGAATATGAGTTTTTTTGTTTTTGTTTTTGTTTTTATAATGGGAGGAAGAACATTAGGAAGAGAGAATGATACAGGCTGCAGGACAGAGTACCTGATATGTGCAGGGACTGATTAATAGCCTGACTGGGTCAGTTGGTTGGGTGCATGGGGCTTAGCAGGGAGAGACGAGATGAGAAGGGTGTGAGTGAGTGAGCTGGTGAAGAGCCTGGAGTGCAGTGTGGAAGGCTTTTAGGCAGACAAGTGCCAAAACTGGGTGTTTTGGAAAGATACTGTTCTATGGATTTTATAAAAGCATTTCACATAGTTTGTTTCTAACATGTTACAAAAGCCAGGATTGTGATCTCTGTGCCTGAAACCATGTCAAACCCTCAAGACAGGGGCTCTTGGGGTCAGACTCCTGGGTGGACGGCAGTTCCCGCCACGTGGTTCTGCTGAGCGAGACAGAGCACCTCATCTGCCCGAGAGCAGCCAGCCAACAACCTCCCCTCCCTGGAATCAGTGAGGGAACCAAAAAAGGCACAGAGACTCCAGAATAAATATCACTAAAGCTCACATATTTTAGTCTGACTGTTCTCAATTCTACCTGACACATGAAAACATGGTAACGTTTTTCTCATTTTCTGAAATAAAGAGTTGTAGCTTGAGCCAGGGAGATTACACGTTACCCCGGTTAGGCCCAGGAGAACATGTCTTACACGTCACAGAATAAAATGGTTGAAAACTGTTGCAGGTCTTCACTCAGAGCTTATTTAATCTTTTTTTTTTTTTTAACACGTATTTCAGACAAGTTTGATACCTGATTTCCAAGCCCAGAAGAATAGAAATCACATTTAGAAGGGGCAGGTGCTGGGGCACCTGGGTAGCTCAGTCAGCAAGCGGCTGACTAATGATTTTGGCTCAGATCATGATCTTGGTGTCCTGAGGTTGAGCCCCATGTTGGCTTCCTTGCTGAGCGGGGAGTCAGCTTGGGGGTCCTGGCTCCCTCTCCCGGTCCTGTTTATTCTCTCTCTCTCTCTCAAATAAATAAATAAATCTTTAAAGGGGGGAGAGCAGGGGAGGCTGCTACAGACTGGCTCACTGACCCCTGGAGGACAGAGAGAGTTGTAGTCACGGCTGACATGCACTGGGTACGTGTACTGAGTACCAGGCATGTGCTAAGTGCCTCTGACACAGCACATTCCTCACGATCACCCATGAAGTAGACACGATTCGTGGCTGGGTCTACAGACAACGCCACTCAGGCTTAGAGATTAACGTAGACAACCGGCCTGAGGTCACAGGAGGACAACACTGCTGAGGTCTTCGGGACTCCAGGGCCCGAGTTCTTACCTACAACACCCGACTGCTTTTCTTATGACAGTTGTAGCAAGGGACGAAACACGATAGTTCTTAAGAGCGGAGAGAATCGTTTAAAGATTTTTTTGACAGCAGTCTGGAAGCTTTGGTGTAGCGGCCAACAGCTCTTCCGCTCTCTCTTACACCCGAACACGGCGCAGCAGCTGGTGTTCCTTTGGGTAAACACCCATCACCCAAAGGAGCTGGTTCACCCAGGAAGACACTCTGCAGCTGAAGAATTTGAGAAAAATAAGTACCCTTCCTCATATTTTATACTCATTAAAATAAAAGACTAAGAAGGAAGACACCACACGCATAGGGTACCAGTGGGGTTGTACATGTATTCAATTAGCCATTATGAGAACTATACAATAGTTAAGAAGAGCTAACGAGTTTCCACTTACCATCACTTGACTAGGAGAAACTTTTTCAAGAACCCTTCCCACACAATTCCAGTGATGTTCTTATGATTTGTTTGGTTTTGCTGCACATGATATGCATACAAAGAGGCATTCTTTTCAGCCTGGGATTTGGAAAAGATTGTGTTTTGCATATGCCTGGCTTGAATTATGACTGTAGGAAATAGGCTAGATTTTGAAAGGTGGGGTTTAGATTTGGAGACAGCTTATGTGAGGTACACTGCATTTAATGTATACGTCAGGACCAAAAATTATTAATAAGAAAATGAACGTAGCTTTCTTCCCTCTCCAGCCAGCCGAATTCTCCCCACCCCCATCCAAAAAAAAAGTAAAAAAGAGTCTTGCTTGGTGGGTAAGAAGTGCAATTGTTTTGCACAATATGAGGGCAGAGAGAAGAAAGGGAGGCGGACAGAAGGCAGAGAAGCAGAGCAGAGAAAAGCCACAAGCCTGGAGGAGGCCAGAAGGGACTGAGTATAGACAGAAGAGATGAGACCCAAGCACTGAGCCCTGGGTCCCTCCTACAGTAAGAGGTCAGGGAGAGGAGGAAGAAAAGCAAAGGAGCCTCAGACAAAGCAAACTGCGGGGGAGGAGGAAAACCAGAGTGTCTTATCCTGGAAGCTAAATGAGGAAGTGGATCCGGGAGGAAGAATGACTGGAGAGAGGGAGTGTTGACAATTTTTTTGAGGAGTTTTGCAATAAAGGGGGCAGAAATGTAGGATAGAAGCTGGAGGGAGAAATGAGGTCAAGGGAGGAAGGACTTTTTCTGGATTAGAGACATAATAGCACATTTATGTGCTGATGGGAATGCCTGGCTGGGCGAGAGAATGTCATTGTGTAGGGAGAAAGGGCAGAATTACTGAACCAATGTTCTTGCCTTGGTGAGAAGATGGAGTCGGTGGACAAAGTGGAGGAAGGGCCTTGACCGGGTTGCATAGACAGTTCCTCTGAGGGAAGATGGAACAGAAGAGATGGGTGCAGAGGCCGGTAGGTGTGAGGCAATGATGGTGGGCGTCTGTGGAAGTTCTCTTCTGCTCACCTTCTCAGTATCACAGTGGTCATTGTTCAGATAACAGCTACAGAAGGGACATTCCTCAGAACCTTATTTTAAAATGAAGAAAAGAATGAGTTTGGAAATAACAAAACCCTCTGAATGTCAGTTATGTCCTGTGTTCCAACAGAGGACTACCAGGAGCTCATTGAAGACATAGTTCGAGATGGCAGGCTATACGCCTCTGAGAACCATCAGGAAATACTAAAGGTGAGTACATAGCCGTGGCAGACACCGCAGTCACCCGGCACCCACGGAGCTCCCAGCACCACTGGAGGAAGCTTTTCCTCTTGCTGTATTTGGCCACTGGTCAGACACGAAGCCTGCTCTGGGCTGAGGTCAGTTTTATATCTTCACTAGACTTAATTAAAAAAAAAAAAATCAGGTGGCTGTCCTCAGTGTTGCCAAGTGAAGTTGTTATTTGTTTACATTTGGAAATGTGTGGAGAAAGAGTGGGAAACTTGCTGATCATAAATCCAAGCCAACGGCAGATCATGTTTCCATGTTCACTCTCCAGATGGTTGAAGATGTTTGGCTCCTTGTTTATCCTTCAAGCCTAAGGTTCACCAAATTTTAGATACTTGTAAGTAATCATCAGACACTTGCCACATCACTAACCCTGTAAGTACTCTTCAAATCCCAGTGTTGTGGCTCATCTGGTTTAGAAAAAGAAAACCATTTTTTAAAAATACATTCACTTTTCCTTTATAAAAATAATACCTTTTTCATAGAAAATTAGGGAAGATAAAAACTGGAGAAAAGATAAAAATCAGAAGAAACAAATTTCCCAAAGTGTTCCTCAGCTAATCAACCTATTGTCCAACACTGGGCCCATTATAGTTCCATTGGCAAAATGCTGGAATGTTTAAGTATTTTGGCCCAGCAACAGAACTTCTGTTCTTTTTAGGATAAGAAACTGATCAAGGCTCTGTTTGACGTCCTGGCCCACCCCCAGAACTATTTCAAGTACACAGCACAGGAATCCCGGGAGATGTTTCCAAGATCCTTCATCCGATTGCTGCGTTCCAAAGTGTCCAGGTTCTTGAGGCCTTACAAGTGAGCCCACCCACGGGACCCTCGGTGCCACGTTCTGCCTGTGGGCTGGTGGGAACACAGCTGTCTGCCTCTGCGGCCAACATAGTTGGATATTGCTGCCTCCCGTAGCAGGGACTCATTAGAGTTCAATTTTTATAGATAATACAGATATTTTGGTAAACTGAACTTGGCTTTTCTTTGCCAGCATTGTGGATGTGAACTGAGAATGGCAGTGAGTCCCAACACCTCTCACTGCTGTGGGGAGAAGTCTTAGATGCATCAAGGGCTGGCTGATAGGGACTCTAGTCAGCTCAGGCAAGACTCACCTGTACCTCCTGCTTCTCACTCCTCCTCAACGGGGCCGTGGTGGAAAGGAGGCCGCAAAAGGGGCTGCTTTGGCTGAAACTTCAGCTTCCTCCTGCCTGGCCCTCCCTAAGGGAGCCCTCTGCACCGAGGCTGTGACCAGGCAGAGCAGGAAGGGAGGAAGGGAGAGAGGGAAGAAGGGAGAGTGTTCCAGGCGCCAGACCTCATCTAAGACCTGGGAGGATTCCGTTTCCCCGTGGCCTTCTCCAGCCTGTGTGACCTACGTCGGATGACAGGAACTTGGGTTCTAAGCAGTGATCATTTTAAAAAGTACTTAAAACAGAAAGAATTAGAAATAAAAAGATAAAAACTAAGCACTTCCAGAGACATAATCCTATAGCTCTAGGGATGGCCTTCCTTGTGGCCAGCTTCTGCTCGGCGGCAAATGCACAGTGCTGGTTTTAGCGCCTTCAGCTGTCCTTCTGGCACCCTGCTTGGCACCGTGTTAGGACCTGGAGAGTTCAGGGTGGACGTGATCTCCTTGGTGGATGGGAATCACCTACAGTTAGGAGAAGTACTGCCTCACAAGCCCTGAGTTCTCTTAACCATTACACCACCGCCAGAAGCAGCTACACAAATCCCGCTCTCAAGGTACTGCGGTCAACATTGGGTCAGCACAGTGGGCCTTCATAATCATTTTCTCCCACAGAATCTGGAATTTTCAATACCAGTTAATTTTTACAAATTTAAATCCGTAAGTAAAAATCTTATTACAGTGAATAAAAAAAAAAAAAAAACCCCATCAAACAAGCTGCCGTTCCCGAGTGGGCTGACAACAAACAACTATGGTGGTGTTACTTCAGTAACAGACTAACTCTGGACACACAACCCTCAACACGGAAGTACTCAAGAATAGTTAACAAATATTTCCAAAGCAAACAAGACTATTTCATTGTTGTTGAGCTCACGTTTCACCTTAGTGTTTTTTTTTTAACCTATCCATAACATTGATTAAAAAAAAAAACAAAACCCTAATCAAATTTTTCTTCTTTATTTGGATGGGTCCTAAGTACCCATTTCCAAATTTCTTTTCAAAAATTGAAATAGCTTCATTTTAAAAAATAATCATCAAAATAAGCACTTGGAGTTTGTCATCGCAGAACTTTGCCTACATTTCTGAGTCCAATCATAAAATGAAAGTTGAAATGTAATACGAC